>NW_026046428.1:0-651821 GCF_023864275.1 Schistocerca cancellata | reverse complement strand
GCCGCAGCTTTTTTAACGACGGAAAGCAGCACTGCCTGAGGTTACAGTACATCGCCCTTGCGGCACCTGAACACAGCGGCCTGTAGGGCCAGGCCGACGCTGGAGTTCAGTAACAGCACGCGGCCGTCCAAGTAGGGTCTCTTGCGTGCTGCATGTTTGGTTCTTCTCACAGCGAATCCTGCTATACATTCCTGAGGCTGGCGCACCTCAAGCGAGCAATCGGCGCGGCAGCACTATAGCGAGAACAGCAAAACGATGCATCGGCCGGGAATCGAAGCCGGGCCGCCCGCGTGGTAGTCGAACAACCTACCACTTTTTTAGTTGTTGTTCTCATTTTGTTAGTTGCATTTGTTGGGGGCGGACGTCCGATGACGTCCGTGCTTCCCGAGCATATTCCCGAGCAGCTGTCTGCAGGGAAAGTGGGATTGCCACCCAGCGACGTCGGATACAACCGAAAAAAAGTGCTACACACGCGGAGTCCCCCACTACACTGCCTCAAAGCGACCGCTCGTCACTATTGCGTGAGTAACGTTGCGGCCGCGGCGACGAGCCTTGCCCAAAGACGCAGCGTGCGTGGAGGCGCTGCCCGAATGCACCCTCCTACCTCGTAAAGCGCCTACAGCTACTATCACCGTGGGCCACTGCCGGCGGGCGGGAAGCCGACACAGCGCGGCGTTGCGAGCAGCGGCTGTGCGGTGGTAGTGTAATGGTGAGCATAGTTGCCTTCCGAGCAGTTGAGCCGCGTTCGATTCCCGGCCACCGCAACGGGCGCAAATCTATGCGTATGAGTATGTGAGCCACGTGCTGTTGAATTAACGTTTTCTTTCCGTCGTCGCTCCACGCAGGCCATGCTGTAGTATGTCCCGACTTGTCCCGACTTTGCTCGGCTGACGCGAAAGCTGACGCTTGGAATTCGCCCTTATCAAAAGGACAGGCGCTATAAACGACTGTGAGAGGTGAGGTGTAGCGAGGTACCAAAACGACAGGCAAACTGCGAAATTTTCTGCTCTCTCTTCTGAAACAAAAAATAAAAAAAACCGACACAGTCGGTAGGACTCGAACCTACGCTCCCAGAGGGAATCTGATTTCTAGTCAGACGCCTTAACCACTCGGCCACGACTGCTCGTAGCTAAAGCTTCCCTCGAATCGTGAAAAATGCAACCGGTCTGCGCAGAATGTTGACAGGAAACGAACTCGGTGCACTGATTACGGCAGGGCTACCAGCGCTACGAGACGAGCCATTACGGAAGCGTTAAAATCTTCGCCCGAACAGGGATTCGAACCCTGGACCCTTAGGTTAAAAGCCTAATGCTCTACCGACTGAGCTATCCGGGCTCACGCTTGTTGTGCATGGAGCGACTGCAAGCAAAGTGAATAACTGGAACGCGTGTGTAGGCGTACTACGGTAATTGCTGGCTTCTGGCGCAACTGGCGACTTCACCGACTTCCCACTGACGCTGGTAGCACCCCAACAGCGGACCAGTGCCTCTTCTCCCTTTATCCCGGTGCTGACAGTAATTGCATCCTGTGCCTGCTTCCCCCGATTACGTTCGGTTGAAGCTCCGGAAGGTGGGCGACAAACGAAGGTTGGAAGGCCAAACGATGGAGGGTCGTGTGCGCAAAAACTTCCCTTCCGGTACCGGGAATCGAACCCGGGCCTCCTGGGTGAAAGCCAGGTATCCTAGCCACTAGACCACACCGGATTTGCTCGAGAAACGTGAGATTTACTCCCTCTCTTCTCGTATTTCGTGCTCAATCCGGACTCAGTGTTGTTATCTGTTTGCGAGCATTTTTGCGCGTGCAGACTGGCATGGCGCACAGCTCGAAACTGTCTATTCATTGCTGTTTGCATCATATTTCACTCATAACAGGGGAGGAGAATGATCAAAGTTGTACCTTGCCATAATTGGAAGTAAACATTGTGACGCTGAGGCGTGGACTCCTTGTGGATAACAAACGACAATTAAGTTCGTTCGCTAGCAATAGCAACGCCGTTAATTCAGCCGTGATGTACAGCAAATTAAATGCCCCGGGTGAGGATCGAACTCACGACCTTAGGATTATGAGACTTACGCGCTACCTACTGCGCTACCGAGGCTCGTTGCAACCATCATCCCAGGAATCTTGGTAAGTCTCACATATTAGAGATAGACAGTTTGCGCTTTCTCAGGAATCTGTTGTGTCGCTACGCGTGCTTTCCCGACTTGCTAGAGTAAACTGCTGCCGCAGCTTTTTTAACGACGGAAAGCAGCACTGCCTGAGGTTACAGTACATCGCCCTTGCGGCACCTGAACACAGCGGCCTGTAGGGCCAGGCCGACGCTGGAGTTCAGTAACAGCACGCGGCCGTCCAAGTAGGGTCTCTTGCGTGCTGCATGTTTGGTTCTTCTCACAGCGAATCCTGCTATACATTCCTGAGGCTGGCGCACCTCAAGCGAGCAATCGGCGCGGCAGCACTATAGCGAGAACAGCAAAACGATGCATCGGCCGGGAATCGAAGCCGGGCCGCCCGCGTGGTAGTCGAACAACCTACCACTTTTTTAGTTGTTGTTCTCATTTTGTTAGTTGCATTTGTTGGGGGCGGACGTCCGATGACGTCCGTGCTTCCCGAGCATATTCCCGAGCAGCTGTCTGCAGGGAAAGTGGGATTGCCACCCAGCGACGTCGGATACAACCGAAAAAAGTGCTACACACGCGGAGTCCCCCACTACACTGCCTCAAAGCGACCGCTCGTCACTATTGCGTGAGTAACGTTGCGGCCGCGGCGACGAGCCTTGCCCAAAGACGCAGCGTGCGTGGAGGCGCTGCCCGAATGCACCCTCCTACCTCGTAAAGCGCCTACAGCTACTATCACCGTGGGCCACTGCCGGCGGGCGGGAAGCCGACACAGCGCGGCGTTGCGAGCAGCGGCTGTGCGGTGGTAGTGTAATGGTGAGCATAGTTGCCTTCCGAGCAGTTGAGCCGCGTTCGATTCCCGGCCAACGCAACGGGCGCAAATCTATGCGTATGAGTATGTGAGCCACGTGCTGTTGAATTAACGTTTTCTTTCCGTCGTCGCTCCACGCAGGCCATGCTGTAGTATGTCCCGACTTGTCCCGACTTTGCTCGGCTGACGCGAAAGCTGACGCTTGGAATTCGCCCTTATCAAAAGGACAGGCGCTATAAACGACTGTGAGAGGTGAGGTGTAGCGAGGTACCAAAACGACAGGCAAACTGCGAAATTTTCTGCTCTCTCTTCTGAAACAAAAAATAAAAAAAACCGACGCAGTCGGTAGGACTCGAACCTACGCTCCCAGAGGGAATCTGATTTCTAGTCAGACGCCTTAACCACTCGGCCACGACTGCTCGTAGCTAAAGCTTCCCTCGAATCGTGAAAAATGCAACCGGTCTGCGCAGAATGTTGACAGGAAACGAACTCGGTGCACTGATTACGGCAGGGCTACCAGCGCTACGAGACGAGCCATTACGGAAGCGTTAAAATCTTCGCCCGAACAGGGATTCGAACCCTGGACCCTTAGGTTAAAAGCCTAATGCTCTACCGACTGAGCTATCCGGGCTCACGCTTGTTGTGCATGGAGCGACTGCAAGCAATGTGAATAACTGGAACGCGTGTGTAGGCGTACTACGGTAATTGCTGGCTTCTGGCGCAACTGGCGACTTCACCGACTTCCCACTGACGCTGGTAGCACCCCAACAGCGGACCAGTGCCTCTTCTCCCTTTATCCCGGTGCTGACAGTAATTGCATCCTGTGCCTGCTTCCCCCGATTACGTTCGGTTGAAGCTCCGGAAGGTGGGCGACAAACGAAGGTTGGAAGGCCAAACGATGGAGGGTCGTGTGCGCAAAAACTTCCCTTCCGGTACCGGGAATCGAACCCGGGCCTCCTGGGTGAAAGCCAGGTATCCTAGCCACTAGACCACACCGGATTTGCTCGAGAAACGTGAGATTTACTCCCTCTCTTCTCGCATTTCGTGCTCAATCCGGACTCAGTGTTGTTATCTGTTTGCGAGCATTTTTGCGCGTGCAGACTGGCATGGCGCACAGCTCGAAACTGTCTATTCATTGCTGTTTGCATCATATTTCACTCATAACAGGGGAGGAGAATGATCAAAGTTGTACCTTGCCATAATTGGAAGTAAACATTGTGACGCTGAGGCGTGGACTCCTTGTGGATAACAAACGACAATTAAGTTCGTTCGCTAGCAATAGCAACGCCGTTAATTCAGCCGTGATGTACAGCAAATTAAATGCCCCGGGTGAGGATCGAACTCACGACCTTAGGATTATGAGACTTACGCGCTACCTACTGCGCTACCGAGGCTCGTTGCAACCATCATCCCAGGAATCTTGGTAAGTCTCACATATTAGAGATAGACAGTTTGCGCTTTCTCAGGAATCTGTTGTGTCGCTACGCGTGCTTTCCCGACTTGCTAGAGTAAACTGCTGCCGCAGCTTTTTTTAACGACGGAAAGCAGCACTGCCTGAGGTTACAGTACATCGCCCTTGCGGCACCTGAACACAGCGGCCTGTAGGGCCAGGCCGACGCTGGAGTTCAGTAACAGCACGCGGCCGTCCAAGTAGGGTCTCTTGCGTGCTGCATGTTTGGTTCTTCTCACAGCGAATCCTGCTATACATTCCTGAGGCTGGCGCACCTCAAGCGAGCAATCGGCGCGGCAGCACTATAGCGAGAACAGCAAAACGATGCATCGGCCGGGAATCGAAGCCGGGCCGCCCGCGTGGTAGTCGAACAACCTACCACTTTTTTAGTTGTTGTTCTCATTTTGTTAGTTGCATTTGTTGGGGGCGGACGTCCGATGACGTCCGTGCTTCCCGAGCATATTCCCGAGCAGCTGTCTGCAGGGAAAGTGGGATTGCCACCCAGCGACGTCGGATACAACCGAAAAAAGTGCTACACACGCGGAGTCCCCCACTACACTGCCTCAAAGCGACCGCTCGTCACTATTGCGTGAGTAACGTTGCGGCCGCGGCGACGAGCCTTGCCCAAAGACGCAGCGTGCGTGGAGGCGCTGCCCGAATGCACCCTCCTACCTCGTAAAGCGCCTACAGCTACTATCACCGTGGGCCACTGCCGGCGGGCGGGAAGCCGACACAGCGCGGCGTTGCGAGCAGCGGCTGTGCGGTGGTAGTGTAATGGTGAGCATAGTTTGCCTTCCGAGCAGTTGAGCCGCGTTCGATTCCCGGCCACCGCAACGGGCGCAAATCTATGCGTATGAGTATGTGAGCCACGTGCTGTTGAATTAACGTTTTCTTTCCGTCGTCGCTCCACGCAGGCCATGCTGTAGTATGTCCCGACTTGTCCCGACTTTGCTCGGCTGACGCGAAAGCTGACGCTTGGAATTCGCCCTTATCAAAAGGACAGGCGCTATAAACGACTGTGAGAGGTGAGGTGTAGCGAGGTACCAAAACGACAGGCAAACTGCGAAATTTTCTGCTCTCTCTTCTGAAACAAAAAATAAAAAAAACCGACGCAGTCGGTAGGACTCGAACCTACGCTCCCAGAGGGAATCTGATTTCTAGTCAGACGCCTTAACCACTCGGCCACGACTGCTCGTAGCTAAAGCTTCCCTCGAATCGTGAAAAATGCAACCGGTCTGCGCAGAATGTTGACAGGAAACGAACTCGGTGCACTGATTACGGCAGGGCTACCAGCGCTACGAGACGAGCCATTACGGAAGCGTTAAAATCTTCGCCCGAACAGGGATTCGAACCCTGGACCCTTAGGTTAAAAGCCTAATGCTCTACCGACTGAGCTATCCGGGCTCACGCTTGTTGTGCATGGAGCGACTGCAAGCAATGTGAATAACTGGAACGCGTGTGTAGGCGTACTACGGTAATTGCTGGCTTCTGGCGCAACTGGCGACTTCACCGACTTCCCACTGACGCTGGTAGCACCCCAACAGCGGACCAGTGCCTCTTCTCCCTTTATCCCGGTGCTGACAGTAATTGCATCCTGTGCCTGCTTCCCCCGATTACGTTCGGTTGAAGCTCCGGAAGGTGGGCGACAAACGAAGGTTGGAAGGCCAAACGATGGAGGGTCGTGTGCGCAAAAACTTCCCTTCCGGTACCGGGAATCGAACCCGGGCCTCCTGGGTGAAAGCCAGGTATCCTAGCCACTAGACCACACCGGATTTGCTCGAGAAACGTGAGATTTACTCCCTCTCTTCTCGCATTTCGTGCTCAATCCGGACTCAGTGTTGTTATCTGTTTGCGAGCATTTTTGCGCGTGCAGACTGGCATGGCGCACAGCTCGAAACTGTCTATTCATTGCTGTTTGCATCATATTTCACTCATAACAGGGGAGGAGAATGATCAAAGTTGTACCTTGCCATAATTGGAAGTAAACATTGTGACGCTGAGGCGTGGACTCCTTGTGGATAACAAACGACAATTAAGTTCGTTCGCTAGCAATAGCAACGCCGTTAATTCAGCCGTGATGTACAGCAAATTAAATGCCCCGGGTGAGGATCGAACTCACGACCTTAGGATTATGAGACTTACGCGCTACCTACTGCGCTACCGAGGCTCGTTGCAACCATCATCCCAGGAATCTTGGTAAGTCTCACATATTAGAGATAGACAGTTTGCGCTTTCTCAGGAATCTGTTGTGTCGCTACGCGTGCTTTCCCGACTTGCTAGAGTAAACTGCTGCCGCAGCTTTTTTAACGACGGAAAGCAGCACTGCCTGAGGTTACAGTACATCGCCCTTGCGGCACCTGAACACAGCGGCCTGTAGGGCCAGGCCGACGCTGGAGTTCAGTAACAGCACGCGGCCGTCCAAGTAGGGTCTCTTGCGTGCTGCATGTTTGGTTCTTCTCACAGCGAATCCTGCTATACATTCCTGAGGCTGGCGCACCTCAAGCGAGCAATCGGCGCGGCAGCACTATAGCGAGAACAGCAAAACGATGCATCGGCCGGGAATCGAAGCCGGGCCGCCCGCGTGGTAGTCGAACAACCTACCACTTTTTTAGTTGTTGTTCTCATTTTGTTAGTTGCATTTGTTGGGGGCGGACGTCCGATGACGTCCGTGCTTCCCGAGCATATTCCCGAGCAGCTGTCTGCAGGGAAAGTGGGATTGCCACCCAGCGACGTCGGATACAACCGAAAAAAGTGCTACACACGCGGAGTCCCCCACTACACTGCCTCAAAGCGACCGCTCGTCACTATTGCGTGAGTAACGTTGCGGCCGCGGCGACGAGCCTTGCCCAAAGACGCAGCGTGCGTGGAGGCGCTGCCCGAATGCACCCTCCTACCTCGTAAAGCGCCTACAGCTACTATCACCGTGGGCCACTGCCGGCGGGCGGGAAGCCGACACAGCGCGGCGTTGCGAGCAGCGGCTGTGCGGTGGTAGTGTAATGGTGAGCATAGTTGCCTTCCGAGCAGTTGAGCCGCGTTCGATTCCCGGCCACCGCAACGGGCGCAAATCTATGCGTATGAGTATGTGAGCCACGTGCTGTTGAATTAACGTTTTCTTTCCGTCGTCGCTCCACGCAGGCCATGCTGTAGTATGTCCCGACTTGTCCCGACTTTGCTCGGCTGACGCGAAAGCTGACGCTTGGAATTCGCCCTTATCAAAAGGACAGGCGCTATAAACGACTGTGAGAGGTGAGGTGTAGCGAGGTACCAAAACGACAGGCAAACTGCGAAATTTTCTGCTCTCTCTTCTGAAACAAAAAATAAAAAAAACCGACACAGTCGGTAGGACTCGAACCTACGCTCCCAGAGGGAATCTGATTTCTAGTCAGACGCCTTAACCACTCGGCCACGACTGCTCGTAGCTAAAGCTTCCCTCGAATCGTGAAAAATGCAACCGGTCTGCGCAGAATGTTGACAGGAAACGAACTCGGTGCACTGATTACGGCAGGGCTACCAGCGCTACGAGACGAGCCATTACGGAAGCGTTAAAATCTTCGCCCGAACAGGGATTCGAACCCTGGACCCTTAGGTTAAAAGCCTAATGCTCTACCGACTGAGCTATCCGGGCTCACGCTTGTTGTGCATGGAGCGACTGCAAGCAATGTGAATAACTGGAACGCGTGTGTAGGCGTACTACGGTAATTGCTGGCTTCTGGCGCAACTGGCGACTTCACCGACTTCCCACTGACGCTGGTAGCACCCCAACAGCGGACCAGTGCCTCTTCTCCCTTTATCCCGGTGCTGACAGTAATTGCATCCTGTGCCTGCTTCCCCCGATTACGTTCGGTTGAAGCTCCGGAAGGTGGGCGACAAACGAAGGTTGGAAGGCCAAACGATGGAGGGTCGTGTGCGCAAAAACTTCCCTTCCGGTACCGGGAATCGAACCCGGGCCTCCTGGGTGAAAGCCAGGTATCCTAGCCACTAGACCACACCGGATTTGCTCGAGAAACGTGAGATTTACTCCCTCTCTTCTCGTATTTCGTGCTCAATCCGGACTCAGTGTTGTTATCTGTTTGCGAGCATTTTTGCGCGTGCAGACTGGCATGGCGCACAGCTCGAAACTGTCTATTCATTGCTGTTTGCATCATATTTCACTCATAACAGGGGAGGAGAATGATCAAAGTTGTACCTTGCCATAATTGGAAGTAAACATTGTGACGCTGAGGCGTGGACTCCTTGTGGATAACAAACGACAATTAAGTTCGTTCGCTAGCAATAGCAACGCCGTTAATTCAGCCGTGATGTACAGCAAATTAAATGCCCCGGGTGAGGATCGAACTCACGACCTTAAGATTATGAGACTTACGCGCTACCTACTGCGCTACCGAGGCTCGTTGCAACCATCATCCCAGGAATCTTGGTAAGTCTCACATATTAGAGATAGACAGTTTGCGCTTTCTCAGGAATCTGTTGTGTCGCTACGCGTGCTTTCCCGACTTGCTAGAGTAAACTGCTGCCGCAGCTTTTTTAACGACGGAAAGCAGCACTGCCTGAGGTTACAGTACATCGCCCTTGCGGCACCTGAACACAGCGGCCTGTAGGGCCAGGCCGACGCTGGAGTTCAGTAACAGCACGCGGCCGTCCAAGTAGGGTCTCTTGCGTGCTGCATGTTTGGTTCTTCTCACAGCGAATCCTGCTATACATTCCTGAGGCTGGCGCACCTCAAGCGAGCAATCGGCGCGGCAGCACTATAGCGAGAACAGCAAAACGATGCATCGGCCGGGAATCGAAGCCGGGCCGCCCGCGTGGTAGTCGAACAACCTACCACTTTTTTAGTTGTTGTTCTCATTTTGTTAGTTGCATTTGTTGGGGGCGGACGTCCGATGACGTCCGTGCTTCCCGAGCATATTCCCGAGCAGCTGTCTGCAGGGAAAGTGGGATTGCCACCCAGCGACGTCGGATACAACCGAAAAAAGTGCTACACACGCGGAGTCCCCCACTACACTGCCTCAAAGCGACCGCTCGTCACTATTGCGTGAGTAACGTTGCGGCCGCGGCGACGAGCCTTGCCCAAAGACGCAGCGTGCGTGGAGGCGCTGCCCGAATGCACCCTCCTACCTCGTAAAGCGCCTACAGCTACTATCACCGTGGGCCACTGCCGGCGGGCGGGAAGCCGACACAGCGCGGCGTTGCGAGCAGCGGCTGTGCGGTGGTAGTGTAATGGTGAGCATAGTTGCCTTCCGAGCAGTTGAGCCGCGTTCGATTCCCGGCCACCGCAACGGGCGCAAATCTATGCGTATGAGTATGTGAGCCACGTGCTGTTGAATTAACGTTTTCTTTCCGTCGTCGCTCCACGCAGGCCATGCTGTAGTATGTCCCGACTTGTCCCGACTTTGCTCGGCTGACGCGAAAGCTGACGCTTGGAATTCGCCCTTATCAAAAGGACAGGCGCTATAAACGACTGTGAGAGGTGAGGTGTAGCGAGGTACCAAAACGACAGGCAAACTGCGAAATTTTCTGCTCTCTCTTCTGAAACAAAAAATAAAAAAAACCGACACAGTCGGTAGGACTCGAACCTACGCTCCCAGAGGGAATCTGATTTCTAGTCAGACGCCTTAACCACTCGGCCACGACTGCTCGTAGCTAAAGCTTCCCTCGAATCGTGAAAAATGCAACCGGTCTGCGCAGAATGTTGACAGGAAACGAACTCGGTGCACTGATTACGGCAGGGCTACCAGCGCTACGAGACGAGCCATTACGGAAGCGTTAAAATCTTCGCCCGAACAGGGATTCGAACCCTGGACCCTTAGGTTAAAAGCCTAATGCTCTACCGACTGAGCTATCCGGGCTCACGCTTGTTGTGCATGGAGCGACTGCAAGCAATGTGAATAACTGGAACGCGTGTGTAGGCGTACTACGGTAATTGCTGGCTTCTGGCGCAACTGGCGACTTCACCGACTTCCCACTGACGCTGGTAGCACCCCAACAGCGGACCAGTGCCTCTTCTCCCTTTATCCCGGTGCTGACAGTAATTGCATCCTGTGCCTGCTTCCCCCGATTACGTTCGGTTGAAGCTCCGGAAGGTGGGCGACAAACGAAGGTTGGAAGGCCAAACGATGGAGGGTCGTGTGCGCAAAAACTTCCCTTCCGGTACCGGGAATCGAACCCGGGCCTCCTGGGTGAAAGCCAGGTATCCTAGCCACTAGACCACACCGGATTTGCTCGAGAAACGTGAGATTTACTCCCTCTCTTCTCGTATTTCGTGCTCAATCCGGACTCAGTGTTGTTATCTGTTTGCGAGCATTTTTGCGCGTGCAGACTGGCATGGCGCACAGCTCGAAACTGTCTATTCATTGCTGTTTGCATCATATTTCACTCATAACAGGGGAGGAGAATGATCAAAGTTGTACCTTGCCATAATTGGAAGTAAACATTGTGACGCTGAGGCGTGGACTCCTTGTGGATAACAAACGACAATTAAGTTCGTTCGCTAGCAATAGCAACGCCGTTAATTCAGCCGTGATGTACAGCAAATTAAATGCCCCGGGTGAGGATCGAACTCACGACCTTAAGATTATGAGACTTACGCGCTACCTACTGCGCTACCGAGGCTCGTTGCAACCATCATCCCAGGAATCTTGGTAAGTCTCACATATTAGAGATAGACAGTTTGCGCTTTCTCAGGAATCTGTTGTGTCGCTACGCGTGCTTTCCCGACTTGCTAGAGTAAACTGCTGCCGCAGCTTTTTTAACGACGGAAAGCAGCACTGCCTGAGGTTACAGTACATCGCCCTTGCGGCACCTGAACACAGCGGCCTGTAGGGCCAGGCCGACGCTGGAGTTCAGTAACAGCACGCGGCCGTCCAAGTAGGGTCTCTTGCGTGCTGCATGTTTGGTTCTTCTCACAGCGAATCCTGCTATACATTCCTGAGGCTGGCGCACCTCAAGCGAGCAATCGGCGCGGCAGCACTATAGCGAGAACAGCAAAACGATGCATCGGCCGGGAATCGAAGCCGGGCCGCCCGCGTGGTAGTCGAACAACCTACCACTTTTTTAGTTGTTGTTCTCATTTTGTTAGTTGCATTTGTTGGGGGCGGACGTCCGATGACGTCCGTGCTTCCCGAGCATATTCCCGAGCAGCTGTCTGCAGGGAAAGTGGGATTGCCACCCAGCGACGTCGGATACAACCGAAAAAAGTGCTACACACGCGGAGTCCCCCACTACACTGCCTCAAAGCGACCGCTCGTCACTATTGCGTGAGTAACGTTGCGGCCGCGGCGACGAGCCTTGCCCAAAGACGCAGCGTGCGTGGAGGCGCTGCCCGAATGCACCCTCCTACCTCGTAAAGCGCCTACAGCTACTATCACCGTGGGCCACTGCCGGCGGGCGGGAAGCCGACACAGCGCGGCGTTGCGAGCAGCGGCTGTGCGGTGGTAGTGTAATGGTGAGCATAGTTGCCTTCCGAGCAGTTGAGCCGCGTTCGATTCCCGGCCACCGCAACGGGCGCAAATCTATGCGTATGAGTATGTGAGCCACGTGCTGTTGAATTAACGTTTTCTTTCCGTCGTCGCTCCACGCAGGCCATGCTGTAGTATGTCCCGACTTGTCCCGACTTTGCTCGGCTGACGCGAAAGCTGACGCTTGGAATTCGCCCTTATCAAAAGGACAGGCGCTATAAACGACTGTGAGAGGTGAGGTGTAGCGAGGTACCAAAACGACAGGCAAACTGCGAAATTTTCTGCTCTCTCTTCTGAAACAAAAAATAAAAAAAACCGACACAGTCGGTAGGACTCGAACCTACGCTCCCAGAGGGAATCTGATTTCTAGTCAGACGCCTTAACCACTCGGCCACGACTGCTCGTAGCTAAAGCTTCCCTCGAATCGTGAAAAATGCAACCGGTCTGCGCAGAATGTTGACAGGAAACGAACTCGGTGCACTGATTACGGCAGGGCTACCAGCGCTACGAGACGAGCCATTACGGAAGCGTTAAAATCTTCGCCCGAACAGGGATTCGAACCCTGGACCCTTAGGTTAAAAGCCTAATGCTCTACCGACTGAGCTATCCGGGCTCACGCTTGTTGTGCATGGAGCGACTGCAAGCAATGTGAATAACTGGAACGCGTGTGTAGGCGTACTACGGTAATTGCTGGCTTCTGGCGCAACTGGCGACTTCACCGACTTCCCACTGACGCTGGTAGCACCCCAACAGCGGACCAGTGCCTCTTCTCCCTTTATCCCGGTGCTGACAGTAATTGCATCCTGTGCCTGCTTCCCCCGATTACGTTCGGTTGAAGCTCCGGAAGGTGGGCGACAAACGAAGGTTGGAAGGCCAAACGATGGAGGGTCGTGTGCGCAAAAACTTCCCTTCCGGTACCGGGAATCGAACCCGGGCCTCCTGGGTGAAAGCCAGGTATCCTAGCCACTAGACCACACCGGATTTGCTCGAGAAACGTGAGATTTACTCCCTCTCTTCTCGTATTTCGTGCTCAATCCGGACTCAGTGTTGTTATCTGTTTGCGAGCATTTTTGCGCGTGCAGACTGGCATGGCGCACAGCTCGAAACTGTCTATTCATTGCTGTTTGCATCATATTTCACTCATAACAGGGGAGGAGAATGATCAAAGTTGTACCTTGCCATAATTGGAAGTAAACATTGTGACGCTGAGGCGTGGACTCCTTGTGGATAACAAACGACAATTAAGTTCGTTCGCTAGCAATAGCAACGCCGTTAATTCAGCCGTGATGTACAGCAAATTAAATGCCCCGGGTGAGGATCGAACTCACGACCTTAAGATTATGAGACTTACGCGCTACCTACTGCGCTACCGAGGCTCGTTGCAACCATCATCCCAGGAATCTTGGTAAGTCTCACATATTAGAGATAGACAGTTTGCGCTTTCTCAGGAATCTGTTGTGTCGCTACGCGTGCTTTCCCGACTTGCTAGAGTAAACTGCTGCCGCAGCTTTTTTAACGACGGAAAGCAGCACTGCCTGAGGTTACAGTACATCGCCCTTGCGGCACCTGAACACAGCGGCCTGTAGGGCCAGGCCGACGCTGGAGTTCAGTAACAGCACGCGGCCGTCCAAGTAGGGTCTCTTGCGTGCTGCATGTTTGGTTCTTCTCACAGCGAATCCTGCTATACATTCCTGAGGCTGGCGCACCTCAAGCGAGCAATCGGCGCGGCAGCACTATAGCGAGAACAGCAAAACGATGCATCGGCCGGGAATCGAAGCCGGGCCGCCCGCGTGGTAGTCGAACAACCTACCACTTTTTTAGTTGTTGTTCTCATTTTGTTAGTTGCATTTGTTGGGGGCGGACGTCCGATGACGTCCGTGCTTCCCGAGCATATTCCCGAGCAGCTGTCTGCAGGGAAAGTGGGATTGCCACCCAGCGACGTCGGATACAACCGAAAAAAGTGCTACACACGCGGAGTCCCCCACTACACTGCCTCAAAGCGACCGCTCGTCACTATTGCGTGAGTAACGTTGCGGCCGCGGCGACGAGCCTTGCCCAAAGACGCAGCGTGCGTGGAGGCGCTGCCCGAATGCACCCTCCTACCTCGTAAAGCGCCTACAGCTACTATCACCGTGGGCCACTGCCGGCGGGCGGGAAGCCGACACAGCGCGGCGTTGCGAGCAGCGGCTGTGCGGTGGTAGTGTAATGGTGAGCATAGTTGCCTTCCGAGCAGTTGAGCCGCGTTCGATTCCCGGCCACCGCAACGGGCGCAAATCTATGCGTATGAGTATGTGAGCCACGTGCTGTTGAATTAACGTTTTCTTTCCGTCGTCGCTCCACGCAGGCCATGCTGTAGTATGTCCCGACTTGTCCCGACTTTGCTCGGCTGACGCGAAAGCTGACGCTTGGAATTCGCCCTTATCAAAAGGACAGGCGCTATAAACGACTGTGAGAGGTGAGGTGTAGCGAGGTACCAAAACGACAGGCAAACTGCGAAATTTTCTGCTCTCTCTTCTGAAACAAAAAATAAAAAAAACCGACGCAGTCGGTAGGACTCGAACCTACGCTCCCAGAGGGAATCTGATTTCTAGTCAGACGCCTTAACCACTCGGCCACGACTGCTCGTAGCTAAAGCTTCCCTCGAATCGTGAAAAATGCAACCGGTCTGCGCAGAATGTTGACAGGAAACGAACTCGGTGCACTGATTACGGCAGGGCTACCAGCGCTACGAGACGAGCCATTACGGAAGCGTTAAAATCTTCGCCCGAACAGGGATTCGAACCCTGGACCCTTAGGTTAAAAGCCTAATGCTCTACCGACTGAGCTATCCGGGCTCACGCTTGTTGTGCATGGAGCGACTGCAAGCAATGTGAATAACTGGAACGCGTGTGTAGGCGTACTACGGTAATTGCTGGCTTCTGGCGCAACTGGCGACTTCACCGACTTCCCACTGACGCTGGTAGCACCCCAACAGCGGACCAGTGCCTCTTCTCCCTTTATCCCGGTGCTGACAGTAATTGCATCCTGTGCCTGCTTCCCCCGATTACGTTCGGTTGAAGCTCCGGAAGGTGGGCGACAAACGAAGGTTGGAAGGCCAAACGATGGAGGGTCGTGTGCGCAAAAACTTCCCTTCCGGTACCGGGAATCGAACCCGGGCCTCCTGGGTGAAAGCCAGGTATCCTAGCCACTAGACCACACCGGATTTGCTCGAGAAACGTGAGATTTACTCCCTCTCTTCTCGTATTTCGTGCTCAATCCGGACTCAGTGTTGTTATCTGTTTGCGAGCATTTTTGCGCGTGCAGACTGGCATGGCGCACAGCTCGAAACTGTCTATTCATTGCTGTTTGCATCATATTTCACTCATAACAGGGGAGGAGAATGATCAAAGTTGTACCTTGCCATAATTGGAAGTAAACATTGTGACGCTGAGGCGTGGACTCCTTGTGGATAACAAACGACAATTAAGTTCGTTCGCTAGCAATAGCAACGCCGTTAATTCAGCCGTGATGTACAGCAAATTAAATGCCCCGGGTGAGGATCGAACTCACGACCTTAAGATTATGAGACTTACGCGCTACCTACTGCGCTACCGAGGCTCGTTGCAACCATCATCCCAGGAATCTTGGTAAGTCTCACATATTAGAGATAGACAGTTTGCGCTTTCTCAGGAATCTGTTGTGTCGCTACGCGTGCTTTCCCGACTTGCTAGAGTAAACTGCTGCCGCAGCTTTTTTAACGACGGAAAGCAGCACTGCCTGAGGTTACAGTACATCGCCCTTGCGGCACCTGAACACAGCGGCCTGTAGGGCCAGGCCGACGCTGGAGTTCAGTAACAGCACGCGGCCGTCCAAGTAGGGTCTCTTGCGTGCTGCATGTTTGGTTCTTCTCACAGCGAATCCTGCTATACATTCCTGAGGCTGGCGCACCTCAAGCGAGCAATCGGCGCGGCAGCACTATAGCGAGAACAGCAAAACGATGCATCGGCCGGGAATCGAAGCCGGGCCGCCCGCGTGGTAGTCGAACAACCTACCACTTTTTTAGTTGTTGTTCTCATTTTGTTAGTTGCATTTGTTGGGGGCGGACGTCCGATGACGTCCGTGCTTCCCGAGCATATTCCCGAGCAGCTGTCTGCAGGGAAAGTGGGATTGCCACCCAGCGACGTCGGATACAACCGAAAAAAGTGCTACACACGCGGAGTCCCCCACTACACTGCCTCAAAGCGACCGCTCGTCACTATTGCGTGAGTAACGTTGCGGCCGCGGCGACGAGCCTTGCCCAAAGACGCAGCGTGCGTGGAGGCGCTGCCCGAATGCACCCTCCTACCTCGTAAAGCGCCTACAGCTACTATCACCGTGGGCCACTGCCGGCGGGCGGGAAGCCGACACAGCGCGGCGTTGCGAGCAGCGGCTGTGCGGTGGTAGTGTAATGGTGAGCATAGTTGCCTTCCGAGCAGTTGAGCCGCGTTCGATTCCCGGCCACCGCAACGGGCGCAAATCTATGCGTATGAGTATGTGAGCCACGTGCTGTTGAATTAACGTTTTCTTTCCGTCGTCGCTCCACGCAGGCCATGCTGTAGTATGTCCCGACTTGTCCCGACTTTGCTCGGCTGACGCGAAAGCTGACGCTTGGAATTCGCCCTTATCAAAAGGACAGGCGCTATAAACGACTGTGAGAGGTGAGGTGTAGCGAGGTACCAAAACGACAGGCAAACTGCGAAATTTTCTGCTCTCTCTTCTGAAACAAAAAATAAAAAAAACCGACACAGTCGGTAGGACTCGAACCTACGCTCCCAGAAGGAATCTGATTTCTAGTCAGACGCCTTAACCACTCGGCGACGACTGCTCGTAGCTAAAGCTTCCCTCGAATCGTGAAAAATGCAACCGGTCTGCGCAGAATGTTGACAGGAAACGAACTCGGTGCACTGATTACGGCAGGGCTACCAGCGCTACGAGACGAGCCATTACGGAAGCGTTAAAATCTTCGCCCGAACAGGGATTCGAACCCTGGACCCTTAGGTTAAAAGCCTAATGCTCTACCGACTGAGCTATCCGGGCTCACGCTTGTTGTGCATGGAGCGACTGCAAGCAATGTGAATAACTGGAACGCGTGTGTAGGCGTACTACGGTAATTGCTGGCTTCTGGCGCAACTGGCGACTTCACCGACTTCCCACTGACGCTGGTAGCACCCCAACAGCGGACCAGTGCCTCTTCTCCCTTTATCCCGGTGCTGACAGTAATTGCATCCTGTGCCTGCTTCCCCCGATTACGTTCGGTTGAAGCTCCGGAAGGTAGGCGACAAACGAAGGTTGGAAGGCCAAACGATGGAGGGTCGTGTGCGCAAAAACTTCCCTTCCGGTACCGGGAATCGAACCCGGGCCTCCTGGGTGAAAGCCAGGTATCCTAGCCACTAGACCACACCGGATTTGCTCGAGAAACGTGAGATTTACTCCCTCTCTTCTCGTATTTCGTGCTCAATCCGGACTCAGTGTTGTTATCTGTTTGCGAGCATTTTTGCGCGTGCAGACTGGCATGGCGCACAGCTCGAAACTGTCTATTCATTGCTGTTTGCATCATATTTCACTCATAACAGGGGAGGAGAATGATCAAAGTTGTACCTTGCCATAATTGGAAGTAAACATTGTGACGCTGAGGCGTGGACTCCTTGTGGATAACAAACGACAATTAAGTTCGTTCGCTAGCAATAGCAACGCCGTTAATTCAGCCGTGATGTACAGCAAATTAAATGCCCCGGGTGAGGATCGAACTCACGACCTTAAGATTATGAGACTTACGCGCTACCTACTGCGCTACCGAGGCTCGTTGCAACCATCATCCCAGGAATCTTGGTAAGTCTCACATATTAGAGATAGACAGTTTGCGCTTTCTCAGGAATCTGTTGTGTCGCTACGCGTGCTTTCCCGACTTGCTAGAGTAAACTGCTGCCGCAGCTTTTTTAACGACGGAAAGCAGCACTGCCTGAGGTTACAGTACATCGCCCTTGCGGCACCTGAACACAGCGGCCTGTAGGGCCAGGCCGACGCTGGAGTTCAGTAACAGCACGCGGCCGTCCAAGTAGGGTCTCTTGCGTGCTGCATGTTTGGTTCTTCTCACAGCGAATCCTGCTATACATTCCTGAGGCTGGCGCACCTCAAGCGAGCAATCGGCGCGGCAGCACTATAGCGAGAACAGCAAAACGATGCATCGGCCGGGAATCGAAGCCGGGCCGCCCGCGTGGTAGTCGAACAACCTACCACTTTTTTAGTTGTTGTTCTCATTTTGTTAGTTGCATTTGTTGGGGGCGGACGTCCGATGACGTCCGTGCTTCCCGAGCATATTCCCGAGCAGCTGTCTGCAGGGAAAGTGGGATTGCCACCCAGCGACGTCGGATACAACCGAAAAAAGTGCTACACACGCGGAGTCCCCCACTACACTGCCTCAAAGCGACCGCTCGTCACTATTGCGTGAGTAACGTTGCGGCCGCGGCGACGAGCCTTGCCCAAAGACGCAGCGTGCGTGGAGGCGCTGCCCGAATGCACCCTCCTACCTCGTAAAGCGCCTACAGCTACTATCACCGTGGGCCACTGCCGGCGGGCGGGAAGCCGACACAGCGCGGCGTTGCGAGCAGCGGCTGTGCGGTGGTAGTGTAATGGTGAGCATAGTTGCCTTCCGAGCAGTTGAGCCGCGTTCGATTCCCGGCCACCGCAACGGGCGCAAATCTATGCGTATGAGTATGTGAGCCACGTGCTGTTGAATTAACGTTTTCTTTCCGTCGTCGCTCCACGCAGGCCATGCTGTAGTATGTCCCGACTTGTCCCGACTTTGCTCGGCTGACGCGAAAGCTGACGCTTGGAATTCGCCCTTATCAAAAGGACAGGCGCTATAAACGACTGTGAGAGGTGAGGTGTAGCGAGGTACCAAAACGACAGGCAAACTGCGAAATTTTCTGCTCTCTCTTCTGAAACAAAAAATAAAAAAAACCGACGCAGTCGGTAGGACTCGAACCTACGCTCCCAGAGGGAATCTGATTTCTAGTCAGACGCCTTAACCACTCGGCCACGACTGCTCGTAGCTAAAGCTTCCCTCGAATCGTGAAAAATGCAACCGGTCTGCGCAGAATGTTGACAGGAAACGAACTCGGTGCACTGATTACGGCAGGGCTACCAGCGCTACGAGACGAGCCATTACGGAAGCGTTAAAATCTTCGCCCGAACAGGGATTCGAACCCTGGACCCTTAGGTTAAAAGCCTAATGCTCTACCGACTGAGCTATCCGGGCTCACGCTTGTTGTGCATGGAGCGACTGCAAGCAATGTGAATAACTGGAACGCGTGTGTAGGCGTACTACGGTAATTGCTGGCTTCTGGCGCAACTGGCGACTTCACCGACTTCCCACTGACGCTGGTAGCACCCCAACAGCGGACCAGTGCCTCTTCTCCCTTTATCCCGGTGCTGACAGTAATTGCATCCTGTGCCTGCTTCCCCCGATTACGTTCGGTTGAAGCTCCGGAAGGTGGGCGACAAACGAAGGTTGGAAGGCCAAACGATGGAGGGTCGTGTGCGCAAAAACTTCCCTTCCGGTACCGGGAAACGAACCCGGGCCTCCTGGGTGAAAGCCAGGTATCCTAGCCACTAGACCACACCGGATTTGCTCGAGAAACGTGAGATTTACTCCCTCTCTTCTCGTATTTCGTGCTCAATCCGGACTCAGTGTTGTTATCTGTTTGCGAGCATTTTTGCGCGTGCAGACTGGCATGGCGCACAGCTCGAAACTGTCTATTCATTGCTGTTTGCATCATATTTCACTCATAACAGGGGAGGAGAATGATCAAAGTTGTACCTTGCCATAATTGGAAGTAAACATTGTGACGCTGAGGCGTGGACTCCTTGTGGATAACAAACGACAATTAAGTTCGTTCGCTAGCAATAGCAACGCCGTTAATTCAGCCGTGATGTACAGCAAATTAAATGCCCCGGGTGAGGATCGAACTCACGACCTTAAGATTATGAGACTTACGCGCTACCTACTGCGCTACCGAGGCTCGTTGCAACCATCATCCCAGGAATCTTGGTAAGTCTCACATATTAGAGATAGACAGTTTGCGCTTTCTCAGGAATCTGTTGTGTCGCTACGCGTGCTTTCCCGACTTGCTAGAGTAAACTGCTGCCGCAGCTTTTTTAACGACGGAAAGCAGCACTGCCTGAGGTTACAGTACATCGCCCTTGCGGCACCTGAACACAGCGGCCTGTAGGGCCAGGCCGACGCTGGAGTTCAGTAACAGCACGCGGCCGTCCAAGTAGGGTCTCTTGCGTGCTGCATGTTTGGTTCTTCTCACAGCGAATCCTGCTATACATTCCTGAGGCTGGCGCACCTCAAGCGAGCAATCGGCGCGGCAGCACTATAGCGAGAACAGCAAAACGATGCATCGGCCGGGAATCGAAGCCGGGCCGCCCGCGTGGTAGTCGAACAACCTACCACTTTTTTAGTTGTTGTTCTCATTTTGTTAGTTGCATTTGTTGGGGGCGGACGTCCGATGACGTCCGTGCTTCCCGAGCATATTCCCGAGCAGCTGTCTGCAGGGAAAGTGGGATTGCCACCCAGCGACGTCGGATACAACCGAAAAAAGTGCTACACACGCGGAGTCCCCCACTACACTGCCTCAAAGCGACCGCTCGTCACTATTGCGTGAGTAACGTTGCGGCCGCGGCGACGAGCCTTGCCCAAAGACGCAGCGTGCGTGGAGGCGCTGCCCGAATGCACCCTCCTACCTCGTAAAGCGCCTACAGCTACTATCACCGTGGGCCACTGCCGGCGGGCGGGAAGCCGACACAGCGCGGCGTTGCGAGCAGCGGCTGTGCGGTGGTAGTGTAATGGTGAGCATAGTTGCCTTCCGAGCAGTTGAGCCGCGTTCGATTCCCGGCCACCGCAACGGGCGCAAATCTATGCGTATGAGTATGTGAGCCACGTGCTGTTGAATTAACGTTTTCTTTCCGTCGTCGCTCCACGCAGGCCATCCTGTAGTATGTCCCGACTTGCCCCGACTTTGCTCGGCTGACGCGAAAGCTGACGCTTGGAATTCGCCCTTATCAAAAGGACAGGCGCTATAAACGACTGTGAGAGGTGAGGTGTAGCGAGGTACCAAAACGACAGGCAAACTGCGAAATTTTCTGCTCTCTCTTCTGAAACAAAAAATAAAAAAACCGACGCAGTCGGTAGGACTCGAACCTACGCTCCCAGAGGGAATCTGATTTCTAGTCAGACGCCTTAACCACTCGGCCACGACTGCTCGTAGCTAAAGCTTCCCTCGAATCGTGAAAAATGCAACCGGTCTGCGCAGAATGTTGACAGGAAACGAACTCGGTGCACTGATTACGGCAGGGCTACCAGCGCTACGAGACGAGCCATTACGGAAGCGTTAAAATCTTCGCCCGAACAGGGATTCGAACCCTGGACCCTTAGGTTAAAAGCCTAATGCTCTACCGACTGAGCTATCCGGGCTCACGCTTGTTGTGCATGGAGCGACTGCAAGCAATGTGAATAACTGGAACGCGTGTGTAGGCGTACTACGGTAATTGCTGGCTTCTGGCGC
The DNA here is from genome assembly GCF_023864275.1 of Schistocerca cancellata. Classification (NCBI taxonomy): domain Eukaryota; kingdom Metazoa; phylum Arthropoda; class Insecta; order Orthoptera; family Acrididae; genus Schistocerca; species Schistocerca cancellata. The sequence continues at coordinate 630,405 of NW_026046428.1, read as the reverse complement.
AACTGGCGACTTCACCGACTTCCCACTGACGCTGGTAGCACCCCAACAGCGGACCAGTGCCTCTTCTCCCTTTATCCCGGTGCTGACAGTAATTGCATCCTGTGCCTGCTTCCCCCGATTACGTTCGGTTGAAGCTCCGGAAGGTGGGCGACAAACGAAGGTTGGAAGGCCAAACGATGGAGGGTCGTGTGCGCAAAAACTTCCCTTCCGGTACCGGGAATCGAACCCGGGCCTCCTGGGTGAAAGCCAGGTATCCTAGCCACTAGACCACACCGGATTTGCTCGAGAAACGTGAGATTTACTCCCTCTCTTCTCGTATTTCGTGCTCAATCCGGACTCAGTGTTGTTATCTGTTTGCGAGCATTTTTGCGCGTGCAGACTGGCATGGCGCACAGCTCGAAACTGTCTATTCATTGCTGTTTGCATCATATTTCACTCATAACAGGGGAGGAGAATGATCAAAGTTGTACCTTGCCATAATTGGAAGTAAACATTGTGACGCTGAGGCGTGGACTCCTTGTGGATAACAAACGACAATTAAGTTCGTTCGCTAGCAATAGCAACGCCGTTAATTCAGCCGTGATGTACAGCAAATTAAATGCCCCGGGTGAGGATCGAACTCACGACCTTAAGATTATGAGACTTACGCGCTACCTACTGCGCTACCGAAGCTCGTTGCAACCATCATCCCAGGAATCTTGGTAAGTCTCACATATTAGAGATAGACAGTTTGCGCTTTCTCAGGAATCTGTTGTGTCGCTACGCATGCTTTCCCGACTTGCTAGAGTAAACTGCTGCCGCAGCTTTTTTAACGACGGAAAGCAGCACTGCCTGAGGTTACAGTACATCGCCCTTGCGGCACCTGAACACAGCGGCCTGTAGGGCCAGGCCGACGCTGGAGTTCAGTAACAGCACGCGGCCGTCCAAGTAGGGTCTCTTGCGTGCTGCATGTTTGGTTCTTCTCACAGCGAATCCTGCTATACATTCCTGAGGCTGGCGCACCTCAAGCGAGCAATCGGCGCGGCAGCACTATAGCGAGAACAGCAAAACGATGCATCGGCCGGGAATCGAAGCCGGGCCGCCCGCGTGGTAGTCGAACAACCTACCACTTTTTTAGTTGTTGTTCTCATTTTGTTAGTTGCATTTGTTGGGGGCGGACGTCCGATGACGTCCGTGCTTCCCGAGCATATTCCCGAGCAGCTGTCTGCAGGGAAAGTGGGATTGCCACCCAGCGACGTCGGATACAACCGAAAAAAGTGCTACACACGCGGAGTCCCCCACTACACTGCCTCAAAGCGACCGCTCGTCACTATTGCGTGAGTAACGTTGCGGCCGCGGCGACGAGCCTTGCCCAAAGACGCAGCGTGCGTGGAGGCGCTGCCCGAATGCACCCTCCTACCTCGTAAAGCGCCTACAGCTACTATCACCGTGGGCCACTGCCGGCGGGCGGGAAGCCGACACAGCGCGGCGTTGCGAGCAGCGGCTGTGCGGTGGTAGTGTAATGGTGAGCATAGTTGCCTTCCGAGCAGTTGAGCCGCGTTCGATTCCCGGCCACCGCAACGGGCGCAAATCTATGCGTATGAGTATGTGAGCCACGTGCTGTTGAATTAACGTTTTCTTTCCGTCGTCGCTCCACGCAGGCCATGCTGTAGTATGTCCCGACTTGTCCCGACTTTGCTCGGCTGACGCGAAAGCTGACGCTTGGAATTCGCCCTTATCAAAAGGACAGGCGCTATAAACGACTGTGAGAGGTGAGGTGTAGCGAGGTACCAAAACGACAGGCAAACTGCGAAATTTTCTGCTCTCTCTTCTGAAACAAAAAATAAAAAAAAACCGACGCAGTCGGTAGGACTCGAACCTACGCTCCCAGAGGGAATCTGATTTCTAGTCAGACGCCTTAACCACTCGGCCACGACTGCTCGTAGCTAAAGCTTCCCTCGAATCGTGAAAAATGCAACCGGTCTGCGCAGAATGTTGACAGGAAACGAACTCGGTGCACTGATTACGGCAGGGCTACCAGCGCTACGAGACGAGCCATTACGGAAGCGTTAAAATCTTCGCCCGAACAGGGATTCGAACCCTGGACCCTTAGGTTAAAAGCCTAATGCTCTACCGACTGAGCTATCCGGGCTCACGCTTGTTGTGCATGGAGCGACTGCATGCAATGTGAATAACTGGAACGCGTGTGTAGGCGTACTACGGTAATTGCTGGCTTCTGGCGCAACTGGCGACTTCACCGACTTCCCACTGACGCTGGTAGCACCCCAACAGCGGACCAGTGCCTCTTCTCCCTTTATCCCGGTGCTGACAGTAATTGCATCCTGTGCCTGCTTCCCCCGATTACGTTCGGTTGAAGCTCCGGAAGGTGGGCGACAAACGAAGGTTGGAAGGCCAAACGATGGAGGGTCGTGTGCGCAAAAACTTCCCTTCCGGTACCGGGAATCGAACCCGGGCCTCCTGGGTGAAAGCCAGGTATCCTAGCCACTAGACCACACCGGATTTGCTCGAGAAACGTGAGATTTACTCCCTCTCTTCTCGTATTTCGTGCTCAATCCGGACTCAGTGTTGTTATCTGTTTGCGAGCATTTTTGCGCGTGCAGACTGGCATGGCGCACAGCTCGAAACTGTCTATTCATTGCTGTTTGCATCATATTTCACTCATAACAGGGGAGGAGAATGATCAAAGTTGTACCTTGCCATAATTGGAAGTAAACATTGTGACGCTGAGGCGTGGACTCCTTGTGGATAACAAACGACAATTAAGTTCGTTCGCTAGCAATAGCAACGCCGTTAATTCAGCCGTGATGTACAGCAAATTAAATGCCCCGGGTGAGGATCGAACTCACGACCTTAAGATTATGAGACTTACGCGCTACCTACTGCGCTACCGAGGCTCGTTGCAACCATCATCCCAGGAATCTTGGTAAGTCTCACATATTAGAGATAGACAGTTTGCGCTTTCTCAGGAATCTGTTGTGTCGCTACGCGTGCTTTCCCGACTTGCTAGAGTAAACTGCTGCCGCAGCTTTTTTAACGACGGAAAGCAGCACTGCCTGAGGTTACAGTACATCGCCCTTGCGGCACCTGAACACAGCGGCCTGTAGGGCCAGGCCGACGCTGGAGTTCAGTAACAGCACGCGGCCGTCCAAGTAGGGTCTCTTGCGTGCTGCATGTTTGGTTCTTCTCACAGCGAATCCTGCTATACATTCCTGAGGCTGGCGCACCTCAAGCGAGCAATCGGCGCGGCAGCACTATAGCGAGAACAGCAAAACGATGCATCGGCCGGGAATCGAAGCCGGGCCGCCCGCGTGGTAGTCGAACAACCTACCACTTTTTTAGTTGTTGTTCTCATTTTGTTAGTTGCATTTGTTGGGGGCGGACGTCCGATGACGTCCGTGCTTCCCGAGCATATTCCCGAGCAGCTGTCTGCAGGGAAAGTGGGATTGCCACCCAGCGACGTCGGATACAACCGAAAAAAGTGCTACACACGCGGAGTCCCCCACTACACTGCCTCAAAGCGACCGCTCGTCACTATTGCGTGAGTAACGTTGCGGCCGCGGCGACGAGCCTTGCCCAAAGACGCAGCGTGCGTGGAGGCGCTGCCCGAATGCACCCTCCTACCTCGTAAAGCGCCTACAGCTACTATCACCGTGGGCCACTGCCGGCGGGCGGGAAGCCGACACAGCGCGGCGTTGCGAGCAGCGGCTGTGCGGTGGTAGTGTAATGGTGAGCATAGTTGCCTTCCGAGCAGTTGAGCCGCGTTCGATTCCCGGCCACCGCAACGGGCGCAAATCTATGCGTATGAGTATGTGAGCCACGTGCTGTTGAATTAACGTTTTCTTTCCGTCGTCGCTCCACGCAGGCCATGCTGTAGTATGTCCCGACTTGTCCCGACTTTGCTCGGCTGACGCGAAAGCTGACGCTTGGAATTCGCCCTTATCAAAAGGACAGGCGCTATAAACGACTGTGAGAGGTGAGGTGTAGCGAGGTACCAAAACGACAGGCAAACTGCGAAATTTTCTGCTCTCTCTTCTGAAACAAAAAATAAAAAAAACCGACGCAGTCGGTAGGACTCGAACCTACGCTCCCAGAGGGAATCTGATTTCTAGTCAGACGCCTTAACCACTCGGCGACGACTGCTCGTAGCTAAAGCTTCCCTCGAATCGTGAAAAATGCAACCGGTCTGCGCAGAATGTTGACAGGAAATGAACTCGGTGCACTGATTACGGCAGGGCTACCAGCGCTACGAGACGAGTCATTACGGAAGCGTTAAAATCTTCGCCCGAACAGGGATTCGAACCCTGGACCCTTAGGTTAAAAGCCTAATGCTCTACCGACTGAGCTATCCGGGCTCACGCTTGTTGTGCATGGAGCGACTGCAAGCAATGTGAATAACTGGAACGCGTGTGTAGGCGTACTACGGTAATTGCTGGCTTCTGGCGCAACTGGCGACTTCACCGACTTCCCACTGACGCTGGTAGCACCCCAACAGCGGACCAGTGCCTCTTCTCCCTTTATCCCGGTGCTGACAGTAATTGCATCCTGTGCCTGCTTCCCCCGATTACGTTCGGTTGAAGCTCCCGAAGGTGGGCGACAAACGAAGGTTGGAAGGCCAAACGATGGAGGGTCGTGTGCGCAAAAACTTCCCTTCCGGTACCGGGAATCGAACCCGGGCCTCCTGGGTGAAAGCCAGGTATCCTAGCCACTAGACCACACCGGATTTGCTCGAGAAACGTGAGATTTACTCCCTCTCTTCTCGTATTTCGTGCTCAATCCGGACTCAGTGTTGTTATCTGTTTGCGAGCATTTTTGCGCGTGCAGACTGGCATGGCGCACAGCTCGAAACTGTCTATTCATTGCTGTTTGCATCATATTTCACTCATAACAGGGGAGGAGAATGATCAAAGTTGTACCTTGCCATAATTGGAAGTAAACATTGTGACGCTGAGGCGTGGACTCCTTGTGGATAACAAACGACAATTAAGTTCGTTCGCTAGCAATAGCAACGCCGTTAATTCAGCCGTGATGTACAGCAAATTAAATGCCCCGGGTGAGGATCGAACTCACGACCTTAAGATTATGAGACTTACGCGCTACCTACTGCGCTACCGAGGCTCGTTGCAACCATCATCCCAGGAATCTTGGTAAGTCTCACATATTAGAGATAGACAGTTTGCGCTTTCTCAGGAATCTGTTGTGTCGCTACGCGTGCTTTCCCGACTTGCTAGAGTAAACTGCTGCCGCAGCTTTTTTAACGACGGAAAGCAGCACTGCCTGAGGTTACAGTACATCGCCCTTGCGGCACCTGAACACAGCGGCCTGTAGGGCCAGGCCGACGCTGGAGTTCAGTAACAGCACGCGGCCGTCCAAGTAGGGTCTCTTGCGTGCTGCATGTTTGGTTCTTCTCACAGCGAATCCTGCTATACATTCCTGAGGCTGGCGCACCTCAAGCGAGCAATCGGCGCGGCAGCACTATAGCGAGAACAGCAAAACGATGCATCGGCCGGGAATCGAAGCCGGGCCGCCCGCGTGGTAGTCGAACAACCTACCACTTTTTTAGTTGTTGTTCTCATTTTGTTAGTTGCATTTGTTGGGGGCGGACGTCCGATGACGTCCGTGCTTCCCGAGCATATTCCCGAGCAGCTGTCTGCAGGGAAAGTGGGATTGCCACCCAGCGACGTCGGATACAACCGAAAAAAGTGCTACACACGCGGAGTCCCCCACTACACTGCCTCAAAGCGACCGCTCGTCACTATTGCGTGAGTAACGTTGCGGCCGCGGCGACGAGCCTTGCCCAAAGACGCAGCGTGCGTGGAGGCGCTGCCCGAATGCACCCTCCTACCTCGTAAAGCGCCTACAGCTACTATCACCGTGGGCCACTGCCGGCGGGCGGGAAGCCGACACAGCGCGGCGTTGCGAGCAGCGGCTGTGCGGTGGTAGTGTAATGGTGAGCATAGTTGCCTTCCGAGCAGTTGAGCCGCGTTCGATTCCCGGCCACCGCAACGGGCGCAAATCTATGCGTATGAGTATGTGAGCCACGTGCTGTTGAATTAACGTTTTCTTTCCGTCGTCGCTCCACGCAGGCCATGCTGTAGTATGTCCCGACTTGTCCCGACTTTGCTCGGCTGACGCGAAAGCTGACGCTTGGAATTCGCCCTTATCAAAAGGACAGGCGCTATAAACGACTGTGAGAGGTGAGGTGTAGCGAGGTACCAAAACGACAGGCAAACTGCGAAATTTTCTGCTCTCTCTTCTGAAACAAAAAATAAAAAAAACCGACGCAGTCGGTAGGACTCGAACCTACGCTCCCAGAGGGAATCTGATTTCTAGTCAGACGCCTTAACCACTCGGCGACGACTGCTCGTAGCTAAAGCTTCCCTCGAATCGTGAAAAATGCAACCGGTCTGCGCAGAATGTTGACAGGAAATGAACTCGGTGCACTGATTACGGCAGGGCTACCAGCGCTACGAGACGAGTCATTACGGAAGCGTTAAAATCTTCGCCCGAACAGGGATTCGAACCCTGGACCCTTAGGTTAAAAGCCTAATGCTCTACCGACTGAGCTATCCGGGCTCACGCTTGTTGTGCATGGAGCGACTGCAAGCAATGTGAATAACTGGAACGCGTGTGTAGGCGTACTACGGTAATTGCTGGCTTCTGGCGCAACTGGCGACTTCACCGACTTCCCACTGACGCTGGTAGCACCCCAACAGCGGACCAGTGCCTCTTCTCCCTTTATCCCGGTGCTGACAGTAATTGCATCCTGTGCCTGCTTCCCCCGATTACGTTCGGTTGAAGCTCCGGAAGGTGGGCGACAAACGAAGGTTGGAAGGCCAAACGATGGAGGGTCGTGTGCGCAAAAACTTCCCTTCCGGTACCGGGAATCGAACCCGGGCCTCCTGGGTGAAAGCCAGGTATCCTAGCCACTAGACCACACCGGATTTGCTCGAGAAACGTGAGATTTACTCCCTCTCTTCTCGTATTTCGTGCTCAATCCGGACTCAGTGTTGTTATCTGTTTGCGAGCATTTTTGCGCGTGCAGACTGGCATGGCGCACAGCTCGAAACTGTCTATTCATTGCTGTTTGCATCATATTTCACTCATAACAGGGGAGGAGAATGATCAAAGTTGTACCTTGCCATAATTGGAAGTAAACATTGTGACGCTGAGGCGTGGACTCCTTGTGGATAACAAACGACAATTAAGTTCGTTCGCTAGCAATAGCAACGCCGTTAATTCAGCCGTGATGTACAGCAAATTAAATGCCCCGGGTGAGGATCGAACTCACGACCTTAAGATTATGAGACTTACGCGCTACCTACTGCGCTACCGAGGCTCGTTGCAACCATCATCCCAGGAATCTTGGTAAGTCTCACATATTAGAGATAGACAGTTTGCGCTTTCTCAGGAATCTGTTGTGTCGCTACGCGTGCTTTCCCGACTTGCTAGAGTAAACTGCTGCCGCAGCTTTTTTAACGACGGAAAGCAGCACTGCCTGAGGTTACAGTACATCGCCCTTGCGGCACCTGAACACAGCGGCCTGTAGGGCCAGGCCGACGCTGGAGTTCAGTAACAGCACGCGGCCGTCCAAGTAGGGTCTCTTGCGTGCTGCATGTTTGGTTCTTCTCACAGCGAATCCTGCTATACATTCCTGAGGCTGGCGCACCTCAAGCGAGCAATCGGCGCGGCAGCACTATAGCGAGAACAGCAAAACGATGCATCGGCCGGGAATCGAAGCCGGGCCGCCCGCGTGGTAGTCGAACAACCTACCACTTTTTTAGTTGTTGTTCTCATTTTGTTAGTTGCATTTGTTGGGGGCGGACGTCCGATGACGTCCGTGCTTCCCGAGCATATTCCCGAGCAGCTGTCTGCAGGGAAAGTGGGATTGCCACCCAGCGACGTCGGATACAACCGAAAAAAGTGCTACACACGCGGAGTCCCCCACTACACTGCCTCAAAGCGACCGCTCGTCACTATTGCGTGAGTAACGTTGCGGCCGCGGCGACGAGCCTTGCCCAAAGACGCAGCGTGCGTGGAGGCGCTGCCCGAATGCACCCTCCTACCTCGTAAAGCGCCTACAGCTACTATCACCGTGGGCCACTGCCGGCGGGCGGGAAGCCGACACAGCGCGGCGTTGCGAGCAGCGGCTGTGCGGTGGTAGTGTAATGGTGAGCATAGTTGCCTTCCGAGCAGTTGAGCCGCGTTCGATTCCCGGCCACCGCAACGGGCGCAAATCTATGCGTATGAGTATGTGAGCCACGTGCTGTTGAATTAACGTTTTCTTTCCGTCGTCGCTCCACGCAGGCCATGCTGTAGTATGTCCCGACTTGTCCCGACTTTGCTCGGCTGACGCGAAAGCTGACGCTTGGAATTCGCCCTTATCAAAAGGACAGGCGCTATAAACGACTGTGAGAGGTGAGGTGTAGCGAGGTACCAAAACGACAGGCAAACTGCGAAATTTTCTGCTCTCTCTTCTGAAACAAAAAATAAAAAAAACCGACGCAGTCGGTAGGACTCGAACCTACGCTCCCAGAGGGAATCTGATTTCTAGTCAGACGCCTTAACCACTCGGCGACGACTGCTCGTAGCTAAAGCTTCCCTCGAATCGTGAAAAATGCAACCGGTCTGCGCAGAATGTTGACAGGAAATGAACTCGGTGCACTGATTACGGCAGGGCTACCAGCGCTACGAGACGAGTCATTACGGAAGCGTTAAAATCTTCGCCCGAACAGGGATTCGAACCCTGGACCCTTAGGTTAAAAGCCTAATGCTCTACCGACTGAGCTATCCGGGCTCACGCTTGTTGTGCATGGAGCGACTGCAAGCAATGTGAATAACTGGAACGCGTGTGTAGGCGTACTACGGTAATTGCTGGCTTCTGGCGCAACTGGCGACTTCACCGACTTCCCACTGACGCTGGTAGCACCCCAACAGCGGACCAGTGCCTCTTCTCCCTTTATCCCGGTGCTGACAGTAATTGCATCCTGTGCCTGCTTCCCCCGATTACGTTCGGTTGAAGCTCCGGAAGGTGGGCGACAAACGAAGGTTGGAAGGCCAAACGATGGAGGGTCGTGTGCGCAAAAACTTCCCTTCCGGTACCGGGAATCGAACCCGGGCCTCCTGGGTGAAAGCCAGGTATCCTAGCCACTAGACCACACCGGATTTGCTCGAGAAACGTGAGATTTACTCCCTCTCTTCTCGTATTTCGTGCTCAATCCGGACTCAGTGTTGTTATCTGTTTGCGAGCATTTTTGCGCGTGCAGACTGGCATGGCGCACAGCTCGAAACTGTCTATTCATTGCTGTTTGCATCATATTTCACTCATAACAGGGGAGGAGAATGATCAAAGTTGTACCTTGCCATAATTGGAAGTAAACATTGTGACGCTGAGGCGTGGACTCCTTGTGGATAACAAACGACAATTAAGTTCGTTCGCTAGCAATAGCAACGCCGTTAATTCAGCCGTGATGTACAGCAAATTAAATGCCCCGGGTGAGGATCGAACTCACGACCTTAAGATTATGAGACTTACGCGCTACCTACTGCGCTACCGAGGCTCGTTGCAACCATCATCCCAGGAATCTAGGTAAGTCTCACATATTAGAGATAGACAGTTTGCGCTTTCTCAGGAATCTGTTGTGTCGCTACGCGTGCTTTCCCGACTTGCTAGAGTAAACTGCTGCCGCAGCTTTTTTAACGACGGAAAGCAGCACTGCCTGAGGTTACAGTACATCGCCCTTGCGGCACCTGAACACAGCGGCCTGTAGGGCCAGGCCGACGCTGGAGTTCAGTAACAGCACGCGGCCGTCCAAGTAGGGTCTCTTGCGTGCTGCATGTTTGGTTCTTCTCACAGCGAATCCTGCTATACATTCCTGAGGCTGGCGCACCTCAAGCGAGCAATCGGCGCGGCAGCACTATAGCGAGAACAGCAAAACGATGCATCGGCCGGGAATCGAAGCCGGGCCGCCCGCGTGGTAGTCGAACAACCTACCACTTTTTTAGTTGTTGTTCTCATTTTGTTAGTTGCATTTGTTGGGGGCGGACGTCCGATGACGTCCGTGCTTCCCGAGCATATTCCCGAGCAGCTGTCTGCAGGGAAAGTGGGATTGCCACCCAGCGACGTCGGATACAACCGAAAAAAGTGCTACACACGCGGAGTCCCCCACTACACTGCCTCAAAGCGACCGCTCGTCACTATTGCGTGAGTAACGTTGCGGCCGCGGCGACGAGCCTTGCCCAAAGACGCAGCGTGCGTGGAGGCGCTGCCCGAATGCACCCTCCTACCTCGTAAAGCGCCTACAGCTACTATCACCGTGGGCCACTGCCGGCGGGCGGGAAGCCGACACAGCGCGGCGTTGCGAGCAGCGGCTGTGCGGTGGTAGTGTAATGGTGAGCATAGTTGCCTTCCGAGCAGTTGAGCCGCGTTCGATTCCCGGCCACCGCAACGGGCGCAAATCTATGCGTATGAGTATGTGAGCCACGTGCTGTTGAATTAACGTTTTCTTTCCGTCGTCGCTCCACGCAGGCCATGCTGTAGTATGTCCCGACTTGTCCCGACTTTGCTCGGCTGACGCGAAAGCTGACGCTTGGAATTCGCCCTTATCAAAAGGACAGGCGCTATAAACGACTGTGAGAGGTGAGGTGTAGCGAGGTACCAAAACGACAGGCAAACTGCGAAATTTTCTGCTCTCTCTTCTGAAACAAAAAATAAAAAAAACCGACGCAGTCGGTAGGACTCGAACCTACGCTCCCAGAGGGAATCTGATTTCTAGTCAGACGCCTTAACCACTCGGCGACGACTGCTCGTAGCTAAAGCTTCCCTCGAATCGTGAAAAATGCAACCGGTCTGCGCAGAATGTTGACAGGAAATGAACTCGGTGCACTGATTACGGCAGGGCTACCAGCGCTACGAGACGAGTCATTACGGAAGCGTTAAAATCTTCGCCCGAACAGGGATTCGAACCCTGGACCCTTAGGTTAAAAGCCTAATGCTCTACCGACTGAGCTATCCGGGCTCACGCTTGTTGTGCATGGAGCGACTGCAAGCAATGTGAATAACTGGAACGCGTGTGTAGGCGTACTACGGTAATTGCTGGCTTCTGGCGCAACTGGCGACTTCACCGACTTCCCACTGACGCTGGTAGCACCCCAACAGCGGACCAGTGCCTCTTCTCCCTTTATCCCGGTGCTGACAGTAATTGCATCCTGTGCCTGCTTCCCCCGATTACGTTCGGTTGAAGCTCCGGAAGGTGGGCGACAAACGAAGGTTGGAAGGCCAAACGATGGAGGGTCGTGTGCGCAAAAACTTCCCTTCCGGTACCGGGAATCGAACCCGGGCCTCCTGGGTGAAAGCCAGGTATCCTAGCCACTAGACCACACCGGATTTGCTCGAGAAACGTGAGATTTACTCCCTCTCTTCTCGTATTTCGTGCTCAATCCGGACTCAGTGTTGTTATCTGTTTGCGAGCATTTTTGCGCGTGCAGACTGGCATGGCGCACAGCTCGAAACTGTCTATTCATTGCTGTTTGCATCATATTTCACTCATAACAGGGGAGGAGAATGATCAAAGTTGTACCTTGCCATAATTGGAAGTAAACATTGTGACGCTGAGGCGTGGACTCCTTGTGGATAACAAACGACAATTAAGTTCGTTCGCTAGCAATAGCAACGCCGTTAATTCAGCCGTGATGTACAGCAAATTAAATGCCCCGGGTGAGGATCGAACTCACGACCTTAAGATTATGAGACTTACGGGCTACCTACTGCGCTACCGAGGCTCGTTGCAACCATCATCCCAGGAATCTAGGTAAGTCTCACATATTAGAGATAGACAGTTTGCGCTTTCTCAGGAATCTGTTGTGTCGCTACGCGTGCTTTCCCGACTTGCTAGAGTAAACTGCTGCCGCAGCTTTTTTAACGACGGAAAGCAGCACTGCCTGAGGTTACAGTACATCGCCCTTGCGGCACCTGAACACAGCGGCCTGTAGGGCCAGGCCGACGCTGGAGTTCAGTAACAGCACGCGGCCGTCCAAGTAGGGTCTCTTGCGTGCTGCATGTTTGGTTCTTCTCACAGCGAATCCTGCTATACATTCCTGAGGCTGGCGCACCTCAAGCGAGCAATCGGCGCGGCAGCACTATAGCGAGAACAGCAAAACGATGCATCGGCCGGGAATCGAAGCCGGGCCGCCCGCGTGGTAGTCGAACAACCTACCACTTTTTTAGTTGTTGTTCTCATTTTGTTAGTTGCATTTGTTGGGGGCGGACGTCCGATGACGTCCGTGCTTCCCGAGCATATTCCCGAGCAGCTGTCTGCAGGGAAAGTGGGATTGCCACCCAGCGACGTCGGATACAACCGAAAAAAGTGCTACACACGCGGAGTCCCCCACTACACTGCCTCAAAGCGACCGCTCGTCACTATTGCGTGAGTAACGTTGCGGCCGCGGCGACGAGCCTTGCCCAAAGACGCAGCGTGCGTGGAGGCGCTGCCCGAATGCACCCTCCTACCTCGTAAAGCGCCTACAGCTACTATCACCGTGGGCCACTGCCGGCGGGCGGGAAGCCGACACAGCGCGGCGTTGCGAGCAGCGGCTGTGCGGTGGTAGTGTAATGGTGAGCATAGTTGCCTTCCGAGCAGTTGAGCCGCGTTCGATTCCCGGCCACCGCAACGGGCGCAAATCTATGCGTATGAGTATGTGAGCCACGTGCTGTTGAATTAACGTTTTCTTTCCGTCGTCGCTCCACGCAGGCCATGCTGTAGTATGTCCCGACTTGTCCCGACTTTGCTCGGCTGACGCGAAAGCTGACGCTTGGAATTCGCCCTTATCAAAAGGACAGGCGCTATAAACGACTGTGAGAGGTGAGGTGTAGCGAGGTACCAAAACGACAGGCAAACTGCGAAATTTTCTGCTCTCTCTTCTGAAACAAAAAATAAAAAAAACCGACGCAGTCGGTAGGACTCGAACCTACGCTCCCAGAGGGAATCTGATTTCTAGTCAGACGCCTTAACCACTCGGCCACGACTGCTCGTAGCTAAAGCTTCCCTCGAATCGTGAAAAATGCAACCGGTCTGCGCAGAATGTTGACAGGAAATGAACTCGGTGCACTGATTACGGCAGGGCTACCAGCGCTACGAGACGAGTCATTACGGAAGCGTTAAAATCTTCGCCCGAACAGGGATTCGAACCCTGGACCCTTAGGTTAAAAGCCTAATGCTCTACCGACTGAGCTATCCGGGCTCACGCTTGTTGTGCATGGAGCGACTGCAAGCAATGTGAATAACTGGAACGCGTGTGTAGGCGTACTACGGTAATTGCTGGCTTCTGGCGCAACTGGCGACTTCACCGACTTCCCACTGACGCTGGTAGCACCCCAACAGCGGACCAGTGCCTCTTCTCCCTTTATCCCGGTGCTGACAGTAATTGCATCCTGTGCCTGCTTCCCCCGATTACGTTCGGTTGAAGCTCCGGAAGGTGGGCGACAAACGAAGGTTGGAAGGCCAAACGATGGAGGGTCGTGTGCGCAAAAACTTCCCTTCCGGTACCGGGAATCGAACCCGGGCCTCCTGGGTGAAAGCCAGGTATCCTAGCCACTAGACCACACCGGATTTGCTCGAGAAACGTGAGATTTACTCCCTCTCTTCTCGTATTTCGTGCTCAATCCGGACTCAGTGTTGTTATCTGTTTGCGAGCATTTTTGCGCGTGCAGACTGGCATGGCGCACAGCTCGAAACTGTCTATTCATTGCTGTTTGCATCATATTTCACTCATAACAGGGGAGGAGAATGATCAAAGTTGTACCTTGCCATAATTGGAAGTAAACATTGTGACGCTGAGGCGTGGACTCCTTGTGGATAACAAACGACAATTAAGTTCGTTCGCTAGCAATAGCAACGCCGTTAATTCAGCCGTGATGTACAGCAAATTAAATGCCCCGGGTGAGGATCGAACTCACGACCTTAAGATTATGAGACTTACGCGCTACCTACTGCGCTACCGAAGCTCGTTGCAACCATCATCCCAGGAATCTTGGTAAGTCTCACATATTAGAGATAGACAGTTTGCGCTTTCTCAGGAATCTGTTGTGTCGCTACGCGTGCTTTCCCGACTTGCTAGAGTAAACTGCTGCCGCAGCTTTTTTAACGACGGAAAGCAGCACTGCCTGAGGTTACAGTACATCGCCCTTGCGGCACCTGAACACAGCGGCCTGTAGGGCCAGGCCGACGCTGGAGTTCAGTAACAGCACGCGGCCGTCCAAGTAGGGTCTCTTGCGTGCTGCATGTTTGGTTCTTCTCACAGCGAATCCTGCTATACATTCCTGAGGCTGGCGCACCTCAAGCGAGCAATCGGCGCGGCAGCACTATAGCGAGAACAGCAAAACGATGCATCGGCCGGGAATCGAAGCCGGGCCGCCCGCGTGGTAGTCGAACAACCTACCACTTTTTTAGTTGTTGTTCTCATTTTGTTAGTTGCATTTGTTGGGGGCGGACGTCCGATGACGTCCGTGCTTCCCGAGCATATTCCCGAGCAGCTGTCTGCAGGGAAAGTGGGATTGCCACCCAGCGACGTCGGATACAACCGAAAAAAGTGCTACACACGCGGAGTCCCCCACTACACTGCCTCAAAGCGACCGCTCGTCACTATTGCGTGAGTAACGTTGCGGCCGCGGCGACGAGCCTTGCCCAAAGACGCAGCGTGCGTGGAGGCGCTGCCCGAATGCACCCTCCTACCTCGTAAAGCGCCTACAGCTACTATCACCGTGGGCCACTGCCGGCGGGCGGGAAGCCGACACAGCGCGGCGTTGCGAGCAGCGGCTGTGCGGTGGTAGTGTAATGGTGAGCATAGTTGCCTTCCGAGCAGTTGAGCCGCGTTCGATTCCCGGCCACCGCAACGGGCGCAAATCTATGCGTATGAGTATGTGAGCCACGTGCTGTTGAATTAACGTTTTCTTTCCGTCGTCGCTCCACGCAGGCCATGCTGTAGTATGTCCCGACTTGTCCCGACTTTGCTCGGCTGACGCGAAAGCTGACGCTTGGAATTCGCCCTTATCAAAAGGACAGGCGCTATAAACGACTGTGAGAGGTGAGGTGTAGCGAGGTACCAAAACGACAGGCAAACTGCGAAATTTTCTGCTCTCTCTTCTGAAACAAAAAATAAAAAAAAACCGACGCAGTCGGTAGGACTCGAACCTACGCTCCCAGAGGGAATCTGATTTCTAGTCAGACGCCTTAACCACTCGGCCACGACTGCTCGTAGCTAAAGCTTCCCTCGAATCGTGAAAAATGCAACCGGTCTGCGCAGAATGTTGACAGGAAACGAACTCGGTGCACTGATTACGGCAGGGCTACCAGCGCTACGAGACGAGCCATTACGGAAGCGTTAAAATCTTCGCCCGAACAGGGATTCGAACCCTGGACCCTTAGGTTAAAAGCCTAATGCTCTACCGACTGAGCTATCCGGGCTCACGCTTGTTGTGCATGGAGCGACTGCATGCAATGTGAATAACTGGAACGCGTGTGTAGGCGTACTACGGTAATTGCTGCCTTCTGGCGCAACTGGCGACTTCACCGACTTCCCACTGACGCTGGTAGCACCCCAACAGCGGACCAGTGCCTCTTCTCCCTTTATCCCGGTGCTGACAGTAATTGCATCCTGTGCCTGCTTCCCCCGATTACGTTCGGTTGAAGCTCCGGAAGGTGGGCGACAAACGAAGGTTGGAAGGCCAAACGATGGAGGGTCGTGTGCGCAAAAACTTCCCTTCCGGTACCGGGAATCGAACCCGGGCCTCCTGGGTGAAAGCCAGGTATCCTAGCCACTAGACCACACCGGATTTGCTCGAGAAACGTGAGATTTACTCCCTCTCTTCTCGTATTTCGTGCTCAATCCGGACTCAGTGTTGTTATCTGTTTGCGAGCATTTTTGCGCGTGCAGACTGGCATGGCGCACAGCTCGAAACTGTCTATTCATTGCTGTTTGCATCATATTTCACTCATAACAGGGGAGGAGAATGATCAAAGTTGTACCTTGCCATAATTGGAAGTAAACATTGTGACGCTGAGGCGTGGACTCCTTGTGGATAACAAACGACAATTAAGTTCGTTCGCTAGCAATAGCAACGCCGTTAATTCAGCCGTGATGTACAGCAAATTAAATGCCCCGGGTGAGGATCGAACTCACGACCTTAAGATTATGAGACTTACGCGCTACCTACTGCGCTACCGAAGCTCGTTGCAACCATCATCCCAGGAATCTTGGTAAGTCTCACATATTAGAGATAGACAGTTTGCGCTTTCTCAGGAATCTGTTGTGTCGCTACGCGTGCTTTCCCGACTTGCTAGAGTAAACTGCTGCCGCAGCTTTTTTAACGACGGAAAGCAGCACTGCCTGAGGTTACAGTACATCGCCCTTGCGGCACCTGAACACAGCGGCCTGTAGGGCCAGGCCGACGCTGGAGTTCAGTAACAGCACGCGGCCGTCCAAGTAGGGTCTCTTGCGTGCTGCATGTTTGGTTCTTCTCACAGCGAATCCTGCTATACATTCCTGAGGCTGGCGCACCTCAAGCGAGCAATCGGCGCGGCAGCACTATAGCGAGAACAGCAAAACGATGCATCGGCCGGGAATCGAAGCCGGGCCGCCCGCGTGGTAGTCGAACAACCTACCACTTTTTTAGTTGTTGTTCTCATTTTGTTAGTTGCATTTGTTGGGGGCGGACGTCCGATGACGTCCGTGCTTCCCGAGCATATTCCCGAGCAGCTGTCTGCAGGGAAAGTGGGATTGCCACCCAGCGACGTCGGATACAACCGAAAAAAGTGCTACACACGCGGAGTCCCCCACTACACTGCCTCAAAGCGACCGCTCGTCACTATTGCGTGAGTAACGTTGCGGCCGCGGCGACGAGCCTTGCCCAAAGACGCAGCGTGCGTGGAGGCGCTGCCCGAATGCACCCTCCTACCTCGTAAAGCGCCTACAGCTACTATCACCGTGGGCCACTGCCGGCGGGCGGGAAGCCGACACAGCGCGGCGTTGCGAGCAGCGGCTGTGCGGTGGTAGTGTAATGGTGAGCATAGTTGCCTTCCGAGCAGTTGAGCCGCGTTCGATTCCCGGCCACCGCAACGGGCGCAAATCTATGCGTATGAGTATGTGAGCCACGTGCTGTTGAATTAACGTTTTCTTTCCGTCGTCGCTCCACGCAGGCCATCCTGTAGTATGTCCCGACTTGTCCCGACTTTGCTCGGCTGACGCGAAAGCTGACGCTTGGAATTCGCCCTTATCAAAAGGACAGGCGCTATAAACGACTGTGAGAGGTGAGGTGTAGCGAGGTACCAAAACGACAGGCAAACTGCGAAATTTTCTGCTCTCTCTTCTGAAACAAAAAATAAAAAAAACCGACGCAGTCGGTAGGACTCGAACCTACGCTCCCAGAGGGAATCTGATTTCTAGTCAGACGCCTTAACCACTCGGCGACGACTGCTCGTAGCTAAAGCTTCCCTCGAATCGTGAAAAATGCAACCGGTCTGCGCAGAATGTTGACAGGAAACGAACTCGGTGCACTGATTACGGCAGGGCTACCAGCGCTACGAGACGAGTCATTACGGAAGCGTTAAAATCTTCGCCCGAACAGGGATTCGAACCCTGGACCCTTAGGTTAAAAGCCTAATGCTCTACCGACTGAGCTATCCGGGCTCACGCTTGTTGTGCATGGAGCGACTGCAAGCAATGTGAATAACTGGAACGCGTGTGTAGGCGTACTACGGTAATTGCTGGCTTCTGGCGCAACTGGCGACTTCACCGACTTCCCACTGACGCTGGTAGCACCCCAACAGCGGACCAGTGCCTCTTCTCCCTTTATCCCGGTGCTGACAGTAATTGCATCCTGTGCCTGCTTCCCCCGATTACGTTCGGTTGAAGCTCCGGAAGGTGGGCGACAAACGAAGGTTGGAAGGCCAAACGATGGAGGGTCGTGTGCGCAAAAACTTCCCTTCCGGTACCGGGAATCGAACCCGGGCCTCCTGGGTGAAAGCCAGGTATCCTAGCCACTTTTTTTTTTCTTTTTTTTCTTTTTTTTTTTGTTTTTTTTTACCACTTTTTTTTTTTTAATTTTTTTTATTTTTTTTATTTTTTTTTTTTGTTTTAAGATGCTACCCCTTTTCTTTTTTTTTAATTTTTCAAATAAACCACAAATCAATATTTTGGACCACTTTTTTCCCTTGAAAAGCCCCTTAGGAAAATGGAACTAAAAAAATAAATAAAGAAAAAAAAACCTAAGTGCCACCGCCACTTGTCATCCTATAACAAAAAAAATCTGATCCACTTCAGGCGTTGGCTCCTGAGTAAACCCACCCCAGAGCTGCCTATAGACCAGGGGAAGTACGGGAAATCAAGGTTAGGGCTATCCGTTGCCACTTTTTGTTTTTATACGATTGCATTTAGGGAGCGTGTACAAATGAGAATTCTAGTAACTAAGTGTTACAAGTAAGTGTTACAACAACAAGGTGGCATAAAAGAGTAATCAAAAAATAAAAATATAAACCACTGATGTAATTCTAACTAAAAGGTTCTTCAATAATGCAACTGGTTCCACTTGGAGCCTCGCCATCGCTATCTGAAATCTCCAATAGCGCCTTTGAAGGGCATCTGCAACGGAGGCATTCTGCTTCGCTAGTGCCTCAAGGAAAACAGATTCCTTGCAGCAGCTTGTCTCTTCCTTTGGTCATGGCTGACAAGGCAGAACGTTGAGTCGTTAGTGTGATGCGGCACAGCACATTAACCACAGCCTGGCACTCCCCAGCTGAGTGGGGGGTTAACGAAAACGCTGCGTAAATAATTTGCGAAGAGCGTGCGGTAGTTCGGTGTGCGTTCGAGGGCATTGTGAGCATTTTGTAGGAACCACCAGTAATCAAGCTGCTCTTTCTCTCCGTCGCTAAAGATGTAGGCGACGGTAAGCCCTTTGAACCATGTAAGCGCATGATATTTTGCAGCCGGAAAGTAAGTTTCATCGGGACAGAGTAGGGTCTGCGGGTCAATCATATCAGGCGTGACCCGGAGGTAACAAGCCAATATCTTCTGTGTTAGTCGCCAAACTCCGGACGATGATGCGCAAGTAAAACGATGTTCATCGGTATCCAAAAGGTGACAATCTGGGCAATAAGGGGAGTCTGCCAGTCCAATAGTGTGAAGTCGCTGGCGTGTGGCATATTTTTTGTTGGCGATCTGATACCACTTGGAACGCACCGTGGATGACAGAAAGTGGTGGTGTATCGTTTTCCACACTCTTGGCCAGTGAACCGTAGGATACTTGTTTTCCACCACGTTATGGTGAACAGCCCGCAGAAGGTTGGTATAAAAATCTTTCGCCTTTGGTGGACGTGTGGCGGAGAGGTTCGAGCTGACATAGCTGTAATCAAGAATGAAGGTCGACACATGGGAGAGCTGTGGTGCGACGTGCGCAACCGACACCGGCGGGACGTTAGAGGCTGGCATCAGAACCTGTAGTAAACGACCCGTGAGAGAGGTATATTGACTTTTCCATCGTTTCCTCATGTTGCTCATGTAAAGGGCAGCTGCTCTCGCCCTGACGTTGACCAATCCCAGCCCTCCTTTGTGCACTGGGAGGGTAAGAGTGTCGTATCGTACTTTAAAGATATGACCTGCGGAAACGTAGTAACTGAAGGCCGCCTGAAGCCGGCGACCTATCTGCAGCGGTAGTGGGAGGACCTGTGCCACGTGGTTGAGTTTTGATGCTACGTAGAGGTTCAGGTATTCAACACGCTGTAGCTGATTCAAGTCCCGGAGCAGGTTCTGTCGCACCATTGCGCGTATGATCTGTAATATCCGTCGGTAGTTTGCTGCAGCTGTTTTACGTACATCTTTCTTGAACGTGATTCCCAAATATCGCAGATCAGAAACTGGTGGGAGGGGAGCGAGGGCTTCCGGTCCGAGACCACGCCCAATGTCCAACGCCGCCGACTTGTTGATGTTCAGAAGACTGCCTGCGGCCTGTCCGTATCGCTCAATCCAGGTTAGTACGCTTTGAACTTCGTCATTGGAACGAACCAGCAGTAGCAGGTCGTCAGCGTATGTCCTATAGCGAAAGGTGACGTCCCGCAGCGTGATGCCAGATAGGCGGTGGTTAAGGCCCCCTAGGAGTGGCTCGAGTGCGATTGCATAAAGGTAGGTAGAAAGGGGACAACCCTGTCGTAGAGACCTCTTAATGGGTACTGGTCCTACCGTCCTTCCATGGACCTGGACGTGTGAGCTGGCTGCGGTCCAAAGACGCTGTAGGGTGTCGATGAGGCCAGGTGGGAATCCCATACAGTCCATCACTCGTAGGAGGAAGTTGTGGTGCACTCTATCAAAGGCGCGGTTGAAATCGACGGAGACGATCGCCGCTCTCAGACGGCACGCAGAAGCAATCGCTATTAAGTCCCTGCAGTCACCGGTGGCCATGTGTATGTTGGCTTCTCCCCCCTGCGACGTCTGTTCTGGAGCGAGGATCATCGGCAAAGTCGTCTTAATACGGCTCGCCATAATCCTGGTGAAAATCTTGTAATCGGCGTTCAGCATTGTAAGCGGCCGATAGTCGTTAATCGATAGCCCTCCTCCTGGCTTGTGTACTGGTATGAGGAGACCTTCTACAAACGCTGGCGGCACAACACAGTCTGGAGACATAAGTTCGCGGAACATTATAACCCAGCGAGGCATCATGATGTCACGGAAAGTCCGGTAGAATTCGATGGGCAATCCATCAGGTCCAGGAGATTTATTGGCCGCACCTTTGTCCACGGCGTCTTCGACTTCTTCGAGTGAGATTTCCTCTGTTAGTACATTCACGGTAGCCTCGTCGATAGTACGTGTTACCTGCTGTAACACTTCAGTAGTGGCCTCGTCATTGACGGTTCTTTCATTGTAAAGATGACGAAAATGATCCTCCACCGCCTTTACTATGGTTGCTTGGGTCGTACACAAGCGACCGTCGTGTGTCCTGAGTTGTGTGATTAAATGTTGGCGTTGTCGGCGCTTATCCGCCACAACGTCCACTAGACCACACCGGATTTGCTCGAGAAACGTGAGATTTACTCCCTCTCTTCTCGTATTTCGTGCTCAATCCGGACTCAGTGTTGTTATCTGTTTGCGAGCATTTTTGCGGTGCAGACTGGCATGGCGCACAGCTCGAAACTGTCTATTCATTGCTGTTTGCATCATATTTCACTCATAACAGGGGAGGAGAATGATCAAAGTTGTACCTTGCCATAATTGGAAGTAAACATTGTGACGCTGAGGCGTGGACTCCTTGTGGATAACAAACGACAATTAAGTTCGTTCGCTAGCAATAGCAACGCCGTTAATTCAGCCGTGATGTACAGCAAATTAAATGCCCCGGGTGAGGATCGAACTCACGACCTTAAGATTATGAGACTTACGCGCTACCTACTGCGCTACCGAGGCTCGTTGCAACCATCATCCCAGGAATCTTGGTAAGTCTCACATATTAGAGATAGACAGTTTGCGCTTTCTCAGGAATCTGTTGTGTCGCTACGCGTGCTTTCCCGACTTGCTAGAGTAAACTGCTGCCGCAGCTTTTTTAACGACGGAAAGCAGCACTGCCTGAGGTTACAGTACATCGCCCTTGCGGCACCTGAACACAGCGGCCTGTAGGGCCAGGCCGACGCTGGAGTTCAGTAACAGCACGCGGCCGTCCAAGTAGGGTCTCTTGCGTGCTGCATGTTTGGTTCTTCTCACAGCGAATCCTGCTATACATTCCTGAGGCTGGCGCACCTCAAGCGAGCAATCGGCGCGGCAGCACTATAGCGAGAACAGCAAAACGATGCATCGGCCGGGAATCGAAGCCGGGCCGCCCGCGTGGTAGTCGAACAACCTACCACTTTTTTAGTTGTTGTTCTCATTTTGTTAGTTGCATTTGTTGGGGGCGGACGTCCGATGACGTCCGTGCTTCCCGAGCATATTCCCGAGCAGCTGTCTGCAGGGAAAGTGGGATTGCCACCCAGCGACGTCGGATACAACCGAAAAAAGTGCTACACACGCGGAGTCCCCCACTACACTGCCTCAAAGCGACCGCTCGTCACTATTGCGTGAGTAACGTTGCGGCCGCGGCGACGAGCCTTGCCCAAAGACGCAGCGTGCGTGGAGGCGCTGCCCGAATGCACCCTCCTACCTCGTAAAGCGCCTACAGCTACTATCACCGTGGGCCACTGCCGGCGGGCGGGAAGCCGACACAGCGCGGCGTTGCGAGCAGCGGCTGTGCGGTGGTAGTGTAATGGTGAGCATAGTTGCCTTCCGAGCAGTTGAGCCGCGTTCGATTCCCGGCCACCGCAACGGGCGCAAATCTATGCGTATGAGTATGTGAGCCACGTGCTGTTGAATTAACGTTTTCTTTCCGTCGTCGCTCCACGCAGGCCATGCTGTAGTATGTCCCGACTTGTCCCGACTTTGCTCGGCTGACGCGAAAGCTGACGCTTGGAATTCGCCCTTATCAAAAGGACAGGCGCTATAAACGACTGTGAGAGGTGAGGTGTAGCGAGGTACCAAAACGACAGGCAAACTGCGAAATTTTCTGCTCTCTCTTCTGAAACAAAAAATAAAAAAAACCGACGCAGTCGGTAGGACTCGAACCTACGCTCCCAGAGGGAATCTGATTTCTAGTCAGACGCCTTAACCACTCGGCCACGACTGCTCGTAGCTAAAGCTTCCCTCGAATCGTGAAAAATGCAACCGGTCTGCGCAGAATGTTGACAGGAAACGAACTCGGTGCACTGATTACGGCAGGGCTACCAGCGCTACGAGACGAGCCATTACGGAAGCGTTAAAATCTTCGCCCGAACAGGGATTCGAACCCTGGACCCTTAGGTTAAAAGCCTAATGCTCTACCGACTGAGCTATCCGGGCTCACGCTTGTTGTGCATGGAGCGACTGCAAGCAATGTGAATAACTGGAACGCGTGTGTAGGCGTACTACGGTAATTGCTGGCTTCTGGCGCAACTGGCGACTTCACCGACTTCCCACTGACGCTGGTAGCACCCCAACAGCGGACCAGTGCCTCTTCTCCCTTTATCCCGGTGCTGACAGTAATTGCATCCTGTGCCTGCTTCCCCCGATTACGTTCGGTTGAAGCTCCGGAAGGTGGGCGACAAACGAAGGTTGGAAGGCCAAACGATGGAGGGTCGTGTGCGCAAAAACTTCCCTTCCGGTACCGGGAATCGAACCCGGGCCTCCTGGGTGAAAGCCAGGTATCCTAGCCACTAGACCACACCGGATTTGCTCGAGAAACGTGAGATTTACTCCCTCTCTTCTCGTATTTCGTGCTCAATCCGGACTCAGTGTTGTTATCTGTTTGCGAGCATTTTTGCGCGTGCAGACTGGCATGGCGCACAGCTCGAAACTGTCTATTCATTGCTGTTTGCATCATATTTCACTCATAACAGGGGAGGAGAATGATCAAAGTTGTACCTTGCCATAATTGGAAGTAAACATTGTGACGCTGAGGCGTGGACTCCTTGTGGATAACAAACGACAATTAAGTTCGTTCGCTAGCAATAGCAACGCCGTTAATTCAGCCGTGATGTACAGCAAATTAAATGCCCCGGGTGAGGATCGAACTCACGACCTTAAGATTATGAGACTTACGCGCTACCTACTGCGCTACCGAGGCTCGTTGCAACCATCATCCCAGGAATCTTGGTAAGTCTCACATATTAGAGATAGACAGTTTGCGCTTTCTCAGGAATCTGTTGTGTCGCTACGCGTGCTTTCCCGACTTGCTAGAGTAAACTGCTGCCGCAGCTTTTTTAACGACGGAAAGCAGCACTGCCTGAGGTTACAGTACATCGCCCTTGCGGCACCTGAACACAGCGGCCTGTAGGGCCAGGCCGACGCTGGAGTTCAGTAACAGCACGCGGCCGTCCAAGTAGGGTCTCTTGCGTGCTGCATGTTTGGTTCTTCTCACAGCGAATCCTGCTATACATTCCTGAGGCTGGCGCACCTCAAGCGAGCAATCGGCGCGGCAGCACTATAGCGAGAACAGCAAAACGATGCATCGGCCGGGAATCGAAGCCGGGCCGCCCGCGTGGTAGTCGAACAACCTACCACTTTTTTAGTTGTTCTCATTTTGTTAGTTGCATTTGTTGGGGGCGGACGTCCGATGACGTCCGTGCTTCCCGAGCATATTCCCGAGCAGCTGTCTGCAGGGAAAGTGGGATTGCCACCCAGCGACGTCGGATACAACCGAAAAAAGTGCTACACACGCGGAGTCCCCCACTACACTGCCTCAAAGCGACCGCTCGTCACTATTGCGTGAGTAACGTTGCGGCCGCGGCGACGAGCCTTGCCCAAAGACGCAGCGTGCGTGGAGGCGCTGCCCGAATGCACCCTCCTACCTCGTAAAGCGCCTACAGCTACTATCACCGTGGGCCACTGCCGGCGGGCGGGAAGCCGACACAGCGCGGCGTTGCGAGCAGCGGCTGTGCGGTGGTAGTGTAATGGTGAGCATAGTTGCCTTCCGAGCAGTTGAGCCGCGTTCGATTCCCGGCCACCGCAACGGGCGCAAATCTATGCGTATGAGTATGTGAGCCACGTGCTGTTGAATTAACGTTTTCTTTCCGTCGTCGCTCCACGCAGGCCATGCTGTAGTATGTCCCGACTTGTCCCGACTTTGCTCGGCTGACGCGAAAGCTGACGCTTGGAATTCGCCCTTATCAAAAGGACAGGCGCTATAAACGACTGTGAGAGGTGAGGTGTAGCGAGGTACCAAAACGACAGGCAAACTGCGAAATTTTCTGCTCTCTCTTCTGAAACAAAAAATAAAAAAAAACCGACGCAGTCGGTAGGACTCGAACCTACGCTCCCAGAGGGAATCTGATTTCTAGTCAGACGCCTTAACCACTCGGCCACGACTGCTCGTAGCTAAAGCTTCCCTCGAATCGTGAAAAATGCAACCGGTCTGCGCAGAATGTTGACAGGAAACGAACTCGGTGCACTGATTACGGCAGGGCTACCAGCGCTACGAGACGAGCCATTACGGAAGCGTTAAAATCTTCGCCCGAACAGGGATTCGAACCCTGGACCCTTAGGTTAAAAGCCTAATGCTCTACCGACTGAGCTATCCGGGCTCACGCTTGTTGTGCATGGAGCGACTGCAAGCAATGTGAATAACTGGAACGCGTGTGTAGGCGTACTACGGTAATTGCTGGCTTCTGGCGCAACTGGCGACTTCACCGACTTCCCACTGACGCTGGTAGCACCCCAACAGCGGACCAGTGCCTCTTCTCCCTTTATCCCGGTGCTGACAGTAATTGCATCCTGTGCCTGCTTCCCCCGATTACGTTCGGTTGAAGCTCCGGAAGGTGGGCGACAAACGAAGGTTGGAAGGCCAAACGATGGAGGGTCGTGTGCGCAAAAACTTCCCTTCCGCTACCGGGAATCGAACCCGGGCCTCCTGGGTGAAAGCCAGGTATCCTAGCCACTAGACCACACCGGATTTGCTCGAGAAACGTGAGATTTACTCCCTCTCTTCTCGTATTTCGTGCTCAATCCGGACTCAGTGTTGTTATCTGTTTGCGAGCATTTTTGCGCGTGCAGACTGGCATGGCGCACAGCTCGAAACTGTCTATTCATTGCTGTTTGCATCATATTTCACTCATAACAGGGGAGGAGAATGATCAAAGTTGTACCTTGCCATAATTGGAAGTAAACATTGTGACGCTGAGGCGTGGACTCCTTGTGGATAACAAACGACAATTAAGTTCGTTCGCTAGCAATAGCAACGCCGTTAATTCAGCCGTGATGTACAGCAAATTAAATGCCCCGGGTGAGGATCGAACTCACGACCTTAAGATTATGAGACTTACGCGCTACCTACTGCGCTACCGAGGCTCGTTGCAACCATCATCCCAGGAATCTTGGTAAGTCTCACATATTAGAGATAGACAGTTTGCGCTTTCTCAGGAATCTGTTGTGTCGCTACGCGTGCTTTCCCGACTTGCTAGAGTAAACTGCTGCCGCAGCTTTTTTAACGACGGAAAGCAGCACTGCCTGAGGTTACAGTACATCGCCCTTGCGGCACCTGAACACAGCGGCCTGTAGGGCCAGGCCGACGCTGGAGTTCAGTAACAGCACGCGGCCGTCCAAGTAGGGTCTCTTGCGTGCTGCATGTTTGGTTCTTCTCACAGCGAATCCTGCTATACATTCCTGAGGCTGGCGCACCTCAAGCGAGCAATCGGCGCGGCAGCACTATAGCGAGAACAGCAAAACGATGCATCGGCCGGGAATCGAAGCCGGGCCGCCCGCGTGGTAGTCGAACAACCTACCACTTTTTTAGTTGTTGTTCTCATTTTGTTAGTTGCATTTGTTGGGGGCGGACGTCCGATGACGTCCGTGCTTCCCGAGCATATTCCCGAGCAGCTGTCTGCAGGGAAAGTGGGATTGCCACCCAGCGACGTCGGATACAACCGAAAAAAGTGCTACACACGCGGAGTCCCCCACTACACTGCCTCAAAGCGACCGCTCGTCACTATTGCGTGAGTAACGTTGCGGCCGCGGCGACGAGCCTTGCCCAAAGACGCAGCGTGCGTGGAGGCGCTGCCCGAATGCACCCTCCTACCTCGTAAAGCGCCTACAGCTACTATCACCGTGGGCCACTGCCGGCGGGCGGGAAGCCGACACAGCGCGGCGTTGCGAGCAGCGGCTGTGCGGTGGTAGTGTAATGGTGAGCATAGTTGCCTTCCGAGCAGTTGAGCCGCGTTCGATTCCCGGCCACCGCAACGGGCGCAAATCTATGCGTATGAGTATGTGAGCCACGTGCTGTTGAATTAACGTTTTCTTTCCGTCGTCGCTCCACGCAGGCCATGCTGTAGTATGTCCCGACTTGTCCCGACTTTGCTCGGCTGACGCGAAAGCTGACGCTTGGAATTCGCCCTTATCAAAAGGACAGGCGCTATAAACGACTGTGAGAGGTGAGGTGTAGCGAGGTACCAAAACGACAGGCAAACTGCGAAATTTTCTGCTCTCTCTTCTGAAACAAAAAATAAAAAAAAACCGACGCAGTCGGTAGGACTCGAACCTACGCTCCCAGAGGGAATCTGATTTCTAGTCAGACGCCTTAACCAGTCGGCCACGACTGCTCGTAGCTAAAGCTTCCCTCGAATCGTGAAAAATGCAACCGGTCTGCGCAGAATGTTGACAGGAAACGAACTCGGTGCACTGATTACGGCAGGGCTACCAGCGCTACGAGACGAGCCATTACGGAAGCGTTAAAATCTTCGCCCGAACAGGGATTCGAACCCTGGACCCTTAGGTTAAAAGCCTAATGCTCTACCGACTGAGCTATCCGGGCTCACGCTTGTTGTGCATGGAGCGACTGCAAGCAATGTGAATAACTGGAACGCGTGTGTAGGCGTACTACGGTAATTGCTGGCTTCTGGCGCAACTGGCGACTTCACCGACTTCCCACTGACGCTGGTAGCACCCCAACAGCGGACCAGTGCCTCTTCTCCCTTTATCCCGGTGCTGACAGTAATTGCATCCTGTGCCTGCTTCCCCCGATTACGTTCGGTTGAAGCTCCGGAAGGTGGGCGACAAACGAAGGTTGGAAGGCCAAACGATGGAGGGTCGTGTGCGCAAAAACTTCCCTTCCGGTACCGGGAATCGAACCCGGGCCTCCTGGGTGAAAGCCAGGTATCCTAGCCACTAGACCACACCGGATTTGCTCGAGAAACGTGAGATTTACTCCCTCTCTTCTCGTATTTCGTGCTCAATCCGGACTCAGTGTTGTTATCTGTTTGCGAGCATTTTTGCGCGTGCAGACTGGCATGGCGCACAGCTCGAAACTGTCTATTCATTGCTGTTTGCATCATATTTCACTCATAACAGGGGAGGAGAATGATCAAAGTTGTACCTTGCCATAATTGGAAGTAAACATTGTGACGCTGAGGCGTGGACTCCTTGTGGATAACAAACGACAATTAAGTTCGTTCGCTAGCAATAGCAACGCCGTTAATTCAGCCGTGATGTACAGCAAATTAAATGCCCCGGGTGAGGATCGAACTCACGACCTTAAGATTATGAGACTTACGCGCTACCTACTGCGCTACCGAGGCTCGTTGCAACCATCATCCCAGGAATCTTGGTAAGTCTCACATATTAGAGATAGACAGTTTGCGCTTTCTCAGGAATCTGTTGTGTCGCTACGCGTGCTTTCCCGACTTGCTAGAGTAAACTGCTGCCGCAGCTTTTTTAACGACGGAAAGCAGCACTGCCTGAGGTTACAGTACATCGCCCTTGCGGCACCTGAACACAGCGGCCTGTAGGGCCAGGCCGACGCTGGAGTTCAGTAACAGCACGCGGCCGTCCAAGTAGGGTCTCTTGCGTGCTGCATGTTTGGTTCTTCTCACAGCGAATCCTGCTATACATTCCTGAGGCTGGCGCACCTCAAGCGAGCAATCGGCGCGGCAGCACTATAGCGAGAACAGCAAAACGATGCATCGGCCGGGAATCGAAGCCGGGCCGCCCGCGTGGTAGTCGAACAACCTACCACTTTTTTAGTTGTTGTTCTCATTTTGTTAGTTGCATTTGTTGGGGGCGGACGTCCGATGACGTCCGTGCTTCCCGAGCATATTCCCGAGCAGCTGTCTGCAGGGAAAGTGGGATTGCCACCCAGCGACGTCGGATACAACCGAAAAAAGTGCTACACACGCGGAGTCCCCCACTACACTGCCTCAAAGCGACCGCTCGTCACTATTGCGTGAGTAACGTTGCGGCCGCGGCGACGAGCCTTGCCCAAAGACGCAGCGTGCGTGGAGGCGCTGCCCGAATGCACCCTCCTACCTCGTAAAGCGCCTACAGCTACTATCACCGTGGGCCACTGCCGGCGGGCGGGAAGCCGACACAGCGCGGCGTTGCGAGCAGCGGCTGTGCGGTGGTAGTGTAATGGTGAGCATAGTTGCCTTCCGAGCAGTTGAGCCGCGTTCGATTCCCGGCCACCGCAACGGGCGCAAATCTATGCGTATGAGTATGTGAGCCACGTGCTGTTGAATTAACGTTTTCTTTCCGTCGTCGCTCCACGCAGGCCATGCTGTAGTATGTCCCGACTTGTCCCGACTTTGCTCGGCTGACGCGAAAGCTGACGCTTGGAATTCGCCCTTATCAAAAGGACAGGCGCTATAAACGACTGTGAGAGGTGAGGTGTAGCGAGGTACCAAAACGACAGGCAAACTGCGAAATTTTCTGCTCTCTCTTCTGAAACAAAAAATAAAAAAAAACCGACGCAGTCGGTAGGACTCGAACCTACGCTCCCAGAGGGAATCTGATTTCTAGTCAGACGCCTTAACCACTCGGCCACGACTGCTCGTAGCTAAAGCTTCCCTCGAATCGTGAAAAATGCAACCGGTCTGCGCAGAATGTTGACAGGAAACGAACTCGGTGCACTGATTACGGCAGGGCTACCAGCGCTACGAGACGAGCCATTACGGAAGCGTTAAAATCTTCGCCCGAACAGGGATTCGAACCCTGGACCCTTAGGTTAAAAGCCTAATGCTCTACCGACTGAGCTATCCGGGCTCACGCTTGTTGTGCATGGAGCGACTGCAAGCAATGTGAATAACTGGAACGCGTGTGTAGGCGTACTACGGTAATTGCTGGCTTCTGGCGCAACTGGCGACTTCACCGACTTCCCACTGACGCTGGTAGCACCCCAACAGCGGACCAGTGCCTCTTCTCCCTTTATCCCGGTGCTGACAGTAATTGCATCCTGTGCCTGCTTCCCCCGATTACGTTCGGTTGAAGCTCCGGAAGGTGGGCGACAAACGAAGGTTGGAAGGCCAAACGATGGAGGGTCGTGTGCGCAAAAACTTCCCTTCCGGTACCGGGAATCGAACCCGGGCCTCCTGGGTGAAAGCCAGGTATCCTAGCCACTAGACCACACCGGATTTGCTCGAGAAACGTGAGATTTACTCCCTCTCTTCTCGTATTTCGTGCTCAATCCGGACTCAGTGTTGTTATCTGTTTGCGAGCATTTTTGCGCGTGCAGACTGGCATGGCGCACAGCTCGAAACTGTCTATTCATTGCTGTTTGCATCATATTTCACTCATAACAGGGGAGGAGAATGATCAAAGTTGTACCTTGCCATAATTGGAAGTAAACATTGTGACGCTGAGGCGTGGACTCCTTGTGGATAACAAACGACAATTAAGTTCGTTCGCTAGCAATAGCAACGCCGTTAATTCAGCCGTGATGTACAGCAAATTAAATGCCCCGGGTGAGGATCGAACTCACGACCTTAAGATTATGAGACTTACGCGCTACCTACTGCGCTACCGAGGCTCGTTGCAACCATCATCCCAGGAATCTTGGTAAGTCTCACATATTAGAGATAGACAGTTTGCGCTTTCTCAGGAATCTGTTGTGTCGCTACGCG
This sequence comes from Schistocerca cancellata, assembly GCF_023864275.1. NCBI lineage: Eukaryota > Metazoa > Arthropoda > Insecta > Orthoptera > Acrididae > Schistocerca > Schistocerca cancellata. Next base: position 599,986 of record NW_026046428.1, on the reverse strand, counting down.
TGCTTTCCCGACTTGCTAGAGTAAACTGCTGCCGCAGCTTTTTTAACGACGGAAAGCAGCACTGCCTGAGGTTACAGTACATCGCCCTTGCGGCACCTGAACACAGCGGCCTGTAGGGCCAGGCCGACGCTGGAGTTCAGTAACAGCATGCGGCCGTCCAAGTAGGGTCTCTTGCGTGCTGCATGTTTGGTTCTTCTCACAGCGAATCCTGCTATACATTCCTGAGGCTGGCGCACCTCAAGCGAGCAATCGGCGCGGCAGCACTATAGCGAGAACAGCAAAACGATGCATCGGCCGGGAATCGAAGCCGGGCCGCCCGCGTGGTAGTCGAACAACCTACCACTTTTTTAGTTGTTGTTCTCATTTTGTTAGTTGCATTTGTTGGGGGCGGACGTCCGATGACGTCCGTGCTTCCCGAGCATATTCCCGAGCAGCTGTCTGCAGGGAAAGTGGGATTGCCACCCAGCGACGTCGGATACAACCGAAAAAAGTGCTACACACGCGGAGTCCCCCACTACACTGCCTCAAAGCGACCGCTCGTCACTATTGCGTGAGTAACGTTGCGGCCGCGGCGACGAGCCTTGCCCAAAGACGCAGCGTGCGTGGAGGCGCTGCCCGAATGCACCCTCCTACCTCGTAAAGCGCCTACAGCTACTATCACCGTGGGCCACTGCCGGCGGGCGGGAAGCCGACACAGCGCGGCGTTGCGAGCAGCGGCTGTGCGGTGGTACTGTAATGGTGAGCATAGTTGCCTTCCGAGCAGTTGAGCCGCGTTCGATTCCCGGCCACCGCAACGGGCGCAAATCTATGCGTATGAGTATGTGAGCCACGTGCTGTTGAATTAACGTTTTCTTTCCGTCGTCGCTCCACGCAGGCCATGCTGTAGTATGTCCCGACTTGTCCCGACTTTGCTCGGCTGACGCGAAAGCTGACGCTTGGAATTCGCCCTTATCAAAAGGACAGGCGCTATAAACGACTGTGAGAGGTGAGGTGTAGCGAGGTACCAAAACGACAGGCAAACTGCGAAATTTTCTGCTCTCTCTTCTGAAACAAAAAATAAAAAAAAACCGACGCAGTCGGTAGGACTCGAACCTACGCTCCCAGAGGGAATCTGATTTCTAGTCAGACGCCTTAACCACTCGGCCACGACTGCTCGTAGCTAAAGCTTCCCTCGAATCGTGAAAAATGCAACCGGTCTGCGCAGAATGTTGACAGGAAACCAACTCGGTGCACTGATTACGGCAGGGCTACCAGCGCTACGAGACGAGCCATTACGGAAGCGTTAAAATCTTCGCCCGAACAGGGATTCGAACCCTGGACCCTTAGGTTAAAAGCCTAATGCTCTACCGACTGAGCTATGCGGGCTCACGCTTGTTGTGCATGGAGCGACTGCAAGCAATGTGAATAACTGGAACGCGTGTGTAGGCGTACTACGGTAATTGCTGGCTTCTGGCGCAACTGGCGACTTCACCGACTTCCCACTGACGCTGGTAGCACCCCAACAGCGGACCAGTGCCTCTTCTCCCTTTATCCCGGTGCTGACAGTAATTGCATCCTGTGCCTGCTTCCCCCGATTACGTTCGGTTGAAGCTCCGGAAGGTGGGCGACAAACGAAGGTTGGAAGGCCAAACGATGGAGGGTCGTGTGCGCAAAAACTTCCCTTCCGGTACCGGGAATCGAACCCGGGCCTCCTGGGTGAAAGCCAGGTATCCTAGCCACTAGACCACACCGGATTTGCTCGAGAAACGTGAGATTTACTCCCTCTCTTCTCGTATTTCGTGCTCAATCCGGACTCAGTGTTGTTATCTGTTTGCGAGCATTTTTGCGCGTGCAGACTGGCATGGCGCACAGCTCGAAACTGTCTATTCATTGCTGTTTGCATCATATTTCACTCATAACAGGGGAGGAGAATGATCAAAGTTGTACCTTGCCATAATTGGAAGTAAACATTGTGACGCTGAGGCGTGGACTCCTTGTGGATAACAAACGACAATTAAGTTCGTTCGCTAGCAATAGCAACGCCGTTAATTCAGCCGTGATGTACAGCAAATTAAATGCCCCGGGTGAGGATCGAACTCACGACCTTAAGATTATGAGACTTACGCGCTACCTACTGCGCTACCGAGGCTCGTTGCAACCATCATCCCAGGAATCTTGGTAAGTCTCACATATTAGAGATAGACAGTTTGCGCTTTCTCAGGAATCTGTTGTGTCGCTACGCGTGCTTTCCCGACTTGCTAGAGTAAACTGCTGCCGCAGCTTTTTTAACGACGGAAAGCAGCACTGCCTGAGGTTACAGTACATCGCCCTTGCGGCACCTGAACACAGCGACCTGTAGGGCCAGGCCGACGCTGGAGTTCAGTAACAGCACGCGGCCGTCCAAGTAGGGTCTCTTGCGTGCTGCATGTTTGGTTCTTCTCACAGCGAATCCTGCTATACATTCCTGAGGCTGGCGCACCTCAAGCGAGCAATCGGCGCGGCAGCACTATTGCGAGAACAGCAAAACGATGCATCGGCCGGGAATCGAAGCCGGGCCGCCCGCGTGGTAGTCGAACAACCTACCACTTTTTTAGTTGTTGTTCTCATTTTGTTAGTTGCATTTGTTGGGGGCGGACGTCCGATGACGTCCGTGCTTCCCGAGCATATTCCCGAGCAGCTGTCTGCAGGGAAAGTGGGATTGCCACCCAGCGACGTCGGATACAACCGAAAAAAGTGCTACACACGCGGAGTCCCCCACTACACTGCCCCAAAACGACCGCTCGTCACTATTGCGTGAGTAACGTTGCGGCCGCGGCGACGAGCCTTGCCCAAAGACGCAGCGTGCGTGGAGGCGCTGCCCGAATGCACCCTCCTACCTCGTAAAGCGCCTACAGCTACTATCACCGTGGGCCACTGCCGGCGGGCGGGAAGCCGACACAGCGCGGCGTTGCGAGCAGCGGCTGTGCGGTGGTAGTGTAATGGTGAGCATAGTTGCCTTCCGAGCAGTTGAGCCGCGTTCGATTCCCGGCCACCGCAACGGGCGCAAATCTATGCGTATGAGTATGTGAGCCACGTGCTGTTGAATTAACGTTTTCTTTCCGTCGTCGCTCCACGCAGGCCATGCTGTAGTATGTCCCGACTTGTCCCGACTTTGCTCGGCTGACGCGAAAGCTGACGCTTGGAATTCGCCCTTATCAAAAGGACAGGCGCTATAAACGACTGTGAGAGGTGAGGTGTAGCGAGGTACCAAAACGACAGGCAAACTGCGAAATTTTCTGCTCTCTCTTCTGAAACAAAAAATAAAAAAAAACCGACGCAGTCGGTAGGACTCGAACCTACGCTCCCAGAGGGAATCTGATTTCTAGTCAGACGCCTTAACCACTCGGCCACGACTGCTCGTAGCTAAAGCTTCCCTCGAATCGTGAAAAATGCAACCGGTCTGCGCAGAATGTTGACAGGAAACCAACTCGGTGCACTGATTACGGCAGGGCTACCAGCGCTACGAGACGAGCCATTACGGAAGCGTTAAAATCTTCGCCCGAACAGGGATTCGAACCCTGGACCCTTAGGTTAAAAGCCTAATGCTCTACCGACTGAGCTATCCGGGCTCACGCTTGTTGTGCATGGAGCGACTGCAAGCAATGTGAATAACTGGAACGCGTGTGTAGGCGTACTACGGTAATTGCTGGCTTCTGGCGCAACTGGCGACTTCACCGACTTCCCACTGACGCTGGTAGCACCCCAACAGCGGACCAGTGCCTCTTCTCCCTTTATCCCGGTGCTGACAGTAATTGCATCCTGTGCCTGCTTCCCCCGATTACGTTCGGTTGAAGCTCCGGAAGGTGGGCGACAAACGAAGGTTGGAAGGCCAAACGATGGAGGGTCGTGTGCGCAAAAACTTCCCTTCCGGTACCGGGAATCGAACCCGGGCCTCCTGGGTGAAAGCCAGGTATCCTAGCCACTAGACCACACCGGATTTGCTCGAGAAACGTGAGATTTACTCCCTCTCTTCTCGTATTTCGTGCTCAATCCGGACTCAGTGTTGTTATCTGTTTGCGAGCATTTTTGCGCGTGCAGACTGGCATGGCGCACAGCTCGAAACTGTCTATTCATTGCTGTTTGCATCATATTTCACTCATAACAGGGGAGGAGAATGATCAAAGTTGTACCTTGCCATAATTGGAAGTAAACATTGTGACGCTGAGGCGTGGACTCCTTGTGGATAACAAACGACAATTAAGTTCGTTCGCTAGCAATAGCAACGCCGTTAATTCAGCCGTGATGTACAGCAAATTAAATGCCCCGGGTGAGGATCGAACTCACGACCTTAAGATTATGAGACTTACGCGCTACCTACTGCGCTACCGAGGCTCGTTGCAACCATCATCCCAGGAATCTTGGTAAGTCTCACATATTAGAGATAGACAGTTTGCGCTTTCTCAGGAATCTGTTGTGTCGCTACGCGTGCTTTCCCGACTTGCTAGAGTAAACTGCTGCCGCAGCTTTTTTAACGACGGAAAGCAGCACTGCCTGAGGTTACAGTACATCGCCCTTGCGGCACCTGAACACAGCGGCCTGTAGGGCCAGGCCGACGCTGGAGTTCAGTAACAGCACGCGGCCGTCCAAGTAGGGTCTCTTGCGTGCTGCATGTTTGGTTCTTCTCACAGCGAATCCTGCTATACATTCCTGAGGCTGGCGCACCTCAAGCGAGCAATCGGCGCGGCAGCACTATAGCGAGAACAGCAAAACGATGCATCGGCCGGGAATCGAAGCCGGGCCGCCCGCGTGGTAGTCGAACAACCTACCACTTTTTTAGTTGTTGTTCTCATTTTGTTAGTTGCATTTGTTGGGGGCGGACGTCCGATGACGTCCGTGCTTCCCGAGCATATTCCCGAGCAGCTGTCTGCAGGGAAAGTGGGATTGCCACCCAGCGACGTCGGATACAACCGAAAAAAGTGCTACACACGCGGAGTCCCCCACTACACTGCCTCAAAGCGACCGCTCGTCACTATTGCGTGAGTAACGTTGCGGCCGCGGCGACGAGCCTTGCCCAAAGACGCAGCGTGCGTGGAGGCGCTGCCCGAATGCACCCTCCTACCTCGTAAAGCGCCTACAGCTACTATCACCGTGGGCCACTGCCGGCGGGCGGGAAGCCGACACAGCGCGGCGTTGCGAGCAGCGGCTGTGCGGTGGTAGTGTAATGGTGAGCATAGTTGCCTTCCGAGCAGTTGAGCCGCGTTCGATTCCCGGCCACCGCAACGGGCGCAAATCTATGCGTATGAGTATGTGAGCCACGTGCTGTTGAATTAACGTTTTCTTTCCGTCGTCGCTCCACGCAGGCCATGCTGTAGTATGTCCCGACTTGTCCCGACTTTGCTCGGCTGACGCGAAAGCTGACGCTTGGAATTCGCCCTTATCAAAAGGACAGGCGCTATAAACGACTGTGAGAGGTGAGGTGTAGCGAGGTACCAAAACGACAGGCAAACTGCGAAATTTTCTGCTCTCTCTTCTGAAACAAAAAATAAAAAAAAACCGACGCAGTCGGTAGGACTCGAACCTACGCTCCCAGAGGGAATCTGATTTCTAGTCAGACGCCTTAACCAGTCGGCCACGACTGCTCGTAGCTAAAGCTTCCCTCGAATCGTGAAAAATGCAACCGGTCTGCGCAGAATGTTGACAGGAAACGAACTCGGTGCACTGATTACGGCAGGGCTACCAGCGCTACGAGACGAGCCATTACGGAAGCGTTAAAATCTTCGCCCGAACAGGGATTCGAACCCTGGACCCTTAGGTTAAAAGCCTAATGCTCTACCGACTGAGCTATCCGGGCTCACGCTTGTTGTGCATGGAGCGACTGCAAGCAATGTGAATAACTGGAACGCGTGTGTAGGCGTACTACGGTAATTGCTGGCTTCTGGCGCAACTGGCGACTTCACCGACTTCCCACTGACGCTGGTAGCACCCCAACAGCGGACCAGTGCCTCTTCTCCCTTTATCCCGGTGCTGACAGTAATTGCATCCTGTGCCTGCTTCCCCCGATTACGTTCGGTTGAAGCTCCGGAAGGTGGGCGACAAACGAAGGTTGGAAGGCCAAACGATGGAGGGTCGTGTGCGCAAAAACTTCCCTTCCGGTACCGGGAATCGAACCCGGGCCTCCTGGGTGAAAGCCAGGTATCCTAGCCACTAGACCACACCGGATTTGCTCGAGAAACGTGAGATTTACTCCCTCTCTTCTCGTATTTCGTGCTCAATCCGGACTCAGTGTTGTTATCTGTTTGCGAGCATTTTTGCGCGTGCAGACTGGCATGGCGCACAGCTCGAAACTGTCTATTCATTGCTGTTTGCATCATATTTCACTCATAACAGGGGAGGAGAATGATCAAAGTTGTACCTTGCCATAATTGGAAGTAAACATTGTGACGCTGAGGCGTGGACTCCTTGTGGATAACAAACGACAATTAAGTTCGTTCGCTAGCAATAGCAACGCCGTTAATTCAGCCGTGATGTACAGCAAATTAAATGCCCCGGGTGAGGATCGAACTCACGACCTTAAGATTATGAGACTTACGCGCTACCTACTGCGCTACCGAGGCTCGTTGCAACCATCATCCCAGGAATCTTGGTAAGTCTCACATATTAGAGATAGACAGTTTGCGCTTTCTCAGGAATCTGTTGTGTCGCTACGCGTGCTTTCCCGACTTGCTAGAGTAAACTGCTGCCGCAGCTTTTTTAACGACGGAAAGCAGCACTGCCTGAGGTTACAGTACATCGCCCTTGCGGCACCTGAACACAGCGGCCTGTAGGGCCAGGCCGACGCTGGAGTTCAGTAACAGCACGCGGCCGTCCAAGTAGGGTCTCTTGCGTGCTGCATGTTTGGTTCTTCTCACAGCGAATCCTGCTATACATTCCTGAGGCTGGCGCACCTCAAGCGAGCAATCGGCGCGGCAGCACTATAGCGAGAACAGCAAAACGATGCATCGGCCGGGAATCGAAGCCGGGCCGCCCGCGTGGTAGTCGAACAACCTACCACTTTTTTAGTTGTTGTTCTCATTTTGTTAGTTGCATTTGTTGGGGGCGGACGTCCGATGACGTCCGTGCTTCCCGAGCATATTCCCGAGCAGCTGTCTGCAGGGAAAGTGGGATTGCCACCCAGCGACGTCGGATACAACCGAAAAAAGTGCTACACACGCGGAGTCCCCCACTACACTGCCTCAAAGCGACCGCTCGTCACTATTGCGTGAGTAACGTTGCGGCCGCGGCGACGAGCCTTGCCCAAAGACGCAGCGTGCGTGGAGGCGCTGCCCGAATGCACCCTCCTACCTCGTAAAGCGCCTACAGCTACTATCACCGTGGGCCACTGCCGGCGGGCGGGAAGCCGACACAGCGCGGCGTTGCGAGCAGCGGCTGTGCGGTGGTAGTGTAATGGTGAGCATAGTTGCCTTCCGAGCAGTTGAGCCGCGTTCGATTCCCGGCCACCGCAACGGGCGCAAATCTATGCGTATGAGTATGTGAGCCACGTGCTGTTGAATTAACGTTTTCTTTCCGTCGTCGCTCCACGAAGGCCATGCTGTAGTATGTCCCGACTTGTCCCGACTTTGCTCGGCTGACGCGAAAGCTGACGCTTGGAATTCGCCCTTATCAAAAGGACAGGCGCTATAAACGACTGTGAGAGGAGAGGTGTAGCGAGGTACCAAAACGACAGGCAAACTGCGAAATTTTCTGCTCTCTCTTCTGAAACAAAAAATAAAAAAAAACCGACGCAGTCGGTAGGACTCGAACCTACGCTCCCACAGGGAATCTGATTTCTAGTCAGACGCCTTAACCACTCGGCCACGACTGCTCGTAGCTAAAGCTTCCCTCGAATCGTGAAAAATGCAACCGGTCTGCGCAGAATGTTGACAGGAAACGAACTCGGTGCACTGATTACGGCAGGGCTACCAGCGCTACGAGACGAGCCATTACGGAAGCGTTAAAATCTTCGCCCGAACAGGGATTCGAACCCTGGACCCTTAGGTTAAAAGCCTAATGCTCTACCGACTGAGCTATCCGGGCTCACGCTTGTTGTGCATGGAGCGACTGCAAGCAATGTGAATAACTGGAACGCGTGTGTAGGCGTACTACGGTAATTGCTGGCTTCTGGCGCAACTGGCGACTTCACCGACTTCCCACTGACGCTGGTAGCACCCCAACAGCGGACCAGTGCCTCTTCTCCCTTTATCCCGGTGCTGACAGTAATTGCATCCTGTGCCTGCTTCCCCCGATTACGTTCGGTTGAAGCTCCGGAAGGTGGGCGACAAACGAAGGTTGGAAGGCCAAACGATGGAGGGTCGTGTGCGTAAAAACTTCCCTTCCGGTACCGGGAATCGAACCCGGGCCTCCTGGGTGAAAGCCAGGTATCCTAGCCACTAGACCACAACGGATTTGCTCGAGAAACGTGAGATTTACTCCCTCTCTTCTCGTATTTCGTGCTCAATCCGGACTCAGTGTTGTTATCTGTTTGCGAGCATTTTTGCGCGTGCAGACTGGCATGGCGCACAGCTCGAAACTGTCTATTCATTGCTGTTTGCATCATATTTCACTCATAACAGGGGAGGAGAATGATCAAAGTTGTACCTTGCCATAATTGGAAGTAAACATTGTGACGCTGAGGCGTGGACTCCTTGTGGATAACAAACGACAATTAAGTTCGTTCGCTAGCAATAGCAACGCCGTTAATTCAGCCGTGATGTACAGCAAATTAAATGCCCCGGGTGAGGATCGAACTCACGACCTTAAGATTATGAGACTTACGCGCTACCTACTGCGCTACCGAGGCTCGTTGCAACCATCATCCCAGGAATCTTGGTAAGTCTCACATATTAGAGATAGACAGTTTGCGCTTTCTCAGGAATCTGTTGTGTCGCTACGCGTGCTTTCCCGACTTGCTAGAGTAAACTGCTGCCGCAGCTTTTTTAACGACGGAAAGCAGCACTGCCTGAGGTTACAGTACATCGCCCTTGCGGCACCTGAACACAGCGGCCTGTAGGGCCAGGCCGACGCTGGAGTTCAGTAACAGCACGCGGCCGTCCAAGTAGGGTCTCTTGCGTGCTGCATGTTTGGTTCTTCTCACAGCGAATCCTGCTATACATTCCTGAGGCTGGCGCACCTCAAGCGAGCAATCGGCGCGGCAGCACTATAGCGAGAACAGCAAAACGATGCATCGGCCGGGAATCGAAGCCGGGCCGCCCGCGTGGTAGTCGAACAACCTACCACTTTTTTAGTTGTTGTTCTCATTTTGTTAGTTGCATTTGTTGGGGGCGGACGTCCGATGACGTCCGTGCTTCCCGAGCATATTCCCGAGCAGCTGTCTGCAGGGAAAGTGGGATTGCCACCCAGCGACGTCGGATACAACCGAAAAAAGTGCTACACACGCGGAGTCCCCCACTACACTGCCTCAAAGCGACCGCTCGTCACTATTGCGTGAGTAACGTTGCGGCCGCGGCGACGAGCCTTGCCCAAAGACGCAGCGTGCGTGGAGGCGCTGCCCGAATGCACCCTCCTACCTCGTAAAGCGCCTACAGCTACTATCACCGTGGGCCACTGCCGGCGGGCGGGAAGCCGACACAGCGCGGCGTTGCGAGCAGCGGCTGTGCGGTGGTAGTGTAATGGTGAGCATAGTTGCCTTCCGAGCAGTTGAGCCGCGTTCGATTCCCGGCCACCGCAACGGGCGCAAATCTATGCGTATGAGTATGTGAGCCACGTGCTGTTGAATTAACGTTTTCTTTCCGTCGTCGCTCCACGCAGGCCATGCTGTAGTATGTCCCGACTTGTCCCGACTTTGCTCGGCTGACGCGAAAGCTGACGCTTGGAATTCGCCCTTATCAAAAGGACAGGCGCTATAAACGACTGTGAGAGGTGAGGTGTAGCGAGGTACCAAAACGACAGGCAAACTGCGAAATTTTCTGCTCTCTCTTCTGAAACAAAAAATAAAAAAAAACCGACGCAGTCGGTAGGACTCGAACCTACGCTCCCAGAGGGAATCTGATTTCTAGTCAGACGCCTTAACCACTCGGCCACGACTGCTCGTAGCTAAAGCTTCCCTCGAATCGTGAAAAATGCAACCGGTCTGCGCAGAATGTTGACAGGAAACCAACTCGGTGCACTGATTACGGCAGGGCTACCAGCGCTACGAGACGAGCCATTACGGAAGCGTTAAAATCTTCGCCCGAACAGGGATTCGAACCCTGGACCCTTAGGTTAAAAGCCTAATGCTCTACCGACTGAGCTATCCGGGCTCACGCTTGTTGTGCATGGAGCGACTGCAAGCAATGTGAATAACTGGAACGCGTGTGTAGGCGTACTACGGTAATTGCTGGCTTCTGGCGCAACTGGCGACTTCACCGACTTCCCACTGACGCTGGTAGCACCCCAACAGCGGACCAGTGCCTCTTCTCCCTTTATCCCGGTGCTGACAGTAATTGCATCCTGTGCCTGCTTCCCCCGATTACGTTCGGTTGAAGCTCCGGAAGGTGGGCGACAAACGAAGGTTGGAAGGCCAAACGATGGAGGGTCGTGTGCGCAAAAACTTCCCTTCCGGTACCGGGAATCGAACCCGGGCCTCCTGGGTGAAAGCCAGGTATCCTAGCCACTAGACCACACCGGATTTGCTCGAGAAACGTGAGATTTACTCCCTCTCTTCTCGTATTTCGTGCTCAATCCGGACTCAGTGTTGTTATCTGTTTGCGAGCATTTTTGCGCGTGCAGACTGGCATGGCGCACAGCTCGAAACTGTCTATTCATTGCTGTTTGCATCATATTTCACTCATAACAGGGGAGGAGAATGATCAAAGTTGTACCTTGCCATAATTGGAAGTAAACATTGTGACGCTGAGGCGTGGACTCCTTGTGGATAACAAACGACAATTAAGTTCGTTCGCTAGCAATAGCAACGCCGTTAATTCAGCCGTGATGTACAGCAAATTAAATGCCCCGGGTGAGGATCGAACTCACGACCTTAAGATTATGAGACTTACGCGCTACCTACTGCGCTACCGAGGCTCGTTGCAACCATCATCCCAGGAATCTTGGTAAGTCTCACATATTAGAGATAGACAGTTTGCGCTTTCTCAGGAATCTGTTGTGTCGCTACGCGTGCTTTCCCGACTTGCTAGAGTAAACTGCTGCCGCAGCTTTTTTAACGACGGAAAGCAGCACTGCCTGAGGTTACAGTACATCGCCCTTGCGGCACCTGAACACAGCGGCCTGTAGGGCCAGGCCGACGCTGGAGTTCAGTAACAGCACGCGGCCGTCCAAGTAGGGTCTCTTGCGTGCTGCATGTTTGGTTCTTCTCACAGCGAATCCTGCTATACATTCCTGAGGCTGGCGCACCTCAAGCGAGCAATCGGCGCGGCAGCACTATAGCGAGAACAGCAAAACGATGCATCGGCCGGGAATCGAAGCCGGGCCGCCCGCGTGGTAGTCGAACAACCTACCACTTTTTTAGTTGTTGTTCTCATTTTGTTAGTTGCATTTGTTGGGGGCGGACGTCCGATGACGTCCGTGCTTCCCGAGCATATTCCCGAGCAGCTGTCTGCAGGGAAAGTGGGATTGCCACCCAGCGACGTCGGATACAACCGAAAAAAGTGCTACACACGCGGAGTCCCCCACTACACTGCCTCAAAGCGACCGCTCGTCACTATTGCGTGAGTAACGTTGCGGCCGCGGCGACGAGCCTTGCCCAAAGACGCAGCGTGCGTGGAGGCGCTGCCCGAATGCACCCTCCTACCTCGTAAAGCGCCTACAGCTACTATCACCGTGGGCCACTGCCGGCGGGCGGGAAGCCGACACAGCGCGGCGTTGCGAGCAGCGGCTGTGCGGTGGTAGTGTAATGGTGAGCATAGTTGCCTTCCGAGCAGTTGAGCCGCGTTCGATTCCCGGCCACCGCAACGGGCGCAAATCTATGCGTATGAGTATGTGAGCCACGTGCTGTTGAATTAACGTTTTCTTTCCGTCGTCGCTCCACGCAGGCCATGCTGTAGTATGTCCCGACTTGTCCCGACTTTGCTCGGCTGACGCGAAAGCTGACGCTTGGAATTCGCCCTTATCAAAAGGACAGGCGCTATAAACGACTGTGAGAGGTGAGGTGTAGCGAGGTACCAAAACGACAGGCAAACTGCGAAATTTTCTGCTCTCTCTTCTGAAACAAAAAATAAAAAAAAACCGACGCAGTCGGTAGGACTCGAACCTACGCTCCCAGAGGGAATCTGATTTCTAGTCAGACGCCTTAACCAGTCGGCCACGACTGCTCGTAACTAAAGCTTCCCTCGAATCGTGAAAAATGCAACCGGTCTGCGCAGAATGTTGACAGGAAACGAACTCGGTGCACTGATTACGGCAGGGCTACCAGCGCTACGAGACGAGCCATTACGGAAGCGTTAAAATCTTCGCCCGAACAGGGATTCGAACCCTGGACCCTTAGGTTAAAAGCCTAATGCTCTACCGACTGAGCTATCCGGGCTCACGCTTGTTGTGCATGGAGCGACTGCAAGCAATGTGAATAACTGGAACGCGTGTGTAGGCGTACTACGGTAATTGCTGGCTTCTGGCGCAACTGGCGACTTCACCGACTTCCCACTGACGCTGGTAGCACCCCAACAGCGGACCAGTGCCTCTTCTCCCTTTATCCCGGTGCTGACAGTAATTGCATCCTGTGCCTGCTTCCCCCGATTACGTTCGGTTGAAGCTCCGGAAGGTGGGCGACAAACGAAGGTTGGAAGGCCAAACGATGGAGGGTCGTGTGCGTAAAAACTTCCCTTCCGGTACCGGGAATCGAACCCGGGCCTCCTGGGTGAAAGCCAGGTATCCTAGCCACTAGACCACAACGGATTTGCTCGAGAAACGTGAGATTTACTCCCTCTCTTCTCGTATTTCGTGCTCAATCCGGACTCAGTGTTGTTCTCTGTTTGCGAGCATTTTTGCGCGTGCAGACTGGCATGGCGCACAGCTCGAAACTGTCTATTCATTGCTGTTTGCATCATATTTCACTCATAACAGGGGAGGAGAATGATCAAAGTTGTACCTTGCCATAATTGGAAGTAAACATTGTGACGCTGAGGCGTGGACTCCTTGTGGATAACAAACGACAATTAAGTTCGTTCGCTAGCAATAGCAACGCCGTTAATTCAGCCGTGATGTACAGCAAATTAAATGCCCCGGGTGAGGATCGAACTCACGACCTTAAGATTATGAGACTTACGCGCTACCTACTGCGCTACCGAGGCTCATTGCAACCATCATCCCAGGAATCTTGGTAAGTCTCACATATTAGAGATAGACAGTTTGCGCTTTCTCAGGAATCTGTTGTGTCGCTACGCGTGCTTTCCCGACTTGCTAGAGTAAACTGCTGCCGCAGCTTTTTTAACGACGGAAAGCAGCACTGCCTGAGGTTACAGTACATCGCCCTTGCGGCACCTGAACACAGCGGCCTGTAGGGCCAGGCCGACGCTGGAGTTCAGTAACAGCACGCGGCCGTCCAAGTAGGGTCTCTTGCGTGCTGCATGTTTGGTTCTTCTCACAGCGAATCCTGCTATACATTCCTGAGGCTGGCGCACCTCAAGCGAGCAATCGGCGCGGCAGCACTATAGCGAGAACAGCAAAACGATGCATCGGCCGGGAATCGAAGCCGGGCCGCCCGCGTGGTAGTCGAACAACCTACCACTTTTTTAGTTGTTGTTCTCATTTTGTTAGTTGCATTTGTTGGGGGCGGACGTCCGATGACGTCCGTGCTTCCCGAGCATATTCCCGAGCAGCTGTCTGCAGGGAAAGTGGGATTGCCACCCAGCGACGTCGGATACAACCGAAAAAAGTGCTACACACGCGGAGTCCCCCACTACACTGCCTCAAAGCGACCGCTCGTCACTATTGCGTGAGTAACGTTGCGGCCGCGGCGACGAGCCTTGCCCAAAGACGCTGCGTGCTTGGAGGCGCTGCCCGAATGCACCCTCCTACCTCGTAAAGCGCCTACAGCTACTATCACCGTGGGCCACTGCCGGCGGGCGGGAAGCCGACACAGCGCGGCGTTGCGAGCAGCGGCTGTGCGGTGGTAGTGTAATGGTGAGCATAGTTGCCTTCCGAGCAGTTGAGCCGCGTTCGATTCCCGGCCACCGCAACGGGCGCAAATCTATGCGTATGAGTATGTGAGCCACGTGCTGTTGAATTAACGTTTTCTTTCCGTCGTCGCTCCACGCAGGCCATCCTGTAGTATGTCCCGACTTGTCCCGACTTTGCTCGGCTGACGCGAAAGCTGACGCTTGGAATTCGCCCTTATCAAAAGGACAGGCGCTATAAACGACTGTGAGAGGTGAGGTGTAGCGAGGTACCAAAACGACAGGCAAACTGCGAAATTTTCTGCTCTCTCTTCTGAAACAAAAAATAAAAAAAAACCGACGCAGTCGGTAGGACTCGAACCTACGCTCCCAGAGGGAATCTGATTTCTAGTCAGACGCCTTAACCAGTCGGCCACGACTGCTCGTAGCTAAAGCTTCCCTCGAATCGTGAAAAATGCAACCGGTCTGCGCAGAATGTTGACAGGAAACGAACTCGGTGCACTGATTACGGCAGGGCTACCAGCGCTACGAGACGAGCCATTACGGAAGCGTTAAAATCTTCGCCCGAACAGGGATTCGAACCCTGGACCCTTAGGTTAAAAGCCTAATGCTCTACCGACTGAGCTATCCGGGCTCACGCTTGTTGTGCATGGAGCGACTGCAAGCAATGTGAATAACTGGAACGCGTGTGTAGGCGTACTACGGTAATTGCTGGCTTCTGGCGCAACTGGCGACTTCACCGACTTCCCACTGACGCTGGTAGCACCCCAACAGCGGACCAGTGCCTCTTCTCCCTTTATCCCGGTGCTGACAGTAATTGCATCCTGTGCCTGCTTCCCCCGATTACGTTCGGTTGAAGCTCCGGAAGGTGGGCGACAAACGAAGGTTGGAAGGCCAAACGATGGAGGGTCGTGTGCGCAAAAACTTCCCTTCCGGTACCGGGAATCGAACCCGGGCCTCCTGGGTGAAAGCCAGGTATCCTAGCCACTAGACCACACCGGATTTGCTCGAGAAACGTGAGATTTACTCCCTCTCTTCTCGTATTTCGTGCTCAATCCGGACTCAGTGTTGTTATCTGTTTGCGAGCATTTTTGCGCGTGCAGACTGGCATGGCGCACAGCTCGAAACTGTCTATTCATTGCTGTTTGCATCATATTTCACTCATAACAGGGGAGGAGAATGATCAAAGTTGTACCTTGCCATAATTGGAAGTAAACATTGTGACGCTGAGGCGTGGACTCCTTGTGGATAACAAACGACAATTAAGTTCGTTCGCTAGCAATAGCAACGCCGTTAATTCAGCCGTGATGTACAGCAAATTAAATGCCCCGGGTGAGGATCGAACTCACGACCTTAAGATTATGAGACTTACGCGCTACCTACTGCGCTACCGAGGCTCGTTGCAACCATCATCCCAGGAATCTTGGTAAGTCTCACATATTAGAGATAGACAGTTTGCGCTTTCTCAGGAATCTGTTGTGTCGCTACGCGTGCTTTCCCGACTTGCTAGAGTAAACTGCTGCCGCAGCTTTTTTAACGACGGAAAGCAGCACTGCCTGAGGTTACAGTACATCGCCCTTGCGGCACCTGAACACAGCGGCCTGTAGGGCCAGGCCGACGCTGGAGTTCAGTAACAGCACGCGGCCGTCCAAGTAGGGTCTCTTGCGTGCTGCATGTTTGGTTCTTCTCACAGCGAATCCTGCTATACATTCCTGAGGCTGGCGCACCTCAAGCGAGCAATCGGCGCGGCAGCACTATAGCGAGAACAGCAAAACGATGCATCGGCCGGGAATCGAAGCCGGGCCGCCCGCGTGGTAGTCGAACAACCTACCACTTTTTTAGTTGTTGTTCTCATTTTGTTAGTTGCATTTGTTGGGGGCGGACGTCCGATGACGTCCGTGCTTCCCGAGCATATTCCCGAGCAGCTGTCTGCAGGGAAAGTGGGATTGCCACCCAGCGACGTCGGATACAACCGAAAAAAGTGCTACACACGCGGAGTCCCCCACTACACTGCCTCAAAGCGACCGCTCGTCACTATTGCGTGAGTAACGTTGCGGCCGCGGCGACGAGCCTTGCCCAAAGACGCAGCGTGCGTGGAGGCGCTGCCCGAATGCACCCTCCTACCTCGTAAAGCGCCTACAGCTACTATCACCGTGGGCCACTGCCGGCGGGCGGGAAGCCGACACAGCGCGGCGTTGCGAGCAGCGGCTGTGCGGTGGTAGTGTAATGGTGAGCATAGTTGCCTTCCGAGCAGTTGAGCCGCGTTCGATTCCCGGCCACCGCAACGGGCGCAAATCTATGCGTATGAGTATGTGAGCCACGTGCTGTTGAATTAACGTTTTCTTTCCGTCGTCGCTCCACGCAGGCCATGCTGTAGTATGTCCCGACTTGTCCCGACTTTGCTCGGCTGACGCGAAAGCTGACGCTTGGAATTCGCCCTTATCAAAAGGACAGGCGCTATAAACGACTGTGAGAGGTGAGGTGTAGCGAGGTACCAAAACGACAGGCAAACTGCGAAATTTTCTGCTCTCTCTTCTGAAACAAAAAATAAAAAAAAACCGACGCAGTCGGTAGGACTCGAACCTACGCTCCCAGAGGGAATCTGATTTCTAGTCAGACGCCTTAACCACTCGGCCACGACTGCTCGTAGCTAAAGCTTCCCTCGAATCGTGAAAAATGCAACCGGTCTGCGCAGAATGTTGACAGGAAACCAACTCGGTGCACTGATTACGGCAGGGCTACCAGCGCTACGAGACGAGCCATTACGGAAGCGTTAAAATCTTCGCCCGAACAGGGATTCGAACCCTGGACCCTTAGGTTAAAAGCCTAATGCTCTACCGACTGAGCTATCCGGGCTCACGCTTGTTGTGCATGGAGCGACTGCAAGCAATGTGAATAACTGGAACGCGTGTGTAGGCGTACTACGGTAATTGCTGGCTTCTGGCGCAACTGGCGACTTCACCGACTTCCCACTGACGCTGGTAGCACCCCAACAGCGGACCAGTGCCTCTTCTCCCTTTATCCCGGTGCTGACAGTAATTGCATCCTGTGCCTGCTTCCCCCGATTACGTTCGGTTGAAGCTCCGGAAGGTGGGCGACAAACGAAGGTTGGAAGGCCAAACGATGGAGGGTCGTGTGCGCAAAAACTTCCCTTCCGGTACCGGGAATCGAACCCGGGCCTCCTGGGTGAAAGCCAGGTATCCTAGCCACTAGACCACACCGGATTTGCTCGAGAAACGTGAGATTTACTCCCTCTCTTCTCGTATTTCGTGCTCAATCCGGACTCAGTGTTGTTATCTGTTTGCGAGCATTTTTGCGCGTGCAGACTGGCATGGCGCACAGCTCGAAACTGTCTATTCATTGCTGTTTGCATCATATTTCACTCATAACAGGGGAGGAGAATGATCAAAGTTGTACCTTGCCATAATTGGAAGTAAACATTGTGACGCTGAGGCGTGGACTCCTTGTGGATAACAAACGACAATTAAGTTCGTTCGCTAGCAATAGCAACGCCGTTAATTCAGCCGTGATGTACAGCAAATTAAATGCCCCGGGTGAGGATCGAACTCACGACCTTAAGATTATGAGACTTACGCGCTACCTACTGCGCTACCGAGGCTCGTTGCAACCATCATCCCAGGAATCTTGGTAAGTCTCACATATTAGAGATAGACAGTTTGCGCTTTCTCAGGAATCTGTTGTGTCGCTACGCGTGCTTTCCCGACTTGCTAGAGTAAACTGCTGCCGCAGCTTTTTTAACGACGGAAAGCAGCACTGCCTGAGGTTACAGTACATCGCCCTTGCGGCACCTGAACACAGCGGCCTGTAGGGCCAGGCCGACGCTGGAGTTCAGTAACAGCACGCGGCCGTCCAAGTAGGGTCTCTTGCGTGCTGCATGTTTGGTTCTTCTCACAGCGAATCCTGCTATACATTCCTGAGGCTGGCGCACCTCAAGCGAGCAATCGGCGCGGCAGCACTATAGCGAGAACAGCAAAACGATGCATCGGCCGGGAATCGAAGCCGGGCCGCCCGCGTGGTAGTCGAACAACCTACCACTTTTTTAGTTGTTGTTCTCATTTTGTTAGTTGCATTTGTTGGGGGCGGACGTCCGATGACGTCCGTGCTTCCCGAGCATATTCCCGAGCAGCTGTCTGCAGGGAAAGTGGGATTGCCACCCAGCGACGTCGGATACAACCGAAAAAAGTGCTACACACGCGGAGTCCCCCACTACACTGCCTCAAAGCGACCGCTCGTCACTATTGCGTGAGTAACGTTGCGGCCGCGGCGACGAGCCTTGCCCAAAGACGCAGCGTGCTTGGAGGCGCTGCCCGAATGCACCCTCCTACCTCGTAAAGCGCCTACAGCTACTATCACCGTGGGCCACTGCCGGCGGGCGGGAAGCCGACACAGCGCGGCGTTGCGAGCAGCGGCTGTGCGGTGGTAGTGTAATGGTGAGCATAGTTGCCTTCCGAGCAGTTGAGCCGCGTTCGATTCCCGGCCACCGCAACGGGCGCAAATCTATGCGTATGAGTATGTGAGCCACGTGCTGTTGAATTAACGTTTTCTTTCCGTCGTCGCTCCACGCAGGCCATCCTGTAGTATGTCCCGACTTGTCCCGACTTTGCTCGGCTGACGCGAAAGCTGACGCTTGGAATTCGCCCTTATCAAAAGGACAGGCGCTATAAACGACTGTGAGAGGTGAGGTGTAGCGAGGTACCAAAACGACAGGCAAACTGCGAAATTTTCTGCTCTCTCTTCTGAAACAAAAAATAAAAAAAAACCGACGCAGTCGGTAGGACTCGAACCTACGCTCCCAGAGGGAATCTGATTTCTAGTCAGACGCCTTAACCACTCGGCCACGACTGCTCGTAGCTAAAGCTTCCCTCGAATCGTGAAAAATGCAACCGGTCTGCGCAGAATGTTGACAGGAAACGAACTCGGTGCACTGATTACGGCAGGGCTACCAGCGCTACGAGACGAGCCATTACGGAAGCGTTAAAATCTTCGCCCGAACAGGGATTCGAACCCTGGACCCTTAGGTTAAAAGCCTAATGCTCTACCGACTGAGCTATCCGGGCTCACGCTTGTTGTGCATGGAGCGACTGCAAGCAATGTGAATAACTGGAACGCGTGTGTAGGCGTACTACGGTAATTGCTGGCTTCTGGCGCAACTGGCGACTTCACCGACTTCCCACTGACGCTGGTAGCACCCCAACAGCGGACCAGTGCCTCTTCTCCCTTTATCCCGGTGCTGACAGTAATTGCATCCTGTGCCTGCTTCCCCCGATTACGTTCGGTTGAAGCTCCGGAAGGTGGGCGACAAACGAAGGTTGGAAGGCCAAACGATGGAGGGTCGTGTGCGCAAAAACTTCCCTTCCGGTACCGGGAATCGAACCCGGGCCTCCTGGGTGAAAGCCAGGTATCCTAGCCACTAGACCACACCGGATTTGCTCGAGAAACGTGAGATTTACTCCCTCTCTTCTCGTATTTCGTGCTCAATCCGGACTCAGTGTTGTTATCTGTTTGCGAGCATTTTTGCGCGTGCAGACTGGCATGGCGCACAGCTCGAAACTGTCTATTCATTGCTGTTTGCATCATATTTCACTCATAACAGGGGAGGAGAATGATCAAAGTTGTACCTTGCCATAATTGGAAGTAAACATTGTGACGCTGAGGCGTGGACTCCTTGTGGATAACAAACGACAATTAAGTTCGTTCGCTAGCAATAGCAACGCCGTTAATTCAGCCGTGATGTACAGCAAATTAAATGCCCCGGGTGAGGATCGAACTCACGACCTTAAGATTATGAGACTTACGCGCTACCTACTGCGCTACCGAGGCTCGTTGCAACCATCATCCCAGGAATCTTGGTAAGTCTCACATATTAGAGATAGACAGTTTGCGCTTTCTCAGGAATCTGTTGTGTCGCTACGCGTGCTTTCCCGACTTGCTAGAGTAAACTGCTGCCGCAGCTTTTTTAACGACGGAAAGCAGCACTGCCTGAGGTTACAGTACATCGCCCTTGCGGCACCTGAACACAGCGGCCTGTAGGGCCAGGCCGACGCTGGAGTTCAGTAACAGCACGCGGCCGTCCAAGTAGGGTCTCTTGCGTGCTGCATGTTTGGTTCTTCTCACAGCGAATCCTGCTATACATTCCTGAGGCTGGCGCACCTCAAGCGAGCAATCGGCGCGGCAGCACTATAGCGAGAACAGCAAAACGATGCATCGGCCGGGAATCGAAGCCGGGCCGCCCGCGTGGTAGTCGAACAACCTACCACTTTTTTAGTTGTTGTTCTCATTTTGTTAGTTGCATTTGTTGGGGGCGGACGCCCGATGACGTCCGTGCTTCCCGAGCATATTCCCGAGCAGCTGTCTGCAGGGAAAGTGGGATTGCCACCCAGCGACGTCGGATACAACCGAAAAAAGTGCTACACACGCGGAGTCCCCCACTACACTGCCTCAAAGCGACCGCTCGTCACTATTGCGTGAGTAACGTTGCGGCCGCGGCGACGAGCCTTGCCCAAAGACGCAGCGTGCGCGGAGGCGCTGCCCGAATGCACCCTCCTACCTCGTAAA
Source organism: Schistocerca cancellata (assembly GCF_023864275.1). Taxonomy (NCBI): domain Eukaryota; kingdom Metazoa; phylum Arthropoda; class Insecta; order Orthoptera; family Acrididae; genus Schistocerca; species Schistocerca cancellata. Next base: position 579,347 of record NW_026046428.1, on the reverse strand, counting down.
GCGCCTACAGCTACTATCACCGTGGGCCACTGCCGGCGGGCGGGAAGCCGACACAGCGCGGCGTTGCGAGCAGCGGCTGTGCGGTGGTAGTGTAATGGTGAGCATAGTTGCCTTCCGAGCAGTTGAGCCGCGTTCGATTCCCGGCCACCGCAACGGGCGCAAATCTATGCGTATGAGTATGTGAGCCACGTGCTGTTGAATTAACGTTTTCTTTCCGTCGTCGCTCCACGCAGGCCATGCTGTAGTATGTCCCGACTTGTCCCGACTTTGCTCGGCTGACGCGAAAGCTGACGCTTGGAATTCGCCCTTATCAAAAGGACAGGCGCTATAAACGACTGTGAGAGGTGAGGTGTAGCGAGGTACCAAAACGACAGGCAAACTGCGAAATTTTCTGCTCTCTCTTCTGAAACAAAAAATAAAAAAAACCGACGCAGTCGGTAGGACTCGAACCTACGCTCCCAGAGGGAATCTGATTTCTAGTCAGACGCCTTAACCACTCGGCCACGACTGCTCGTAGCTAAAGCTTCCCTCGAATCGTGAAAAATGCAACCGGTCTGCGCAGAATGTTGACAGGAAACGAACTCGGTGCACTGATTACGGCAGGGCTACCAGCGCTACGAGACGAGCCATTACGGAAGCGTTAAAATCTTCGCCCGAACAGGGATTCGAACCCTGGACCCTTAGGTTAAAAGCCTAATGCTCTACCGACTGAGCTATCCGGGCTCACGCTTGTTGTGCATGGAGCGACTGCAAGCAATGTGAATAACTGGAACGCGTGTGTAGGCGTACTACGGTAATTGCTGGCTTCTGGCGCAACTGGCGACTTCACCGACTTCCCACTGACGCTGGTAGCACCCCAACAGCGGACCAGTGCCTCTTCTCCCTTTATCCCGGTGCTGACAGTAATTGCATCCTGTGCCTGCTTCCCCCGATTACGTTCGGTTGAAGCTCCGGAAGGTGGGCGACAAACGAAGGTTGGAAGGCCAAACGATGGAGGGTCGTGTGCGCAAAAACTTCCCTTCCGGTACCGGGAATCGAACCCGGGCCTCCTGGGTGAAAGCCAGGTATCCTAGCCACTAGACCACACCGGATTTGCTCGAGAAACGTGAGATTTACTCCCTCTCTTCTCGTATTTCGTGCTCAATCCGGACTCAGTGTTGTTATCTGTTTGCGAGCATTTTTGCGCGTGCAGACTGGCATGGCGCACAGCTCGAAACTGTCTATTCATTGCTGTTTGCATCATATTTCACTCATAACAGGGGAGGAGAATGATCAAAGTTGTACCTTGCCATAATTGGAAGTAAACATTGTGACGCTGAGGCGTGGACTCCTTGTGGATAACAAACGACAATTAAGTTCGTTCGCTAGCAATAGCAACGCCGTTAATTCAGCCGTGATGTACAGCAAATTAAATGCCCCGGGTGAGGATCGAACTCACGACCTTAAGATTATGAGACTTACGCGCTACCTACTGCGCTACCGAGGCTCGTTGCAACCATCATCCCAGGAATCTTGGTAAGTCTCACATATTAGAGATAGACAGTTTGCGCTTTCTCAGGAATCTGTTGTGTCGCTACGCGTGCTTTCCCGACTTGCTAGAGTAAACTGCTGCCGCAGCTTTTTTAACGACGGAAAGCAGCACTGCCTGAGGTTACAGTACATCGCCCTTGCGGCACCTGAACACAGCGGCCTGTAGGGCCAGGCCGACGCTGGAGTTCAGTAACAGCACGCGGCCGTCCAAGTAGGGTCTCTTGCGTGCTGCATGTTTGGTTCTTCTCACAGCGAATCCTGCTATACATTCCTGAGGCTGGCGCACCTCAAGCGAGCAATCGGCGCGGCAGCACTATAGCGAGAACAGCAAAACGATGCATCGGCCGGGAATCGAAGCCGGGCCGCCCGCGTGGTAGTCGAACAACCTACCACTTTTTTAGTTGTTGTTCTCATTTTGTTAGTTGCATTTGTTGGGGGCGGACGTCCGATGACGTCCGTGCTTCCCGAGCATATTCCCGAGCAGCTGTCTGCAGGGAAAGTGGGATTGCCACCCAGCGACGTCGGATACAACCGAAAAAAGTGCTACACACGCGGAGTCCCCCACTACACTGCCTCAAAGCGACCGCTCGTCACTATTGCGTGAGTAACGTTGCGGCCGCGGCGACGAGCCTTGCCCAAAGACGCAGCGTGCGCGGAGGCGCTGCCCGAATGCACCCTCCTACCTCGTAAAGCGCCTACAGCTACTATCACCGTGGGCCACTGCCGGCGGGCGGGAAGCCGACACAGCGCGGCGTTGCGAGCAGCGGCTGTGCGGTGGTAGTGTAATGGTGAGCATAGTTGCCTTCCGAGCAGTTGAGCCGCGTTCGATTCCCGGCCACCGCAACGGGCGCAAATCTATGCGTATGAGTATGTGAGCCACGTGCTGTTGAATTAACGTTTTCTTTCCGTCGTCGCTCCACGCAGGCCATGCTGTAGTATGTCCCGACTTGTCCCGACTTTGCTCGGCTGACGCGAAAGCTGACGCTTGGAATTCGCCCTTATCAAAAGGACAGGCGCTATAAACGACTGTGAGAGGTGAGGTGTAGCGAGGTACCAAAACGACAGGCAAACTGCGAAATTTTCTGCTCTCTCTTCTGAAACAAAAAATAAAAAAAACCGACGCAGTCGGTAGGACTCGAACCTACGCTCCCAGAGGGAATCTGATTTCTAGTCAGACGCCTTAACCACTCGGCCACGACTGCTCGTAGCTAAAGCTTCCCTCGAATCGTGAAAAATGCAACCGGTCTGCGCAGAATGTTGACAGGAAACGAACTCGGTGCACTGATTACGGCAGGGCTACCAGCGCTACGAGACGAGCCATTACGGAAGCGTTAAAATCTTCGCCCGAACAGGGATTCGAACCCTGGACCCTTAGGTTAAAAGCCTAATGCTCTACCGACTGAGCTATCCGGGCTCACGCTTGTTGTGCATGGAGCGACTGCAAGCAATGTGAATAACTGGAACGCGTGTGTAGGCGTACTACGGTAATTGCTGGCTTCTGGCGCAACTGGCGACTTCACCGACTTCCCACTGACGCTGGTAGCACCCCAACAGCGGACCAGTGCCTCTTCTCCCTTTATCCCGGTGCTGACAGTAATTGCATCCTGTGCCTGCTTCCCCCGATTACGTTCGGTTGAAGCTCCGGAAGGTGGGCGACAAACGAAGGTTGGAAGGCCAAACGATGGAGGGTCGTGTGCGTAAAAACTTCCCTTCCGGTACCGGGAATCGAACCCGGGCCTCCTGGGTGAAAGCCAGGTATCCTAGCCACTAGACCACAACGGATTTGCTCGAGAAACGTGAGATTTACTCCCTCTCTTCTCGTATTTCGTGCTCAATCCGGACTCAGTGTTGTTCTCTGTTTGCGAGCATTTTTGCGCGTGCAGACTGGCATGGCGCACAGCTCGAAACTGTCTATTCATTGCTGTTTGCATCATATTTCACTCATAACAGGGGAGGAGAATGATCAAAGTTGTACCTTGCCATAATTGGAAGTAAACATTGTGACGCTGAGGCGTGGACTCCTTGTGGATAACAAACGACAATTAAGTTCGTTCGCTAGCAATAGCAACGCCGTTAATTCAGCCGTGATGTACAGCAAATTAAATGCCCCGGGTGAGGATCGAACTCACGACCTTAAGATTATGAGACTTACGCGCTACCTACTGCGCTACCGAGGCTCGTTGCAACCATCATCCCAGGAATCTTGGTAAGTCTCACATATTAGAGATAGACAGTTTGCGCTTTCTCAGGAATCTGTTGTGTCGCTACGCGTGCTTTCCCGACTTGCTAGAGTAAACTGCTGCCGCAGCTTTTTTAACGACGGAAAGCAGCACTGCCTGAGGTTACAGTACATCGCCCTTGCGGCACCTGAACACAGCGGCCTGTAGGGCCAGGCCGACGCTGGAGTTCAGTAACAGCACGCGGCCGTCCAAGTAGGGTCTCTTGCGTGCTGCATGTTTGGTTCTTCTCACAGCGAATCCTGCTATACATTCCTGAGGCTGGCGCACCTCAAGCGAGCAATCGGCGCGGCAGCACTATAGCGAGAACAGCAAAACGATGCATCGGCCGGGAATCGAAGCCGGGCCGCCCGCGTGGTAGTCGAACAACCTACCACTTTTTTAGTTGTTGTTCTCATTTTGTTAGTTGCATTTGTTGGGGGCGGACGTCCGATGACGTCCGTGCTTCCCGAGCATATTCCCGAGCAGCTGTCTGCAGGGAAAGTGGGATTGCCACCCAGCGACGTCGGATACAACCGAAAAAAGTGCTACACACGCGGAGTCCCCCACTACACTGCCTCAAAGCGACCGCTCGTCACTATTGCGTGAGTAACGTTGCGGCCGCGGCGACGAGCCTTGCCCAAAGACGCAGCGTGCTTGGAGGCGCTGCCCGAATGCACCCTCCTACCTCGTAAAGCGCCTACAGCTACTATCACCGTGGGCCACTGCCGGCGGGCGGGAAGCCGACACAGCGCGGCGTTGCGAGCAGCGGCTGTGCGGTGGTAGTGTAATGGTGAGCATAGTTGCCTTCCGAGCAGTTGAGCCGCGTTCGATTCCCGGCCACCGCAACGGGCGCAAATCTATGCGTATGAGTATGTGAGCCACGTGCTGTTGAATTAACGTTTTCTTTCCGTCGTCGCTCCACGCAGGCCATCCTGTAGTATGTCCCGACTTGTCCCGACTTTGCTCGGCTGACGCGAAAGCTGACGCTTGGAATTCGCCCTTATCAAAAGGACAGGCGCTATAAACGACTGTGAGAGGTGAGGTGTAGCGAGGTACCAAAACGACAGGCAAACTGCGAAATTTTCTGCTCTCTCTTCTGAAACAAAAAATAAAGAAAAACCGACGCAGTCGGTAGGACTCGAACCTACGCTCCCAGAGGGAATCTGATTTCTAGTCAGACGCCTTAACCAGTCGGCCACGACTGCTCGTAGCTAAAGCTTCCCTCGAATCGTGAAAAATGCAACCGGTCTGCGCAGAATGTTGACAGGAAACGAACTCGGTGCACTGATTACGGCAGGGCTACCAGCGCTACGAGACGAGCCATTACGGAAGCGTTAAAATCTTCGCCCGAACAGGGATTCGAACCCTGGACCCTTAGGTTAAAAGCCTAATGCTCTACCGACTGAGCTATCCGGGCTCACGCTTGTTGTGCATGGAGCGACTGCAAGCAATGTGAATAACTGGAACGCGTGTGTAGGCGTACTACGGTAATTGCTGGCTTCTGGCGCAACTGGCGACTTCACCGACTTCCCACTGACGCTGGTAGCACCCCAACAGCGGACCAGTGCCTCTTCTCCCTTTATCCCGGTGCTGACAGTAATTGCATCCTGTGCCTGCTTCCCCCGATTACGTTCGGTTGAAGCTCCGGAAGGTGGGCGACAAACGAAGGTTGGAAGGCCAAACGATGGAGGGTCGTGTGCGCAAAAACTTCCCTTCCGGTACCGGGAATCGAACCCGGGCCTCCTGGGTGAAAGCCAGGTATCCTAGCCACTAGACCACACCGGATTTGCTCGAGAAACGTGAGATTTACTCCCTCTCTTCTCGCATTTCGTGCTCAATCCGGACTCAGTGTTGTTATCTGTTTGCGAGCATTTTTGCGCGTGCAGACTGGCATGGCGCACAGCTCGAAACTGTCTATTCATTGCTGTTTGCATCATATTTCACTCATAACAGGGGAGGAGAATGATCAAAGTTGTACCTTGCCATAATTGGAAGTAAACATTGTGACGCTGAGGCGTGGACTCCTTGTGGATAACAAACGACAATTAAGTTCGTTCGCTAGCAATAGCAACGCCGTTAATTCAGCCGTGATGTACAGCAAATTAAATGCCCCGGGTGAGGATCGAACTCACGACCTTAAGATTATGAGACTTACGCGCTACCTACTGCGCTACCGAGGCTCGTTGCAACCATCATCCCAGGAATCTTGGTAAGTCTCACATATTAGAGATAGACAGTTTGCGCTTTCTCAGGAATCTGTTGTGTCGCTACGCGTGCTTTCCCGACTTGCTAGAGTAAACTGCTGCCGCAGCTTTTTTAACGACGGAAAGCAGCACTGCCTGAGGTTACAGTACATCGCCCTTGCGGCACCTGAACACAGCGGCCTGTAGGGCCAGGCCGACGCTGGAGTTCAGTAACAGCACGCGGCCGTCCAAGTAGGGTCTCTTGCGTGCTGCATGTTTGGTTCTTCTCACAGCGAATCCTGCTATACATTCCTGAGGCTGGCGCACCTCAAGCGAGCAATCGGCGCGGCAGCACTATAGCGAGAACAGCAAAACGATGCATCGGCCGGGAATCGAAGCCGGGCCGCCCGCGTGGTAGTCGAACAACCTACCACTTTTTTAGTTGTTGTTCTCATTTTGTTAGTTGCATTTGTTGGGGGCGGACGTCCGATGACGTCCGTGCTTCCCGAGCATATTCCCGAGCAGCTGTCTGCAGGGAAAGTGGGATTGCCACCCAGCGACGTCGGATACAACCGAAAAAAGTGCTACACACGCGGAGTCCCCCACTACACTGCCTCAAAGCGACCGCTCGTCACTATTGCGTGAGTAACGTTGCGGCCGCGGCGACGAGCCTTGCCCAAAGACGCAGCGTGCTTGGAGGCGCTGCCCGAATGCACCCTCCTACCTCGTAAAGCGCCTACAGCTACTATCACCGTGGGCCACTGCCGGCGGGCGGGAAGCCGACACAGCGCGGCGTTGCGAGCAGCGGCTGTGCGGTGGTAGTGTAATGGTGAGCATAGTTGCCTTCCGAGCAGTTGAGCCGCGTTCGATTCCCGGCCACCGCAACGGGCGCAAATCTATGCGTATGAGTATGTGAGCCACGTGCTGTTGAATTAACGTTTTCTTTCCGTCGTCGCTCCACGCAGGCCATGCTGTAGTATGTCCCGACTTGTCCCGACTTTGCTCGGCTGACGCGAAAGCTGACGCTTGGAATTCGCCCTTATCAAAAGGACAGGCGCTATAAACGACTGTGAGAGGTGAGGTGTAGCGAGGTACCAAAACGACAGGCAAACTGCGAAATTTTCTGCTCTCTCTTCTGAAACAAAAAATAAAAAAAACCGACGCAGTCGGTAGGACTCGAACCTACGCTCCCAGAGGGAATCTGATTTCTAGTCAGACGCCTTAACCACTCGGCCACGACTGCTCGTAGCTAAAGCTTCCCTCGAATCGTGAAAAATGCAACCGGTCTGCGCAGAATGTTGACAGGAAACGAACTCGGTGCACTGATTACGGCAGGGCTACCAGCGCTACGAGACGAGCCATTACGGAAGCGTTAAAATCTTCGCCCGAACAGGGATTCGAACCCTGGACCCTTAGGTTAAAAGCCTAATGCTCTACCGACTGAGCTATCCGGGCTCACGCTTGTTGTGCATGGAGCGACTGCAAGCAATGTGAATAACTGGAACGCGTGTGTAGGCGTACTACGGTAATTGCTGGCTTCTGGCGCAACTGGCGACTTCACCGACTTCCCACTGACGCTGGTAGCACCCCAACAGCGGACCAGTGCCTCTTCTCCCTTTATCCCGGTGCTGACAGTAATTGCATCCTGTGCCTGCTTCCCCCGATTACGTTCGGTTGAAGCTCCGGAAGGTGGGCGACAAACGAAGGTTGGAAGGCCAAACGATGGAGGGTCGTGTGCGCAAAAACTTCCCTTCCGGTACCGGGAATCGAACCCGGGCCTCCTGGGTGAAAGCCAGGTATCCTAGCCACTAGACCACACCGGATTTGCTCGAGAAACGTGAGATTTACTCCCTCTCTTCTCGTATTTCGTGCTCAATCCGGACTCAGTGTTGTTATCTGTTTGCGAGCATTTTTGCGCGTGCAGACTGGCATGGCGCACAGCTCGAAACTGTCTATTCATTGCTGTTTGCATCATATTTCACTCATAACAGGGGAGGAGAATGATCAAAGTTGTACCTTGCCATAATTGGAAGTAAACATTGTGACGCTGAGGCGTGGACTCCTTGTGGATAACAAACGACAATTAAGTTCGTTCGCTAGCAATAGCAACGCCGTTAATTCAGCCGTGATGTACAGCAAATTAAATGCCCCGGGTGAGGATCGAACTCACGACCTTAAGATTATGAGACTTACGCGCTACCTACTGCGCTACCGAGGCTCGTTGCAACCATCATCCCAGGAATCTTGGTAAGTCTCACATATTAGAGATAGACAGTTTGCGCTTTCTCAGGAATCTGTTGTGTCGCTACGCGTGCTTTCCCGACTTGCTAGAGTAAACTGATGCCGCAGCTTTTTTAACGACGGAAAGCAGCACTGCCTGAGGTTACAGTACATCGCCCTTGCGGCACCTGAACACAGCGGCCTGTAGGGCCAGGCCGACGCTGGAGTTCAGTAACAGCACGCGGCCGTCCAAGTAGGGTCTCTTGCGTGCTGCATGTTTGGTTCTTCTCACAGCGAATCCTGCTATACATTCCTGAGGCTGGCGCACCTCAAGCGAGCAATCGGCGCGGCAGCACTATAGCGAGAACAGCAAAACGATGCATCGGCCGGGAATCGAAGCCGGGCCGCCCGCGTGGTAGTCGAACAACCTACCACTTTTTTAGTTGTTGTTCTCATTTTGTTAGTTGCATTTGTTGGGGGCGGACGTCCGATGACGTCCGTGCTTCCCGAGCATATTCCCGAGCAGCTGTCTGCAGGGAAAGTGGGATTGCCACCCAGCGACGTCGGATACAACCGAAAAAAGTGCTACACACGCGGAGTCCCCCACTACACTGCCTCAAAGCGACCGCTCGTCACTATTGCGTGAGTAACGTTGCGGCCGCGGCGACGAGCCTTGCCCAAAGACGCAGCGTGCGTGGAGGCGCTGCCCGAATGCACCCTCCTACCTCGTAAAGCGCCTACAGCTACTATCACCGTGGGCCACTGCCGGCGGGCGGGAAGCCGACACAGCGCGGCGTTGCGAGCAGCGGCTGTGCGGTGGTAGTGTAATGGTGAGCATAGTTGCCTTCCGAGCAGTTGAGCCGCGTTCGATTCCCGGCCACCGCAACGGGCGCAAATCTATGCGTATGAGTATGTGAGCCACGTGCTGTTGAATTAACGTTTTCTTTCCGTCGTCGCTCCACGCAGGCCATGCTGTAGTATGTCCCGACTTGTCCCGACTTTGCTCGGCTGACGCGAAAGCTGACGCTTGGAATTCGCCCTTATCAAAAGGACAGGCGCTATAAACGACTGTGAGAGGTGAGGTGTAGCGAGGTACCAAAACGACAGGCAAACTGCGAAATTTTCTGCTCTCTCTTCTGAAACAAAAAATAAAAAAAACCGACGCAGTCGGTAGGACTCGAACCTACGCTCCCAGAGGGAATCTGATTTCTAGTCAGACGCCTTAACCACTCGGCCACGACTGCTCGTAGCTAAAGCTTCCCTCGAATCGTGAAAAATGCAACCGGTCTGCGCAGAATGTTGACAGGAAACGAACTCGGTGCACTGATTACGGCAGGGCTACCAGCGCTACGAGACGAGCCATTGCGGAAGCGTTAAAATCTTCGCCCGAACAGGGATTCGAACCCTGGACCCTTAGGTTAAAAGCCTAACGCTCTACCGACTGAGCTATCCGGGCTCACGCTTGTTGTGCATGGAGCGACTGCAAGCAATGTGAATAACTGGAACGCGTGTGTAGGCGTACTACGGTAATTGCTGGCTTCTGGCGCAACTGGCGACTTCACCGACTTCCCACTGACGCTGGTAGCACCCCAACAGCGGACCAGTGCCTCTTCTCCCTTTATCCCGGTGCTGACAGTAATTGCATCCTGTGCCTGCTTCCCCCGATTACGTTCGGTTGAAGCTCCGGAAGGTGGGCGACAAACGAAGGTTGGAAGGCCAAACGATGGAGGGTCGTGTGCGCAAAAACTTCCCTTCCGGTACCGGGAATCGAACCCGGGCCTCCTGGGTGAAAGCCAGGTATCCTAGCCACTAGACCACACCGGATTTGCTCGAGAAACGTGAGATTTACTCCCTCTCTTCTCGTATTTCGTGCTCAATCCGGACTCAGTGTTGTTATCTGTTTGCGAGCATTTTTGCGCGTGCAGACTGGCATGGCGCACAGCTCGAAACTGTCTATTCATTGCTGTTTGCATCATATTTCACTCATAACAGGGGAGGAGAATGATCAAAGTTGTACCTTGCCATAATTGGAAGTAAACATTGTGACGCTGAGGCGTGGACTCCTTGTGGATAACAAACGACAATTAAGTTCGTTCGCTAGCAATAGCAACGCCGTTAATTCAGCCGTGATGTACAGCAAATTAAATGCCCCGGGTGAGGATCGAACTCACGACCTTAAGATTATGAGACTTACGCGCTACCTACTGCGCTACCGAGGCTCGTTGCAACCATCATCCCAGGAATCTTGGTAAGTCTCACATATTAGAGATAGACAGTTTGCGCTTTCTCAGGAATCTGTTGTGTCGCTACGCGTGCTTTCCCGACTTGCTAGAGTAAACTGCTGCCGCAGCTTTTTTAACGACGGAAAGCAGCACTGCCTGAGGTTACAGTACATCGCCCTTGCGGCACCTGAACACAGCGGCCTGTAGGGCCAGGCCGACGCTGGAGTTCAGTAACAGCACGCGGCCGTCCAAGTAGGGTCTCTTGCGTGCTGCATGTTTGGTTCTTCTCACAGCGAATCCTGCTATACATTCCTGAGGCTGGCGCACCTCAAGCGAGCAATCGGCGCGGCAGCACTATAGCGAGAACAGCAAAACGATGCATCGGCCGGGAATCGAAGCCGGGCCGCCCGCGTGGTAGTCGAACAACCTACCACTTTTTTAGTTGTTGTTCTCATTTTGTTAGTTGCATTTGTTGGGGGCGGACGTCCGATGACGTCCGTGCTTCCCGAGCATATTCCCGAGCAGCTGTCTGCAGGGAAAGTGGGATTGCCACCCAGCGACGTCGGATACAACCGAAAAAAGTGCTACACACGCGGAGTCCCCCACTACACTGCCTCAAAGCGACCGCTCGTCACTATTGCGTGAGTAACGTTGCGGCCGCGGCGACGAGCCTTGCCCAAAGACGCAGCGTGCGTGGAGGCGCTGCCCGAATGCACCCTCCTACCTCGTAAAGCGCCTACAGCTACTATCACCGTGGGCCACTGCCGGCGGGCGGGAAGCCGACACAGCGCGGCGTTGCGAGCAGCGGCTGTGCGGTGGTAGTGTAATGGTGAGCATAGTTGCCTTCCGAGCAGTTGAGCCGCGTTCGATTCCCGGCCACCGCAACGGGCGCAAATCTATGCGTATGAGTATGTGAGCCACGTGCTGTTGAATTAACGTTTTCTTTCCGTCGTCGCTCCACGCAGGCCATGCTGTAGTATGTCCCGACTTGTCCCGACTTTGCTCGGCTGACGCGAAAGCTGACGCTTGGAATTCGCCCTTATCAAAAGGACAGGCGCTATAAACGACTGTGAGAGGTGAGGTGTAGCGAGGTACCAAAACGACAGGCAAACTGCGAAATTTTCTGCTCTCTCTTCTGAAACAAAAAATAAAAAAAACCGACGCAGTCGGTAGGACTCGAACCTACGCTCCCAGAGGGAATCTCATTTCTAGTCAGACGCCTTAACCACTCGGCCACGACTGCTCGTAGCTAAAGCTTCCCTCGAATCGTGAAAAATGCAACCGGTCTGCGCAGAATGTTGACAGGAAACGAACTCGGTGCACTGATTACGGCAGGGCTACCAGCGCTACGAGACGAGCCATTACGGAAGCGTTAAAATCTTCGCCCGAACAGGGATTCGAACCCTGGACCCTTAGGTTAAAAGCCTAATGCTCTACCGACTGAGCTATGCGGGCTCACGCTTGTTGTGCATGGAGCGACTGCAAGCAATGTGAATAACTGGAACGCGTGTGTAGGCGTACTACGGTAATTGCTGGCTTCTGGCGCAACTGGCGACTTCACCGACTTCCCACTGACGCTGGTAGCACCCCAACAGCGGACCAGTGCCTCTTCTCCCTTTATCCCGGTGCTGACAGTAATTGCATCCTGTGCCTGCTTCCCCCGATTACGTTCGGTTGAAGCTCCGGAAGGTGGGCGACAAACGAAGGTTGGAAGGCCAAACGATGGAGGGTCGTGTGCGCAAAAACTTCCCTTCCGGTACCGGGAATCGAACCCGGGCCTCCTGGGTGAAAGCCAGGTATCCTAGCCACTAGACCACACCGGATTTGCTCGAGAAACGTGAGATTTACTCCCTCTCTTCTCGTATTTCGTGCTCAATCCGGACTCAGTGTTGTTATCTGTTTGCGAGCATTTTTGCGCGTGCAGACTGGCATGGCGCACAGCTCGAAACTGTCTATTCATTGCTGTTTGCATCATATTTCACTCATAACAGGGGAGGAGAATGATCAAAGTTGTACCTTGCCATAATTGGAAGTAAACATTGTGACGCTGAGGCGTGGACTCCTTGTGGATAACAAACGACAATTAAGTTCGTTCGCTAGCAATAGCAACGCCGTTAATTCAGCCGTGATGTACAGCAAATTAAATGCCCCGGGTGAGGATCGAACTCACGACCTTAAGATTATGAGACTTACGCGCTACCTACTGCGCTACCGAGGCTCGTTGCAACCATCATCCCAGGAATCTTGGTAAGTCTCACATATTAGAGATAGACAGTTTGCGCTTTCTCAGGAATCTGTTGTGTCGCTACGCGTGCTTTCCCGACTTGCTAGAGTAAACTGCTGCCGCAGCTTTTTTAACGACGGAAAGCAGCACTGCCTGAGGTTACAGTACATCGCCCTTGCGGCACCTGAACACAGCGGCCTGTAGGGCCAGGCCGACGCTGGAGTTCAGTAACAGCACGCGGCCGTCCAAGTAGGGTCTCTTGCGTGCTGCATGTTTGGTTCTTCTCACAGCGAATCCTGCTATACATTCCTGAGGCTGGCGCACCTCAAGCGAGCAATCGGCGCGGCAGCACTATAGCGAGAACAGCAAAACGATGCATCGGCCGGGAATCGAAGCCGGGCCGCCCGCGTGGTAGTCGAACAACCTACCACTTTTTTAGTTGTTGTTCTCATTTTGTTAGTTGCATTTGTTGGGGGCGGACGTCCGATGACGTCCGTGCTTCCCGAGCATATTCCCGAGCAGCTGTCTGCAGGGAAAGTGGGATTGCCACCCAGCGACGTCGGATACAACCGAAAAAAGTGCTACACACGCGGAGTCCCCCACTACACTGCCTCAAAGCGACCGCTCGTCACTATTGCGTGAGTAACGTTGCGGCCGCGGCGACGAGCCTTGCCCAAAGACGCAGCGTGCGTGGAGGCGCTGCCCGAATGCACCCTCCTACCTCGTAAAGCGCCTACAGCTACTATCACCGTGGGCCACTGCCGGCGGGCGGGAAGCCGACACAGCGCGGCGTTGCGAGCAGCGGCTGTGCGGTGGTAGTGTAATGGTGAGCATAGTTGCCTTCCGAGCAGTTGAGCCGCGTTCGATTCCCGGCCACCGCAACGGGCGCAAATCTATGCGTATGAGTATGTGAGCCACGTGCTGTTGAATTAACGTTTTCTTTCCGTCGTCGCTCCACGCAGGCCATGCTGTAGTATGTCCCGACTTGTCCCGACTTTGCTCGGCTGACGCGAAAGCTGACGCTTGGAATTCGCCCTTATCAAAAGGACAGGCGCTATAAACGACTGTGAGAGGTGAGGTGTAGCGAGGTACCAAAACGACAGGCAAACTGCGAAATTTTCTGCTCTCTCTTCTGAAACAAAAAATAAAAAAAACCGACGCAGTCGGTAGGACTCGAACCTACGCTCCCAGAGGGAATCTGATTTCTAGTCAGACGCCTTAACCACTCGGCCACGACTGCTCGTAGCTAAAGCTTCCCTCGAATCGTGAAAAATGCAACCGGTCTGCGCAGAATGTTGACAGGAAACGAACTCGGTGCACTGATTACGGCAGGGCTACCAGCGCTACGAGACGAGCCATTACGGAAGCGTTAAAATCTTCGCCCGAACAGGGATTCGAACCCTGGACCCTTAGGTTAAAAGCCTAATGCTCTACCGACTGAGCTATCCGGGCTCACGCTTGTTGTGCATGGAGCGACTGCAAGCAATGTGAATAACTGGAACGCGTGTGTAGGCGTACTACGGTAATTGCTGGCTTCTGGCGCAACTGGCGACTTCACCGACTTCCCACTGACGCTGGTAGCACCCCAACAGCGGACCAGTGCCTCTTCTCCCTTTATCCCGGTGCTGACAGTAATTGCATCCTGTGCCTGCTTCCCCCGATTACGTTCGGTTGAAGCTCCGGAAGGTGGGCGACAAACGAAGGTTGGAAGGCCAAACGATGGAGGGTCGTGTGCGCAAAAACTTCCCTTCCGGTACCGGGAATCGAACCCGGGCCTCCTGGGTGAAAGCCAGGTATCCTAGCCACTAGACCACACCGGATTTGCTCGAGAAACGTGAGATTTACTCCCTCTCTTCTCGTATTTCGTGCTCAATCCGGACTCAGTGTTGTTATCTGTTTGCGAGCATTTTTGCGCGTGCAGACTGGCATGGCGCACAGCTCGAAACTGTCTATTCATTGCTGTTTGCATCATATTTCACTCATAACAGGGGAGGAGAATGATCAAAGTTGTACCTTGCCATAATTGGAAGTAAACATTGTGACGCTGAGGCGTGGACTCCTTGTGGATAACAAACGACAATTAAGTTCGTTCGCTAGCAATAGCAACGCCGTTAATTCAGCCGTGATGTACAGCAAATTAAATGCCCCGGGTGAGGATCGAACTCACGACCTTAAGATTATGAGACTTACGCGCTACCTACTGCGCTACCGAGGCTCGTTGCAACCATCATCCCAGGAATCTTGGTAAGTCTCACATATTAGAGATAGACAGTTTGCGCTTTCTCAGGAATCTGTTGTGTCGCTACGCGTGCTTTCCCGACTTGCTAGAGTAAACTGCTGCCGCAGCTTTTTTAACGACGGAAAGCAGCACTGCCTGAGGTTACAGTACATCGCCCTTGCGGCACCTGAACACAGCGGCCTGTAGGGCCAGGCCGACGCTGGAGTTCAGTAACAGCACGCGGCCGTCCAAGTAGGGTCTCTTGCGTGCTGCATGTTTGGTTCTTCTCACAGCGAATCCTGCTATACATTCCTGAGGCTGGCGCACCTCAAGCGAGCAATCGGCGCGGCAGCACTATAGCGAGAACAGCAAAACGATGCATCGGCCGGGAATCGAAGCCGGGCCGCCCGCGTGGTAGTCGAACAACCTACCACTTTTTTAGTTGTTGTTCTCATTTTGTTAGTTGCATTTGTTGGGGGCGGACGTCCGATGACGTCCGTGCTTCCCGAGCATATTCCCGAGCAGCTGTCTGCAGGGAAAGTGGGATTGCCACCCAGCGACGTCGGATACAACCGAAAAAAGTGCTACACACGCGGAGTCCCCCACTACACTGCCTCAAAGCGACCGCTCGTCACTATTGCGTGAGTAACGTTGCGGCCGCGGCGACGAGCCTTGCCCAAAGACGCAGCGTGCGTGGAGGCGCTGCCCGAATGCACCCTCCTACCTCGTAAAGCGCCTACAGCTACTATCACCGTGGGCCACTGCCGGCGGGCGGGAAGCCGACACAGCGCGGCGTTGCGAGCAGCGGCTGTGCGGTGGTAGTGTAATGGTGAGCATAGTTGCCTTCCGAGCAGTTGAGCCGCGTTCGATTCCCGGCCACCGCAACGGGCGCAAATCTATGCGTATGAGTATGTGAGCCACGTGCTGTTGAATTAACGTTTTCTTTCCGTCGTCGCTCCACGCAGGCCATGCTGTAGTATGTCCCGACTTGTCCCGACTTTGCTCGGCTGACGCGAAAGCTGACGCTTGGAATTCGCCCTTATCAAAAGGACAGGCGCTATAAACGACTGTGAGAGGTGAGGTGTAGCGAGGTACCAAAACGACAGGCAAACTGCGAAATTTTCTGCTCTCTCTTCTGAAACAAAAAATAAAAAAAACCGACGCAGTCGGTAGGACTCGAACCTACGCTCCCAGAGGGAATCTCATTTCTAGTCAGACGCCTTAACCACTCGGCCACGACTGCTCGTAGCTAAAGCTTCCCTCGAATCGTGAAAAATGCAACCGGTCTGCGCAGAATGTTGACAGGAAACGAACTCGGTGCACTGATTACGGCAGGGCTACCAGCGCTACGAGACGAGCCATTACGGAAGCGTTAAAATCTTCGCCCGAACAGGGATTCGAACCCTGGACCCTTAGGTTAAAAGCCTAATGCTCTACCGACTGAGCTATCCGGGCTCACGCTTGTTGTGCATGGAGCGACTGCAAGCAATGTGAATAACTGGAACGCGTGTGTAGGCGTACTACGGTAATTGCTGGCTTCTGGCGCAACTGGCGACTTCACCGACTTCCCACTGACGCTGGTAGCACCCCAACAGCGGACCAGTGCCTCTTCTCCCTTTATCCCGGTGCTGACAGTAATTGCATCCTGTGCCTGCTTCCCCCGATTACGTTCGGTTGAAGCTCCGGAAGGTGGGCGACAAACGAAGGTTGGAAGGCCAAACGATGGAGGGTCGTGTGCGCAAAAACTTCCCTTCCGGTACCGGGAATCGAACCCGGGCCTCCTGGGTGAAAGCCAGGTATCCTAGCCACTAGACCACACCGGATTTGCTCGAGAAACGTGAGATTTACTCCCTCTCTTCTCGTATTTCGTGCTCAATCCGGACTCAGTGTTGTTATCTGTTTGCGAGCATTTTTGCGCGTGCAGACTGGCATGGCGCACAGCTCGAAACTGTCTATTCATTGCTGTTTGCATCATATTTCACTCATAACAGGGGAGGAGAATGATCAAAGTTGTACCTTGCCATAATTGGAAGTAAACATTGTGACGCTGAGGCGTGGACTCCTTGTGGATAACAAACGACAATTAAGTTCGTTCGCTAGCAATAGCAACGCCGTTAATTCAGCCGTGATGTACAGCAAATTAAATGCCCCGGGTGAGGATCGAACTCACGACCTTAAGATTATGAGACTTACGCGCTACCTACTGCGCTACCGAGGCTCGTTGCAACCATCATCCCAGGAATCTTGGTAAGTCTCACATATTAGAGATAGACAGTTTGCGCTTTCTCAGGAATCTGTTGTGTCGCTACGCGTGCTTTCCCGACTTGCTAGAGTAAACTGCTGCCGCAGCTTTTTTAACGACGGAAAGCAGCACTGCCTGAGGTTACAGTACATCGCCCTTGCGGCACCTGAACACAGCGGCCTGTAGGGCCAGGCCGACGCTGGAGTTCAGTAACAGCACGCGGCCGTCCAAGTAGGGTCTCTTGCGTGCTGCATGTTTGGTTCTTCTCACAGCGAATCCTGCTATACATTCCTGAGGCTGGCGCACCTCAAGCGAGCAATCGGCGCGGCAGCACTATAGCGAGAACAGCAAAACGATGCATCGGCCGGGAATCGAAGCCGGGCCGCCCGCGTGGTAGTCGAACAACCTACCACTTTTTTAGTTGTTGTTCTCATTTTGTTAGTTGCATTTGTTGGGGGCGGACGTCCGATGACGTCCGTGCTTCCCGAGCATATTCCCGAGCAGCTGTCTGCAGGGAAAGTGGGATTGCCACCCAGCGACGTCGGATACAACCGAAAAAAGTGCTACACACGCGGAGTCCCCCACTACACTGCCTCAAAGCGACCGCTCGTCACTATTGCGTGAGTAACGTTGCGGCCGCGGCGACGAGCCTTGCCCAAAGACGCAGCGTGCGTGGAGGCGCTGCCCGAATGCACCCTCCTACCTCGTAAAGCGCCTACAGCTACTATCACCGTGGGCCACTGCCGGCGGGCGGGAAGCCGACACAGCGCGGCGTTGCGAGCAGCGGCTGTGCGGTGGTAGTGTAATGGTGAGCATAGTTGCCTTCCGAGCAGTTGAGCCGCGTTCGATTCCCGGCCACCGCAACGGGCGCAAATCTATGCGTATGAGTATGTGAGCCACGTGCTGTTGAATTAACGTTTTCTTTCCGTCGTCGCTCCACGCAGGCCATGCTGTAGTATGTCCCGACTTGTCCCGACTTTGCTCGGCTGACGCGAAAGCTGACGCTTGGAATTCGCCCTTATCAAAAGGACAGGCGCTATAAACGACTGTGAGAGGTGAGGTGTAGCGAGGTACCAAAACGACAGGCAAACTGCGAAATTTTCTGCTCTCTCTTCTGAAACAAAAAATAAAAAAAACCGACGCAGTCGGTAGGACTCGAACCTACGCTCCCAGAGGGAATCTGATTTCTAGTCAGACGCCTTAACCACTCGGCCACGACTGCTCGTAGCTAAAGCTTCCCTCGAATCGTGAAAAATGCAACCGGTCTGCGCAGAATGTTGACAGGAAACGAACTCGGTGCACTGATTACGGCAGGGCTACCAGCGCTACGAGACGAGCCATTACGGAAGCGTTAAAATCTTCGCCCGAACAGGGATTCGAACCCTGGACCCTTAGGTTAAAAGCCTAATGCTCTACCGACTGAGCTATCCGGGCTCACGCTTGTTGTGCATGGAGCGACTGCAAGCAATGTGAATAACTGGAACGCGTGTGTAGGCGTACTACGGTAATTGCTGGCTTCTGGCGCAACTGGCGACTTCACCGACTTCCCACTGACGCTGGTAGCACCCCAACAGCGGACCAGTGCCTCTTCTCCCTTTATCCCGGTGCTGACAGTAATTGCATCCTGTGCCTGCTTCCCCCGATTACGTTCGGTTGAAGCTCCGGAAGGTGGGCGACAAACGAAGGTTGGAAGGCCAAACGATGGAGGGTCGTGTGCGCAAAAACTTCCCTTCCGGTACCGGGAATCGAACCCGGGCCTCCTGGGTGAAAGCCAGGTATCCTAGCCACTAGACCACACCGGATTTGCTCGAGAAACGTGAGATTTACTCCCTCTCTTCTCGTATTTCGTGCTCAATCCGGACTCAGTGTTGTTATCTGTTTGCGAGCATTTTTGCGCGTGCAGACTGGCATGGCGCACAGCTCGAAACTGTCTATTCATTGCTGTTTGCATCATATTTCACTCATAACAGGGGAGGAGAATGATCAAAGTTGTACCTTGCCATAATTGGAAGTAAACATTGTGACGCTGAGGCGTGGACTCCTTGTGGATAACAAACGACAATTAAGTTCGTTCGCTAGCAATAGCAACGCCGTTAATTCAGCCGTGATGTACAGCAAATTAAATGCCCCGGGTGAGGATCGAACTCACGACCTTAAGATTATGAGACTTACGCGCTACCTACTGCGCTACCGAGGCTCGTTGCAACCATCATCCCAGGAATCTTGGTAAGTCTCACATATTAGAGATAGACAGTTTGCGCTTTCTCAGGAATCTGTTGTGTCGCTACGCGTGCTTTCCCGACTTGCTAGAGTAAACTGCTGCCGCAGCTTTTTTAACGACGGAAAGCAGCACTGCCTGAGGTTACAGTACATCGCCCTTGCGGCACCTGAACACAGCGGCCTGTAGGGCCAGGCCGACGCTGGAGTTCAGTAACAGCACGCGGCCGTCCAAGTAGGGTCTCTTGCGTGCTGCATGTTTGGTTCTTCTCACAGCGAATCCTGCTATACATTCCTGAGGCTGGCGCACCTCAAGCGAGCAATCGGCGCGGCAGCACTATAGCGAGAACAGCAAAACGATGCATCGGCCGGGAATCGAAGCCGGGCCGCCCGCGTGGTAGTCGAACAACCTACCACTTTTTTAGTTGTTGTTCTCATTTTGTTAGTTGCATTTGTTGGGGGCGGACGTCCGATGACGTCCGTGCTTCCCGAGCATATTCCCGAGCAGCTGTCTGCAGGGAAAGTGGGATTGCCACCCAGCGACGTCGGATACAACCGAAAAAAGTGCTACACACGCGGAGTCCCCCACTACACTGCCTCAAAGCGACCGCTCGTCACTATTGCGTGAGTAACGTTGCGGCCGCGGCGACGAGCCTTGCCCAAAGACGCAGCGTGCGTGGAGGCGCTGCCCGAATGCACCCTCCTACCTCGTAAAGCGCCTACAGCTACTATCACCGTGGGCCACTGCCGGCGGGCGGGAAGCCGACACAGCGCGGCGTTGCGAGCAGCGGCTGTGCGGTGGTAGTGTAATGGTGAGCATAGTTGCCTTCCGAGCAGTTGAGCCGCGTTCGATTCCCGGCCACCGCAACGGGCGCAAATCTATGCGTATGAGTATGTGAGCCACGTGCTGTTGAATTAACGTTTTCTTTCCGTCGTCGCTCCACGCAGGCCATGCTGTAGTATGTCCCGACTTGTCCCGACTTTGCTCGGCTGACGCGAAAGCTGACGCTTGGAATTCGCCCTTATCAAAAGGACAGGCGCTATAAACGACTGTGAGAGGTGAGGTGTAGCGAGGTACCAAAACGACAGGCAAACTGCGAAATTTTCTGCTCTCTCTTCTGAAACAAAAAATAAAAAAAACCGACGCAGTCGGTAGGACTCGAACCTACGCTCCCAGAGGGAATCTGATTTCTAGTCAGACGCCTTAACCACTCGGCCACGACTGCTCGTAGCTAAAGCTTCCCTCGAATCGTGAAAAATGCAACCGGTCTGCGCAGAATGTTGACAGGAAACGAACTCGGTGCACTGATTACGGCAGGGCTACCAGCGCTACGAGACGAGCCATTGCGGAAGCGTTAAAATCTTCGCCCGAACAGGGATTCGAACCCTGGACCCTTAGGTTAAAAGCCTAATGCTCTACCGACTGAGCTATGCGGGCTCACGCTTGTTGTGCATGGAGCGACTGCAAGCAATGTGAATAACTGGAACGCGTGTGTAGGCGTACTACGGTAATTGCTGGCTTCTGGCGCAACTGGCGACTTCACCGACTTCCCACTGACGCTGGTAGCACCCCAACAGCGGACCAGTGCCTCTTCTCCCTTTATCCCGGTGCTGACAGTAATTGCATCCTGTGCCTGCTTCCCCCGATTACGTTCGGTTGAAGCTCCGGAAGGTGGGCGACAAACGAAGGTTGGAAGGCCAAAAGATGGAGGGTCGTGTGCGCAAAAACTTCCCTTCCGGTACCGGGAATCGAACCCGGGCCTCCTGGGTGAAAGCCAGGTATCCTAGCCACTAGACCACACCGGATTTGCTCGAGAAACGTGAGATTTACTCCCTCTCTTCTCGCATTTCGTGCTCAATCCGGACTCAGTGTTGTTCTCTGTTTGCGAGCATTTTTGCGCGTGCAGACTGGCATGGCGCACAGCTCGAAACTGTCTATTCATTGCTGTTTGCATCATATTTCACTCATAACAGGGGAGGAGAATGATCAAAGTTGTACCTTGCCATAATTGGAAGTAAACATTGTGACGCTGAGGCGTGGACTCCTTGTGGATAACAAACGACAATTAAGTTCGTTCGCTAGCAATAGCAACGCCGTTAATTCAGCCGTGATGTACAGCAAATTAAATGCCCCGGGTGAGGATCGAACTCACGACCTTAAGATTATGAGACTTACGCGCTACCTACTGCGCTACCGAGGCTCGTTGCAACCATCATCCCAGGAATCTTGGTAAGTCTCACATATTAGAGATAGACAGTTTGCGCTTTCTCAGGAATCTGTTGTGTCGCTACGCGTGCTTTCCCGACTTGCTAGAGTAAACTGCTGCCGCAGCTTTTTTAACGACGGAAAGCAGCACTGCCTGAGGTTACAGTACATCGCCCTTGCGGCACCTGAACACAGCGGCCTGTAGGGCCAGGCCGACGCTGGAGTTCAGTAACAGCACGCGGCCGTCCAAGTAGGGTCTCTTGCGTGCTGCATGTTTGGTTCTTCTCACAGCGAATCCTGCTATACATTCCTGAGGCTGGCGCACCTCAAGCGAGCAATCGGCGCGGCAGCACTATAGCGAGAACAGCAAAACGATGCATCGGCCGGGAATCGAAGCCGGGCCGCCCGCGTGGTAGTCGAACAACCTACCACTTTTTTAGTTGTTGTTCTCATTTTGTTAGTTGCATTTGTTGGGGGCGGACGTCCGATGACGTCCGTGCTTCCCGAGCATATTCCCGAGCAGCTGTCTGCAGGGAAAGTGGGATTGCCACCCAGCGACGTCGGATACAACCGAAAAAAGTGCTTCACACGCGGAGTCCCCCACTACACTGCCTCAAAGCGACCGCTCGTCACTATTGCGTGAGTAACGTTGCGGCCGCGGCGACGAGCCTTGCCCAAAGACGCAGCGTGCGTGGAGGCGCTGCCCGAATGCACCCTCCTACCTCGTAAAGCGCCTACAGCTACTATCACCGTGGGCCACTGCCGGCGGGCGGGAAGCCGACACAGCGCGGCGTTGCGAGCAGCGGCTGTGCGGTGGTAGTGTAATGGTGAGCATAGTTGCCTTCCGAGCAGTTGAGCCGCGTTCGATTCCCGGCCACCGCAACGGGCGCAAATCTATGCGTATGAGTATGTGAGCCACGTGCTGTTGAATTAACGTTTTCTTTCCGTCGTCGCTCCACGCAGGCCATCCTGTAGTATGTCCCGACTTGTCCCGACTTTGCTCGGCTGACGCGAAAGCTGACGCTTGGAATTCGCCCTTATCAAAAGGACAGGCGCTATAAACGACTGTGAGAGGTGAGGTGTAGCGAGGTACCAAAACGACAGGCAAACTGCGAAATTTTCTGCTCTCTCTTCTGAAACAAAAAATAAAAAAAACCGACGCAGTCGGTAGGACTCGAACCTACGCTCCCAGAGGGAATCTGATTTCTAGTCAGACGCCTTAACCACTCGGCCACGACTGCTCGTAGCTAAAGCTTCCCTCGAATCGTGAAAAATGCAACCGGTCTGCGCAGAATGTTGACAGGAAACGAACTCGGTGCACTGATTACGGCAGGGCTACCAGCGCTACGAGACGAGCCATTACGGAAGCGTTAAAATCTTCGCCCGAACAGGGATTCGAACCCTGGACCCTTAGGTTAAAAGCCTAATGCTCTACCGACTGAGCTATCCGGGCTCACGCTTGTTGTGCATGGAGCGACTGCAAGCAATGTGAATAACTGGAACGCGTGTGTAGGCGTACTACGGTAATTGCTGGCTTCTGGCGACTTCACCGACTTCCCACTGACGCTGGTAGCACCCCAACAGCGGACCAGTGCCTCTTCTCCCTTTATCCCGGTGCTGACAGTAATTGCATCCTGTGCCTGCTTCCCCCGATTACGTTCGGTTGAAGCTCCGGAAGGTGGGCGACAAACGAAGGTTGGAAGGCCAAACGATGGAGGGTCGTGTGCGCAAAAACTTCCCTTCCGGTACCGGGAATCGAACCCGGGCCTCCTGGGTGAAAGCCAGGTATCCTAGCCACTAGACCACACCGGATTTGCTCGAGAAACGTGAGATTTACTCCCTCTCTTCTCGTATTTCGTGCTCAATCCGGACTCAGTGTTGTTCTCTGTTTGCGAGCATTTTTGCGCGTGCAGACTGGCATGGCGCACAGCTCGAAACTGTCTATTCATTGCTGTTTGCATCATATTTCACTCATAACAGGGGAGGAGAATGATCAAAGTTGTACCTTGCCATAATTGGAAGTAAACATTGTGACGCTGAGGCGTGGACTCCTTGTGGATAACAAACGACAATTAAGTTCGTTCGCTAGCAATAGCAACGCCGTTAATTCAGCCGTGATGTACAGCAAATTAAATGCCCCGGGTGAGGATCGAACTCACGACCTTAATATTATGAGACTTACGCGCTACCTACTGCGCTACCGAGGCTCGTTGCAACCATCATCCCAGGAATCTTGGTAAGTCTCACATATTAGAGATAGACAGTTTGCGCTTTCTCAGGAATCTGTTGTGTCGCTACGCGTGCTTTCCCGACTTGCTAGAGTAAACTGCTGCCGCAGCTTTTTTAACGACGGAAAGCACCACTGCCTGAGGTTACAGTACATCGCCCTTGCGGCACCTGAACACAGCGGCCTGTAGGGCCAGGCCGACGCTGGAGTTCAGTAACAGCACGCGGCCGTCCAAGTAGGGTCTCTTGCGTGCTGCATGTTTGGTTCTTCTCACAGCGAATCCTGCTATACATTCCTGAGGCTGGCGCACCTCAAGCGAGCAATCGGCGCGGCAGCACTATAGCGAGAACAGCAAAACGATGCATCGGCCGGGAATCGAAGCCGGGCCGCCCGCGTGGTAGTCGAACAACCTACCACTTTTTTAGTTGTTGTTCTCATTTTGTTAGTTGCATT
This sequence comes from Schistocerca cancellata, assembly GCF_023864275.1. Classification (NCBI taxonomy): domain Eukaryota; kingdom Metazoa; phylum Arthropoda; class Insecta; order Orthoptera; family Acrididae; genus Schistocerca; species Schistocerca cancellata. The sequence goes on along the minus strand of NW_026046428.1, from coordinate 555,186 downwards.
TGTTGGGGGCGGACGTCCGATGACGTCCGTGCTTCCCGAGCATATTCCCGAGCAGCTGTCTGCAGGGAAAGTGGGATTGCCACCCAGCGACGTCGGATACAACCGAAAAAAGTGCTACACACGCGAAGTCCCCCACTACACTGCCTCAAAGCGACCGCTCGTCACTATTGCGTGAGTAACGTTGCGGCCGCGGCGACGAGCCTTGCCCAAAGACGCAGCGTGCGTGGAGGCGCTGCCCGAATGCACCCTCCTACCTCGTAAAGCGCCTACAGCTACTATCACCGTGGGCCACTGCCGGCGGGCGGGAAGCCGACACAGCGCGGCGTTGCGAGCAGCGGCTGTGCGGTGGTAGTGTAATGGTGAGCATAGTTGCCTTCCGAGCAGTTGAGCCGCGTTCGATTCCCGGCCACCGCAACGGGCGCAAATCTATGCGTATGAGTATGTGAGCCACGTGCTGTTGAATTAACGTTTTCTTTCCGTCGTCGCTCCACGCAGGCCATCCTGTAGTATGTCCCGACTTGTCCCGACTTTGCTCGGCTGACGCGAAAGCTGACGCTTGGAATTCGCCCTTATCAAAAGGACAGGCGCTATAAACGACTGTGAGAGGTGAGGTGTAGCGAGGTACCAAAACGACAGGCAAACTGCGAAATTTTCTGCTCTCTCTTCTGAAACAAAAAATAAAAAAAACCGACGCAGTCGGTAGGACTCGAACCTACGCTCCCAGAGGGAATCTGATTTCTAGTCAGACGCCTTAACCACTCGGCCACGACTGCTCGTAGCTAAAGCTTCCCTCGAATCGTGAAAAATGCAACCGGTCTGCGCAGAATGTTGACAGGAAACGAACTCGGTGCACTGATTACGGCAGGGCTACCAGCGCTACGAGACGAGCCATTACGGAAGCGTTAAAATCTTCGCCCGAACAGGGATTCGAACCCTGGACCCTTAGGTTAAAAGCCTAATGCTCTACCGACTGAGCTATCCGGGCTCACGCTTGTTGTGCATGGAGCGACTGCAAGCAATGTGAATAACTGGAACGCGTGTGTAGGCGTACTACGGTAATTGCTGGCTTCTGGCGCAACTGGCGACTTCACCGACTTCCCACTGACGCTGGTAGCACCCCAACAGCGGACCAGTGCCTCTTCTCCCTTTATCCCGGTGCTGACAGTAATTGCATCCTGTGCCTGCTTCCCCCGATTACGTTCGGTTGAAGCTCCGGAAGGTGGGCGACAAACGAAGGTTGGAAGGCCAAACGATGGAGGGTCGTGTGCGCAAAAACTTCCCTTCCGGTACCGGGAATCGAACCCGGGCCTCCTGGGTGAAAGCCAGGTATCCTAGCCACTAGACCACACCGGATTTGCTCGAGAAACGTGAGATTTACTCCCTCTCTTCTCGTATTTCGTGCTCAATCCGGACTCAGTGTTGTTATCTGTTTGCGAGCATTTTTGCGCGTGCAGACTGGCATGGCGCACAGCTCGAAACTGTCTATTCATTGCTGTTTGCATCATATTTCACTCATAACAGGGGAGGAGAATGATCAAAGTTGTACCTTGCCATAATTGGAAGTAAACATTGTGACGCTGAGGTGTGGACTCCTTGTGGATAACAAACGACAATTAAGTTCGTTCGCTAGCAATAGCAACGCCGTTAATTCAGCCGTGATGTACAGCAAATTAAATGCCCCGGGTGAGGATCGAACTCACGACCTTAAGATTATGAGACTTACGCGCTACCTACTGCGCTACCGAGGCTCGTTGCAACCATCATCCCAGGAATCTTGGTAAGTCTCACATATTAGAGATAGACAGTTTGCGCTTTCTCAGGAATCTGTTGTGTCGCTACGCGTGCTTTCCCGACTTGCTAGAGTAAACTGCTGCCGCAGCTTTTTTAACGACGGAAAGCAGCACTGCCTGAGGTTACAGTACATCGCCCTTGCGGCACCTGAACACAGCGGCCTGTAGGGCCAGGCCGACGCTGGAGTTCAGTAACAGCACGCGGCCGTCCAAGTAGGGTCTCTTGCGTGCTGCATGTTTGGTTCTTCTCACAGCGAATCCTGCTATACATTCCTGAGGCTGGCGCACCTCAAGCGAGCAATCGGCGCGGCAGCACTATAGCGAGAACAGCAAAACGATGCATCGGCCGGGAATCGAAGCCGGGCCGCCCGCGTGGTAGTCGAACAACCTACCACTTTTTTAGTTGTTGTTCTCATTTTGTTAGTTGCATTTGTTGGGGGCGGACGTCCGATGACGTCCGTGCTTCCCGAGCATATTCCCGAGCAGCTGTCTGCAGGGAAAGTGGGATTGCCACCCAGCGACGTCGGATACAACCGAAAAAAGTGCTACACACGCGGAGTCCCCCACTACACTGCCTCAAAGCGACCGCTCGTCACTATTGCGTGAGTAACGTTGCGGCCGCGGCGACGAGCCTTGCCCAAAGACGCAGCGTGCGTGGAGGCGCTGCCCGAATGCACCCTCCTACCCCGTAAAGCGCCTACAGCTACTATCACCGTGGGCCACTGCCGGCGGGCGGGAAGCCGACACAGCGCGGCGTTGCGAGCAGCGGCTGTGCGGTGGTAGTGTAATGGTGAGCATAGTTGCCTTCCGAGCAGTTGAGCCGCGTTCGATTCCCGGCCACCGCAACGGGCGCAAATCTATGCGTATGAGTATGTGAGCCACGTGCTGTTGAATTAACGTTTTCTTTCCGTCGTCGCTCCACGCAGGCCATCCTGTAGTATGTCCCGACTTGTCCCGACTTTGCTCGGCTGACGCGAAAGCTGACGCTTGGAATTCGCCCTTATCAAAAGGACAGGCGCTATAAACGACTGTGAGAGGTGAGGTGTAGCGAGGTACCAAAACGACAGGCAAACTGCGAAATTTTCTGCTCTCTCTTCTGAAACAAAAAATAAAAAAAACCGACGCAGTCGGTAGGACTCGAACCTACGCTCCCAGAGGGAATCTGATTTCTAGTCAGACGCCTTAACCACTCGGCCACGACTGCTCGTAGCTAAAGCTTCCCTCGAATCGTGAAAAATGCAACCGGTCTGCGCAGAATGTTGACAGGAAACGAACTCGGTGCACTGATTACGGCAGGGCTACCAGCGCTACGAGACGAGCCATTACGGAAGCGTTAAAATCTTCGCCCGAACAGGGATTCGAACCCTGGACCCTTAGGTTAAAAGCCTAATGCTCTACCGACTGAGCTATCCGGGCTCACGCTTGTTGTGCATGGAGCGACTGCAAGCAATGTGAATAACTGGAACGCGTGTGTAGGCGTACTACGGTAATTGCTGGCTTCTGGCGCAACTGGCGACTTCACCGACTTCCCACTGACGCTGGTAGCACCCCAACAGCGGACCAGTGCCTCTTCTCCCTTTATCCCGGTGCTGACAGTAATTGCATCCTGTGCCTGCTTCCCCCGATTACGTTCGGTTGAAGCTCCGGAAGGTGGGCGACAAACGAAGGTTGGAAGGCCAAACGATGGAGGGTCGTGTGCGCAAAAACTTCCCTTCCGGTACCGGGAATCGAACCCGGGCCTTCTGGGTGAAAGCCAGGTATCCTAGCCACTAGACCACACCGGATTTGCTCGAGAAACGTGAGATTTACTCCCTCTCTTCTCGTATTTCGTGCTCAATCCGGACTCAGTGTTGTTATCTGTTTGCGAGCATTTTTGCGCGTGCAGACTGGCATGGCGCACAGCTCGAAACTGTCTATTCATTGCTGTTTGCATCATATTTCACTCATAACAGGGGAGGAGAATGATCAAAGTTGTACCTTGCCATAATTGGAAGTAAACATTGTGACGCTGAGGCGTGGACTCCTTGTGGATAACAAACGACAATTAAGTTCGTTCGCTAGCAATAGCAACGCCGTTAATTCAGCCGTGATGTACAGCAAATTAAATGCCCCGGGTGAGGATCGAACTCACGACCTTAAGATTATGAGACTTACGCGCTACCTACTGCGCTACCGAGGCTCGTTGCAACCACCATCCCAGGAATCTTGGTAAGTCTCACATATTAGAGATAGACAGTTTGCGCTTTCTCAGGAATCTGTTGTGTCGCTACGCGTGCTTTCCCGACTTGCTAGAGTAAACTGCTGCCGCAGCTTTTTTAACGACGGAAAGCAGCACTGCCTGAGGTTACAGTACATCGCCCTTGCGGCACCTGAACACAGCGGCCTGTAGGGCCAGGCCGACGCTGGAGTTCAGTAACAGCACGCGGCCGTCCAAGTAGGGTCTCTTGCGTGCTGCATGTTTGGTTCTTCTCACAGCGAATCCTGCTATACATTCCTGAGGCTGGCGCACCTCAAGCGAGCAATCGGCGCGGCAGCACTATAGCGAGAACAGCAAAACGATGCATCGGCCGGGAATCGAAGCCGGGCCGCCCGCGTGGTAGTCGAACAACCTACCACTTTTTTAGTTGTTGTTCTCATTTTGTTAGTTGCATTTGTTGGGGGCGGACGTCCGATGACGTCCGTGCTTCCCGAGCATATTCCCGAGCAGCTGTCTGCAGGGAAAGTGGGATTGCCACCCAGCGACGTCGGATACAACCGAAAAAAGTGCTACACACGCGGAGTCCCCCACTACACTGCCTCAAAGCGACCGCTCGTCACTATTGCGTGAGTAACGTTGCGGCCGCGGCGACGAGCCTTGCCCAAAGACGCAGCGTGCGTGGAGGCGCTGCCCGAATGCACCCTCCTACCTCGTAAAGCGCCTACAGCTACTATCACCGTGGGCCACTGCCGGCGGGCGGGAAGCCGACACAGCGCGGCGTTGCGAGCAGCGGCTGTGCGGTGGTAGTGTAATGGTGAGCATAGTTGCCTTCCGAGCAGTTGAGCCGCGTTCGATTCCCGGCCACCGCAACGGGCGCAAATCTATGCGTATGAGTATGTGAGCCACGTGCTGTTGAATTAACGTTTTCTTTCCGTCGTCGCTCCACGCAGGCCATGCTGTAGTATGTCCCTACTTGTCCCGACTTTGCTCGGCTGACGCGAAAGCTGACGCTTGGAATTCGCCCTTATCAAAAGGACAGGCGCTATAAACGACTGTGAGAGGTGAGGTGTAGCGAGGTACCAAAACGACAGGCAAACTGCGAAATTTTCTGCTCTCTCTTCTGAAACAAAAAATAAAAAAAACCGACGCAGTCGGTAGGACTCGAACCTACGCTCCCAGAGGGAATCTGATTTCTAGTCAGACGCCTTAACCACTCGGCCACGACTGCTCGTAGCTAAAGCTTCCCTCGAATCGTGAAAAATGCAACCGGTCTGCGCAGAATGTTGACAGGAAACGAACTCGGTGCACTGATTACGGCAGGGCTACCAGCGCTACGAGACGAGCCATTACGGAAGCGTTAAAATCTTCGCCCGAACAGGGATTCGAACCCTGGACCCTTAGGTTAAAAGCCTAATGCTCTACCGACTGAGCTATCCGGGCTCACGCCTGTTGTGCATGGAGCGACTGCAAGCAATGTGAATAACTGGAACGCGTGTGTAGGCGTACTACGGTAATTGCTGGCTTCTGGCGCAACTGGCGACTTCACCGACTTCCCACTGACGCTGGTAGCACCCCAACAGCGGACCAGTGCCTCTTCTCCATTTATCCCGGTGCTGACAGTAATTGCATCCTGTGCCTGCTTCCCCCGATTACGTTCGGTTGAAGCTCCGGAAGGTGGGCGACAAACGAAGGTTGGAAGGCCAAACGATGGAGGGTCGTGTGCGCAAAAACTTCCCTTCCGGTACCGGGAATCGAACCCGGGCCTCCTGGGTGAAAGCCAGGTATCCTAGCCACTAGACTACACCGGATTTGCTCGAGAAACGTGAGATTTACTCCCTCTCTTCTCGCATTTCGTGCTCAATACGGACTCAGTGTTGTTCTCTGTTTGCGAGCATTTTTGCGCGTGCAGACTGGCATGGCGCACAGCTCGAAACTGTCTATTCATTGCTGTTTGCATCATATTTCACTCATAACAGGGGAGGAGAATGATCAAAGTTGTACCTTGCCATAATTGGAAGTAAACATTGTGACGCTGAGGCGTGGACTCCTTGTGGATAACAAACGACAATTAAGTTCGTTCGCTAGCAATAGCAACGCCGTTAATTCAGCCGTGATGTACAGCAAATTAAACGCCCCGGGTGAGGATCGAACTCACGACCTTAAGATTATGAGACTTACGCGCTACCTACTGCGCTACCGAGGCTCGTTGCAACCATCATCCCAGGAATCTTGGTAAGTCTCACATATTAGAGATAGACAGTTTGCGCTTTCTCAGGAATCTGTTGTGTCGCTACGCGTGCTTTCCCGACTTGCTAGAGTAAACTGCTGCCGCAGCTTTTTTAACGACGGAAAGCAGCACTGCCTGAGGTTACAGTACATCGCCCTTGCGGCACCTGAACACAGCGGCCTGTAGGGCCAGGCCGACGCTGGAGTTCAGTAACAGCACGCGGCCGTCCAAGTAGGGTCTCTTGCGTGCTGCATGTTTGGTTCTTCTCACAGCGAATCCTGCTATACATTCCTGAGGCTGGCGCACCTCAAGCGAGCAATCGGCGCGGCAGCACTATAGCGAGAACAGCAAAACGATGCATCGGCCGGGAATCGAAGCCGGGCCGCCCGCGTGGTAGTCGAACAACCTACCACTTTTTTAGTTGTTGTTCTCATTTTGTTAGTTGCATTTGTTGGGGGCGGACGTCCGATGACGTCCGTGCTTCCCGAGCATATTCCCGAGCAGCTGTCTGCAGGGAAAGTGGGATTGCCACCCAGCGACGTCGGATACAACCGAAAAAAGTGCTACACACGCGGAGTCCCCCACTACACTGCCTCAAAGCGACCGCTCGTCACTATTGCGTGAGTAACGTTGCGGCCGCGGCGACGAGCCTTGCCCAAAGACGCAGCGTGCGTGGAGGCGCTGCCCGAATGCACCCTCCTACCCCGTAAAGCGCCTACAGCTACTATCACCGTGGGCCACTGCCGGCGGGCGGGAAGCCGACACAGCGCGGCGTTGCGAGCAGCGGCTGTGCGGTGGTAGTGTAATGGTGAGCATAGTTGCCTTCCGAGCAGTTGAGCCGCGTTCGATTCCCGGCCACCGCAACGGGCGCAAATCTATGCGTATGAGTATGTGAGCCACGTGCTGTTGAATTAACGTTTTCTTTCCGTCGTCGCTCCACGCAGGCCATCCTGTAGTATGTCCCGACTTGTCCCGACTTTGCTCGGCTGACGCGAAAGCTGACGCTTGGAATTCGCCCTTATCAAAAGGACAGGCGCTATAAACGACTGTGAGAGGTGAGGTGTAGCGAGGTACCAAAACGACAGGCAAACTGCGAAATTTTCTGCTCTCTCTTCTGAAACAAAAAATAAAAAAAACCGACGCAGTCGGTAGGACTCGAACCTACGCTCCCAGAGGGAATCTGATTTCTAGTCAGACGCCTTAACCACTCGGCCACGACTGCTCGTAGCTAAAGCTTCCCTCGAATCGTGAAAAATGCAACCGGTCTGCGCAGAATGTTGACAGGAAACGAACTCGGTGCACTGATTACGGCAGGGCTACCAGCGCTACGAGACGAGCCATTACGGAAGCGTTAAAATCTTCGCCCGAACAGGGATTCGAACCCTGGACCCTTAGGTTAAAAGCCTAATGCTCTACCGACTGAGCTATCCGGGCTCACGCTTGTTGTGCATGGAGCGACTGCAAGCAATGTGAATAACTGGAACGCGTGTGTAGGCGTACTACGGTAATTGCTGGCTTCTGGCGCAACTGGCGACTTCACCGACTTCCCACTGACGCTGGTAGCACCCCAACAGCGGACCAGTGCCTCTTCTCCCTTTATCCCGGTGCTGACAGTAATTGCATCCTGTGCCTGCTTCCCCCGATTACGTTCGGTTGAAGCTCCGGAAGGTGGGCGACAAACGAAGGTTGGAAGGCCAAACGATGGAGGGTCGTGTGCGCGAAAACTTCCCTTCCGGTACCGGGAATCGAACCCGGGCCTCCTGGGTGAAAGCCAGGTATCCTAGCCACTAGACCACACCGGATTTGCTCGAGAAACGTGAGATTTACTCCCTCTCTTCTCGTATTTCGTGCTCAATCCGGACTCAGTGTTGTTATCTGTTTGCGAGCATTTTTGCGCGTGCAGACTGGCATGGCGCACAGCTCGAAACTGTCTATTCATTGCTGTTTGCATCATATTTCACTCATAACAGGGGAGGAGAATGATCAAAGTTGTACCTTGCCATAATTGGAAGTAAACATTGTGACGCTGAGGCGTGGACTCCTTGTGGATAACAAACGACAATTAAGTTCGTTCGCTAGCAATAGCAACGCCGTTAATTCAGCCGTGATGTACAGCAAATTAAATGCCCCGGGTGAGGATCGAACTCACGACCTTAAGATTATGAGACTTACGCGCTACCTACTGCGCTACCGAGGCTCGTTGCAACCATCATCCCAGGAATCTTGGTAAGTCTCACATATTAGAGATAGACAGTTTGCGCTTTCTCAGGAATCTGTTGTGTCGCTACGCGTGCTTTCCCGACTTGCTAGAGTAAACTGCTGCCGCAGCTTTTTTAACGACGGAAAGCAGCACTGCCTGAGGTTACAGTACATCGCCCTTGCGGCACCTGAACACAGCGGCCTGTAGGGCCAGGCCGACGCTGGAGTTCAGTAACAGCACGCGGCCGTCCAAGTAGGGTCTCTTGCGTGCTGCATGTTTGGTTCTTCTCACAGCGAATCCTGCTATACATTCCTGAGGCTGGCGCACCTCAAGCGAGCAATCGGCGCGGCAGCACTATAGCGAGAACAGCAAAACGATGCATCGGCCGGGAATCGAAGCCGGGCCGCCCGCGTGGTAGTCGAACAACCTACCACTTTTTTAGTTGTTGTTCTCATTTTGTTAGTTGCATTTGTTGGGGGCGGACGTCCGATGACGTCCGTGCTTCCCGAGCATATTCCCGAGCAGCTGTCTGCAGGGAAAGTGGGATTGCCACCCAGCGACGTCGGATACAACCGAAAAAAGTGCTACACACGCGGAGTCCCCCACTACACTGCCTCAAAGCGACCGCTCGTCACTATTGCGTGAGTAACGTTGCGGCCGCGGCGACGAGCCTTGCCCAAAGACGCAGCGTGCGTGGAGGCGCTGCCCGAATGCACCCTCCTACCTCGTAAAGCGCCTACAGCTACTATCACCGTGGGCCACTGCCGGCGGGCGGGAAGCCGACACAGCGCGGCGTTGCGAGCAGCGGCTGTGCGGTGGTAGTGTAATGGTGAGCATAGTTGCCTTCCGAGCAGTTGAGCCGCGTTCGATTCCCGGCCACCGCAACGGGCGCAAATCTATGCGTATGAGTATGTGAGCCACGTGCTGTTGAATTAACGTTTTCTTTCCGTCGTCGCTCCACGCAGGCCATGCTGTAGTATGTCCCGACTTGTCCCGACTTTGCTCGGCTGACGCGAAAGCTGACGCTTGGAATTCGCCCTTATCAAAAGGACAGGCGCTATAAACGACTGTGAGAGGTGAGGTGTAGCGAGGTACCAAAACGACAGGCAAACTGCGAAATTTTCTGCTCTCTCTTCTGAAACAAAAAATAAAAAAAACCGACGCAGTCGGTAGGACTCGAACCTACGCTCCCAGAGGGAATCTGATTTCTAGTCAGACGCCTTAACCACTCGGCCACGACTGCTCGTAGCTAAAGCTTCCCTCGAATCGTGAAAAATGCAACCGGTCTGCGCAGAATGTTGACAGGAAACGAACTCGGTGCACTGATTACGGCAGGGCTACCAGCGCTACGAGACGAGCCATTACGGAAGCGTTAAAATCTTCGCCCGAACAGGGATTCGAACCCTGGACCCTTAGGTTAAAAGCCTAATGCTCTACCGACTGAGCTATCCGGGCTCACGCCTGTTGTGCATGGAGCGACTGCAAGCAATGTGAATAACTGGAACGCGTGTGTAGGCGTACTACGGTAATTGCTGGCTTCTGGCGCAACTGGCGACTTCACCGACTTCCCACTGACGCTGGTAGCACCCCAACAGCGGACCAGTGCCTCTTCTCCATTTATCCCGGTGCTGACAGTAATTGCATCCTGTGCCTGCTTCCCCCGATTACGTTCGGTTGAAGCTCCGGAAGGTGGGCGACAAACGAAGGTTGGAAGGCCAAACGATGGAGGGTCGTGTGCGCAAAAACTTCCCTTCCGGTACCGGGAATCGAACCCGGGCCTCCTGGGTGAAAGCCAGGTATCCTAGCCACTAGACTACACCGGATTTGCTCGAGAAACGTGAGATTTACTCCCTCTCTTCTCGCATTTCGTGCTCAATACGGACTCAGTGTTGTTCTCTGTTTGCGAGCATTTTTGCGCGTGCAGACTGGCATGGCGCACAGCTCGAAACTGTCTATTCATTGCTGTTTGCATCATATTTCACTCATAACAGGGGAGGAGAATGATCAAAGTTGTACCTTGCCATAATTGGAAGTAAACATTGTGACGCTGAGGCGTGGACTCCTTGTGGATAACAAACGACAATTAAGTTCGTTCGCTAGCAATAGCAACGCCGTTAATTCAGCCGTGATGTACAGCAAATTAAACGCCCCGGGTGAGGATCGAACTCACGACCTTAAGATTATGAGACTTACGCGCTACCTACTGCGCTACCGAGGCTCGTTGCAACCATCATCCCAGGAATCTTGGTAAGTCTCACATATTAGAGATAGACAGTTTGCGCTTTCTCAGGAATCTGTTGTGTCGCTACGCGTGCTTTCCCGACTTGCTAGAGTAAACTGCTGCCGCAGCTTTTTTAACGACGGAAAGCAGCACTGCCTGAGGTTACAGTACATCGCCCTTGCGGCACCTGAACACAGCGGCCTGTAGGGCCAGGCCGACGCTGGAGTTCAGTAACAGCACGCGGCCGTCCAAGTAGGGTCTCTTGCGTGCTGCATGTTTGGTTCTTCTCACAGCGAATCCTGCTATACATTCCTGAGGCTGGCGCACCTCAAGCGAGCAATCGGCGCGGCAGCACTATAGCGAGAACAGCAAAACGATGCATCGGCCGGGAATCGAAGCCGGGCCGCCCGCGTGGTAGTCGAACAACCTACCACTTTTTTAGTTGTTGTTCTCATTTTGTTAGTTGCATTTGTTGGGGGCGGACGTCCGATGACGTCCGTGCTTCCCGAGCATATTCCCGAGCAGCTGTCTGCAGGGAAAGTGGGATTGCCACCCAGCGACGTCGGATACAACCGAAAAAAGTGCTACACACGCGGAGTCCCCCACTACACTGCCTCAAAGCGACCGCTCGTCACTATTGCGTGAGTAACGTTGCGGCCGCGGCGACGAGCCTTGCCCAAAGACGCAGCGTGCGTGGAGGCGCTGCCCGAATGCACCCTCCTACCTCGTAAAGCGCCTACAGCTACTATCACCGTGGGCCACTGCCGGCGGGCGGGAAGCCGACACAGCGCGGCGTTGCGAGCAGCGGCTGTGCGGTGGTAGTGTAATGGTGAGCATAGTTGCCTTCCGAGCAGTTGAGCCGCGTTCGATTCCCGGCCACCGCAACGGGCGCAAATCTATGCGTATGAGTACGTGAGCCACGTGCTGTTGAATTAACGTTTTCTTTCCGTCGTCGCTCCACGCAGGCCATCCTGTAGTATGTCCCGACTTGTCCCGACTTTGCTCGGCTGACGCGAAAGCTGACGCTTGGAATTCGCCCTTATCAAAAGGACAGGCGCTATAAACGACTGTGAGAGGTGAGGTGTAGCGAGGTACCAAAACGACAGGCAAACTGCGAAATTTTCTGCTCTCTCTTCTGAAACAAAAAATAAAAAAAACCGACGCAGTCGGTAGGACTCGAACCTACGCTCCCAGAGGGAATCTGATTTCTAGTCAGACGCCTTAACCACTCGGCCACGACTGCTCGTAGCTAAAGCTTCCCTCGAATCGTGAAAAATGCAACCGGTCTGCGCAGAATGTTGACAGGAAACGAACTCGGTGCACTGATTACGGCAGGGCTACCAGCGCTACGAGACGAGCCATTACGGAAGCGTTAAAATCTTCGCCCGAACAGGGATTCGAACCCTGGACCCTTAGGTTAAAAGCCTAATGCTCTACCGACTGAGCTATCCGGGCTCACGCTTGTTGTGCATGGAGCGACTGCAAGCAATGTGAATAACTGGAACGCGTGTGTAGGCGTACTACGGTAATTGCTGGCTTCTGGCGCAACTGGCGACTTCACCGACTTCCCACTGACGCTGGTAGCACCCCAACAGCGGACCAGTGCCTCTTCTCCCTTTATCCCGGTGCTGACAGTAATTGCATCCTGTGCCTGCTTCCCCCGATTACGTTCGGTTGAAGCTCCGGAAGGTGGGCGACAAACGAAGGTTGGAAGGCCAAAAGATGGAGGGTCGTGTGCGCAAAAACTTCCCTTCCGGTACCGGGAATCGAACCCGGGCCTCCTGGGTGAAAGCCAGGTATCCTAGCCACTAGACCACACCGGATTTGCTCGAGAAACGTGAGATTTACTCCCTCTCTTCTCGCATTTCGTGCTCAATCCGGACTCAGTGTTGTTCTCTGTTTGCGAGCATTTTTGCGCGTGCAGACTGGCATGGCGCACAGCTCGAAACTGTCTATTCATTGCTGTTTGCATCATATTTCACTCATAACAGGGGAGGAGAATGATCAAAGTTGTACCTTGCCATAATTGGAAGTAAACATTGTGACGCTGAGGCGTGGACTCCTTGTGGATAACAAACGACAATTAAGTTCGTTCGCTAGCAATAGCAACGCCGTTAATTCAGCCGTGATGTACAGCAAATTAAATGCCCCGGGTGAGGATCGAACTCACGACCTTAAGATTATGAGACTTACGCGCTACCTACTGCGCTACCGAGGCTCGTTGCAACCATCATCCCAGGAATCTTGGTAAGTCTCACATATTAGAGATAGACAGTTTGCGCTTTCTCAGGAATCTGTTGTGTCGCTACGCGTGCTTTCCCGACTTGCTAGAGTAAACTGCTGCCGCAGCTTTTTTAACGACGGAAAGCAGCACTGCCTGAGGTTACAGTACATCGCCCTTGCGGCACCTGAACACAGCGGCCTGTAGGGCCAGGCCGACGCTGGAGTTCAGTAACAGCACGCGGCCGTCCAAGTAGGGTCTCTTGCGTGCTGCATGTTTGGTTCTTCTCACAGCGAATCCTGCTATACATTCCTGAGGCTGGCGCACCTCAAGCGAGCAATCGGCGCGGCAGCACTATAGCGAGAACAGCAAAACGATGCATCGGCCGGGAATCGAAGCCGGGCCGCCCGCGTGGTAGTCGAACAACCTACCACTTTTTTAGTTGTTGTTCTCATTTTGTTAGTTGCATTTGTTGGGGGCGGACGTCCGATGACGTCCGTGCTTCCCGAGCATATTCCCGAGCAGCTGTCTGCAGGGAAAGTGGGATTGCCACCCAGCGACGTCGGATACAACCGAAAAAAGTGCTACACACGCGGAGTCCCCCACTACACTGCCTCAAAGCGACCGCTCGTCACTATTGCGTGAGTAACGTTGCGGCCGCGGCGACGAGCCTTGCCCAAAGACGCAGCGTGCGTGGAGGCGCTGCCCGAATGCACCCTCCTACCTCGTAAAGCGCCTACAGCTACTATCACCGTGGGCCACTGCCGGCGGGCGGGAAGCCGACACAGCGCGGCGTTGCGAGCAGCGGCTGTGCGGTGGTAGTGTAATGGTGAGCATAGTTGCCTTCCGAGCAGTTGAGCCGCGTTCGATTCCCGGCCACCGCAACGGGCGCAAATCTATGCGTATGAGTACGTGAGCCACGTGCTGTTGAATTAACGTTTTCTTTCCGTCGTCGCTCCACGCAGGCCATCCTGTAGTATGTCCCGACTTGTCCCGACTTTGCTCGGCTGACGCGAAAGCTGACGCTTGGAATTCGCCCTTATCAAAAGGACAGGCGCTATAAACGACTGTGAGAGGTGAGGTGTAGCGAGGTACCAAAACGACAGGCAAACTGCGAAATTTTCTGCTCTCTCTTCTGAAACAAAAAATAAAAAAAACCGACGCAGTCGGTAGGACTCGAACCTACGCTCCCAGAGGGAATCTGATTTCTAGTCAGACGCCTTAACCACTCGGCCACGACTGCTCGTAGCTAAAGCTTCCCTCGAATCGTGAAAAATGCAACCGGTCTGCGCAGAATGTTGACAGGAAACGAACTCGGTGCACTGATTACGGCAGGGCTACCAGCGCTACGAGACGAGCCATTACGGAAGCGTTAAAATCTTCGCCCGAACAGGGATTCGAACCCTGGACCCTTAGGTTAAAAGCCTAATGCTCTACCGACTGAGCTATCCGGGCTCACGCTTGTTGTGCATGGAGCGACTGCAAGCAATGTGAATAACTGGAACGCGTGTGTAGGCGTACTACGGTAATTGCTGGCTTCTGGCGCAACTGGCGACTTCACCGACTTCCCACTGACGCTGGTAGCACCCCAACAGCGGACCAGTGCCTCTTCTCCCTTTATCCCGGTGCTGACAGTAATTGCATCCTGTGCCTGCTTCCCCCGATTACGTTCGGTTGAAGCTCCGGAAGGTGGGCGACAAACGAAGGTTGGAAGGCCAAACGATGGAGGGTCGTGTGCGCAAAAACTTCCCTTCCGGTACCGGGAATCGAACCCGGGCCTCCTGGGTGAAAGCCAGGTATCCTAGCCACTAGACCACACCGGATTTGCTCGAGAAACGTGAGATTTACTCCCTCTCTTCTCGTATTTCGTGCTCAATCCGGACTCAGTGTTGTTATCTGTTTGCGAGCATTTTTGCGCGTGCAGACTGGCATGGCGCACAGCTCGAAACTGTCTATTCATTGCTGTTTGCATCATATTTCACTCATAACAGGGGAGGAGAATGATCAAAGTTGTACCTTGCCATAATTGGAAGTAAACATTGTGACGCTGAGGTGTGGACTCCTTGTGGATAACAAACGACAATTAAGTTCGTTCGCTAGCAATAGCAACGCCGTTAATTCAGCCGTGATGTACAGCAAATTAAATGCCCCGGGTGAGGATCGAACTCACGACCTTAAGATTATGAGACTTACGCGCTACCTACTGCGCTACCGAGGCTCGTTGCAACCATCATCCCAGGAATCTTGGTAAGTCTCACATATTAGAGATAGACAGTTTGCGCTTTCTCAGGAATCTGTTGTGTCGCTACGCGTGCTTTCCCGACTTGCTAGAGTAAACTGCTGCCGCAGCTTTTTTAACGACGGAAAGCAGCACTGCCTGAGGTTACAGTACATCGCCCTTGCGGCACCTGAACACAGCGGCCTGTAGGGCCAGGCCGACGCTGGAGTTCAGTAACAGCACGCGGCCGTCCAAGTAGGGTCTCTTGCGTGCTGCATGTTTGGTTCTTCTCACAGCGAATCCTGCTATACATTCCTGAGGCTGGCGCACCTCAAGCGAGCAATCGGCGCGGCAGCACTATAGCGAGAACAGCAAAACGATGCATCGGCCGGGAATCGAAGCCGGGCCGCCCGCGTGGTAGTCGAACAACCTACCACTTTTTTAGTTGTTGTTCTCATTTTGTTAGTTGCATTTGTTGGGGGCGGACGTCCGATGACGTCCGTGCTTCCCGAGCATATTCCCGAGCAGCTGTCTGCAGGGAAAGTGGGATTGCCACCCAGCGACGTCGGATACAACCGAAAAAAGTGCTACACACGCGGAGTCCCCCACTACACTGCCTCAAAGCGACCGCTCGTCACTATTGCGTGAGTAACGTTGCGGCCGCGGCGACGAGCCTTGCCCAAAGACGCAGCGTGCGTGGAGGCGCTGCCCGAATGCACCCTCCTACCTCGTAAAGCGCCTACAGCTACTATCACCGTGGGCCACTGCCGGCGGGCGGGAAGCCGACACAGCGCGGCGTTGCGAGCAGCGGCTGTGCGGTGGTAGTGTAATGGTGAGCATAGTTGCCTTCCGAGCAGTTGAGCCGCGTTCGATTCCCGGCCACCGCAACGGGCGCAAATCTATGCGTATGAGTACGTGAGCCACGTGCTGTTGAATTAACGTTTTCTTTCCGTCGTCGCTCCACGCAGGCCATCCTGTAGTATGTCCCGACTTGTCCCGACTTTGCTCGGCTGACGCGAAAGCTGACGCTTGGAATTCGCCCTTATCAAAAGGACAGGCGCTATAAACGACTGTGAGAGGTGAGGTGTAGCGAGGTACCAAAACGACAGGCAAACTGCGAAATTTTCTGCTCTCTCTTCTGAAACAAAAAATAAAAAAAACCGACGCAGTCGGTAGGACTCGAACCTACGCTCCCAGAGGGAATCTGATTTCTAGTCAGACGCCTTAACCACTCGGCCACGACTGCTCGTAGCTAAAGCTTCCCTCGAATCGTGAAAAATGCAACCGGTCTGCGCAGAATGTTGACAGGAAACGAACTCGGTGCACTGATTACGGCAGGGCTACCAGCGCTACGAGACGAGCCATTACGGAAGCGTTAAAATCTTCGCCCGAACAGGGATTCGAACCCTGGACCCTTAGGTTAAAAGCCTAATGCTCTACCGACTGAGCTATCCGGGCTCACGCTTGTTGTGCATGGAGCGACTGCAAGCAATGTGAATAACTGGAACGCGTGTGTAGGCGTACTACGGTAATTGCTGGCTTCTGGCGCAACTGGCGACTTCACCGACTTCCCACTGACGCTGGTAGCACCCCAACAGCGGACCAGTGCCTCTTCTCCCTTTATCCCGGTGCTGACAGTAATTGCATCCTGTGCCTGCTTCCCCCGATTACGTTCGGTTGAAGCTCCGGAAGGTGGGCGACAAACGAAGGTTGGAAGGCCAAAAGATGGAGGGTCGTGTGCGCAAAAACTTCCCTTCCGGTACCGGGAATCGAACCCGGGCCTCCTGGGTGAAAGCCAGGTATCCTAGCCACTAGACCACACCGGATTTGCTCGAGAAACGTGAGATTTACTCCCTCTCTTCTCGCATTTCGTGCTCAATCCGGACTCAGTGTTGTTCTCTGTTTGCGAGCATTTTTGCGCGTGCAGACTGGCATGGCGCACAGCTCGAAACTGTCTATTCATTTCTGTTTGCATCATATTTCACTCATAACAGGGGAGGAGAATGATCAAAGTTGTACCTTGCCATAATTGGAAGTAAACATTGTGACGCTGAGGCGTGGACTCCTTGTGGATAACAAACGACAATTAAGTTCGTTCGCTAGCAATAGCAACGCCGTTAATTCAGCCGTGATGTACAGCAAATTAAATGCCCCGGGTGAGGATCGAACTCACGACCTTAAGATTATGAGACTTACGCGCTACCTACTGCGCTACCGAGGCTCGTTGCAACCATCATCCCAGGAATCTTGGTAAGTCTCACATATTAGAGATAGACAGTTTGCGCTTTCTCAGGAATCTGTTGTGTCGCTACGCGTGCTTTCCCGACTTGCTAGAGTAAACTGCTGCCGCAGCTTTTTTAACGACGGAAAGCAGCACTGCCTGAGGTTACAGTACATCGCCCTTGCGGCACCTGAACACAGCGGCCTGTAGGGCCAGGCCGACGCTGGAGTTCAGTAACAGCACGCGGCCGTCCAAGTAGGGTCTCTTGCGTGCTGCATGTTTGGTTCTTCTCACAGCGAATCCTGCTATACATTCCTGAGGCTGGCGCACCTCAAGCGAGCAATCGGCGCGGCAGCACTATAGCGAGAACAGCAAAACGATGCATCGGCCGGGAATCGAAGCCGGGCCGCCCGCGTGGTAGTCGAACAACCTACCACTTTTTTAGTTGTTGTTCTCATTTTGTTAGTTGCATTTGTTGGGGGCGGACGTCCGATGACGTCCGTGCTTCCCGAGCATATTCCCGAGCAGCTGTCTGCAGGGAAAGTGGGATTGCCACCCAGCGACGTCGGATACAACCGAAAAAAGTGCTACACACGCGGAGTCCCCCACTACACTGCCTCAAAGCGACCGCTCGTCACTATTGCGTGAGTAACGTTGCGGCCGCGGCGACGAGCCTTGCCCAAAGACGCAGCGTGCGTGGAGGCGCTGCCCGAATGCACCCTCCTACCTCGTAAAGCGCCTACAGCTACTATCACCGTGGGCCACTGCCGGCGGGCGGGAAGCCGACACAGCGCGGCGTTGCGAGCAGCGGCTGTGCGGTGGTAGTGTAATGGTGAGCATAGTTGCCTTCCGAGCAGTTGAGCCGCGTTCGATTCCCGGCCACCGCAACGGGCGCAAATCTATGCGTATGAGTACGTGAGCCACGTGCTGTTGAATTAACGTTTTCTTTCCGTCGTCGCTCCACGCAGGCCATCCTGTAGTATGTCCCGACTTGTCCCGACTTTGCTCGGCTGACGCGAAAGCTGACGCTTGGAATTCGCCCTTATCAAAAGGACAGGCGCTATAAACGACTGTGAGAGGTGAGGTGTAGCGAGGTACCAAAACGACAGGCAAACTGCGAAATTTTCTGCTCTCTCTTCTGAAACAAAAAATAAAAAAAACCGACGCAGTCGGTAGGACTCGAACCTACGCTCCCAGAGGGAATCTGATTTCTAGTCAGACGCCTTAACCACTCGGCCACGACTGCTCGTAGCTAAAGCTTCCCTCGAATCGTGAAAAATGCAACCGGTCTGCGCAGAATGTTGACAGGAAACGAACTCGGTGCACTGATTACGGCAGGGCTACCAGCGCTACGAGACGAGCCATTACGGAAGCGTTAAAATCTTCGCCCGAACAGGGATTCGAACCCTGGACCCTTAGGTTAAAAGCCTAATGCTCTACCGACTGAGCTATCCGGGCTCACGCTTGTTGTGCATGGAGCGACTGCAAGCAATGTGAATAACTGGAACGCGTGTGTAGGCGTACTACGGTAATTGCTGGCTTCTGGCGCAACTGGCGACTTCACCGACTTCCCACTGACGCTGGTAGCACCCCAACAGCGGACCAGTGCCTCTTCTCCCTTTATCCCGGTGCTGACAGTAATTGCATCCTGTGCCTGCTTCCCCCGATTACGTTCGGTTGAAGCTCCGGAAGGTGGGCGACAAACGAAGGTTGGAAGGCCAAAAGATGGAGGGTCGTGTGCGCAAAAACTTCCCTTCCGGTACCGGGAATCGAACCCGGGCCTCCTGGGTGAAAGCCAGGTATCCTAGCCACTAGACCACACCGGATTTGCTCGAGAAACGTGAGATTTACTCCCTCTCTTCTCGCATTTCGTGCTCAATCCGGACTCAGTGTTGTTCTCTGTTTGCGAGCATTTTTGCGCGTGCAGACTGGCATGGCGCACAGCTCGAAACTGTCTATTCATTTCTGTTTGCATCATATTTCACTCATAACAGGGGAGGAGAATGATCAAAGTTGTACCTTGCCATAATTGGAAGTAAACATTGTGACGCTGAGGCGTGGACTCCTTGTGGATAACAAACGACAATTAAGTTCGTTCGCTAGCAATAGCAACGCCGTTAATTCAGCCGTGATGTACAGCAAATTAAATGCCCCGGGTGAGGATCGAACTCACGACCTTAAGATTATGAGACTTACGCGCTACCTACTGCGCTACCGAGGCTCGTTGCAACCATCATCCCAGGAATCTTGGTAAGTCTCACATATTAGAGATAGACAGTTTGCGCTTTCTCAGGAATCTGTTGTGTCGCTACGCGTGCTTTCCCGACTTGCTAGAGTAAACTGCTGCCGCAGCTTTTTTAACGACGGAAAGCAGCACTGCCTGAGGTTACAGTACATCGCCCTTGCGGCACCTGAACACAGCGGCCTGTAGGGCCAGGCCGACGCTGGAGTTCAGTAACAGCACGCGGCCGTCCAAGTAGGGTCTCTTGCGTGCTGCATGTTTGGTTCTTCTCACAGCGAATCCTGCTATACATTCCTGAGGCTGGCGCACCTCAAGCGAGCAATCGGCGCGGCAGCACTATAGCGAGAACAGCAAAACGATGCATCGGCCGGGAATCGAAGCCGGGCCGCCCGCGTGGTAGTCGAACAACCTACCACTTTTTTAGTTGTTGTTCTCATTTTGTTAGTTGCATTTGTTGGGGGCGGACGTCCGATGACGTCCGTGCTTCCCGAGCATATTCCCGAGCAGCTGTCTGCAGGGAAAGTGGGATTGCCACCCAGCGACGTCGGATACAACCGAAAAAAGTGCTACACACGCGGAGTCCCCCACTACACTGCCTCAAAGCGACCGCTCGTCACTATTGCGTGAGTAACGTTGCGGCCGCGGCGACGAGCCTTGCCCAAAGACGCAGCGTGCGTGGAGGCGCTGCCCGAATGCACCCTCCTACCTCGTAAAGCGCCTACAGCTACTATCACCGTGGGCCACTGCCGGCGGGCGGGAAGCCGACACAGCGCGGCGTTGCGAGCAGCGGCTGTGCGGTGGTAGTGTAATGGTGAGCATAGTTGCCTTCCGAGCAGTTGAGCCGCGTTCGATTCCCGGCCACCGC
Source organism: Schistocerca cancellata (assembly GCF_023864275.1). Classification (NCBI taxonomy): domain Eukaryota; kingdom Metazoa; phylum Arthropoda; class Insecta; order Orthoptera; family Acrididae; genus Schistocerca; species Schistocerca cancellata. The sequence goes on along the minus strand of NW_026046428.1, from coordinate 534,784 downwards.
AACGGGCGCAAATCTATACGTATGAGTATGTGAGCCACGTGCTGTTGAATTAACGTTTTCTTTCCGTCGTCGCTCCACGCAGGCCATCCTGTAGTATGTCCCGACTTGTCCCGACTTTGCTCGGCTGACGCGAAAGCTGACGCTTGGAATTCGCCCTTATCAAAAGGACAGGCGCTATAAACGACTGTGAGAGGTGAGGTGTAGCGAGGTACCAAAACGACAGGCAAACTGCGAAATTTTCTGCTCTCTCTTCTGAAACAAAAAATAAAAAAAACCGACGCAGTCGGTAGGACTCGAACCTACGCTCCCAGAGGGAATCTGATTTCTAGTCAGACGCCTTAACCACTCGGCCACGACTGCTCGTAGCTAAAGCTTCCCTCGAATCGTGAAAAATGCAACCGGTCTGCGCAGAATGTTGACAGGAAACGAACTCGGTGCACTGATTACGGCAGGGCTACCAGCGCTACGAGACGAGCCATTACGGAAGCGTTAAAATCTTCGCCCGAACAGGGATTCGAACCCTGGACCCTTAGGTTAAAAGCCTAATGCTCTACCGACTGAGCTATCCGGGCTCACTCTTGTTGTGCATGGAGCGACTGCAAGCAATGTGAATAACTGGAACGCGTGTGTAGGCGTACTACGGTAATTGCTGGCTTCTGGCGCAACTGGCGACTTCACCGACTTCCCACTGACGCTGGTAGCACCCCAACAGCGGACCAGTGCCTCTTCTCCCTTTATCCCGGTGCTGACAGTAATTGCATCCTGTGCCTGCTTCCCCCGATTACGTTCGGTTGAAGCTCCGGAAGGTGGGCGACAAACGAAGGTTGGAAGGCCAAACGATGGAGGGTCGTGTGCGCAAAAACTTCCCTTCCGGTACCGGGAATCGAACCCGGGCCTCCTGGGTGAAATCCAGGTATCCTAGCCACTAGACCACACCGGATTTGCTCGAGAAACGTGAGATTTACTCCCTCTCTTCTCGCATTTCGTGCTCAATCCGGACTCAGTGTTGTTCTCTGTTTGCGAGCATTTTTGCGCGTGCAGACTGGCATGGCGCACAGCTCGAAACTGTCTATTCATTGCTGTTTGCATCATATTTCACTCATAACAGGGGAGGAGAATGATCAAAGTTGTACCTTGCCATAATTGGAAGTAAACATTGTGACGCTGAGGCGTGGACTCCTTGTGGATAACAAACGACAATTAAGTTCGTTCGCTAGCAATAGCAACGCCGTTAATTCAGCCGTGATGTACAGCAAATTAAATGCCCCGGGTGAGGATCGAACTCACGACCTTAAGATTATGAGACTTACGCGCTACCTACTGCGCTACCGAGGCTCGTTGCAACCATCATCCCAGGAATCTTGGTAAGTCTCACATATTAGAGATAGACAGTTTGCGCTTTCTCAGGAATCTGTTGTGTCGCTACGCGTGCTTTCCCGACTTGCTAGAGTAAACTGCTGCCGCAGCTTTTTTAACGACGGAAAGCAGCACTGCCTGAGGTTACAGTACATCGCCCTTGCGGCACCTGAACACAGCGGCCTGTAGGGCCAGGCCGACGCTGGAGTTCAGTAACAGCACGCGGCCGTCCAAGTAGGGTCTCTTGCGTGCTGCATGTTTGGTTCTTCTCACAGCGAATCCTGCTATACATTCCTGAGGCTGGCGCACCTCAAGCGAGCAATCGGCGCGGCAGCACTATAGCGAGAACAGCAAAACGATGCATCGGCCGGGAATCGAAGCCGGGCCGCCCGCGTGGTAGTCGAACAACCTACCACTTTTTTAGTTGTTGTTCTCATTTTGTTAGTTGCATTTGTTGGGGGCGGACGTCCGATGACGTCCGTGCTTCCCGAGCATATTCCCGAGCAGCTGTCTGCAGGGAAAGTGGGATTGCCACCCAGCGACGTCGGATACAACCGAAAAAAGTGCTACACACGCGGAGTCCCCCACTACACTGCCTCAAAGCGACCGCTCGTCACTATTGCGTGAGTAACGTTGCGGCCGCGGCGACGAGCCTTGCCCAAAGACGCAGCGTGCGTGGAGGCGCTGCCCGAATGCACCCTCCTACCTCGTAAAGCGCCTACAGCTACTATCACCGTGGGCCACTGCCGGCGGGCGGGAAGCCGACACAGCGCGGCGTTGCGAGCAGCGGCTGTGCGGTGGTAGTGTAATGGTGAGCATAGTTGCCTTCCGAGCAGTTGAGCCGCGTTCGATTCCCGGCCACCGCAACGGGCGCAAATCTATGCGTATGAGTACGTGAGCCACGTGCTGTTGAATTAACGTTTTCTTTCCGTCGTCGCTCCACGCAGGCCATCCTGTAGTATGTCCCGACTTGTCCCGACTTTGCTCGGCTGACGCGAAAGCTGACGCTTGGAATTCGCCCTTATCAAAAGGACAGGCGCTATAAACGACTGTGAGAGGTGAGGTGTAGCGAGGTACCAAAACGACAGGCAAACTGCGAAATTTTCTGCTCTCTCTTCTGAAACAAAAAATAAAAAAAACCGACGCAGTCGGTAGGACTCGAACCTACGCTCCCAGAGGGAATCTGATTTCTAGTCAGACGCCTTAACCACTCGGCCACGACTGCTCGTAGCTAAAGCTTCCCTCGAATCGTGAAAAATGCAACCGGTCTGCGCAGAATGTTGACAGGAAACGAACTCGGTGCACTGATTACGGCAGGGCTACCAGCGCTACGAGACGAGCCATTACGGAAGCGTTAAAATCTTCGCCCGAACAGGGATTCGAACCCTGGACCCTTAGGTTAAAAGCCTAATGCTCTACCGACTGAGCTATCCGGGCTCACGCTTGTTGTGCATGGAGCGACTGCAAGCAATGTGAATAACTGGAACGCGTGTGTAGGCGTACTACGGTAATTGCTGGCTTCTGGCGCAACTGGCGACTTCACCGACTTCCCACTGACGCTGGTAGCACCCCAACAGCGGACCAGTGCCTCTTCTCCCTTTATCCCGGTGCTGACAGTAATTGCATCCTGTGCCTGCTTCCCCCGATTACGTTCGGTTGAAGCTCCGGAAGGTGGGCGACAAACGAAGGTTGGAAGGCCAAAAGATGGAGGGTCGTGTGCGCAAAAACTTCCCTTCCGGTACCGGGAATCGAACCCGGGCCTCCTGGGTGAAAGCCAGGTATCCTAGCCACTAGACCACACCGGATTTGCTCGAGAAACGTGAGATTTACTCCCTCTCTTCTCGCATTTCGTGCTCAATCCGGACTCAGTGTTGTTCTCTGTTTGCGAGCATTTTTGCGCGTGCAGACTGGCATGGCGCACAGCTCGAAACTGTCTATTCATTGCTGTTTGCATCATATTTCACTCATAACAGGGGAGGAGAATGATCAAAGTTGTACCTTGCCATAATTGGAAGTAAACATTGTGACGCTGAGGCGTGGACTCCTTGTGGATAACAAACGACAATTAAGTTCGTTCGCTAGCAATAGCAACGCCGTTAATTCAGCCGTGATGTACAGCAAATTAAATGCCCCGGGTGAGGATCGAACTCACGACCTTAAGATTATGAGACTTACGCGCTACCTACTGCGCTACCGAGGCTCGTTGCAACCATCATCCCAGGAATCTTGGTAAGTCTCACATATTAGAGATAGACAGTTTGCGCTTTCTCAGGAATCTGTTGTGTCGCTACGCGTGCTTTCCCGACTTGCTAGAGTAAACTGCTGCCGCAGCTTTTTTAACGACGGAAAGCAGCACTGCCTGAGGTTACAGTACATCGCCCTTGCGGCACCTGAACACAGCGGCCTGTAGGGCCAGGCCGACGCTGGAGTTCAGTAACAGCACGCGGCCGTCCAAGTAGGGTCTCTTGCGTGCTGCATGTTTGGTTCTTCTCACAGCGAATCCTGCTATACATTCCTGAGGCTGGCGCACCTCAAGCGAGCAATCGGCGCGGCAGCACTATAGCGAGAACAGCAAAACGATGCATCGGCCGGGAATCGAAGCCGGGCCGCCCGCGTGGTAGTCGAACAACCTACCACTTTTTTAGTTGTTGTTCTCATTTTGTTAGTTGCATTTGTTGGGGGCGGACGTCCGATGACGTCCGTGCTTCCCGAGCATATTCCCGAGCAGCTGTCTGCAGGGAAAGTGGGATTGCCACCCAGCGACGTCGGATACAACCGAAAAAAGTGCTACACACGCGGAGTCCCCCACTACACTGCCTCAAAGCGACCGCTCGTCACTATTGCGTGAGTAACGTTGCGGCCGCGGCGACGAGCCTTGCCCAAAGACGCAGCGTGCGTGGAGGCGCTGCCCGAATGCACCCTCCTACCTCGTAAAGCGCCTACAGCTACTATCACCGTGGGCCACTGCCGGCGGGCGGGAAGCCGACACAGCGCGGCGTTGCGAGCAGCGGCTGTGCGGTGGTAGTGTAATGGTGAGCATAGTTGCCTTCCGAGCAGTTGAGCCGCGTTCGATTCCCGGCCACCGCAACGGGCGCAAATCTATACGTATGAGTATGTGAGCCACGTGCTGTTGAATTAACGTTTTCTTTCCGTCGTCGCTCCACGCAGGCCATCCTGTAGTATGTCCCGACTTGTCCCGACTTTGCTCGGCTGACGCGAAAGCTGACGCTTGGAATTCGCCCTTATCAAAAGGACAGGCGCTATAAACGACTGTGAGAGGTGAGGTGTAGCGAGGTACCAAAACGACAGGCAAACTGCGAAATTTTCTGCTCTCTCTTCTGAAACAAAAAATAAAAAAAACCGACGCAGTCGGTAGGACTCGAACCTACGCTCCCAGAGGGAATCTGATTTCTAGTCAGACGCCTTAACCACTCGGCCACGACTGCTCGTAGCTAAAGCTTCCCTCGAATCGTGAAAAATGCAACCGGTCTGCGCAGAATGTTGACAGGAAACGAACTCGGTGCACTGATTACGGCAGGGCTACCAGCGCTACGAGACGAGCCATTACGGAAGCGTTAAAATCTTCGCCCGAACAGGGATTCGAACCCTGGACCCTTAGGTTAAAAGCCTAATGCTCTACCGACTGAGCTATCCGGGCTCACTCTTGTTGTGCATGGAGCGACTGCAAGCAATGTGAATAACTGGAACGCGTGTGTAGGCGTACTACGGTAATTGCTGGCTTCTGGCGCAACTGGCGACTTCACCGACTTCCCACTGACGCTGGTAGCACCCCAACAGCGGACCAGTGCCTCTTCTCCCTTTATCCCGGTGCTGACAGTAATTGCATCCTGTGCCTGCTTCCCCCGATTACGTTCGGTTGAAGCTCCGGAAGGTGGGCGACAAACGAAGGTTGGAAGGCCAAACGATGGAGGGTCGTGTGCGCAAAAACTTCCCTTCCGGTACCGGGAATCGAACCCGGGCCTCCTGGGTGAAAGCCAGGTATCCTAGCCACTAGACCACACCGGATTTGCTCGAGAAACGTGAGATTTACTCCCTCTCTTCTCGTATTTCGTGCTCAATCCGGACTCAGTGTTGTTATCTGTTTGCGAGCATTTTTGCGCGTGCAGACTGGCATGGCGCACAGCTCGAAACTGTCTATTCATTGCTGTTTGCATCATATTTCACTCATAACAGGGGAGGAGAATGATCAAAGTTGTACCTTGCCATAATTGGAAGTAAACATTGTGACGCTGAGGCGTGGACTCCTTGTGGATAACAAACGACAATTAAGTTCGTTCGCTAGCAATAGCAACGCCGTTAATTCAGCCGTGATGTACAGCAAATTAAATGCCCCGGGTGAGGATCGAACTCACGACCTTAAGATTATGAGACTTACGCGCTACCTACTGCGCTACCGAGGCTCGTTGCAACCATCATCCCAGGAATCTTGGTAAGTCTCACATATTAGAGATAGACAGTTTGCGCTTTCTCAGGAATCTGTTGTGTCGCTACGCGTGCTTTCCCGACTTGCTAGAGTAAACTGCTGCCGCAGCTTTTTTAACGACGGAAAGCAGCACTGCCTGAGGTTACAGTACATCGCCCTTGCGGCACCTGAACACAGCGGCCTGTAGGGCCAGGCCGACGCTGGAGTTCAGTAACAGCACGCGGCCGTCCAAGTAGGGTCTCTTGCGTGCTGCATGTTTGGTTCTTCTCACAGCGAATCCTGCTATACATTCCTGAGGCTGGCGCACCTCAAGCGAGCAATCGGCGCGGCAGCACTATAGCGAGAACAGCAAAACGATGCATCGGCCGGGAATCGAAGCCGGGCCGCCCGCGTGGTAGTCGAACAACCTACCACTTTTTTAGTTGTTGTTCTCATTTTGTTAGTTGCATTTGTTGGGGGCGGACGTCCGATGACGTCCGTGCTTCCCGAGCATATTCCCGAGCAGCTGTCTGCAGGGAAAGTGGGATTGCCACCCAGCGACGTCGGATACAACCGAAAAAAGTGCTACACACGCGGAGTCCCCCACTACACTGCCTCAAAGCGACCGCTCGTCACTATTGCGTGAGTAACGTTGCGGCCGCGGCGACGAGCCTTGCCCAAAGACGCAGCGTGCGTGGAGGCGCTGCCCGAATGCACCCTCCTACCTCGTAAAGCGCCTACAGCTACTATCACCGTGGGCCACTGCCGGCGGGCGGGAAGCCGACACAGCGCGGCGTTGCGAGCAGCGGCTGTGCGGTGGTAGTGTAATGGTGAGCATAGTTGCCTTCCGAGCAGTTGAGCCGCGTTCGATTCCCGGCCACCGCAACGGGCGCAAATCTATGCGTATGAGTATGTGAGCCACGTGCTGTTGAATTAACGTTTTCTTTCCGTCGTCGCTCCACGCAGGCCATGCTGTAGTATGTCCCGACTTGTCCCGACTTTGCTCGGCTGACGCGAAAGCTGACGCTTGGAATTCGCCCTTATCAAAAGGACAGGCGCTATAAACGACTGTGAGAGGTGAGGTGTAGCGAGGTACCAAAACGACAGGCAAACTGCGAAATTTTCTGCTCTCTCTTCTGAAACAAAAAATAAAAAAAACCGACGCAGTCGGTAGGACTCGAACCTACGCTCCCAGAGGGAATCTGATTTCTAGTCAGACGCCTTAACCACTCGGCCACGACTGCTCGTAGCTAAAGCTTCCCTCGAATCGTGAAAAATGCAACCGGTCTGCGCAGAATGTTCACAGGAAACGAACTCGGTGCACTGATTACGGCAGGGCTACCAGCGCTACGAGACGAGCCATTACGGAAGCGTTAAAATCTTCGCCCGAACAGGGATTCGAACCCTGGACCCTTAGGTTAAAAGCCTAATGCTCTACCGACTGAGCTATCCGGGCTCACGCTTGTTGTGCATGGAGCGACTGCAAGCAATGTGAATAACTGGAACGCGTGTGTAGGCGTACTACGGTAATTGCTGGCTTCTGGCGCAACTGGCGACTTCACCGACTTCCCACTGACGCTGGTAGCACCCCAACAGCGGACCAGTGCCTCTTCTCCCTTTATCCCGGTGCTGACAGTAATTGCATCCTGTGCCTGCTTCCCCCGATTACGTTCGGTTGAAGCTCCGGAAGGTGGGCGACAAACGAAGGTTGGAAGGCCAAACGATGGAGGGTCGTGTGCGCAAAAACTTCCCTTCCGGTACCGGGAATCGAACCCGGGCCTCCTGGGTGAAAGCCAGGTATCCTAGCCACTAGACCACACCGGATTTGCTCGAGAAACGTGAGATTTACTCCCTCTCTTCTCGCATTTCGTGCTCAATCCGGACTCAGTGTTGTTCTCTGTTTGCGAGCATTTTTGCGCGTGCAGACTGGCATGGCGCACAGCTCGAAACTGTCTATTCATTGCTGTTTGCATCATATTTCACTCATAACAGGGGAGGAGAATGATCAAAGTTGTACCTTGCCATAATTGGAAGTAAACATTGTGACGCTGAGGCGTGGACTCCTTGTGGATAACAAACGACAATTAAGTTCGTTCGCTAGCAATAGCAACGCCGTTAATTCAGCCGTGATGTACAGCAAATTAAATGCCCCGGGTGAGGATCGAACTCACGACCTTAAGATTATGAGACTTACGCGCTACCTACTGCGCTACCGAGGCTCGTTGCAACCATCATCCCAGGAATCTTGGTAAGTCTCACATATTAGAGATAGACAGTTTGCGCTTTCTCAGGAATCTGTTGTGTCGCTACGCGTGCTTTCCCGACTTGCTAGAGTAAACTGCTGCCGCAGCTTTTTTAACGACGGAAAGCAGCACTGCCTGAGGTTACAGTACATCGCCCTTGCGGCACCTGAACACAGCGGCCTGTAGGGCCAGGCCGACGCTGGAGTTCAGTAACAGCACGCGGCCGTCCAAGTAGGGTCTCTTGCGTGCTGCATGTTTGGTTCTTCTCACAGCGAATCCTGCTATACATTCCTGAGGCTGGCGCACCTCAAGCGAGCAATCGGCGCGGCAGCACTATAGCGAGAACAGCAAAACGATGCATCGGCCGGGAATCGAAGCCGGGCCGCCCGCGTGGTAGTCGACCAACCTACCACTTTTTTAGTTGTTGTTCTCATTTTGTTAGTTGCATTTGTTGGGGGCGGACGTCCGATGACGTCCGTGCTTCCCGAGCATATTCCCGAGCAGCTGTCTGCAGGGAAAGTGGGATTGCCACCCAGCGACGTCGGATACAACCGAAAAAAGTGCTACACACGCGGAGTCCCCCACTACACTGCCTCAAAGCGACCGCTCGTCACTATTGCGTGAGTAACGTTGCGGCCGCGGCGACGAGCCTTGCCCAAAGACGCAGCGTGCGTGGAGGCGCTGCCCGAATGCACCCTCCTACCTCGTAAAGCGCCTACAGCTACTATCACCGTGGGCCACTGCCGGCGGGCGGGAAGCCGACACAGCGCGGCGTTGCGAGCAGCGGCTGTGCGGTGGTAGTGTAATGGTGAGCATAGTTGCCTTCCGAGCAGTTGAGCCGCGTTCGATTCCCGGCCACCGCAACGGGCGCAAATCTATGCGTATGAGTATGTGAGCCACGTGCTGTTGAATTAACGTTTTCTTTCCGTCGTCGCTCCACGCAGGCCATGCTGTAGTATGTCCCGACTTGTCCCGACTTTGCTCGGCTGACGCGAAAGCTGACGCTTGGAATTCGCCCTTATCAAAAGGACAGGCGCTATAAACGACTGTGAGAGGTGAGGTGTAGCGAGGTACCAAAACGACAGGCAAACTGCGAAATTTTCTGCTCTCTCTTCTGAAACAAAAAATAAAAAAAACCAACGCAGTCGGTAGGACTCGAACCTACGCTCCCAGAGGGAATCTGATTTCTAGTCAGACGCCTTAACCACTCGGCCACGACTGCTCGTAGCTAAAGCTTCCCTCGAATCGTGAAAAATGCAACCGGTCTGCGCAGAATGTTGACAGGAAACGAACTCGGTGCACTGATTACGGCAGGGCTACCAGCGCTACGAGACGAGCCATTACGGAAGCGTTAAAATCTTCGCCCGAACAGGGATTCGAACCCTGGACCCTTAGGTTAAAAGCCTAATGCTCTACCGACTGAGCTATCCGGGCTCACTCTTGTTGTGCATGGAGCGACTGCAAGCAATGTGAATAACTGGAACGCGTGTGTAGGCGTACTACGGTAATTGCTGGCTTCTGGCGCAACTGGCGACTTCACCGACTTCCCACTGACGCTGGTAGCACCCCAACAGCGGACCAGTGCCTCTTCTCCCTTTATCCCGGTGCTGACAGTAATTGCATCCTGTGCCTGCTTCCCCCGATTACGTTCGGTTGAAGCTCCGGAAGGTGGGCGACAAACGAAGGTTGGAAGGCCAAACGATGGAGGGTCGTGTGCGCAAAAACTTCCCTTCCGGTACCGGGAATCGAACCCGGGCCTCCTGGGTGAAAGCCAGGTATCCTAGCCACTAGACCACACCGGATTTGCTCGAGAAACGTGAGATTTACTCCCTCTCTTCTCGTATTTCGTGCTCAATCCGGACTCAGTGTTGTTCTCTGTTTGCGAGCATTTTTGCGCGTGCAGACTGGCATGGCGCACAGCTCGAAACTGTCTATTCATTGCTGTTTGCATCATATTTCACTCATAACAGGGGAGGAGAATGATCAAAGTTGTACCTTGCCATAATTGGAAGTAAACATTGTGACGCTGAGGCGTGGACTCCTTGTGGATAACAAACGACAATTAAGTTCGTTCGCTAGCAATAGCAACGCCGTTAATTCAGCCGTGATGTACAGCAAATTAAATGCCCCGGGTGAGGATCGAACTCACGACCTTAAGATTATGAGACTTACGCGCTACCTACTGCGCTACCGAGGCTCGTTGCAACCATCATCCCAGGAATCTTGGTAAGTCTCACATATTAGAGATAGACAGTTTGCGCTTTCTCAGGAATCTGTTGTGTCGCTACGCGTGCTTTCCCGACTTGCTAGAGTAAACTGCTGCCGCAGCTTTTTTAACGACGGAAAGCAGCACTGCCTGAGGTTACAGTACATCGCCCTTGCGGCACCTGAACACAGCGGCCTGTAGGGCCAGGCCGACGCTGGAGTTCAGTAACAGCACGCGGCCGTCCAAGTAGGGTCTCTTGCGTGCTGCATGTTTGGTTCTTCTCACAGCGAATCCTGCTATACATTCCTGAGGCTGGCGCACCTCAAGCGAGCAATCGGCGCGGCAGCACTATAGCGAGAACAGCAAAACGATGCATCGGCCGGGAATCGAAGCCGGGCCGCCCGCGTGGTAGTCGAACAACCTACCACTTTTTTAGTTGTTGTTCTCATTTTGTTAGTTGCATTTGTTGGGGGCGGACGTCCGATGACGTCCGTGCTTCCCGAGCATATTCCCGAGCAGCTGTCTGCAGGGAAAGTGGGATTGCCACCCAGCGACGTCGGATACAACCGAAAAAAGTGCTACACACGCGGAGTCCCCCACTACACTGCCTCAAAGCGACCGCTCGTCACTATTGCGTGAGTAACGTTGCGGCCGCGGCGACGAGCCTTGCCCAAAGACGCAGCGTGCGTGGAGGCGCTGCCCGAATGCACCCTCCTACCTCGTAAAGCGCCTACAGCTACTATCACCGTGGGCCACTGCCGGCGGGCGGGAAGCCGACACAGCGCGGCGTTGCGAGCAGCGGCTGTGCGGTGGTAGTGTAATGGTGAGCATAGTTGCCTTCCGAGCAGTTGAGCCGCGTTCGATTCCCGGCCACCGCAACGGGCGCAAATCTATGCGTATGAGTACGTGAGCCACGTGCTGTTGAATTAACGTTTTCTTTCCGTCGTCGCTCCACGCAGGCCATCCTGTAGTATGTCCCGACTTGTCCCGACTTTGCTCGGCTGACGCGAAAGCTGACGCTTGGAATTCGCCCTTATCAAAAGGACAGGCGCTATAAACGACTGTGAGAGGTGAGGTGTAGCGAGGTACCAAAACGACAGGCAAACTGCGAAATTTTCTGCTCTCTCTTCTGAAACAAAAAATAAAAAAAACCGACGCAGTCGGTAGGACTCGAACCTACGCTCCCAGAGGGAATCTGATTTCTAGTCAGACGCCTTAACCACTCGGCCACGACTGCTCGTAGCTAAAGCTTCCCTCGAATCGTGAAAAATGCAACCGGTCTGCGCAGAATGTTGACAGGAAACGAACTCGGTGCACTGATTACGGCAGGGCTACCAGCGCTACGAGACGAGCCATTACGGAAGCGTTAAAATCTTCGCCCGAACAGGGATTCGAACCCTGGACCCTTAGGTTAAAAGCCTAATGCTCTACCGACTGAGCTATCCGGGCTCACGCTTGTTGTGCATGGAGCGACTGCAAGCAATGTGAATAACTGGAACGCGTGTGTAGGCGTACTACGGTAATTGCTGGCTTCTGGCGCAACTGGCGACTTCACCGACTTCCCACTGACGCTGGTAGCACCCCAACAGCGGACCAGTGCCTCTTCTCCCTTTATCCCGGTGCTGACAGTAATTGCATCCTGTGCCTGCTTCCCCCGATTACGTTCGGTTGAAGCTCCGGAAGGTGGGCGACAAACGAAGGTTGGAAGGCCAAACGATGGAGGGTCGTGTGCGCAAAAACTTCCCTTCCGGTACCGGGAATCGAACCCGGGCCTCCTGGGTGAAAGCCAGGTATCCTAGCCACTAGACCACACCGGATTTGCTCGAGAAACGTGAGATTTACTCCCTCTCTTCTCGCATTTCGTGCTCAATCCGGACTCAGTGTTGTTCTCTGTTTGCGAGCATTTTTGCGCGTGCAGACTGGCATGGCGCACAGCTCGAAACTGTCTATTCATTGCTGTTTGCATCATATTTCACTCATAACAGGGGAGGAGAATGATCAAAGTTGTACCTTGCCATAATTGGAAGTAAACATTGTGACGCTGAGGCGTGGACTCCTTGTGGATAACAAACGACAATTAAGTTCGTTCGCTAGCAATAGCAACGCCGTTAATTCAGCCGTGATGTACAGCAAATTAAATGCCCCGGGTGAGGATCGAACTCACGACCTTAAGATTATGAGACTTACGCGCTACCTACTGCGCTACCGAGGCTCGTTGCAACCATCATCCCAGGAATCTTGGTAAGTCTCACATATTAGAGATAGACAGTTTGCGCTTTCTCAGGAATCTGTTGTGTCGCTACGCGTGCTTTCCCGACTTGCTAGAGTAAACTGCTGCCGCAGCTTTTTTAACGACGGAAAGCAGCACTGCCTGAGGTTACAGTACATCGCCCTTGCGGCACCTGAACACAGCGGCCTGTAGGGCCAGGCCGACGCTGGAGTTCAGTAACAGCACGCGGCCGTCCAAGTAGGGTCTCTTGCGTGCTGCATGTTTGGTTCTTCTCACAGCGAATCCTGCTATACATTCCTGAGGCTGGCGCACCTCAAGCGAGCAATCGGCGCGGCAGCACTATAGCGAGAACAGCAAAACGATGCATCGGCCGGGAATCGAAGCCGGGCCGCCCGCGTGGTAGTCGACCAACCTACCACTTTTTTAGTTGTTGTTCTCATTTTGTTAGTTGCATTTGTTGGGGGCGGACGTCCGATGACGTCCGTGCTTCCCGAGCATATTCCCGAGCAGCTGTCTGCAGGGAAAGTGGGATTGCCACCCAGCGACGTCGGATACAACCGAAAAAAGTGCTACACACGCGGAGTCCCCCACTACACTGCCTCAAAGCGACCGCTCGTCACTATTGCGTGAGTAACGTTGCGGCCGCGGCGACGAGCCTTGCCCAAAGACGCAGCGTGCGTGGAGGCGCTGCCCGAATGCACCCTCCTACCTCGTAAAGCGCCTACAGCTACTATCACCGTGGGCCACTGCCGGCGGGCGGGAAGCCGACACAGCGCGGCGTTGCGAGCAGCGGCTGTGCGGTGGTAGTGTAATGGTGAGCATAGTTGCCTTCCGAGCAGTTGAGCCGCGTTCGATTCCCGGCCACCGCAACGGGCGCAAATCTATGCGTATGAGTATGTGAGCCACGTGCTGTTGAATTAACGTTTTCTTTCCGTCGTCGCTCCACGCAGGCCATGCTGTAGTATGTCCCGACTTGTCCCGACTTTGCTCGGCTGACGCGAAAGCTGACGCTTGGAATTCGCCCTTATCAAAAGGACAGGCGCTATAAACGACTGTGAGAGGTGAGGTGTAGCGAGGTACCAAAACGACAGGCAAACTGCGAAATTTTCTGCTCTCTCTTCTGAAACAAAAAATAAAAAAAACCGACGCAGTCGGTAGGACTCGAACCTACGCTCCCAGAGGGAATCTGATTTCTAGTCAGACGCCTTAACCACTCGGCCACGACTGCTCGTAGCTAAAGCTTCCCTCGAATCGTGAAAAATGCAACCGGTCTGCGCAGAATGTTGACAGGAAACGAACTCGGTGCACTGATTACGGCAGGGCTACCAGCGCTACGAGACGAGCCATTACGGAAGCGTTAAAATCTTCGCCCGAACAGGGATTCGAACCCTGGACCCTTAGGTTAAAAGCCTAATGCTCTACCGACTGAGCTATCCGGGCTCACGCTTGTTGTGCATGGAGCGACTGCAAGCAATGTGAATAACTGGAACGCGTGTGTAGGCGTACTACGGTAATTGCTGGCTTCTGGCGCAACTGGCGACTTCACCGACTTCCCACTGACGCTGGTAGCACCCCAACAGCGGACCAGTGCCTCTTCTCCCTTTATCCCGGTGCTGACAGTAATTGCATCCTGTGCCTGCTTCCCCCGATTACGTTCGGTTGAAGCTCCGGAAGGTGGGCGACAAACGAAGGTTGGAAGGCCAAACGATGGAGGGTCGTGTGCGCAAAAACTTCCCTTCCGGTACCGGGAATCGAACCCGGGCCTCCTGGGTGAAAGCCAGGTATCCTAGCCACTAGACCACACCGGATTTGCTCGAGAAACGTGAGATTTACTCCCTCTCTTCTCGTATTTCGTGCTCAATCCGGACTCAGTGTTGTTATCTGTTTGCGAGCATTTTTGCGCGTGCAGACTGGCATGGCGCACAGCTCGAAACTCTATTCATTGCTGTTTGCATCATATTTCACTCATAACAGGGGAGGAGAATGATCAAAGTTGTACCTTGCCATAATTGGAAGTAAACATTGTGACGCTGAGGCGTGGACTCCTTGTGGATAACAAACGACAATTAAGTTCGTTCGCTAGCAATAGCAACGCCGTTAATTCAGCCGTGATGTACAGCAAATTAAATGCCCCGGGTGAGGATCGAACTCACGACCTTAAGATTATGAGACTTACGCGCTACCTACTGCGCTACCGAGGCTCGTTGCAACCATCATCCCAGGAATCTTGGTAAGTCTCACATATTAGAGATAGACAGTTTGCGCTTTCTCAGGAATCTGTTGTGTCGCTACGCGTGCTTTCCCGACTTGCTAGAGTAAACTGCTGCCGCAGCTTTTTTAACGACGGAAAGCAGCACTGCCTGAGGTTACAGTACATCGCCCTTGCGGCACCTGAACACAGCGGCCTGTAGGGCCAGGCCGACGCTGGAGTTCAGTAACAGCACGCGGCCGTCCAAGTAGGGTCTCTTGCGTGCTGCATGTTTGGTTCTTCTCACAGCGAATCCTGCTATACATTCCTGAGGCTGGCGCACCTCAAGCGAGCAATCGGCGCGGCAGCACTATAGCGAGAACAGCAAAACGATGCATCGGCCGGGAATCGAAGCCGGGCCGCCCGCGTGGTAGTCGAACAACCTACCACTTTTTTAGTTGTTGTTCTCATTTTGTTAGTTGCATTTGTTGGGGGCGGACGTCCGATGACGTCCGTGCTTCCCGAGCATATTCCCGAGCAGCTGTCTGCAGGGAAAGTGGGATTGCCACCCAGCGACGTCGGATACAACCGAAAAAAGTGCTACACACGCGGAGTCCCCCACTACACTGCCTCAAAGCGACCGCTCGTCACTATTGCGTGAGTAACGTTGCGGCCGCGGCGACGAGCCTTGCCCAAAGACGCAGCGTGCGTGGAGGCGCTGCCCGAATGCACCCTCCTACCTCGTAAAGCGCCTACAGCTACTATCACCGTGGGCCACTGCCGGCGGGCGGGAAGCCGACACAGCGCGGCGTTGCGAGCAGCGGCTGTGCGGTGGTAGTGTAATGGTGAGCATAGTTGCCTTCCGAGCAGTTGAGCCGCGTTCGATTCCCGGCCACCGCAACGGGCGCAAATCTATGCGTATGAGTATGTGAGCCACGTGCTGTTGAATTAACGTTTTCTTTCCGTCGTCGCTCCACGCAGGCCATGCTGTAGTATGTCCCGACTTGTCCCGACTTTGCTCGGCTGACGCGAAAGCTGACGCTTGGAATTCGCCCTTATCAAAAGGACAGGCGCTATAAACGACTGTGAGAGGTGAGGTGTAGCGAGGTACCAAAACGACAGGCAAACTGCGAAATTTTCTGCTCTCTCTTCTGAAACAAAAAATAAAAAAAACCGACGCAGTCGGTAGGACTCGAACCTACGCTCCCAGAGGGAATCTGATTTCTAGTCAGACGCCTTAACCACTCGGCCACGACTGCTCGTAGCTAAAGCTTCCCTCGAATCGTGAAAAATGCAACCGGTCTGCGCAGAATGTTGACAGGAAACGAACTCGGTGCACTGATTACGGCAGGGCTACCAGCGCTACGAGACGAGCCATTACGGAAGCGTTAAAATCTTCGCCCGAACAGGGATTCGAACCCTGGACCCTTAGGTTAAAAGCCTAATGCTCTACCGACTGAGCTATCCGGGCTCACGCTTGTTGTGCATGGAGCGACTGCAAGCAATGTGAATAACTGGAACGCGTGTGTAGGCGTACTACGGTAATTGCTGGCTTCTGGCGCAACTGGCGACTTCACCGACTTCCCACTGACGCTGGTAGCACCCCAACAGCGGACCAGTGCCTCTTCTCCCTTTATCCCGGTGCTGACAGTAATTGCATCCTGTGCCTGCTTCCCCCGATTACGTTCGGTTGAAGCTCCGGAAGGTGGGCGACAAACGAAGGTTGGAAGGCCAAACGATGGAGGGTCGTGTGCGCAAAAACTTCCCTTCCGGTACCGGGAATCGAACCCGGGCCTCCTGGGTGAAAGCCAGGTATCCTAACCACTAGACCACACCGGATTTGCTCGAGAAACGTGAGATTTACTCCCTCTCTTCTCGTATTTCGTGCTCAATCCGGACTCAGTGTTGTTATCTGTTTGCGAGCATTTTTGCGCGTGCAGACTGGCATGGCGCACAGCTCGAAACTGTCTATTCATTGCTGTTTGCATCATATTTCACTCATAACAGGGGAGGAGAATGATCAAAGTTGTACCTTGCCATAATTGGAAGTAAACATTGTGACGCTGAGGCGTGGACTCCTTGTGGATAACAAACGACAATTAAGTTCGTTCGCTAGCAATAGCAACGCCGTTAATTCAGCCGTGATGTACAGCAAATTAAATGCCCCGGGTGAGGATCGAACTCACGACCTTAATATTATGAGACTTACGCGCTACCTACTGCGCTACCGAGGCTCGTTGCAACCATCATCCCAGGAATCTTGGTAAGTCTCACATATTAGAGATAGACAGTTTGCGCTTTCTCAGGAATCTGTTGTGTCGCTACGCGTGCTTTCCCGACTTGCTAGAGTAAACTGCTGCCGCAGCTTTTTTAACGACGGAAAGCAGCACTGCCTGAGGTTACAGTACATCGCCCTTGCGGCACCTGAACACAGCGGCCTGTAGGGCCAGGCCGACGCTGGAGTTCAGTAACAGCACGCGGCCGTCCAAGTAGGGTCTCTTGCGTGCTGCATGTTTGGTTCTTCTCACAGCGAATCCTGCTATACATTCCTGAGGCTGGCGCACCTCAAGCGAGCAATCGGCGCGGCAGCACTATAGCGAGAACAGCAAAACGATGCATCGGCCGGGAATCGAAGCCGGGCCGCCCGCGTGGTAGTCGAACAACCTACCACTTTTTTAGTTGTTGTTCTCATTTTGTTAGTTGCATTTGTTGGGGGCGGACGTCCGATGACGTCCGTGCTTCCCGAGCATATTCCCGAGCAGCTGTCTGCAGGGAAAGTGGGATTGCCACCCAGCGACGTCGGATACAACCGAAAAAAGTGCTACACACGCGGAGTCCCCCACTACACTGCCCCAAAACGACCGCTCGTCACTATTGCGTGAGTAACGTTGCGGCCGCGGCGACGAGCCTTGCCCAAAGACGCAGCGTGCGTGGAGGCGCTGCCCGAATGCACCCTCCTACCTCGTAAAGCGCCTACAGCTACTATCACCGTGGGCCACTGCCGGCGGGCGGGAAGCCGACACAGCGCGGCGTTGCGAGCAGCGGCTGTGCGGTGGTAGTGTAATGGTGAGCATAGTTGCCTTCCGAGCAGTTGAGCCGCGTTCGATTCCCGGCCACCGCAACGGGCGCAAATCTATGCGTATGAGTATGTGAGCCACGTGCTGTTGAATTAACGTTTTCTTTCCGTCGTCGCTCCACGCAGGCCATGCTGTAGTATGTCCCGACTTGTCCCGACTTTGCTCGGCTGACGCGAAAGCTGACGCTTGGAATTCGCCCTTATCAAAAGGACAGGCGCTATAAACGACTGTGAGAGGTGAGGTGTAGCGAGGTACCAAAACGACAGGCAAACTGCGAAATTTTCTGCTCTCTCTTCTGAAACAAAAAATAAAAAAAACCGACGCAGTCGGTAGGACTCGAACCTACGCTCCCAGAGGGAATCTGATTTCTAGTCAGACGCCTTAACCACTCGGCCACGACTGCTCGTAGCTAAAGCTTCCCTCGAATCGTGAAAAATACAACCGGTCTGCGCAGAATGTTGACAGGAAACGAACTCGGTGCACTGATTACGGCAGGGCTACCAGCGCTACGAGACGAGCCATTACGGAAGCGTTAAAATCTTCGCCCGAACAGGGATTCGAACCCTGGACCCTTAGGTTAAAAGCCTAATGCTCTACCGACTGAGCTATCCGGGCTCACGCTTGTTGTGCATGGAGCGACTGCAAGCAATGTGAATAACTGGAACGCGTGTGTAGGCGTACTACGGTAATTGCTGGCTTCTGGCGCAACTGACGACTTCACCGACTTCCCACTGACGCTGGTAGCACCCCAACAGCGGACCAGTGCCTCTTCTCCCTTTATCCCGGTGCTGACAGTAATTGCATCCTGTGCCTGCTTCCCCCGATTACGTTCGGTTGAAGCTCCGGAAGGTGGGCGACAAACGAAGGTTGGAAGGCCAAACGATGGAGGGTCGTGTGCGCAAAAACTTCCCTTCCGGTACCGGGAATCGAACCCGGGCCTCCTGGGTGAAAGCCAGGTATCCTAGCCACTAGACCACACCGGATTTGCTCGAGAAACGTGAGATTTACTCCCTCTCTTCTCGTATTTCGTGCTCAATCCGGACTCAGTGTTGTTATCTGTTTGCGAGCATTTTTGCGCGTGCAGACTGGCATGGCGCACAGCTCGAAACTGTCTATTCATTGCTGTTTGCATCATATTTCACTCATAACAGGGGAGGAGAATGATCAAAGTTGTACCTTGCCATAATTGGAAGTAAACATTGTGACGCTGAGGCGTGGACTCCTTGTGGATAACAAACGACAATTAAGTTCGTTCGCTAGCAATAGCAACGCCGTTAATTCAGCCGTGATGTACAGCAAATTAAATGCCCCGGGTGAGGATCGAACTCACGACCTTAAGATTATGAGACTTACGCGCTACCTACTGCGCTACCGAGGCTCGTTGCAACCATCATCCCAGGAATCTTGGTAAGTCTCACATATTAGAGATAGACAGTTTGCGCTTTCTCAGGAATCTGTTGTGTCGCTACGCGTGCTTTCCCGACTTGCTAGAGTAAACTGCTGCCGCAGCTTTTTTAACGACGGAAAGCAGCACTGCCTGAGGTTACAGTACATCGCCCTTGCGGCACCTGAACACAGCGGCCTGTAGGGCCAGGCCGACGCTGGAGTTCAGTAACAGCACGCGGCCGTCCAAGTAGGGTCTCTTGCGTGCTGCATGTTTGGTTCTTCTCACAGCGAATCCTGCTATACATTCCTGAGGCTGGCGCACCTCAAGCGAGCAATCGGCGCGGCAGCACTATAGCGAGAACAGCAAAACGATGCATCGGCCGGGAATCGAAGCCGGGCCGCCCGCGTGGTAGTCGAACAACCTACCACTTTTTTAGTTGTTGTTCTCATTTTGTTAGTTGCATTTGTTGGGGGCGGACGTCCGATGACGTCCGTGCTTCCCGAGCATATTCCCGAGCAGCTGTCTGCAGGGAAAGTGGGATTGCCACCCAGCGACGTCGGATACAACCGAAAAAAGTGCTACACACGCGGAGTCCCCCACTACACTGCCTCAAAGCGACCGCTCGTCACTATTGCGTGAGTAACGTTGCGGCCGCGGCGACGAGCCTTGCCCAAAGACGCAGCGTGCGTGGAGGCGCTGCCCGAATGCACCCTCCTACCTCGTAAAGCGCCTACAGCTACTATCACCGTGGGCCACTGCCGGCGGGCGGGAAGCCGACACAGCGCGGCGTTGCGAGCAGCGGCTGTGCGGTGGTAGTGTAATGGTGAGCATAGTTGCCTTCCGAGCAGTTGAGCCGCGTTCGATTCCCGGCCACCGCAACGGGCGCAAATCTATGCGTATGAGTATGTGAGCCACGTGCTGTTGAATTAACGTTTTCTTTCCGTCGTCGCTCCACGCAGGCCATGCTGTAGTATGTCCCGACTTGTCCCGACTTTGCTCGGCTGACGCGAAAGCTGACGCTTGGAATTCGCCCTTATCAAAAGGACAGGCGCTATAAACGACTGTGAGAGGTGAGGTGTAGCGAGGTACCAAAACGACAGGCAAACTGCGAAATTTTCTGCTCTCTCTTCTGAAACAAAAAATAAAAAAAACCGACGCAGTCGGTAGGACTCGAACCTACGCTCCCAGAGGGAATCTGATTTCTAGTCAGACGCCTTAACCACTCGGCCACGACTGCTCGTAGCTAAAGCTTCCCTCGAATCGTGAAAAATGCAACCGGTCTGCGCAGAATGTTGACAGGAAACGAACTCGGTGCACTGATTACGGCAGGGCTACCAGCGCTACGAGACGAGCCATTACGGAAGCGTTAAAATCTTCGCCCGAACAGGGATTCGAACCCTGGACCCTTAGGTTAAAAGCCTAATGCTCTACCGACTGAGCTATCCGGGCTCACGCTTGTTGTGCATGGAGCGACTGCAAGCAATGTGAATAACTGGAACGCGTGTGTAGGCGTACTACGGTAATTGCTGGCTTCTGGCGCAACTGGCGACTTCACCGACTTCCCACTGACGCTGGTAGCACCCCAACAGCGGACCAGTGCCTCTTCTCCCTTTATCCCGGTGCTGACAGTAATTGCATCCTGTGCCTGCTTCCCCCGATTACGTTCGGTTGAAGCTCCGGAAGGTGGGCGACAAACGAAGGTTGGAAGGCCAAACGATGGAGGGTCGTGTGCGCAAAAACTTCCCTTCCGGTACCGGGAATCGAACCCGGGCCTCCTGGGTGAAAGCCAGGTATCCTAGCCACTAGACCACACCGGATTTGCTCGAGAAACGTGAGATTTACTCCCTCTCTTCTCGTATTTCGTGCTCAATCCGGACTCAGTGTTGTTATCTGTTTGCGAGCATTTTTGCGCGTGCAGACTGGCATGGCGCACAGCTCGAAACTGTCTATTCATTGCTGTTTGCATCATATTTCACTCATAACAGGGGAGGAGAATGATCAAAGTTGTACCTTGCCATAATTGGAAGTAAACATTGTGACGCTGAGGCGTGGACTCCTTGTGGATAACAAACGACAATTAAGTTCGTTCGCTAGCAATAGCAACGCCGTTAATTCAGCCGTGATGTACAGCAAATTAAATGCCCCGGGTGAGGATCGAACTCACGACCTTAAGATTATGAGACTTACGCGCTACCTACTGCGCTACCGAGGCTCGTTGCAACCATCATCCCAGGAATCTTGGTAAGTCTCACATATTAGAGATAGACAGTTTGCGCTTTCTCAGGAATCTGTTGTGTCGCTACGCGTGCTTTCCCGACTTGCTAGAGTAAACTGCTGCCGCAGCTTTTTTAACGACGGAAAGCAGCACTGCCTGAGGTTACAGTACATCGCCCTTGCGGCACCTGAACACAGCGGCCTGTAGGGCCAGGCCGACGCTGGAGTTCAGTAACAGCACGCGGCCGTCCAAGTAGGGTCTCTTGCGTGCTGCATGTTTGGTTCTTCTCACAGCGAATCCTGCTATACATTCCTGAGGCTGGCGCACCTCAAGCGAGCAATCGGCGCGGCAGAACTATAGCGAGAACAGCGAAACGATGCATCGGCCGGGAATCGAAGCCGGGCCGCCCGCGTGGTAGTCGACCAACCTACCACTTTTTTAGTTGTTGTTCTCATTTTGTTAGTTGCATTTGTTGGGGGCGGACGTCCGATGACGTCCGTGCTTCCCGAGCATATTCCCGAGCAGCTGTCTGCAGGGAAAGTGGGATTGCCACCCAGCGACGTCGGATACAACCGAAAAAAGTGCTACACACGCGGAGTCCCCCACTACACTGCCTCAAAGCGACCGCTCGTCACTATTGCGTGAGTAACGTTGCGGCCGCGGCGACGAGCCTTGCCCAAAGACGCAGCGTGCGTGGAGGCGCTGCCCGAATGCACCCTCCTACCTCGTAAAGCGCCTACAGCTACTATCACCGTGGGCCACTGCCGGCGGGCGGGAAGCCGACACAGCGCGGCGTTGCGAGCAGCGGCTGTGCGGTGGTAGTGTAATGGTGAGCATAGTTGCCTTCCGAGCAGTTGAGCCGCGTTCGATTCCCGGCCACCGCAACGGGCGCAAATCTATGCGTATGAGTATGTGAGCCACGTGCTGTTGAATTAACGTTTTCTTTCCGTCGTCGCTCCACGCAGGCCATGCTGTAGTATGTCCCGACTTGTCCCGACTTTGCTCGGCTGACGCGAAAGCTGACGCTTGGAATTCGCCCTTATCAAAAGGACAGGCGCTATAAACGACTGTGAGAGGTGAGGTGTAGCGAGGTACCAAAACGACAGGCAAACTGCGAAATTTTCTGCTCTCTCTTCTGAAACAAAAAATAAAAAAAACCGACGCAGTCGGTAGGACTCGAACCTACGCTCCCAGAGGGAATCTGATTTCTAGTCAGACGCCTTAACCACTCGGCCACGACTGCTCGTAGCTAAAGCTTCCCTCGAATCGTGAAAAATGCAACCGGTCTGCGCAGAATGTTGACAGGAAACGAACTCGGTGCACTGATTACGGCAGGGCTACCAGCGCTACGAGACGAGCCATTACGGAAGCGTTAAAATCTTCGCCCGAACAGGGATTCGAACCCTGGACCCTTAGGTTAAAAGCCTAATGCTCTACCGACTGAGCTATCCGGGCTCACGCTTGTTGTGCATGGAGCGACTGCAAGCAATGTGAATAACTGGAACGCGTGTGTAGGCGTACTACGGTAATTGCTGGCTTCTGGCGCAACTGGCGACTTCACCGACTTCCCACTGACGCTGGTAGCACCCCAACAGCGGACCAGTGCCTCTTCTCCCTTTATCCCGGTGCTGACAGTAATTGCATCCTGTGCCTGCTTCCCCCGATTACGTTCGGTTGAAGCTCCGGAAGGTGGGCGACAAACGAAGGTTGGAAGGCCAAACGATGGAGGGTCGTGTGCGCAAAAACTTCCCTTCCGGTACCGGGAATCGAACCCGGGCCTCCTGGGTGAAAGCCAGGTATCCTAGCCACTAGACCACACCGGATTTGCTCGAGAAACGTGAGATTTACTCCCTCTCTTCTCGTATTTCGTGCTCAATCCGGACTCAGTGTTGTTATCTGTTTGCGAGCATTTTTGCGCGTGCAGACTGGCATGGCGCACAGCTCGAAACTGTCTATTCATTGCTGTTTGCATCATATTTCACTCATAACAGGGGAGGAGAATGATCAAAGTTGTACCTTGCCATAATTGGAAGTAAACATTGTGACGCTGAGGCGTGGACTCCTTGTGGATAACAAACGACAATTAAGTTCGTTCGCTAGCAATAGCAACGCCGTTAATTCAGCCGTGATGTACAGCAAATTAAATGCCCCGGGTGAGGATCGAACTCACGACCTTAAGATTATGAGACTTACGCGCTACCTACTGCGCTACCGAGGCTCGTTGCAACCATCATCCCAGGAATCTTGGTAAGTCTCACATATTAGAGATAGACAGTTTGCGCTTTCTCAGGAATCTGTTGTGTCGCTACGCGTGCTTTCCCGACTTGCTAGAGTAAACTGCTGCCGCAGCTTTTTTAACGACGGAAAGCAGCACTGCCTGAGGTTACAGTACATCGCCCTTGCGGCACCTGAACACAGCGGCCTGTAGGGCCAGGCCGACGCTGGAGTTCAGTAACAGCACGCGGCCGTCCAAGTAGGGTCTCTTGCGTGCTGCATGTTTGGTTCTTCTCACAGCGAATCCTGCTATACATTCCTGAGGCTGGCGCACCTCAAGCGAGCAATCGGCGCGGCAGCACTATAGCGAGAACAGCAAAACGATGCATCGGCCGGGAATCGAAGCCGGGCCGCCCGCGTGGTAGTCGAACAACCTACCACTTTTTTAGTTGTTGTTCTCATTTTGTTAGTTGCATTTGTTGGGGGCGGACGTCCGATGACGTCCGTGCTTCCCGAGCATATTCCCGAGCAGCTGTCTGCAGGGAAAGTGGGATTGCCACCCAGCGACGTCGGATACAACCGAAAAAAGTGCTACACACGCGGAGTCCCCCACTACACTGCCTCAAAGCGACCGCTCGTCACTATTGCGTGAGTAACGTTGCGGCCGCGGCGACGAGCCTTGCCCAAAGACGCAGCGTGCGTGGAGGCGCTGCCCGAATGCACCCTCCTACCTCGTAAAGCGCCTACAGCTACTATCACCGTGGGCCACTGCCGGCGGGCGGGAAGCCGACACAGCGCGGCGTTGCGAGCAGCGGCTGTGCGGTGGTAGTGTAATGGTGAGCATAGTTGCCTTCCGAGCAGTTGAGCCGCGTTCGATTCCCGGCCACCGCAACGGGCGCAAATCTATGCGTATGAGTATGTGAGCCACGTGCTGTTGAATTAACGTTTTCTTTCCGTCGTCGCTCCACGCAGGCCATGCTGTAGTATGTCCCGACTTGTCCCGACTTTGCTCGGCTGACGCGAAAGCTGACGCTTGGAATTCGCCCTTATCAAAAGGACAGGCGCTATAAACGACTGTGAGAGGTGAGGTGTAGCGAGGTACCAAAACGACAGGCAAACTGCGAAATTTTCTGCTCTCTCTTCTGAAACAAAAAATAAAAAAAACCGACGCAGTCGGTAGGACTCGAACCTACGCTCCCAGAGGGAATCTGATTTCTAGTCAGACGCCTTAACCACTCGGCCACGACTGCTCGTAGCTAAAGCTTCCCTCGAATCGTGAAAAATGCAACCGGTCTGCGCAGAATGTTGACAGGAAACGAACTCGGTGCACTGATTACGGCAGGGCTACCAGCGCTACGAGACGAGCCATTACGGAAGCGTTAAAATCTTCGCCCGAACAGGGATTCGAACCCTGGACCCTTAGGTTAAAAGCCTAATGCTCTACCGACTGAGCTATCCGGGCTCACGCTTGTTGTGCATGGAGCGACTGCAAGCAATGTGAATAACTGGAACGCGTGTGTAGGCGTACTACGGTAATTGCTGGCTTCTGGCGCAACTGGCGACTTCACCGACTTCCCACTGACGCTGGTAGCACCCCAACAGCGGACCAGTGCCTCTTCTCCCTTTATCCCGGTGCTGACAGTAATTGCATCCTGTGCCTGCTTCCCCCGATTACGTTCGGTTGAAGCTCCGGAAGGTGGGCGACAAACGAAGGTTGGAAGGCCAAACGATGGAGGGTCGTGTGCGCAAAAACTTCCCTTCCGGTACCGGGAATCGAACCCGGGCCTCCTGGGTGAAAGCCAGGTATCCTAGCCACTAGACCACACCGGATTTGCTCGAGAAACGTGAGATTTACTCCCTCTCTTCTCGTATTTCGTGCTCAATCCGGACTCAGTGTTGTTATCTGTTTGCGAGCATTTTTGCGCGTGCAGACTGGCATGGCGCACAGCTCGAAACTGTCTATTCATTGCTGTTTGCATCATATTTCACTCATAACAGGGGAGGAGAATGATCAAAGTTGTACCTTGCCATAATTGGAAGTAAACATTGTGACGCTGAGGCGTGGACTCCTTGTGGATAACAAACGACAATTAAGTTCGTTCGCTAGCAATAGCAACGCCGTTAATTCAGCCGTGATGTACAGCAAATTAAATGCCCCGGGTGAGGATCGAACTCACGACCTTAAGATTATGAGACTTACGCGCTACCTACTGCGCTACCGAGGCTCGTTGCAACCATCATCCCAGGAATCTTGGTAAGTCTCACATATTAGAGATAGACAGTTTGCGCTTTCTCAGGAATCTGTTGTGTCGCTACGCGTGCTTTCCCGACTTGCTAGAGTAAACTGCTGCCGCAGCTTTTTTAACGACGGAAAGCAGCACTGCCTGAGGTTACAGTACATCGCCCTTGCGGCACCTGAACACAGCGGCCTGTAGGGCCAGGCCGACGCTGGAGTTCAGTAACAGCACGCGGCCGTCCAAGTAGGGTCTCTTGCGTGCTGCATGTTTGGTTCTTCTCACAGCGAATCCTGCTATACATTCCTGAGGCTGGCGCACCTCAAGCGAGCAATCGGCGCGGCAGAACTATAGCGAGAACAGCGAAACGATGCATCGGCCGGGAATCGAAGCCGGGCCGCCCGCGTGGTAGTCGACCAACCTACCACTTTTTTAGTTGTTGTTCTCATTTTGTTAGTTGCATTTGTTGGGGGCGGACGTCCGATGACGTCCGTGCTTCCCGAGCATATTCCCGAGCAGCTGTCTGCAGGGAAAGTGGGATTGCCACCCAGCGACGTCGGATACAACCGAAAAAAGTGCTACACACGCGGAGTCCCCCACTACACTGCCTCAAAGCGACCGCTCGTCACTATTGCGTGAGTAACGTTGCGGCCGCGGCGACGAGCCTTGCCCAAAGACGCAGCGTGCGTGGAGGCGCTGCCCGAATGCACCCTCCTACCTCGTAAAGCGCCTACAGCTACTATCACCGTGGGCCACTGCCGGCGGGCGGGAAGCCGACACAGCGCGGCGTTGCGAGCAGCGGCTGTGCGGTGGTAGTGTAATGGTGAGCATAGTTGCCTTCCGAGCAGTTGAGCCGCGTTCGATTCCCGGCCACCGCAACGGGCGCAAATCTATGCGTATGAGTATGTGAGCCACGTGCTGTTGAATTAACGTTTTCTTTCCGTCGTCGCTCCACGCAGGCCATGCTGTAGTATGTCCCGACTTGTCCCGACTTTGCTCGGCTGACGCGAAAGCTGACGCTTTGAATTCGCCCTTATCAAAAGGACAGGCGCTATAAACGACTGTGAGAGGTGAGGTGTAGCGAGGTACCAAAACGACAGGCAAACTGCGAAATTTTCTGCTCTCTCTTCTGAAACAAAAAATAAAAAAAACCGACGCAGTCGGTAGGACTCGAACCTACGCTCCCAGAGGGAATCTGATTTCTAGTCAGACGCCTTAACCACTCGGCCACGACTGCTCGTAGCTAAAGCTTCCCTCGAATCGTGAAAAATGCAACCGGTCTGCGCAGAATGTTGACAGGAAACGAACTCGGTGCACTGATTACGGCAGGGCTACCAGCGCTACGAGACGAGCCATTACGGAAGCGTTAAAATCTTCGCCCGAACAGGGATTCGAACCCTGGACCCTTAGGTTAAAAGCCTAATGCTCTACCGACTGAGCTATCCGGGCTCACGCTTGTTGTGCATGGAGCGACTGCAAGCAATGTGAATAACTGGAACGCGTGTGTAGGCGTACTACGGTAATTGCTGGCTTCTGGCGCAACTGGCGACTTCACCGACTTCCCACTGACGCTGGTAGCACCCCAACAGCGGACCAGTGCCTCTTCTCCCTTTATCCCGGTGCTGACAGTAATTGCATCCTGTGCCTGCTTCCCCCGATTACGTTCGGTTGAAGCTCCGGAAGGTGGGCGACAAACGAAGGTTGGAAGGCCAAACGATGGAGGGTCGTGTGCGCAAAAACTTCCCTTCCGGTACCGGGAATCGAACCCGGGCCTCCTGGGTGAAAGCCAGGTATCCTAGCCACTAGACCACACCGGATTTGCTCGAGAAACGTGAGATTTACTCCCTCTCTTCTCGTATTTCGTGCTCAATCCGGACTCAGTGTTGTTATCTGTTTGCGAGCATTTTTGCGCGTGCAGACTGGCATGGCGCACAGCTCGAAACTGTCTATTCATTGCTGTTTGCATCATATTTCACTCATAACAGGGGAGGAGAATGATCAAAGTTGTACCTTGCCATAATTGGAAGTAAACATTGTGACGCTGAGGCGTGGACTCCTTGTGGATAACAAACGACAATTAAGTTCGTTCGCTAGCAATAGCAACGCCGTTAATTCAGCCGTGATGTACAGCAAATTAAATGCCCCGGGTGATGATCGAACTCACGACCTTAAGATTATGAGACTTACGCGCTACCTACTGCGCTACCGAGGCTCGTTGCAACCATCATCCCAGGAATCTTGGTAAGTCTCACATATTAGAGATAGACAGTTTGCGCTTTCTCAGGAATCTGTTGTGTCGCTACGCGTGCTTTCCCGACTTGCTAGAGTAAACTGCTGCCGCAGCTTTTTTAACGACGGAAAGCAGCACTGCCTGAGGTTACAGTACATCGCCCTTGCGGCACCTGAACACAGCGGCCTGTAGGGCCAGGCCGACGCTGGAGTTCAGTAACAGCACGCGGCCGTCCAAGTAGGGTCTCTTGCGTGCTGCATGTTTGGTTCTTCTCACAGCGAATCCTGCTATACATTCCTGAGGCTGGCGCACCTCAAGCGAGCAATCGGCGCGGCAGCACTATAGCGAGAACAGCAAAACGATGCATCGGCCGGGAATCGAAGCCGGGCCGCCCGCGTGGTAGTCGAACAACCTACCACTTTTTTAGTTGTTGTTCTCATTTTGTTAGTTGCATTTGTTGGGGGCGGACGTCCGATGACGTCCGTGCTTCCCGAGCATATTCCCGAGCAGCTGTCTGCAGGGAAAGTGGGATTGCCACCCAGCGACGTCGGATACAACCGAAAAAAGTGCTACACACGCGGAGTCCCCCACTACACTGCCCCAAAACGACCGCTCGTCACTATTGCGTGAGTAACGTTGCGGCCGCGGCGACGAGCCTTGCCCAAAGACGCAGCGTGCGTGGAGGCGCTGCCCGAATGCACCCTCCTACCTCGTAAAGCGCCTACAGCTACTATCACCGTGGGCCACTGCCGGCGGGCGGGAAGCCGACACAGCGCGGCGTTGCGAGCAGCGGCTGTGCGGTGGTAGTGTAATGGTGAGCATAGTTGCCTTCCGAGCAGTTGAGCCGCGTTCGATTCCCGGCCACCGCAACGGGCGCAAATCTATGCGTATGAGTATGTGAGCCACGTGCTGTTGAATTAACGTTTTCTTTCCGTCGTCGCTCCACGCAGGCCATGCTGTAGTATGTCCCGACTTGTCCCGACTTTGCTCGGCTGACGCGAAAGCTGACGCTTGGAATTCGCCCTTATCAAAAGGACAGGCGCTATAAACGACTGTGAGAGGTGAGGTGTAGCGAGGTACCAAAACGACAGGCAAACTGCGAAATTTTCTGCTCTCTCTTCTGAAACAAAAAATAAAAAAAACCGACGCAGTCGGTAGGACTCGAACCTACGCTCCCAGAGGGAATCTGATTTCTAGTCAGACGAATTAACCACTCGGCCACGACTGCTCGTAGCTAAAGCTTCCCTCGAATCGTGAAAAATGCAACCGGTCTGCGCAGAATGTTGACAGGAAACGAACTCGGTGCACTGATTACGGCAGGGCTACCAGCGCTACGAGACGAGCCATTACGGAAGCGTTAAAATCTTCGCCCGAACAGGGATTCGAACCCTGGACCCTTAGGTTAAAAGCCTAATGCTCTACCGACTGAGCTATCCGGGCTCACGCTTGTTGTGCATGGAGCGACTGCAAGCAATGTGAATAACTGGAACGCGTGTGTAGGCGTACTACGGTAATTGCTGGCTTCTGGCGCAACTGGCGACTTCACCGACTTCCCACTGACGCTGGTAGCACCCCAACAGCGGACCAGTGCCTCTTCTCCCTTTATCCCGGTGCTGACAGTAATTGCATCCTGTGCCTGCTTCCCCCGATTACGTTCGGTTGAAGCTCCGGAAGGTGGGCGACAAACGAAGGTTGGAAGGCCAAACGATGGAGGGTCGTGTGCGCAAAAACTTCCCTTCCGGTACCGGGAATCGAACCCGGGCCTCCTGGGTGAAAGCCAGGTATCCTAGCCACTAGACCACACCGGATTTGCTCGAGAAACGTGAGATTTACTCCCTCTCTTCTCGTATTTCGTGCTCAATCCGGACTCAGTGTTGTTATCTGTTTGCGAGCATTTTTGCGCGTGCAGACTGGCATGGCGCACAGCTCGAAACTGTCTATTCATTGCTGTTTGCATCATATTTCACTCATAACAGGGGAGGAGAATGATCAAAGTTGTACCTTGCCATAATTGGAAGTAAACATTGTGACGCTGAGGCGTGGACTCCTTGTGGATAACAAACGACAATTAAGTTCGTTCGCTAGCAATAGCAACGCCGTTAATTCAGCCGTGATGTACAGCAAATTAAATGCCCCGGGTGAGGATCGAACTCACGACCTTAAGATTATGAGACTTACGCGCTACCTACTGCGCTACCGAGGCTCGTTGCAACCATTATCCCAGGAATCTTGGTAAGTCTCACATATTAGAGATAGACAGTTTGCGCTTTCTCAGGAATCTGTTGTGTCGCTACGCGTGCTTTCCCGACTTGCTAGAGTAAACTGCTGCCGCAGCTTTTTTAACGACGGAAAGCAGCACTGCCTGAGGTTACAGTACATCGCCCTTGCGGCACCTGAACACAGCGGCCTGTAGGGCCAGGCCGACGCTGGAGTTCAGTAACAGCACGCGGCCGTCCAAGTAGGGTCTCTTGCGTGCTGCATGTTTGGTTCTTCTCACAGCGAATCCTGCTATACATTCCTGAGGCTGGCGCACCTCAAGCGAGCAATCGGCGCGGCAGCACTATAGCGAGAACAGCAAAACGATGCATCGGCCGGGAATCGAAGCCGGGCCGCCCGCGTGGTAGTCGAACAACCTACCACTTTTTTAGTTGTTGTTCTCATTTTGTTAGTTGCATTTGTTGGGGGCGGACGTCCGATGACGTCCGTGCTTCCCGAGCATATTCCCGAGCAGCTGTCTGCAGGGAAAGTGGGATTGCCACCCAGCGACGTCGGATACAACCGAAAAAAGTGCTACACACGCGGAGTCCCCCACTACACTGCCTCAAAGCGACCGCTCGTCACTATTGCGTGAGTAACGTTGCGGCCGCGGCGACGAGCCTTGCCCAAAGACGCAGCGTGCGTGGAGGCGCTGCCCGAATGCACCCTCCTACCTCGTAAAGCGCCTACAGCTACTATCACCGTGGGCCACTGCCGGCGGGCGGGAAGCCGACACAGCGCGGCGTTGCGAGCAGCGGCTGTGCGGTGGTAGTGTAATGGTGAGCATAGTTGCCTTCCGAGCAGTTGAGCCGCGTTCGATTCCCGGCCACCGCAACGGGCGCAAATCTATGCGTATGAGTATGTGAGCCACGTGCTGTTGAATTAACGTTTTCTTTCCGTCGTCGCTCCACGCAGGCCATGCTGTAGTATGTCCCGACTTGTCCCGACTTTGCTCGGCTGACGCGAAAGCTGACGCTTGGAATTCGCCCTTATCAAAAGGACAGGCGCTATAAACGACTGTGAGAGGTGAGGTGTAGCGAGGTACCAAAACGACAGGCAAACTGCGAAATTTTCTGCTCTCTCTTCTGAAACAAAAAATAAAAAAAACCGACGCAGTCGGTAGGACTCGAACCTACGCTCCCAGAGGGAATCTGATTTCTAGTCAGACGCCTTAACCACTCGGCCACGACTGCTCGTAGCTAAAGCTTCCCTCGAATCGTGAAAAATGCAACCGGTCTGCGCAGAATGTTGACAGGAAACGAACTCGGTGCACTGATTACGGCAGGGCTACCAGCGCTACGAGACGAGCCATTACGGAAGCGTTAAAATCTTCGCCCGAACAGGGATTCGAACCCTGGACCCTTAGGTTAAAAGCCTAATGCTCTACCGACTGAGCTATCCGGGCTCACGCTTGTTGTGCATGGAGCGACTGCAAGCAATGTGAATAACTGGAACGCGTGTGTAGGCGTACTACGGTAATTGCTGGCTTCTGGCGCAACTGGCGACTTCACCGACTTCCCACTGACGCTGGTAGCACCCCAACAGCGGACCAGTGCCTCTTC
This sequence comes from Schistocerca cancellata, assembly GCF_023864275.1. NCBI lineage: Eukaryota > Metazoa > Arthropoda > Insecta > Orthoptera > Acrididae > Schistocerca > Schistocerca cancellata. Next base: position 502,963 of record NW_026046428.1, on the reverse strand, counting down.
TCCCTTTATCCCGGTGCTGACAGTAATTGCATCCTGTGCCTGCTTCCCCCGATTACGTTCGGTTGAAGCTCCGGAAGGTGGGCGACAAACGAAGGTTGGAAGGCCAAAAGATGGAGGGTCGTGTGCGCAAAAACTTCCCTTCCGGTACCGGGAATCGAACCCGGGCCTCCTGGGTGAAAGCCAGGTATCCTAGCCACTAGACCACACCGGATTTGCTCGAGAAACGTGAGATTTACTCCCTCTCTTCTCGCATTTCGTGCTCAATCCGGACTCAGTGTTGTTCTCTGTTTGCGAGCATTTTTGCGCGTGCAGACTGGCATGGCGCACAGCTCGAAACTGTCTATTCATTGCTGTTTGCATCATATTTCACTCATAACAGGGGAGGAGAATGATCAAAGTTGTACCTTGCCATAATTGGAAGTAAACATTGTGACGCTGAGGCGTGGACTCCTTGTGGATAACAAACGACAATTAAGTTCGTTCGCTAGCAATAGCAACGCCGTTAATTCAGCCGTGATGTACAGCAAATTAAATGCCCCGGGTGAGGATCGAACTCACGACCTTAAGATTATGAGACTTACGCGCTACCTACTGCGCTACCGAGGCTCGTTGCAACCATCATCCCAGGAATCTTGGTAAGTCTCACATATTAGAGATAGACAGTTTGCGCTTTCTCAGGAATCTGTTGTGTCGCTACGCGTGCTTTCCCGACTTGCTAGAGTAAACTGCTGCCGCAGCTTTTTTAACGACGGAAAGCAGCACTGCCTGAGGTTACAGTACATCGCCCTTGCGGCACCTGAACACAGCGGCCTGTAGGGCCAGGCCGACGCTGGAGTTCAGTAACAGCACGCGGCCGTCCAAGTAGGGTCTCTTGCGTGCTGCATGTTTGGTTCTTCTCACAGCGAATCCTGCTATACATTCCTGAGGCTGGCGCACCTCAAGCGAGCAATCGGCGCGGCAGCACTATAGCGAGAACAGCAAAACGATGCATCGGCCGGGAATCGATGCCGGGCCGCCCGCGTGGTAGTCGAACAACCTACCACTTTTTTAGTTGTTGTTCTCATTTTGTTAGTTGCATTTGTTGGGGGCGGACGTCCGATGACGTCCGTGCTTCCCGAGCATATTCCCGAGCAGCTGTCTGCAGGGAAAGTGGGATTGCCACCCAGCGACGTCGGATACAACCGAAAAAAGTGCTACACACGCGGAGTCCCCCACTACACTGCCTCAAAGCGACCGCTCGTCACTATTGCGTGAGTAACGTTGCGGCCGCGGCGACGAGCCTTGCCCAAAGACGCAGCGTGCGTGGAGGCGCTGCCCGAATGCACCCTCCTACCTCGTAAAGCGCCTACAGCTACTATCACCGTGGGCCACTGCCGGCGGGCGGGAAGCCGACACAGCGCGGCGTTGCGAGCAGCGGCTGTGCGGTGGTAGTGTAATGGTGAGCATAGTTGCCTTCCGAGCAGTTGAGCCGCGTTCGATTCCCGGCCACCGCAACGGGCGCAAATCTATGCGTATGAGTATGTGAGCCACGTGCTGTTGAATTAACGTTTTCTTTCCGTCGTCGCTCCACGCAGGCCATGCTGTAGTATGTCCCGACTTGTCCCGACTTTGCTCGGCTGACGCGAAAGCTGACGCTTGGAATTCGCCCTTATCAAAAGGACAGGCGCTATAAACGACTGTGAGAGGTGAGGTGTAGCGAGGTACCAAAACGACAGGCAAACTGCGAAATTTTCTGCTCTCTCTTCTGAAACAAAAAATAAAAAAAACCGACGCAGTCGGTAGGACTCGAACCTACGCTCCCAGAGGGAATCTGATTTCTAGTCAGACGCCTTAACCACTCGGCCACGACTGCTCGTAGCTAAAGCTTCCCTCGAATCGTGAAAAATGCAACCGGTCTGCGCAGAATGTTGACAGGAAACGAACTCGGTGCACTGATTACGGCAGGGCTACCAGCGCTACGAGACGAGCCATTACGGAAGCGTTAAAATCTTCGCCCGAACAGGGATTCGAACCCTGGACCCTTAGGTTAAAAGCCTAATGCTCTACCGACTGAGCTATCCGGGCTCACGCTTGTTGTGCATGGAGCGACTGCAAGCAATGTGAATAACTGGAACGCGTGTGTAGGCGTACTACGGTAATTGCTGGCTTCTGGCGCAACTGGCGACTTCACCGACTTCCCACTGACGCTGGTAGCACCCCAACAGCGGACCAGTGCCTCTTCTCCCTTTATCCCGGTGCTGACAGTAATTGCATCCTGTGCCTGCTTCCCCCGATTACGTTCGGTTGAAGCTCCGGAAGGTGGGCGACAAACGAAGGTTGGAAGGCCAAAAGATGGAGGGTCGTGTGCGCAAAAACTTCCCTTCCGGTACCGGGAATCGAACCCGGGCCTCCTGGGTGAAAGCCAGGTATCCTAGCCACTAGACCACACCGGATTTGCTCGAGAAACGTGAGATTTACTCCCTCTCTTCTCGCATTTCGTGCTCAATCCGGACTCAGTGTTGTTCTCTGTTTGCGAGCATTTTTGCGCGTGCAGACTGGCATGGCGCACAGCTCGAAACTGTCTATTCATTGCTGTTTGCATCATATTTCACTCATAACAGGGGAGGAGAATGATCAAAGTTGTACCTTGCCATAATTGGAAGTAAACATTGTGACGCTGAGGCGTGGACTCCTTGTGGATAACAAACGACAATTAAGTTCGTTCGCTAGCAATAGCAACGCCGTTAATTCAGCCGTGATGTACAGCAAATTAAATGCCCCGGGTGAGGATCGAACTCACGACCTTAAGATTATGAGACTTACGCGCTACCTACTGCGCTACCGAGGCTCGTTGCAACCATCATCCCAGGAATCTTGGTAAGTCTCACATATTAGAGATAGACAGTTTGCGCTTTCTCAGGAATCTGTTGTGTCGCTACGCGTGCTTTCCCGACTTGCTAGAGTAAACTGCTGCCGCAGCTTTTTTAACGACGGAAAGCAGCACTGCCTGAGGTTACAGTACATCGCCCTTGCGGCACCTGAACACAGCGGCCTGTAGGGCCAGGCCGACGCTGGAGTTCAGTAACAGCACGCGGCCGTCCAAGTAGGGTCTCTTGCGTGCTGCATGTTTGGTTCTTCTCACAGCGAATCCTGCTATACATTCCTGAGGCTGGCGCACCTCAAGCGAGCAATCGGCGCGGCAGCACTATAGCGAGAACAGCAAAACGATGCATCGGCCGGGAATCGAAGCCGGGCCGCCCGCGTGGTAGTCGAACAACCTACCACTTTTTTAGTTGTTGTTCTCATTTTGTTAGTTGCATTTGTTGGGGGCGGACGTCCGATGACGTCCGTGCTTCCCGAGCATATTCCCGAGCAGCTGTCTGCAGGGAAAGTGGGATTGCCACCCAGCGACGTCGGATACAACCGAAAAAAGTGCTTCACACGCGGAGTCCCCAACTACACTGCCTCAAAGCGACCGCTCGTCACTATTGCGTGAGTAACGTTGCGTCCGCGGCGACGAGCCTTGCCCAAAGACGCAGCGTGCGTGGAGGCGCTGCCCGAATGCACCCTCCTACCTCGTAAAGCGCCTACAGCTACTATCACCGTGGGCCACTGCCGGCGGGCGGGAAGCCGACACAGCGCGGCGTTGCGAGCAGCGGCTGTGCGGTGGTAGTGTAATGGTGAGCATAGTTGCCTTCCGAGCAGTTGAGCCGCGTTCGATTCCCGGCCACCGCAACGGGCGCAAATCTATGCGTATGAGTATGTGAGCCACGTGCTGTTGAATTAACGTTTTCTTTCCGTCGTCGCTCCACGCAGGCCATCCTGTAGTATGTCCCGACTTGTCCCGACTTTGCTCGGCTGACGCGAAAGCTGACGCTTGGAATTCGCCCTTATCAAAAGGACAGGCGCTATAAACGACTGTGAGAGGTGAGGTGTAGCGAGGTACCAAAACGACAGGCAAACTGCGAAATTTTCTGCTCTCTCTTCTGAAACAAAAAATAAAAAAAACCGACGCAGTCGGTAGGATTCCAACCTACGCTCCCAGAGGGAATCTGATTTCTAGTCAGACGCCTTAACCACTCGGCCACGACTGCTCGTAGCTAAAGCTTCCCTCGAATCGTGAAAAATGCAACCGGTCTGCGCAGAATGTTGACAGGAAACGAACTCGGTGCACTGATTACGGCAGGGCTACCAGCGCTACGAGACGAGCCATTACGGAAGCGTTAAAATCTTCGCCCGAACAGGGATTCGAACCCTGGACCCTTAGGTTAAAAGCCTAATGCTCTACCGACTGAGCTATCCGGGCTCACGCTTGTTGTGCATGGAGCGACTGCAAGCAATGTGAATAACTGGAACGCGTGTGTAGGCGTACTACGGTAATTGCTGGCTTCTGGCGCAACTGGCGACTTCACCGACTTCCCACTGACGCTGGTAGCACCCCAACAGCGGACCAGTGCCTCTTCTCCCTTTATCCCGGTGCTGACAGTAATTGCATCCTGTGCCTGCTTCCCCCGATTACGTTCGGTTGAAGCTCCGGAAGGTGGGCGACAAACGAAGGTTGGAAGGCCAAACGATGGAGGGTCGTGTGCGCAAAAACTTCCTTTCCGGTACCGGGAATCGAACCCGGGCCTCCTGGGTGAAAGCCAGGTATCCTAGCCACTAGACCACACCGGATTTGCTCGAGAAACGTGAGATTTACTCCCTCTCTTCTCGTATTTCGTGCTCAATCCGGACTCAGTGTTGTTCTCTGTTTGCGAGCATTTTTGCGCGTGCAGACTGGCATGGCGCACAGCTCGAAACTGTCTATTCATTGCTGTTTGCATCATATTTCACTCATAACAGGGGAGGAGAATGATCAAAGTTGTACCTTGCCATAATTGGAAGTAAACATTGTGACGCTGAGGCGTGGACTCCTTGTGGATAACAAACGACAATTAAGTTCGTTCGCTAGCAATAGCAACGCCGTTAATTCAGCCGTGATTTACAGCAAATTAAATGCCCCTGGTGAGGATCGAACTCACGACCTTAAGATTATGAGACTTACGCGCTACCTACTGCGCTACCGAGGCTCGTTGCAACCATCATCCCAGGAATCTTGGTAAGTCTCACATATTAGAGATAGACAGTTTGCGCTTTCTCAGGAATCTGTTGTGTCGCTACGCGTGCTTTCCCGACTTGCTAGAGTAAACTGCTGCCGCAGCTTTTTTAACGACGGAAAGCAGCACTGCCTGAGGTTACAGTACATCGCCCTTGCGGCACCTGAACACAGCGGCCTGTAGGGCCAGGCCGACGCTGGAGTTCAGTAACAGCACGCGGCCGTCCAAGTAGGGTCTCTTGCGTGCTGCATGTTTGGTTCTTCTCACAGCGAATCCTGCTATACATTCCTGAGGCTGGCGCACCTCAAGCGAGCAATCGGCGCGGCAGCACTATAGCGAGAACAGCAAAACGATGCATCGGCCGGGAATCGAAGCCGGGCCGCCCGCGTGGTAGTCGAACAACCTACCACTTTTTTAGTTGTTGTTCTCATTTTGTTAGTTGCATTTGTTGGGGGCGGACGTCCGATGACGTCCGTGCTTCCCGAGCATATTCCCGAGCAGCTGTCTGCAGGGAAAGTGGGATTGCCACCCAGCGACGTCGGATACAACCGAAAAAAGTGCTACACTCGCGGAGTCCCCCACTACACTGCCTCAAAGCGACCGCTCGTCACTATTGCGTGAGTAACGTTGCGGCCGCGGCGACGAGCCTTGCCCAAAGACGCAGCGTGCGTGGAGGCGCTGCCCGAATGCACCCTCCTACCTCGTAAAGCGCCTACAGCTACTATCACCGTGGGCCACTGCCGGCGGGCGGGAAGCCGACACAGCGCGGCGTTGCGAGCAGCGGCTGTGCGGTGGTAGTGTAATGGTGAGCATAGTTGCCTTCCGAGCAGTTGAGCCGCGTTCGATTCCCGGCCACCGCAACGGGCGCAAATCTATGCGTATGAGTATGTGAGCCACGTGCTGTTGAATTAACGTTTTCTTTCCGTCGTCGCTCCACGCAGGCCATGCTGTAGTATGTCCCGACTTGTCCCGACTTTGCTCGGCTGACGCGAAAGCTGACGCTTGGAATTCGCCCTTATCAAAAGGACAGGCGCTATAAACGACTGTGAGAGGTGAGGTGTAGCGAGGTACCAAAACGACAGGCAAACTGCGAAATTTTCTGCTCTCTCTTCTGAAACAAAAAATAAAAAAAACCGACGCAGTCGGTAGGACTCGAACCTACGCTCCCAGAGGGAATCTGATTTCTAGTCAGACGCCTTAACCACTCGGCCACGACTGCTCGTAGCTAAAGCTTCCCTCGAATCGTGAAAAATGCAACCGGTCTGCGCAGAATGTTGACAGGAAACGAACTCGGTGCACTGATTACGGCAGGGCTACCAGCGCTACGAGACGAGCCATTACGGAAGCGTTAAAATCTTCGCCCGAACAGGGATTCGAACCCTGGACACTTAGGTTAAAAGCCTAATGCTCTACCGACTGAGCTATCCGGGCTCACGCTTGTTGTGCATGGAGCGACTGCAAGCAATGTGAATAACTGGAACGCGTGTGTAGGCGTACTACGGTAATTGCTGGCTTCTGGCGCAACTGGCGACTTCACCGACTTCCCACTGACGCTGGTAGCACCCCAACAGCGGACCAGTGCCTCTTCTCCCTTTATCCCGGTGCTGACAGTAATTGCATCCTGTGCCTGCTTCCCCCGATTACGTTCGGTTGAAGCTCCGGAAGGTGGGCGACAAACGAAGGTTGGAAGGCCAAAAGATGGAGGGTCGTGTGCGCAAAAACTTCCCTTCCGGTACCGGGAATCGAACCCGGGCCTCCTGGGTGAAAGCCAGGTATCCTAGCCACTAGACCACACCGGATTTGCTCGAGAAACGTGAGATTTACTCCCTCTCTTCTCGCATTTCGTGCTCAATCCGGACTCAGTGTTGTTATCTGTTTGCGAGCATTTTTGCGCGTGCAGACTGGCATGGCGCACAGCTCGAAACTGTCTATTCATTGCTGTTTGCATCATATTTCACTCATAACAGGGGAGGAGAATGATCAAAGTTGTACCTTGCCATAATTGGAAGTAAACATTGTGACGCTGAGGCGTGGACTCCTTGTGGATAACAAACGACAATTAAGTTCGTTCGCTAGCAATAGCAACGCCGTTAATTCAGCCGTGATTTACAGCAAATTAAATGCCCCGGGTGAGGATCGAACTCACGACCTTAAGATTATGAGACTTACGCGCTACCTACTGCGCTACCGAGGCTCGTTGCAACCATCATCCCAGGAATCTTGGTAAGTCTCACATATTAGAGATAGACAGTTTGCGCTTTCTCAGGAATCTGTTGTGTCGCTACGCGTGCTTTCCCGACTTGCTAGAGTAAACTGCTGCCGCAGCTTTTTTAACGACGGAAAGCAGCACTGCCTGAGGTTACAGTACATCGCCCTTGCGGCACCTGAACACAGCGGCCTGTAGGGCCAGGCCGACGCTGGAGTTCAGTAACAGCACGCGGCCGTCCAAGTAGGGTCTCTTGCGTGCTGCATGTTTGGTTCTTCTCACAGCGAATCCTGCTATACATTCCTGAGGCTGGCGCACCTCAAGCGAGCAATCGGCGCGGCAGCACTATAGCGAGAACAGCAAAACGATGCATCGGCCGGGAATCGAAGCCGGGCCGCCCGCGTGGTAGTCGAACAACCTACCACTTTTTTAGTTGTTGTTCTCATTTTGTTAGTTGCATTTGTTGGGGGCGGACGTCCGATGACGTCCGTGCTTCCCGAGCATATTCCCGAGCAGCTGTCTGCAGGGAAAGTGGGATTGCCACCCAGCGACGTCGGATACAACCGAAAAAAGTGCTACACACGCGGAGTCCCCCACTACACTGCCTCAAAGCGACCGCTCGTCACTATTGCGTGAGTAACGTTGCGGCCGCGGCGACGAGCCTTGCCCAAAGACGCAGCGTGCGTGGAGGCGCTGCCCGAATGCACCCTCCTACCTCGTAAAGCGCCTACAGCTACTATCACCGTGGGCCACTGCCGGCGGGCGGGAAGCCGACACAGCGCGGCGTTGCGAGCAGCGGCTGTGCGGTGGTAGTGTAATGGTGAGCATAGTTGCCTTCCGAGCAGTTGAGCCGCGTTCGATTCCCGGCCACCGCAACGGGCGCAAATCTATGCGTATGAGTATGTGAGCCACGTGCTGTTGAATTAACGTTTTCTTTCCGTCGTCGCTCCACGCAGGCCATGCTGTAGTATGTCCCGACTTGTCCCGACTTTGCTCGGCTGACGCGAAAGCTGACGCTTGGAATTCGCCCTTATCAAAAGGACAGGCGCTATAAACGACTGTGAGAGGTGAGGTGTAGCGAGGTACCAAAACGACAGGCAAACTGCGAAATTTTCTGCTCTCTCTTCTGAAACAAAAAATAAAAAAAACCGACGCAGTCGGTAGGACTCGAACCTACGCTCCCAGAGGGAATCTGTTTTCTAGTCAGACGCCTTAACCACTCGGCCACGACTGCTCGTAGCTAAAGCTTCCCTCGAATCGTGAAAAATGCAACCGGTCTGCGCAGAATGTTGACAGGAAACGAACTCGGTGCACTGATTACGGCAGGGCTACCAGCGCTACGAGACGAGCCATTACGGAAGCGTTAAAATCTTCGCCCGAACAGGGATTCGAACCCTGGACCCTTAGGTTAAAAGCCTAATGCTCTACCGACTGAGCTATCCGGGCTCACGCTTGTAGTGCATGGAGCGACTGCAAGCAATGTGAATAACTGGAACGCGTGTGTAGGCGTACTACGGTAATTGCTGGCTTCTGGCGCAACTGGCGACTTCACCGACTTCCCACTGACGCTGGTAGCACCCCAACAGCGGACCAGTGCCTCTTCTCCCTTTATCCCGGTGCTGACAGTAATTGCATCCTGTGCCTGCTTCCCCCGATTACGTTCGGTTGAAGCTCCGGAAGGTGGGCGACAAACGAAGGTTGGAAGGCCAAAAGATGGAGGGTCGTGTGCGCAAAAACTTCCCTTCCGGTACCGGGAATCGAACCCGGGCCTCCTGGGTGAAAGCCAGGTGTCCTAGCCACTAGACCACACCGGATTTGCTCGAGAAACGTGAGATTTACTCCCTCTCTTCTCGCATTTCGTGCTCAATCCGGACTCAGTGTTGTTCTCTGTTTGCGAGCATTTTTGCGCGTGCAGACTGGCATGGCGCACAGCTCGAAACTGTCTATTCATTGCTGTTTGCATCATATTTCACTCATAACAGGGGAGGAGAATGATCAAAGTTGTACCTTGCCATAATTGGAAGTAAACATTGTGACGCTGAGGCGTGGACTCCTTGTGGATAACAAACGACAATTAAGTTCGTTCGCTAGCAATAGCAACGCCGTTAATTCAGCCGTGATGTACAGCAAATTAAATGCCCCGGGTGAGGATCGAACTCACGACCTTAAGATTATGAGACTTACGCGCTACCTACTGCGCTACCGAGGCTCGTTGCAACCATCATCCCAGGAATCTTGGTAAGTCTCACATATTAGAGATAGACAGTTTGCGCTTTCTCAGGAATCTGTTGTGTCGCTACGCGTGCTTTCCCGACTTGCTAGAGTAAACTGCTGCCGCAGCTTTTTTAACGACGGAAAGCAGCACTGCCTGAGGTTACAGTACATCGCCCTTGCGGCACCTGAACACAGCGGCCTGTAGGGCCAGGCCGACGCTGGAGTTCAGTAACAGCACGCGGCCGTCCAAGTAGGGTCTCTTGCGTGCTGCATGTTTGGTTCTTCTCACAGCGAATCCTGCTATACATTCCTGAGGCTGGCGCACCTCAAGCGAGCAATCGGCGCGGCAGCACTATAGCGAGAACAGCAAAACGATGCATCGGCCGGGAATCGAAGCCGGGCCGCCCGCGTGGTAGTCGAACAACCTACCACTTTTTTAGTTGTTGTTCTCATTTTGTTAGTTGCATTTGTTGGGGGCGGATGTCCGATGACGTCCGTGCTTCCCGAGCATATTCCCGAGCAGCTGTCTGCAGGGAAAGTGGGATTGCCACCCAGCGACGTCGGATACAACCGAAAAAAGTGCTTCACACGCGGAGTCCCCCACTACACTGCCTCAAAGCGACCGCTCGTCACTATTGCGTGAGTAACGTTGCGGCCGCGGCGACGAGCCTTGCCCAAAGACGCAGCGTGCGTGGAGGCGCTGCCCGAATGCACCCTCCTACCTCGTAAAGCGCCTACAGCTACTATCACCGTGGGCCACTGCCGGCGGGCGGGAAGCCGACACAGCGCGGCGTTGCGAGCAGCGGCTGTGCGGTGGTAGTGTAATGGTGAGCATAGTTGCCTTCCGAGCAGTTGAGCCGCGTTCGATTCCCGGCCACCGCAACGGGCGCAAATCTATGCGTATGAGTATGTGAGCCACGTGCTGTTGAATTAACGTTTTCTTTCCGTCGTCGCTCCACGCAGGCCATGCTGTAGTATGTCCCGACTTGTCCCGACTTTGCTCGGCTGACGCGAAAGCTGACGCTTGGAATTCGCCCTTATCAAAAGGACAGGCGCTATAAACGACTGTGAGAGGTGAGGTGTAGCGAGGTACCAAAACGACAGGCAAACTGCGAAATTTTCTGCTCTCTCTTCTGAAACAAAAAATAAAAAAAACCGACGCAGTCGGTAGGACTCGAACCTACGCTCCCAGAGGGAATCTGATTTCTAGTCAGACGCCTTAACCACTCGGCCACGACTGCTCGTAGCTAAAGCTTCCCTCGAATCGTGAAAAATGCAACCGGTCTGCGCAGAATGTTGACAGGAAACGAACTCTGTGCACTGATTACGGCAGGGCTACCAGCGCTACAAGACGAGCCATTACGGAAGCGTTAAAATCTTCGCCCGAACAGGGATTCGAACCCTGGACCCTTAGGTTAAAAGCCTAATGCTCTACCGACTGAGCTATCCGGGCTCACGCTTGTTGTGCATGGAGCGACTGCAAGCAATGTGAATAACTGGAACGCGTGTGTAGGCGTACTACGGTAATTGCTGGCTTCTGGCGCAACTGGCGACTTCACCGACTTCCCACTGACGCTGGTAGCACCCCAACAGCGGACCAGTGCCTCTTCTCCCTTTATCCCGGTGCTGACAGTAATTGCATCCTGTGCCTGCTTCCCCCGATTACGTTCGGTTGAAGCTCCGGAAGGTGGGCGACAAACGAAGGTTGGAAGGCCAAACGATGGAGGGTCGTGTGCGCAAAAACTTCCCTTCCGGTACCGGGAATCGAACCCGGGCCTCCTGGGTGAAAGCCAGGTATCCTAGCCACTAGACCACACCGGATTTGCTCGAGAAACGTGAGATTTACTCCCTCTCTTCTCGCATTTCGTGCTCAATCCGGACTCAGTGTTGTTCTCTGTTTGCGAGCATTTTTGCGCGTGCAGACTGGCATGGCGCACAGCTCGAAACTGTCTATTCATTGCTGTTTGCATCATATTTCACTCATAACAGGGGAGGAGAATGATCAAAGTTGTACCTTGCCATAATTGGAAGTAAACATTGTGACGCTGAGGCGTGGACTCCTTGTGGATAACAAACGACAATTAAGTTCGTTCGCTAGCAATAGCAACGCCGTTAATTCAGCCGTGATGTACAGCAAATTAAATGCCCCGGGTGAGGATCGAACTCACGACCTTAAGATTATGAGACTTACGCGCTACCTACTGCGCTACCGAGGCTCGTTGCAACCATCATCCCAGGAATCTTGGTAAGTCTCACATATTAGAGATAGACAGTTTGCGCTTTCTCAGGAATCTGTTGTGTCGCTACGCGTGCTTTCCCGACTTGCTAGAGTAAACTGCTGCCGCAGCTTTTTTAACGACGGAAAGCAGCACTGCCTGAGGTTACAGTACATCGCCCTTGCGGCACCTGAACACAGCGGCCTGTAGGGCCAGGCCGACGCTGGAGTTCAGTAACAGCACGCGGCCGTCCAAGTAGGGTCTCTTGCGTGCTGCATGTTTGGTTCTTCTCACAGCGAATCCTGCTATACATTCCTGAGGCTGGCGCACCTCAAGCGAGCAATCGGCGCGGCAGCACTATAGCGAGAACAGCAAAACGATGCATCGGCCGGGAATCGAAGCCGGGCCGCCCGCGTGGTAGTCGAACAACCTACCACTTTTTTAGTTGTTGTTCTCATTTTGTTAGTTGCATTTGTTGGGGGCGGACGTCCGATGACGTCCGTGCTTCCCGAGCATATTCCCGAGCAGCTGTCTGCAGGGAAAGTGGGATTGCCACCCAGCGACGTCGGATACAACCGAAAAAAGTGCTACACACGCGGAGTCCCCCACTACACTGCCTCAAAGCAACCGCTCGTCACTATTGCGTGAGTAACGTTGCGGCCGCGGCGACGAGCCTTGCCCAAAGACGCAGCGTGCGTGGAGGCGCTGCCCGAATGCACCCTCCTACCTCGTAAAGCGCCTACAGCTACTATCACCGTGGGCCACTGCCGGCGGGCGGGAAGCCGACACAGCGCGGCGTTGCGAGCAGCGGCTGTGCGGTGGTAGTGTAATGGTGAGCATAGTTGCCTTCCGAGCAGTTGAGCCGCGTTCGATTCCCGGCCACCGCAACGGGCGCAAATCTATGCGTATGAGTATGTGAGCCACGTGCTGTTGAATTAACGTTTTCTTTCCGTCGTCGCTCCACGCAGGCCATCCTGTAGTATGTCCCGACTTGTCCCGACTTTGCTCGGCTGACGCGAAAGCTGACGCTTGGAATTCGCCCTTATCAAAAGGACAGGCGCTATAAACGACTGTGAGAGGTGAGGTGTAGCGAGGTACCAAAACGACAGGCAAACTGCGAAATTTTCTGCTCTCTCTTCTGAAACAAAAAATAAAAAAAACCGACGCAGTCGGTAGGACTCGAACCTACGCTCCCAGAGGGAATCTGATTTCTAGTCAGACGCCTTAACCACTCGGCCACGACTGCTCGTAGCTAAAGCTTCCCTCGAATCGTGAAAAATGCAACCGGTCTGCGCAGAATGTTGACAGGAAACGAACTCGGTGCACTGATTACGGCAGGGCTACCAGCGCTACGAGACGAGCCATTACGGAAGCGTTAAAATCTTCGCCCGAACAGGGATTCGAACCCTGGACCCTTAGGTTAAAAGCCTGATGCTCTACCGACTGAGCTATCCGGGCTCACGCTTGTTGTGCATGGAGCGACTGCAAGCAATGTGAATAACTGGAACGCGTGTGTAGGCGTACTACGGTAATTGCTGGCTTCTGGCGCAACTGGCGACTTCACCGACTTCCCACTGACGCTGGTAGCACCCCAACAGCGGACCAGTGCCTCTTCTCCCTTTATCCCGGTGCTGACAGTAATTGCATCCTGTGCCTGCTTCCCCCGATTACGTTCGGTTGAAGCTCCGGAAGGTGGGCGACAAACGAAGGTTGGAAGGCCAAAAGATGGAGGGTCGTGTGCGCAAAAACTTCCCTTCCGGTACCGGGAATCGAACCCGGGCCTCCTGGGTGAAAGCCAGGTATCCTAGCCACTAGACCACACCGGATTTGCTCGAGAAACGTGAGATTTACTCCCTCTCTTCTCGCATTTCGTGCTCAATCCGGACTCAGTGTTGTTCTCTGTTTGCGAGCATTTTTGCGCGTGCAGACTGGCATGGCGCACAGCTCGAAACTGTCTATTCATTGCTGTTTGCATCATATTTCACTCATAACAGGGGAGGTGAATGATCAAAGTTGTACCTTGCCATAATTGGAAGTAAACATTGTGACGCTGAGGCGTGGACTCCTTGTGGATAACAAACGACAATTAAGTTCGTTCGCTAGCAATAGCAACGCCGTTAATTCAGCCGTGATGTACAGCAAATTAAATGCCCCAGGTGAGTATCGAACTCACGACCTTAAGATTATGAGACTTACGCGCTACCTACTGCGCTACCGAGGCTCGTTGCAACCATCATCCCAGGAATCTTGGTAAGTCTCACATATTAGAGATAGACAGTTTGCGCTTTCTCAGGAATCTGTTGTGTCGCTACGCGTGCTTTCCCGACTTGCTAGAGTAAACTGCTGCCGCAGCTTTTTTAACGACGGAAAGCAGCACTGCCTGAGGTTACAGTACATCGCCCTTGCGGCACCTGAACACAGCGGCCTGTAGGGCCAGGCCGACGCTGGAGTTCAGTAACAGCACGCGGCCGTCCAAGTAGGGTCTCTTGCGTGCTGCATGTTTGGTTCTTCTCACAGCGAATCCTGCTATACATTCCTGAGGCTGGCGCACCTCAAGCGAGCAATCGGCGCGGCAGCACTATAGCGAGAACAGCAAAACGATGCATCGGCCGGGAATCGAAGCCGGGCCGCCCGCGTGGTAGTCGAACAACCTACCACTTTTTTAGTTGTTGTTCTCATTTTGTTAGTTGCATTTGTTGGGGGCGGACGTCCGATGACGTCCGTGCTTCCCGAGCATATTCCCGAGCAGCTGTCTGCAGGGAAAGTGGGATTGCCACCCAGCGACGTCGGATACAACCGAAAAAAGTGCTTCACACGCGGAGTCCCCCACTACACTGCCTCAAAGCGACCGCTCGTCACTATTGCGTGAGTAACGTTGCGGCCGCGGCGACGAGCCTTGCCCAAAGACGCAGCGTGCGTGGAGGCGCTGCCCGAATGCACCCTCCTACCTCGTAAAGCGCCTACAGCTACTATCACCGTGGGCCACTGCCGGCGGGCGGGAAGCCGACACAGCGCGGCGTTGCGAGCAGCGGCTGTGCGGTGGTAGTGTAATGGTGAGCATAGTTGCCTTCCGAGCAGTTGAGCCGCGTTCGATTCCCGGCCACCGCAACGGGCGCAAATCTATGCGTATGAGTATGTGAGCCACGTGCTGTTGAATTAACGTTTTCTTTCCGTCGTCGCTCCACGCAGGCCATGCTGTAGTATGTCCCGACTTGTCCCGACTTTGCTCGGCTGACGCGAAAGCTGACGCTTGGAATTCGCCCTTATCAAAAGGACAGGCGCTATAAACGACTGTGAGAGGTGAGGTGTAGCGAGGTACCAAAACGACAGGCAAACTGCGAAATTTTCTGCTCTCTCTTCTGAAACAAAAAATAAAAAAAACCGACGCAGTCGGTAGGACTCGAACCTACGCTCCCAGAGGGAATCTGATTTCTAGTCAGACGCCTTAACCACTCGGCCACGACTGCTCGTAGCTAAAGCTTCCCTCGAATCGTGAAAAATGCAACCGGTCTGCGCAGAATGTTGACAGGAAACGAACTCGGTGCACTGATTACGGCAGGGCTACCAGCGCTACAAGACGAGCCATTACGGAAGCGTTAAAATCTTCGCCCGAACAGGGATTCGAACCCTGGACCCTTAGGTTAAAAGCCTAATGCTCTACCGACTGAGCTATCCGGGCTCACGCTTGTTGTGCATGGAGCGACTGCAAGCAATGTGAATAACTGGAACGCGTGTGTAGGCGTACTACGGTAATTGCTGGCTTCTGGCGCAACTGGCGACTTCACCGACTTCCCACTGACGCTGGTAGCACCCCAACAGCGGACCAGTGCCTCTTCTCCCTTTATCCCGGTGCTGACAGTAATTGCATCCTGTGCCTGCTTCCCCCGATTACGTTCGGTTGAAGCTCCGGAAGGTGGGCGACAAACGAAGGTTGGAAGGCCAAACGATGGAGGGTCGTGTGCGCAAAAACTTCCCTTCCGGTACCGGGAATCGAACCCGGGCCTCCTGGGTGAAAGCCAGGTATCCTAGCCACTAGACCACACCGGATTTGCTCGAGAAACGTGAGATTTACTCCCTCTCTTCTCGCATTTCGTGCTCAATCCGGACTCAGTGTTGTTCTCTGTTTGCGAGCATTTTTGCGCGTGCAGACTGGCATGGCGCACAGCTCGAAACTGTCTATTCATTGCTGTTTGCATCATATTTCACTCATAACAGGGGAGGAGAATGATCAAAGTTGTACCTTGCCATAATTGGAAGTAAACATTGTGACGCTGAGGCGTGGACTCCTTGTGGATAACAAACGACAATTAAGTTCGTTCGCTAGCAATAGCAACGCCGTTAATTCAGCCGTGATGTACAGCAAATTAAATGCCCCGGGTGAGGATCGAACTCACGACCTTAAGATTATGAGACTTACGCGCTACCTACTGCGCTACCGAGGCTCGTTGCAACCATCATCCCAGGAATCTTGGTAAGTCTCACATATTAGAGATAGACAGTTTGCGCTTTCTCAGGAATCTGTTGTGTCGCTACGCGTGCTTTCCCGACTTGCTAGAGTAAACTGCTGCCGCAGCTTTTTTAACGACGGAAAGCAGCACTGCCTGAGGTTACAGTACATCGCCCTTGCGGCACCTGAACACAGCGGCCTGTAGGGCCAGGCCGACGCTGGAGTTCAGTAACAGCACGCGGCCGTCCAAGTAGGGTCTCTTGCGTGCTGCATGTTTGGTTCTTCTCACAGCGAATCCTGCTATACATTCCTGAGGCTGGCGCACCTCAAGCGAGCAATCGGCGCGGCAGCACTATAGCGAGAACAGCAAAACGATGCATCGGCCGGGAATCGAAGCCGGGCCGCCCGCGTGGTAGTCGAACAACCTACCACTTTTTTAGTTGTTGTTCTCATTTTGTTAGTTGCATTTGTTGGGGGCGGACGTCCGATGACGTCCGTGCTTCCCGAGCATATTCCCGAGCAGCTGTCTGCAGGGAAAGTGGGATTGCCACCCAGCGACGTCGGATACAACCGAAAAAAGTGCTACACACGCGGAGTCCCCCACTACACTGCCTCAAAGCGACCGCTCGTCACTATTGCGTGAGTAACGTTGCGGCCGCGGCGACGAGCCTTGCCCAAAGACGCAGCGTGCGTGGAGGCGCTGCCCGAATGCACCCTCCTACCTCGTAAAGCGCCTACAGCTACTATCACCGTGGGCCACTGCCGGCGGGCGGGAAGCCGACACAGCGCGGCGTTGCGAGCAGCGGCTGTGCGGTGGTAGTGTAATGGTGAGCATAGTTGCCTTCCGAGCAGTTGAGCCGCGTTCGATTCCCGGCCACCGCAACGGGCGCAAATCTATGCGTATGAGTATGTGAGCCACGTGCTGTTGAATTAACGTTTTCTTTCCGTCGTCGCTCCACGCAGGCCATCCTGTAGTATGTCCCGACTTGTCCCGACTTTGCTCGGCTGACGCGAAAGCTGACGCTTGGAATTCGCCCTTATCAAAAGGACAGGCGCTATAAACGACTGTGAGAGGTGAGGTGTAGCGAGGTACCAAAACGACAGGCAAACTGCGAAATTTTCTGCTCTCTCTTCTGAAACAAAAAATAAAAAAAACCGACGCAGTCGGTAGGACTCGAACCTACGCTCCCACAGGGAATCTGATTTCTAGTCAGACGCCTTAACCACTCGGCCACGACTGCTCGTAGCTAAAGCTTCCCTCGAATCGTGAAAAATGCAACCGGTCTGCGCAGAATGTTGACAGGAAACGAACTCGGTGCACTGATTACGGCAGGGCTACCAGCGCTACGAGACGAGCCATTACGGAAGCGTTAAAATCTTCGCCCGAACAGGGATTCGAACCCTGGACCCTTAGGTTAAAAGCCTGATGCTCTACCGACTGAGCTATCCGGGCTCACGCTTGTTGTGCATGGAGCGACTGCAAGCAATGTGAATAACTGGAACGCGTGTGTAGGCGTACTACGGTAATTGCTGGCTTCTGGCGCAACTGGCGACTTCACCGACTTCCCACTGACGCTGGTAGCACCCCAACAGCGGACCAGTGCCTCTTCTCCCTTTATCCCGGTGCTGACAGTAATTGCATCCTGTGCCTGCTTCCCCCGATTACGTTCGGTTGAAGCTCCGGAAGGTGGGCGACAAACGAAGGTTGGAAGGCCAAAAGATGGAGGGTCGTGTGCGCAAAAACTTCCCTTCCGGTACCGGGAATCGAACCCGGGCCTCCTGGGTGAAAGCCAGGTATCCTAGCCACTAGACCACACCGGATTTGCTCGAGAAACGTGAGATTTACTCCCTCTCTTCTCGCATTTCGTGCTCAATCCGGACTCAGTGTTGTTCTCTGTTTGCGAGCATTTTTGCGCGTGCAGACTGGCATGGCGCACAGCTCGAAACTGTCTATTCATTGCTGTTTGCATCATATTTCACTCATAACAGGGGAGGTGAATGATCAAAGTTGTACCTTGCCATAATTGGAAGTAAACATTGTGACGCTGAGGCGTGGACTCCTTGTGGATAACAAACGACAATTAAGTTCGTTCGCTAGCAATAGCAACGCCGTTAATTCAGCCGTGATGTACAGCAAATTAAATGCCCCGGGTGAGTATCGAACTCACGACCTTAAGATTATGAGACTTACGCGCTACCTACTGCGCTACCGAGGCTCGTTGCAACCATCATCCCAGGAATCTTGGTAAGTCTCACATATTAGAGATAGACAGTTTGCGCTTTCTCAGGAATCTGTTGTGTCGCTACGCGTGCTTTCCCGACTTGCTAGAGTAAACTGCTGCCGCAGCTTTTTTAACGACGGAAAGCAGCACTGCCTGAGGTTACAGTACATCGCCCTTGCGGCACCTGAACACAGCGGCCTGTAGGGCCAGGCCGACGCTGGAGTTCAGTAACAGCACGCGGCCGTCCAAGTAGGGTCTCTTGCGTGCTGCATGTTTGGTTCTTCTCACAGCGAATCCTGCTATACATTCCTGAGGCTGGCGCACCTCAAGCGAGCAATCGGCGCGGCAGCACTATAGCGAGAACAGCAAAACGATGCATCGGCCGGGAATCGAAGCCGGGCCGCCCGCGTGGTAGTCGAACAACCTACCACTTTTTTAGTTGTTGTTCTCATTTTGTTAGTTGCATTTGTTGGGGGCGGACGTCCGATGACGTCCGTGCTTCCCGAGCATATTCCCGAGCAGCTGTCTGCAGGGAAAGTGGGATTGCCACCCAGCGACGTCGGATACAACCGAAAAAAGTGCTACACACGCGGAGTCCCCCACTACACTGCCTCAAAGCGACCGCTCGTCACTATTGCGTGAGTAACGTTGCTGCCGCGGCGACGAGCCTTGCCCAAAGACGCAGCGTGCGTGGAGGCGCTGCCCGAATGCACCCTCCTACCTCGTAATGCGCCTACAGCTACTATCACCGTGGGCCACTGCCGGCGGGCGGGAAGCCGACACAGCGCGGCGTTGCGAGCAGCGGCTGTGCGGTGGTAGTGTAATGGTGAGCATAGTTGCCTTCCGAGCAGTTGAGCCGCGTTCGATTCCCGGCCACCGCAACGGGCGCAAATCTATGCGTATGAGTATGTGAGCCACGTGCTGTTGAATTAACGTTTTCTTTCCGTCGTCGCTCCACGCAGGCCATGCTGTAGTATGTCCCGACTTGTCCCGACTTTGCTCGGCTGACGCGAAAGCTGACGCTTGGAATTCGCCCTTATCAAAAGGACAGGCGCTATAAACGACTGTGAGAGGTGAGGTGTAGCGAGGTACCAAAACGACAGGCAAACTGCGAAATTTTCTGCTCTCTCTTCTGAAACAAAAAATAAAAAAAACCGACGCAGTCGGTAGGACTCGAACCTACGCTCCCAGAGGGAATCTGATTTCTAGTCAGACGCCTTAACCACTCGGCCACGACTGCTCGTAGCTAAAGCTTCCCTCGAATCGTGAAAAATGCAACCGGTCTGCGCAGAATGTTGACAGGAAACGAACTCGGTGCACTGATTACGGCAGGGCTACCAGCGCTACGAGACGAGCCATTACGGAAGCGTTAAAATCTTCGCCCGAACAGGGATTCGAACCCTGGACCCTTAGGTTAAAAGCCTAATGCTCTACCGACTGAGCTATCCGGGCTCACGCTTGTAGTGCATGGAGCGACTGCAAGCAATGTGAATAACTGGAACGCGTGTGTAGGCGTACTACGGTAATTGCTGGCTTCTGGCGCAACTGGCGACTTCACCGACTTCCCACTGACGCTGGTAGCACCCCAACAGCGGACCAGTGCCTCTTCTCCCTTTATCCCGGTGCTGACAGTAATTGCATCCTGTGCCTGCTTCCCCCGATTACGTTCGGTTGAAGCTCCGGAAGGTGGGCGACAAACGAAGGTTGGAAGGCCAAAAGATGGAGGGTCGTGTGCGCAAAAACTTCCCTTCCGGTACCGGGAATCGAACCCGGGCCTCCTGGGTGAAAGCCAGGTGTCCTAGCCACTAGACCACACCGGATTTGCTCGAGAAACGTGAGATTTACTCCCTCTCTTCTCGCATTTCGTGCTCAATCCGGACTCAGTGTTGTTCTCTGTTTGCGAGCATTTTTGCGCGTGCAGACTGGCATGGCGCACAGCTCGAAACTGTCTATTCATTGCTGTTTGCATCATATTTCACTCATAACAGGGGAGGTGAATGATCAAAGTTGTACCTTGCCATAATTGGAAGTAAACATTGTGACGCTGAGGCGTGGACTCCTTGTGGATAACAAACGACAATTAAGTTCGTTCGCTAGCAATAGCAACGCCGTTAATTCAGCCGTGATGTACAGCAAATTAAATGCCCCAGGTGAGGATCGAACTCACGACCTTAAGATTATGAGACTTACGCGCTACCTACTGCGCTACCGAGGCTCGTTGCAACCATCATCCCAGGAATCTTGGTAAGTCTCACATATTAGAGATAGACAGTTTGCGCTTTCTCAGGAATCTGTTGTGTCGCTACGCGTGCTTTCCCGACTTGCTAGAGTAAACTGCTGCCGCAGCTTTTTTAACGACGGAAAGCAGCACTGCCTGAGGTTACAGTACATCGCCCTTGCGGCACCTGAACACAGCGGCCTGTAGGGCCAGGCCGACGCTGGAGTTCAGTAACAGCACGCGGCCGTCCAAGTAGGGTCTCTTGCGTGCTGCATGTTTGGTTCTTCTCACAGCGAATCCTGCTATACATTCCTGAGGCTGGCGCACCTCAAGCGAGCAATCGGCGCGGCAGCACTATAGCGAGAACAGCAAAACGATGCATCGGCCGGGAATCGAAGCCGGGCCGCCCGCGTGGTAGTCGAACAACCTACCACTTTTTTAGTTGTTGTTCTCATTTTGTTAGTTGCATTTGTTGGGGGCGGACGTCCGATGACGTCCGTGCTTCCCGAGCATATTCCCGAGCAGCTGTCTGCAGGGAAAGTGGGATTGCCACCCAGCGACGTCGGATACAACCGAAAAAAGTGCTACACACGCGGAGTCCCCCACTACACTGCCTCAAAGCGACCGCTCGTCACTATTGCGTGAGTAACGTTGCTGCCGCGGCGACGAGCCTTGCCCAAAGACGCAGCGTGCGTGGAGGCGCTGCCCGAATGCACCCTCCTACCTCGTAATGCGCCTACAGCTACTATCACCGTGGGCCACTGCCGGCGGGCGGGAAGCCGACACAGCGCGGCGTTGCGAGCAGCGGCTGTGCGGTGGTAGTGTAATGGTGAGCATAGTTGCCTTCCGAGCAGTTGAGCCGCGTTCGATTCCCGGCCACCGCAACGGGCGCAAATCTATGCGTATGAGTATGTGAGCCACGTGCTGTTGAATTAACGTTTTCTTTCCGTCGTCGCTCCACGCAGGCCATGCTGTAGTATGTCCCGACTTGTCCCGACTTTGCTCGGCTGACGCGAAAGCTGACGCTTGGAATTCGCCCTTATCAAAAGGACAGGCGCTATAAACGACTGTGAGAGGTGAGGTGTAGCGAGGTACCAAAACGACAGGCAAACTGCGAAATTTTCTGCTCTCTCTTCTGAAACAAAAAATAAAAAAAACCGACGCAGTCGGTAGGACTCGAACCTACGCTCCCAGAGGGAATCTGATTTCTAGTCAGACGCCTTAACCACTCGGCCACGACTGCTCGTAGCTAAAGCTTCCCTCGAATCGTGAAAAATGCAACCGGTCTGCGCAGAATGTTGACAGGAAACGAACTCGGTGCACTGATTACGGCAGGGCTACCAGCGCTACGAGACGAGCCATTACGGAAGCGTTAAAATCTTCGCCCGAACAGGGATTCGAACCCTGGACCCTTAGGTTAAAAGCCTAATGCTCTACCGACTGAGCTATCCGGGCTCACGCTTGTA
Organism: Schistocerca cancellata; assembly: GCF_023864275.1. NCBI lineage: Eukaryota > Metazoa > Arthropoda > Insecta > Orthoptera > Acrididae > Schistocerca > Schistocerca cancellata. The sequence continues at coordinate 480,899 of NW_026046428.1, read as the reverse complement.
GTGCATGGAGCGACTGCAAGCAATGTGAATAACTGGAACGCGTGTGTAGGCGTACTACGGTAATTGCTGGCTTCTGGCGCAACTGGCGACTTCACCGACTTCCCACTGACGCTGGTAGCACCCCAACAGCGGACCAGTGCCTCTTCTCCCTTTATCCCGGTGCTGACAGTAATTGCATCCTGTGCCTGCTTCCCCCGATTACGTTCGGTTGAAGCTCCGGAAGGTGGGCGACAAACGAAGGTTGGAAGGCCAAAAGATGGAGGGTCGTGTGCGCAAAAACTTCCCTTCCGGTACCGGGAATCGAACCCGGGCCTCCTGGGTGAAAGCCAGGTATCCTAGCCACTAGACCACACCGGATTTGCTCGAGAAACGTGAGATTTACTCCCTCTCTTCTCGCATTTCGTGCTCAATCCGGACTCAGTGTTGTTCTCTGTTTGCGAGCATTTTTGCGCGTGCAGACTGGCATGGCGCACAGCTCGAAACTGTCTATTCATTGCTGTTTGCATCATATTTCACTCATAACAGGGGAGGAGAATGATCAAAGTTGTACCTTGCCATAATTGGAAGTAAACATTGTGACGCTGAGGCGTGGACTCCTTGTGGATAACAAACGACAATTAAGTTCGTTCGCTAGCAATAGCAACGCCGTTAATTCAGCCGTGATGTACAGCAAATTAAATGCCCCGGGTGAGGATCGAACTCACGACCTTAAGATTATGAGACTTACGCGCTACCTACTGCGCTACCGAGGCTCGTTGCAACCAGCATCCCAGGAATCTTGGTAAGTCTCACATATTAGAGATAGACAGTTTGCGCTTTCTCAGGAATCTGTTGTGTCGCTACGCGTGCTTTCCCGACTTGCTAGAGTAAACTGCTGCCGCAGCTTTTTTAACGACGGAAAGCAGCACTGCCTGAGGTTACAGTACATCGCCCTTGCGGCACCTGAACACAGCGGCCTGTAGGGCCAGGCCGACGCTGGAGTTCAGTAACAGCACGCGGCCGTCCAAGTAGGGTCTCTTGCGTGCTGCATGTTTGGTTCTTCTCACAGCGAATCCTGCTATACATTCCTGAGGCTGGCGCACCTCAAGCGAGCAATCGGCGTGGCAGCACTATAGCGAGAACAGCAAAACGATGCATCGGCCGGGAATCGAAGCCGGGCCGCCCGCGTGGTAGTCGAACAACCTACCACTTTTTTAGTTGTTGTTCTCATTTTGTTAGTTGCATTTGTTGGGGGCGGACGTCCGATGACGTCCGTCCTTCCCGAGCATATTCCCGAGCAGCTGTCTGCAGGGAAAGTGGGATTGCCACCCAGCGACGTCGGATACAACCGAAAAAAGTGCTACACACGCGGAGTCCCCCACTACACTGCCTCAAAGCGACCGCTCGTCACTATTGCGTGAGTAACGTTGCGGCCGCGGCGACGAGCCTTGCCCAAAGACGCAGCGTGCGTGGAGGCGCTGCCCGAATGCACCCTCCTACCTCGTAAAGCGCCTACAGCTACTATCACCGTGGGCCACTGCCGGCGGGCGGGAAGCCGACACAGCGCGGCGTTGCGAGCAGCGGCTGTGCGGTGGTAGTGTAATGGTGAGCATAGTTGCCTTCCGAGCAGTTGAGCCGCGTTCGATTCCCGGCCACCGCAACGGGCGCAAATCTATGCGTATGAGTATGTGAGCCACGTGCTGTTGAATTAACGTTTTCTTTCCGTCGTCGCTCCACGCAGGCCATCCTGTAGTATGTCCCGACTTGTCCCGACTTTGCTCGGCTGACGCGAAAGCTGACGCTTGGAATTCGCCCTTATCAAAAGGACAGGCGCTATAAACGACTGTGAGAGGTGAGGTGTAGCGAGGTACCAAAACGACAGGCAAACTGCGAAATTTTCTGCTCTCTCTTCTGAAACAAAAAATAAAAAAAACCGACGCAGTCGGTAGGACTCGAACCTACGCTCCCAGAGGGAATCTGATTTCTAGTCAGACGCCTTAACCACTCGGCCACGACTGCTCGTAGCTAAAGCTTCCCTCGAATCGTGAAAAATGCAACCGGTCTGCGCAGAATGTTGACAGGAAACGAACTCGGTGCACTGATTACGGCAGGGCTACCAGCGCTACGAGACGAGCCATTACGGAAGCGTTAAAATCTTCGCCCGAACAGGGATTCGAACCCTGGACCCTTAGGTTAAAAGCCTAATGCTCTACCGACTGAGCTATCCGGGCTCACGCTTGTTGTGCATGGAGCGACTGCAAGCAATGTGAATAACTGGAACGCGTGTGTAGGCATACTACGGTAATTGCTGGCTTCTGGCGCAACTGGCGACTTCACCGACTTCCCACTGACGCTGGTAGCACCCCAACAGCGGACCAGTGCCTCTTCTCCCTTTATCCCGGTGCTGACAGTAATTGCATCCTGTGCCTGCTTCCCCCGATTACGTTCGGTTGAAGCTCCGGAAGGTGGGCGACAAACGAAGGTTGGAAGGCCAAAAGATGGAGGGTCGTGTGCGCAAAAACTTCCCTTCCGGTACCGGGAATCGAACCCGGGCCTCCTGGGTGAAAGCCAGGTATCCTAGCCACTAGACCACACCGGATTTGCTCGAGAAACGTGAGATTTACTCCCTCTCTTCTCGCATTTCGTGCTCAATCCGGACTCAGTGTTGTTCTCTGTTTGCGAGCATTTTTGTGCGTGCAGACTGGCATGGCGCACAGCTCGAAACTGTCTATTCATTGCTGTTTGCATCATATTTCACTCATAACAGGGGAGGAGAATGATCAAAGTTGTACCTTGCCATAATTGGAAGTAAACATTGTGACGCTGAGGCGTGGACTCCTTGTGGATAACAAACGACAATTAAGTTCGTTCGCTAGCAATAGCAACGCCGTTAATTCAGCCGTGATGTACAGCAAATTAAATGCCCCGGGTGAGGATCGAACTCACGACCTTAAGATTATGAGACTTACGCGCTACCTACTGCGCTACCGAGGCTCGTTGCAACCAGCATCCCAGGAATCTTGGTAAGTCTCACATATTAGAGATAGACAGTTTGCGCTTTCTCAGGAATCTGTTGTGTCGCTACGCGTGCTTTCCCGACTTGCTAGAGTAAACTGCTGCCGCAGCTTTTTTAACGACGGAAAGCAGCACTGCCTGAGGTTACAGTACATCGCCCTTGCGGCACCTGAACACAGCGGCCTGTAGGGCCAGGCCGACGCTGGAGTTCAGTAACAGCACGCGGCCGTCCAAGTAGGGTCTCTTGCGTGCTGCATGTTTGGTTCTTCTCACAGCGAATCCTGCTATACATTCCTGAGGCTGGCGCACCTCAAGCGAGCAATCGGCGCGGCAGCACTATAGCGAGAACAGCAAAACGATGCATCGGCCGGGAATCGAAGCCGGGCCGCCCGCGTGGTAGTCGAACAACCTACCACTTTTTTAGTTGTTGTTCTCATTTTGTTAGTTGCATTTGTTGGGGGCGGACGTCCGATGACGTCCGTCCTTCCCGAGCATATTCCCGAGCAGCTGTCTGCAGGGAAAGTGGGATTGCCACCCAGCGACGTCGGATACAACCGAAAAAAGTGCTACACACGCGGAGTCCCCCACTACACTGCCTCAAAGCGACCGCTCGTCACTATTGCGTGAGTAACGTTGCGGCCGCGGCGACGAGCCTTGCCCAAAGACGCAGCGTGCGTGGAGGCGCTGCCCGAATGCACCCTCCTACCTCGTAAAGCGCCTACAGCTACTATCACCGTGGGCCACTGCCGGCGGGCGGGAAGCCGACACAGCGCGGCGTTGCGAGCAGCGGCTGTGCGGTGGTAGTGTAATGGTGAGCATAGTTGCCTTCCGAGCAGTTGAGCCGCGTTCGATTCCCGGCCACCGCAACGGGCGCAAATCTATGCGTATGAGTATGTGAGCCACGTGCTGTTGAATTAACGTTTTCTTTCCGTCGTCGCTCCACGCAGGCCATCCTGTAGTATGTCCCGACTTGTCCCGACTTTGCTCGGCTGACGCGAAAGCTGACGCTTGGAATTCGCCCTTATCAAAAGGACAGGCGCTATAAACGACTGTGAGAGGTGAGGTGTAGCGAGGTACCAAAACGACAGGCAAACTGCGAAATTTTCTGCTCTCTCTTCTGAAACAAAAAATAAAAAAAACCGACGCAGTCGGTAGGACTCGAACCTACGCTCCCAGAGGGAATCTGATTTCTAGTCAGACGCCTTAACCACTTTTTTTTTTTTTTTTTTTTTTTTTTTTTTTCGCTCTAACCAACTTTTTTTTTTTTTTTTTTTTTTTTTAGTGTTTGTTATTTATTTTTATTTTTTGGGTTCGAACCCACGACCCTGAGATTAAGAGTCTCATGCTCTACCGACTTTTTTTTTTTTTTTTTTTTTTTTTTTTTTTTTCAGTGATTGGCAGACGGAGGCAAAGTGGGCAGGGGTCAAAAATAATCTGAGGCCTGGCCAGAATGTCTCCACCATACCCATCACTGATTTTCGACCTTTTTGCTCCTACGATCCAAAAATACAACTGCCCACTTTAGCAATTTGTTGTTTTTAATTTATTTAAATTTTTTTTTGAATTTTTTTTTTTTTTTTTTTTTTTTTTTTGTATGGTTTGTTATATTATCATGATTAAATGAAAAGAATTCGTTCGTGAAATAAGTAATGGCTCTTCGTGTGCACAAAATGAAAAAATACAACTCAATGTTCTACTGGTTGTTCCTGCCTTCATTTTTTTTATTTTTTTTTATTTTTTTCTAATTTTTTATTAGTTGTCGTTTTTGACCGTTTTGTCATAGTGGAAAATCAACAAAAAGGAAAGTATTGGAAATGAAACAGACAATGCTTCTGCACGTAGTAATATAGTCACTCAATACTGTGTGCTTTAGGTTGATGGGTTTTAGCCTATCCCCATTCTATCAAATATAATTTGTAGCATATTACCATATTTCTTCTTGTGGTCTGCATACGTACGTATTTTGTGGTATTTGCACTGTAAGTATATCTTGAAATCTGTAACCGTGTCAGTTCCAGCGTCAAGAGTTACGTAAGTTACATAATTTCCTAGGAGCCAATAGACGGCATTATTCTTCGTCTCTGGAAAATAACGGTCTTGTGGTCTGTGCAGCACTGACAGCGAGATGTACTGAGGTGAAGACCTTGTAATGAGAGCTATTTGCACTTTGAGCCAATTCCAGATATGTATATTGCCGCTGCAAGTGTATCTATGGATAATTGTGTCCACTAGTCGACATCGTTGACATAGATTGGTGTCACTGAGACCAATTTCATATAATCTTTCGTTGGTGCTAAGGATATTATTAACGGCTTTGTACCATGCTGTTCTCGTGTCAGAAGATAAAACTTTTAAATTGATGTTTTGCCAGATAGCAGTCCAGTGTATGTGAGGAAACTGTCTCTCTACTTTATTCTTTCCTTCACATGTCTGCCAGACCCGCATAATATCTCTTGACGTTAAGTGACGTAGGCGTGTAACTTCGTCCCTCAAGTAGCTTAGTTCAATATAAAAGGCTCGCACGTGCTGGAGACGATTGTTAATTTTTTGCACATCAATAGGAGGCTGCAGGCTGCGAGGCTTTAGAATTTCAAAAAGTCGGCTTGAAATACTTTCCGGTACTTCTCTAATGATAGTTAGTTGCCTTTTGACGAAGAGTGCAGAGGCTTTGTTCGTAATATTGATTAGACCTAAACCACCATTTCGGGGATGTAAGGTGGCCACTTTGGCGGTTACTCGAAACAGTTCTCCTTTCCACAGGAAATTTGTGATTCGGGACGTTATGTTCTTGGCTATCATTTTGGGTAGTGGAAAGAGCTGAGCAGTGTGGTATGCTGTAGCTAATATACACGTGTTGATGTACTTAATCCTCTGAATCTGATTCATATTCCGTGATAAATTTTCCATTATAGCACCCTGCACTTTCCGTGCTGCAGCTTTCCAATTCAACGCAGTCATTTTCATTGGGCATGCGGTTAATGTGACACCAAGCGTCGTATGCTGCCTGACCAGCTTTGCCCACTCTACGTTTATGTGCTCAAAACCCCTAAGATGTAAAATTTTGCTTTTCTTTTCATTTGAATTTGCCCCAGATGCACTGCAGTAAGTCTGAATCTCTGCAGCTAACGTAGTTACATCGTCATTATTTCTGATGATGACGCCTACATCATCGGCATAAGCTTTTATAGCTGTTTTGCACCCTGACAGTGTTATACCTGTTAATTTATCGTGAATACGTTTAAGAAATGGGTCCAGTGAAATGGCAAATAGTGACATAGAAAGGGGGCTTCCCTGAGGAACACCGCGTCGTATTTGTAATTTTCGCGTAGCCTGACTGTTAACTGCTATGCATGCGTTTATTCCTGTCGCCACGTTTTTTATTACGTTTAAGGCTCGTTCCTGGAAACCGAGTTTTTTTAACGTCTTGAAAAGGTAGATATGATTCACGAGATCGAATGCTTTATGAAAATCCAGGAAAACCAGGGCACATTTGATGTTAGTGACGGAAGTGATTGCAATTATGTCCCGAAATTCCGCTAAATTGTGAAACAGAGTTTTACCTGCAATGCAGTGTTGATACGGACTAATCAGTCTACTTGCTAAGGATGAAATTTTCTTGTTGAGAATTCTTGCTATTATTTTATAGTCCGCATTGAGCAACGAAATTGGTCGGAAGTTAGTAAGATCTTTGTGTCCTTTAGTTTTGGGGATAAGGACTATTTTACTTTCTTTAAATTCAGAGGGTATCATTGCGCCCTGAAGAACTTCATTTACAATCGCTGTAATTGTCCCTCCCACTATCGGCCAATAATGGACATAAAATTCTGCAGGTAGACCATCAGGACCTGGGGATTTATTCAGAGGGGAGGTACACAGAGTCTCATAAACGTCCTCATTACAGACGTGCGACAGGAACGTAACGTTGTCATCATCCGTCAGCTGTGGCACAAGAAAGTCGAGGAAATCATCAATAGATTCCTCGCAGCTGGAAGTTGCAGAATATAATTCATCGAAGTAGTGATAGATCTCATTCAGAATCTCTTTCTGTGTCCTAAGACTTGTACCATTAGTCGTCCGTAATTCGTCGATAAGCATCGTTCTTCTGTTTTTAGCGTGCTTCAGAAGGTGGTATAGGGAAGTTGTTTCGTCCTCTGATACAGATTTCGCCTTGGATTTTATTTTAAGTCCTTCCAGCTGATGCCTCTTAATGCTGAGTAATTTAGCCTTAATTTTTTTGATATCTGTCAGGCGAAGATGTGAACCAGATGTTTGACCATATAGCTCTCTGAGTACTGAGTAATAGAACTCAATAGTGTTTTTAAGATCTCTGGCCCTCTGAAAGCTATATTGCATGATCGTCTTCCTAAGTTTCGGCTTTGTCATTTTTGTCCACCAGTCTATGGTAGTAGCGAATCTAGGAAGAGCACGCAGGCACAACGCCCATGCGTCTTTTATCTGATCTTCTAATTCACGGTCTTGTAACAGCGAGACATTTAAATTCCACTGGTTTTTGAAGCGGCGGATTGGCTGCGCTTGTAAATTTATACAGGCCAACACACCGGAATGGTCCGAAAAGTAGACAGGAATCGTTTCTGTTTTCAATAGAGCTGTTTCGAGATTTTCGGTAATGTAGAATCTATCGATTCTGCTGCATGCATTGGATGTTGCATAGGTGTACTCGACAATAGCAGGGTGTTGGCATTCCCAAGCATCCTTTAGCTTTAAGCTAGTAACGAGATGTTTTAATTCAGCAGAATAATTAAAATTCGGACTCTGATCTTTCCTGTTGAGGACGCAATTAAAATCACCCCCCATGATAAGGTGACTGGGGTTTTTGCGTAATAAGTAGATTACCTCGTCTTTAAAAAATCGTGTTCTGTCAGATCTATGTGAGCTGCCGGAAGGGGCATACAAGTTAATAAGGGACACGTCATAAATCTTGAGCCCTATTCCCCTTCCAGATTCCAATCGTTCCACTTCCGTTACTGGAATCCCATCCCGGATTAAAAAAGCTGTCCCCACGCTAGTTTCGTGGGAGACATTTAGGTGAGCAACATATCCGGGAATATTTAAATCTGACGTGACAACTTCCTGCAGCAGGGCTATATCAGTTCCCGAATCATATAAAAATTCTTTTAATGCTGCTATTTTCAATGCCGACCGTATTTTATTAATATTGACAGTAGCAATAGTATAACACTGGGTCATTGCGCTATTACTCGTTGGATGTTAGGACAGTGAATAAATAACATTCTACTAAATTATTACTTAGGAGACACAGAAAAATTTAGACAGAATAGAACGTCCCATTGAGAGGTTGCAAATTGCAGTATTGGTGCAGTCTAGGTTTGAGATTTTCCTCCTGAGTCAGTAGAAGATTGATTATCAGGAAGTTCCTCAGGAGATTCTTTCAATGACTCGTGCCTGACAGTTTCGTAACGCACATTATGGGGTTTCGTGTCACCTTTCACGCCCTTCAACTTCGTCTGATTACGAGGAGCATTGACATTCGGTTGTGGCTTTAACTTCCTTCGTGGGGCATCCGAAGGCTCTGTGACGGGTTTTGTGGTGGTCGGTTGTGACGCCGATCCTGTCGGGTCGTCCAACTGTACGACACGGCCTGTACTGCTTAGTCCTGTCGTGTGGTCAATACCCGTCGGGGAAGCACTAGCCGTTACAGAGGGTTGAGCCAGACACACTAATTGTTTCTCGTGACTGTCAGAAGGCTGCTCGTCTTTGCAAACTGAGTCGCCTCCTGATGTTTCGTGGCTATTGCTAGAAACATCCCCGTCTTCGCAGTTTCCCACCAAATGTTTACGTTCTGATTGTTTACAAGCTTCCATCTGTATTTCCTGGAGTTGTGGCATTACCTCCTCCTCGCATTGTTTTTGTTTGCGTGCGGAGTGAGATTTGTCAGACAACTCGTCGTCAGAACAGCTATCAGTTATCTCATGGGGCCGTTTTTTGTCTGCAATTCGGAGGATGCGGGGGTGTCAAGATCAGCCTTTTTATCTAAACATGGAAATTGAGTAATATCATTGACGGAAAAATCAGAGTGGTTTGCTTGGGCAGTATCCACTCCCAACGGGACAGATACATTATTTGGCAAGACATCATTTAGGGTAAGTTTCTGGCGTTGCGTGAGGTTGCTTTTCAATACAAAAACCCGCCGCGGACAATCCTGTCTAAAGTGGCCAGACTCATTACAAACATGACAGGTCGGTACTTGACCTGAATACACAATTTGCGCCTTGTAGCCATGTACAAATATATGAGACGGAATATTGGTCTTGATGTCCATCTCCACAGATCGAATTCCGTTAAAACATTGCAGTTTGTAGTGACGAGACCAACGTTCGTTATTAACAGATTTAACGTCACCATACTTGCAAAGCGCATCTTTAATTAAATCATTATCAATTTCAATAGGTAAGTTAAGCACGCGAACGGTAGTGTAAACAATATCAGCTCGCCAGATCCGAACTTTGCTCTTCGAGCCGTCTCTGTGAATGAATTCTACTTCACTACCCCACTTTGCTAAAAGTCTATCTAACGTCACCGAGCTCTCAAACTTAACAAAAATACAGTATTTATCATTGTCTAACTGCATTGTATGGACGGAATCAGAGTTGACACCAATTACCTCAGTAATCCAATCGTGTATTTCCAGGGACGTTGGCTGGATATGACGGGTTTCCTTATCGAAAGCGAAGATCAGTGTGTTTTTCCTGACGTTCGTAGACATGATTCAGAACAGGGATGAAACTCCGGTTAAAAAACCGAAATTCCGGTGAGTGACAGAACGGTGACGAACAGCCAAACACTAACGAAGATATACAAACACGAAGATGAACGGACAAACGGCAAAGGAGACAACAGCAGAACAAGTATGTAAACAACACAGTCGGAGCGCAGCAGTACACACGTCCACACAGTAGCACAGCTGAAGCGCGACTGAACCACTCGGCCACGACTGCTCGTAGCTAAAGCTTCCCTCGAATCGTGAAAAATGCAACCGGTCTGCGCAGAATGTTGACAGGAAACGAACTCGGTGCACTGATTACGGCAGGGCTACCAGCGCTACGAGACGAGCCATTACGGAAGCGTTAAAATCTTCGCCCGAACAGGGATTCGAACCCTGGACCCTTAGGTTAAAAGCCTAATGCTCTACCGACTGAGCTATCCGGGCTCACGCTTGTTGTGCATGGAGCGACTGCAAGCAATGTGAATAACTGGAACGCGTGTGTAGGCATACTACGGTAATTGCTGGCTTCTGGCGCAACTGGCGACTTCACCGACTTCCCACTGACGCTGGTAGCACCCCAACAGCGGACCAGTGCCTCTTCTCCCTTTATCCCGGTGCTGACAGTAATTGCATCCTGTGCCTGCTTCCCCCGATTACGTTCGGTTGAAGCTCCGGAAGGTGGGCGACAAACGAAGGTTGGAAGGCCAAAAGATGGAGGGTCGTGTGCGCAAAAACTTCCCTTCCGGTACCGGGAATCGAACCCGGGCCTCCTGGGTGAAAGCCAGGTATCCTAGCCACTAGACCACACCGGATTTGCTCGAGAAACGTGAGATTTACTCCCTCTCTTCTCGCATTTCGTGCTCAATCCGGACTCAGTGTTGTTCTCTGTTTGCGAGCATTTTTGCGCGTGCAGACTGGCATGGCGCACAGCTCGAAACTGTCTATTCATTGCTGTTTGCATCATATTTCACTCATAACAGGGGAGGAGAATGATCAAAGTTGTACCTTGCCATAATTGGAAGTAAACATTGTGACGCTGAGGCGTGGACTCCTTGTGGATAACAAACGACAATTAAGTTCGTTCGCTAGCAATAGCAACGCCGTTAATTCAGCCGTGATGTACAGCAAATTAAATGCCCCGGGTGAGGATCGAACTCACGACCTTAAGATTATGAGACTTACGCGCTACCTCCTGCGCTACCGAGGCTCGTTGCAACCAGCATCCCAGGAATCTTGGTAAGTCTCACATATTAGAGATAGACAGTTTGCGCTTTCTCAGGAATCTGTTGTGTCGCTACGCGTGCTTTCCCGACTTGCTAGAGTAAACTGCTGCCGCAGCTTTTTTAACGACGGAAAGCAGCACTGCCTGAGGTTACAGTACATCGCCCTTGCGGCACCTGAACACAGCGGCCTGTAGGGCCAGGCCGACGCTGGAGTTCAGTAACAGCACGCGGCCGTCCAAGTAGGGTCTCTTGCGTGCTGCATGTTTGGTTCTTCTCACAGCGAATCCTGCTATACATTCCTGAGGCTGGCGCACCTCAAGCGAGCAATCGGCGCGGCAGCACTATAGCGAGAACAGCAAAACGATGCATCGGCCGGGAATCGAAGCCGGGCCGCCCGCGTGGTAGTCGAACAACCTACCACTTTTTTAGTTGTTGTTCTCATTTTGTTAGTTGCATTTGTTGGGGGCGGACGTCCGATGACGTCCGTCCTTCCCGAGCATATTCCCGAGCAGCTGTCTGCAGGGAAAGTGGGATTGCCACCCAGCGACGTCGGATACAACCGAAAAAAGTGCTACACACGCGGAGTCCCCCACTACACTGCCTCAAAGCGACCGCTCGTCACTATTGCGTGAGTAACGTTGCGGCCGCGGCGACGAGCCTTGCCCAAAGACGCAGCGTGCGTGGAGGCGCTGCCCGAATGCACCCTCCTACCTCGTAAAGCGCCTACAGCTACTATCACCGTGGGCCACTGCCGGCGGGCGGGAAGCCGACACAGCGCGGCGTTGCGAGCAGCGGCTGTGCGGTGGTAGTGTAATGGTGAGCATAGTTGCCTTCCGAGCAGTTGAGCCGCGTTCGATTCCCGGCCACCGCAACGGGCGCAAATCTATGCGTATGAGTATGTGAGCCACGTGCTGTTGAATTAACGTTTTCTTTCCGTCGTCGCTCCACGCAGGCCATCCTGTAGTATGTCCCGACTTGTCCCGACTTTGCTCGGCTGACGCGAAAGCTGACGCTTGGAATTCGCCCTTATCAAAAGGACAGGCGCTATAAACGACTGTGAGAGGTGAGGTGTAGCGAGGTACCAAAACGACAGGCAAACTGCGAAATTTTCTGCTCTCTCTTCTGAAACAAAAAATAAAAAAAACCGACGCAGTCGGTAGGACTCGAACCTACGCTCCCAGAGGGAATCTGATTTCTAGTCAGACGCCTTAACCACTCGGCCACGACTGCTCGTAGCTAAAGCTTCCCTCGAATCGTGAAAAATGCAACCGGTCTGCGCAGAATGTTGACAGGAAACGAACTCGGTGCACTGATTACGGCAGGGCTACCAGCGCTACGAGACGAGCCATTACGGAAGCGTTAAAATCTTCGCCCGAACAGGGATTCGAACCCTGGACCCTTAGGTTAAAAGCCTAATGCTCTACCGACTGAGCTATCCGGGCTCACGCTTGTTGTGCATGGAGCGACTGCAAGCAATGTGAATAACTGGAACGCGTGTGTAGGCATACTACGGTAATTGCTGGCTTCTGGCGCAACTGGCGACTTCACCGACTTCCCACTGACGCTGGTAGCACCCCAACAGCGGACCAGTGCCTCTTCTCCCTTTATCCCGGTGCTGACAGTAATTGCATCCTGTGCCTGCTTCCCCCGATTACGTTCGGTTGAAGCTCCGGAAGGTGGGCGACAAACGAAGGTTGGAAGGCCAAAAGATGGAGGGTCGTGTGCGCAAAAACTTCCCTTCCGGTACCGGGAATCGAACCCGGGCCTCCTGGGTGAAAGCCAGGTATCCTAGCCACTAGACCACACCGGATTTGCTCGAGAAACGTGAGATTTACTCCCTCTCTTCTCGCATTTCGTGCTCAATCCGGACTCAGTGTTGTTCTCTGTTTGCGAGCATTTTTGCGCGTGCAGACTGGCATGGCGCACAGCTCGAAACTGTCTATTCATTGCTGTTTGCATCATATTTCACTCATAACAGGGGAGGAGAATGATCAAAGTTGTACCTTGCCATAATTGGAAGTAAACATTGTGACGCTGAGGCGTGGACTCCTTGTGGATAACAAACGACAATTAAGTTCGTTCGCTAGCAATAGCAACGCCGTTAATTCAGCCGTGATGTACAGCAAATTAAATGCCCCGGGTGAGGATCGAACTCACGACCTTAAGATTATGAGACTTACGCGCTACCTACTGCGCTACCGAGGCTCGTTGCAACCAGCATCCCAGGAATCTTGGTAAGTCTCACATATTAGAGATAGACAGTTTGCGCTTTCTCAGGAATCTGTTGTGTCGCTACGCGTGCTTTCCCGACTTGCTAGAGTAAACTGCTGCCGCAGCTTTTTTAACGACGGAAAGCAGCACTGCCTGAGGTTACAGTACATCGCCCTTGCGGCACCTGAACACAGCGGCCTGTAGGGCCAGGCCGACGCTGGAGTTCAGTAACAGCACGCGGCCGTCCAAGTAGGGTCTCTTGCGTGCTGCATGTTTGGTTCTTCTCACAGCGAATCCTGCTATACATTCCTGAGGCTGGCGCACCTCAAGCGAGCAATCGGCGCGGCAGCACTATAGCGAGAACAGCAAAACGATGCATCGGCCGGGAATCGAAGCCGGGCCGCCCGCGTGGTAGTCGAACAACCTACCACTTTTTTAGTTGTTGTTCTCATTTTGTTAGTTGCATTTGTTGGGGGCGGACGTCCGATGACGTCCGTCCTTCCCGAGCATATTCCCGAGCAGCTGTCTGCAGGGAAAGTGGGATTGCCACCCAGCGACGTCGGATACAACCGAAAAAAGTGCTACACACGCGGAGTCCCCCACTACACTGCCTCAAAGCGACCGCTCGTCACTATTGCGTGAGTAACGTTGCGGCCGCGGCGACGAGCCTTGCCCAAAGACGCAGCGTGCGTGGAGGCGCTGCCCGAATGCACCCTCCTACCTCGTAAAGCGCCTACAGCTACTATCACCGTGGGCCACTGCCGGCGGGCGGGAAGCCGACACAGCGCGGCGTTGCGAGCAGCGGCTGTGCGGTGGTAGTGTAATGGTGAGCATAGTTGCCTTCCGAGCAGTTGAGCCGCGTTCGATTCCCGGCCACCGCAACGGGCGCAAATCTATGCGTATGAGTATGTGAGCCACGTGCTGTTGAATTAACGTTTTCTTTCCGTCGTCGCTCCACGCAGGCCATCCTGTAGTATGTCCCGACTTGTCCCGACTTTGCTCGGCTGACGCGAAAGCTGACGCTTGGAATTCGCCCTTATCAAAAGGACAGGCGCTATAAACGACTGTGAGAGGTGAGGTGTAGCGAGGTACCAAAACGACAGGCAAACTGCGAAATTTTCTGCTCTCTCTTCTGAAACAAAAAATAAAAAAAACCGACGCAGTCGGTAGGACTCGAACCTACGCTCCCAGAGGGAATCTGATTTCTAGTCAGACGCCTTAACCACTCGGCCACGACTGCTCGTAGCTAAAGCTTCCCTCGAATCGTGAAAAATGCAACCGGTCTGCGCAGAATGTTGACAGGAAACGAACTCGGTGCACTGATTACGGCAGGGCTACCAGCGCTACGAGACGAGCCATTACGGAAGCGTTAAAATCTTCGCCCGAACAGGGATTCGAACCCTGGACCCTTAGGTTAAAAGCCTAATGCTCTACCGACTGAGCTATCCGGGCTCACGCTTGTTGTGCATGGAGCGACTGCAAGCAATGTGAATAACTGGAACGCGTGTGTAGGCATACTACGGTAATTGCTGGCTTCTGGCGCAACTGGCGACTTCACCGACTTCCCACTGACGCTGGTAGCACCCCAACAGCGGACCAGTGCCTCTTCTCCCTTTATCCCGGTGCTGACAGTAATTGCATCCTGTGCCTGCTTCCCCCGATTACGTTCGGTTGAAGCTCCGGAAGGTGGGCGACAAACGAAGGTTGGAAGGCCAAAAGATGGAGGGTCGTGTGCGCAAAAACTTCCCTTCCGGTACCGGGAATCGAACCCGGGCCTCCTGGGTGAAAGCCAGGTATCCTAGCCACTAGACCACACCGGATTTGCTCGAGAAACGTGAGATTTACTCCCTCTCTTCTCGCATTTCGTGCTCAATCCGGACTCAGTGTTGTTCTCTGTTTGCGAGCATTTTTGCGCGTGCAGACTGGCATGGCGCACAGCTCGAAACTGTCTATTCATTGCTGTTTGCATCATATTTCACTCATAACAGGGGAGGAGAATGATCAAAGTTGTACCTTGCCATAATTGGAAGTAAACATTGTGACGCTGAGGCGTGGACTCCTTGTGGATAACAAACGACAATTAAGTTCGTTCGCTAGCAATAGCAACGCCGTTAATTCAGCCGTGATGTACAGCAAATTAAATGCCCCGGGTGAGGATCGAACTCACGACCTTAAGATTATGAGACTTACGCGCTACCTACTGCGCTACCGAGGCTCGTTGCAACCAGCATCCCAGGAATCTTGGTAAGTCTCACATATTAGAGATAGACAGTTTGCGCTTTCTCAGGAATCTGTTGTGTCGCTACGCGTGCTTTCCCGACTTGCTAGAGTAAACTGCTGCCGCAGCTTTTTTAACGACGGAAAGCAGCACTGCCTGAGGTTACAGTACATCGCCCTTGCGGCACCTGAACACAGCGGCCTGTAGGGCCAGGCCGACGCTGGAGTTCAGTAACAGCACGCGGCCGTCCAAGTAGGGTCTCTTGCGTGCTGCATGTTTGGTTCTTCTCACAGCGAATCCTGCTATACATTCCTGAGGCTGGCGCACCTCAAGCGAGCAATCGGCGCGGCAGCACTATAGCGAGAACAGCAAAACGATGCATCGGCCGGGAATCGAAGCCGGGCCGCCCGCGTGGTAGTCGAACAACCTACCACTTTTTTAGTTGTTGTTCTCATTTTGTTAGTTGCATTTGTTGGGGGCGGACGTCCGATGACGTCCGTCCTTCCCGAGCATATTCCCGAGCAGCTGTCTGCAGGGAAAGTGGGATTGCCACCCAGCGACGTCGGATACAACCGAAAAAAGTGCTACACACGCGGAGTCCCCCACTACACTGCCTCAAAGCGACCGCTCGTCACTATTGCGTGAGTAACGTTGCGGCCGCGGCGACGAGCCTTGCCCAAAGACGCAGCGTGCGTGGAGGCGCTGCCCGAATGCACCCTCCTACCTCGTAAAGCGCCTACAGCTACTATCACCGTGGGCCACTGCCGGCGGGCGGGAAGCCGACACAGCGCGGCGTTGCGAGCAGCGGCTGTGCGGTGGTAGTGTAATGGTGAGCATAGTTGCCTTCCGAGCAGTTGAGCCGCGTTCGATTCCCGGCCACCGCAACGGGCGCAAATCTATGCGTATGAGTATGTGAGCCACGTGCTGTTGAATTAACGTTTTCTTTCCGTCGTCGCTCCACGCAGGCCATCCTGTAGTATGTCCCGACTTGTCCCGACTTTGCTCGGCTGACGCGAAAGCTGACGCTTGGAATTCGCCCTTATCAAAAGGACAGGCGCTATAAACGACTGTGAGAGGTGAGGTGTAGCGAGGTACCAAAACGACAGGCAAACTGCGAAATTTTCTGCTCTCTCTTCTGAAACAAAAAATAAAAAAAACCGACGCAGTCGGTAGGACTCGAACCTACGCTCCCAGAGGGAATCTGATTTCTAGTCAGACGCCTTAACCACTCGGCCACGACTGCTCGTAGCTAAAGCTTCCCTCGAATCGTGAAAAATGCAACCGGTCTGCGCAGAATGTTGACAGGAAACGAACTCGGTGCACTGATTACGGCAGGGCTACCAGCGCTACGAGACGAGCCATTACGGAAGCGTTAAAATCTTCGCCCGAACAGGGATTCGAACCCTGGACCCTTAGGTTAAAAGCCTAATGCTCTACCGACTGAGCTATCCGGGCTCACGCTTGTTGTGCATGGAGCGACTGCAAGCAATGTGAATAACTGGAACGCGTGTGTAGGCGTACTACGGTAATTGCTGGCTTCTGGCGCAACTGGCGACTTCACCGACTTCCCACTGACGCTGGTAGCACCCCAACAGCGGACCAGTGCCTCTTCTCCCTTTATCCCGGTGCTGACAGTAATTGCATCCTGTGCCTGCTTCCCCCGATTACGTTCGGTTGAAGCTCCGGAAGGTGGGCGACAAACGAAGGTTGGAAGGCCAAAAGATGGAGGGTCGTGTGCGCAAAAACTTCCCTTCCGGTACCGGGAATCGAACCCGGGCCTCCTGGGTGAAAGCCAGGTATCCTAGCCACTAGACCACACCGGATTTGCTCGAGAAACGTGAGATTTACTCCCTCTCTTCTCGCATTTCGTGCTCAATCCGGACTCAGTGTTGTTCTCTGTTTGCGAGCATTTTTGCGCGTGCAGACTGGCATGGCGCACAGCTCGAAACTGTCTATTCATTGCTGTTTGCATCATATTTCACTCATAACAGGGGAGGAGAATGATCAAAGTTGTACCTTGCCATAATTGGAAGTAAACATTGTGACGCTGAGGCGTGGACTCCTTGTGGATAACAAACGACAATTAAGTTCGTTCGCTAGCAATAGCAACGCCGTTAATTCAGCCGTGATGTACAGCAAATTAAATGCCCCGGGTGAGGATCGAACTCACGACCTTAAGATTATGAGACTTACGCGCTACCTACTGCGCTACCGAGGCTCGTTGCAACCAGCATCCCAGGAATCTTGGTAAGTCTCACATATTAGAGATAGACAGTTTGCGCTTTCTCAGGAATCTGTTGTGTCGCTACGCGTGCTTTCCCGACTTGCTAGAGTAAACTGCTGCCGCAGCTTTTTTAACGACGGAAAGCAGCACTGCCTGAGGTTACAGTACATCGCCCTTGCGGCACCTGAACACAGCGGCCTGTAGGGCCAGGCCGACGCTGGAGTTCAGTAACAGCACGCGGCCGTCCAAGTAGGGTCTCTTGCGTGCTGCATGTTTGGTTCTTCTCACAGCGAATCCTGCTATACATTCCTGAGGCTGGCGCACCTCAAGCGAGCAATCGGCGCGGCAGCACTATAGCGAGAACAGCAAAACGATGCATCGGCCGGGAATCGAAGCCGGGCCGCCCGCGTGGTAGTCGAACAACCTACCACTTTTTTAGTTGTTGTTCTCATTTTGTTAGTTGCATTTGTTGGGGGCGGACGTCCGATGACGTCCGTCCTTCCCGAGCATATTCCCGAGCAGCTGTCTGCAGGGAAAGTGGGATTGCCACCCAGCGACGTCGGATACAACCGAAAAAAGTGCTACACACGCGGAGTCCCCCACTACACTGCCTCAAAGCGACCGCTCGTCACTATTGCGTGAGTAACGTTGCGGCCGCGGCGACGAGCCTTGCCCAAAGACGCAGCGTGCGTGGAGGCGCTGCCCGAATGCACCCTCCTACCTCGTAAAGCGCCTACAGCTACTATCACCGTGGGCCACTGCCGGCGGGCGGGAAGCCGACACAGCGCGGCGTTGCGAGCAGCGGCTGTGCGGTGGTAGTGTAATGGTGAGCATAGTTGCCTTCCGAGCAGTTGAGCCGCGTTCGATTCCCGGCCACCGCAACGGGCGCAAATCTATGCGTATGAGTATGTGAGCCACGTGCTGTTGAATTAACGTTTTCTTTCCGTCGTCGCTCCACGCAGGCCATCCTGTAGTATGTCCCGACTTGTCCCGACTTTGCTCGGCTGACGCGAAAGCTGACGCTTGGAATTCGCCCTTATCAAAAGGACAGGCGCTATAAACGACTGTGAGAGGTGAGGTGTAGCGAGGTACCAAAACGACAGGCAAACTGCGAAATTTTCTGCTCTCTCTTCTGAAACAAAAAATAAAAAAAACCGACGCAGTCGGTAGGACTCGAACCTACGCTCCCAGAGGGAATCTGATTTCTAGTCAGACGCCTTAACCACTCGGCCACGACTGCTCGTAGCTAAAGCTTCCCTCGAATCGTGAAAAATGCAACCGGTCTGCGCAGAATGTTGACAGGAAACGAACTCGGTGCACTGATTACGGCAGGGCTACCAGCGCTACGAGACGAGCCATTACGGAAGCGTTAAAATCTTCGCCCGAACAGGGATTCGAACCCTGGACCCTTAGGTTAAAAGCCTAATGCTCTACCGACTGAGCTATCCGGGCTCACGCTTGTTGTGCATGGAGCGACTGCAAGCAATGTGAATAACTGGAACGCGTGTGTAGGCGTACTACGGTAATTGCTGGCTTCTGGCGCAACTGGCGACTTCACCGACTTCCCACTGACGCTGGTAGCACCCCAACAGCGGACCAGTGCCTCTTCTCCCTTTATCCCGGTGCTGACAGTAATTGCATCCTGTGCCTGCTTCCCCCGATTACGTTCGGTTGAAGCTCCGGAAGGTGGGCGACAAACGAAGGTTGGAAGGCCAAAAGATGGAGGGTCGTGTGCGCAAAAACTTCCCTTCCGGTACCGGGAATCGAACCCGGGCCTCCTGGGTGAAAGCCAGGTATCCTAGCCACTAGACCACACCGGATTTGCTCGAGAAACGTGAGATTTACTCCCTCTCTTCTCGCATTTCGTGCTCAATCCGGACTCAGTGTTGTTCTCTGTTTGCGAGCATTTTTGCGCGTGCAGACTGGCATGGCGCACAGCTCGAAACTGTCTATTCATTGCTGTTTGCATCATATTTCACTCATAACAGGGGAGGAGAATGATCAAAGTTGTACCTTGCCATAATTGGAAGTAAACATTGTGACGCTGAGGCGTGGACTCCTTGTGGATAACAAACGACAATTAAGTTCGTTCGCTAGCAATAGCAACGCCGTTAATTCAGCCGTGATGTACAGCAAATTAAATGCCCCGGGTGAGGATCGAACTCACGACCTTAAGATTATGAGACTTACGCGCTACCTACTGCGCTACCGAGGCTCGTTGCAACCAGCATCCCAGGAATCTTGGTAAGTCTCACATATTAGAGATAGACAGTTTGCGCTTTCTCAGGAATCTGTTGTGTCGCTACGCGTGCTTTCCCGACTTGCTAGAGTAAACTGCTGCCGCAGCTTTTTTAACGACGGAAAGCAGCACTGCCTGAGGTTACAGTACATCGCCCTTGCGGCACCTGAACACAGCGGCCTGTAGGGCCAGGCCGACGCTGGAGTTCAGTAACAGCACGCGGCCGTCCAAGTAGGGTCTCTTGCGTGCTGCATGTTTGGTTCTTCTCACAGCGAATCCTGCTATACATTCCTGAGGCTGGCGCACCTCAAGCGAGCAATCGGCGCGGCAGCACTATAGCGAGAACAGCAAAACGATGCATCGGCCGGGAATCGAAGCCGGGCCGCCCGCGTGGTAGTCGAACAACCTACCACTTTTTTAGTTGTTGTTCTCATTTTGTTAGTTGCATTTGTTGGGGGCGGACGTCCGATGACGTCCGTGCTTCCCGAGCATATTCCCGAGCAGCTGTCTGCAGGGAAAGTGGGATTGCCACCCAGCGACGTCGGATACAACCGAAAAAAGTGCTACACACGCGGAGTCCCCCACTACACTGCCTCAAAGCGACCGCTCGTCACTATTGCGTGAGTAACGTTGCGGCCGCGGCGACGAGCCTTGCCCAAAGACGCAGCGTGCGTGGAGGCGCTGCCCGAATGCACCCTCCTACCTCGTAAAGCGCCTACAGCTACTATCACCGTGGGCCACTGCCGGCGGGCGGGAAGCCGACACAGCGCGGCGTTGCGAGCAGCGGCTGTGCGGTGGTAGTGTAATGGTGAGCATAGTTGCCTTCCGAGCAGTTGAGCCGCGTTCGATTCCCGGCCACCGCAACGGGCGCAAATCTATGCGTATGAGTATGTGAGCCACGTGCTGTTGAATTAACGTTTTCTTTCCGTCGTCGCTCCACGCAGGCCATCCTGTAGTATGTCCCGACTTGTCCCGACTTTGCTCGGCTGACGCGAAAGCTGACGCTTGGAATTCGCCCTTATCAAAAGGACAGGCGCTATAAACGACTGTGAGAGGTGAGGTGTAGCGAGGTACCAAAACGACAGGCAAACTGCGAAATTTTCTGCTCTCTCTTCTGAAACAAAAAATAAAAAAAACCGACGCAGTCGGTAGGACTCGAACCTACGCTCCCAGAGGGAATCTGATTTCTAGTCAGACGCCTTAACCACTCGGCCACGACTGCTCGTAGCTAAAGCTTCCCTCGAATCGTGAAAAATGCAACCGGTCTGCGCAGAATGTTGACAGGAAACGAACTCGGTGCACTGATTACGGCAGGGCTACCAGCGCTACGAGACGAGCCATTACGGAAGCGTTAAAATCTTCGCCCGAACAGGGATTCGAACCCTGGACCCTTAGGTTAAAAGCCTAATGCTCTACCGACTGAGCTATCCGGGCTCACGCTTGTTGTGCATGGAGCGACTGCAAGCAATGTGAATAACTGGAACGCGTGTGTAGGCATACTACGGTAATTGCTGGCTTCTGGCGCAACTGGCGACTTCACCGACTTCCCACTGACGCTGGTAGCACCCCAACAGCGGACCAGTGCCTCTTCTCCCTTTATCCCGGTGCTGACAGTAATTGCATCCTGTGCCTGCTTCCCCCGATTACGTTCGGTTGAAGCTCCGGAAGGTGGGCGACAAACGAAGGTTGGAAGGCCAAAAGATGGAGGGTCGTGTGCGCAAAAACTTCCCTTCCGGTACCGGGAATCGAACCCGGGCCTCCTGGGTGAAAGCCAGGTATCCTAGCCACTAGACCACACCGGATTTGCTCGAGAAACGTGAGATTTACTCCCTCTCTTCTCGCATTTCGTGCTCAATCCGGACTCAGTGTTGTTCTCTGTTTGCGAGCATTTTTGCGCGTGCAGACTGGCATGGCGCACAGCTCGAAACTGTCTATTCATTGCTGTTTGCATCATATTTCACTCATAACAGGGGAGGAGAATGATCAAAGTTGTACCTTGCCATAATTGGAAGTAAACATTGTGACGCTGAGGCGTGGACTCCTTGTGGATAACAAACGACAATTAAGTTCGTTCGCTAGCAATAGCAACGCCGTTAATTCAGCCGTGATGTACAGCAAATTAAATGCCCCGGGTGAGGATCGAACTCACGACCTTAAGATTATGAGACTTACGCGCTACCTACTGCGCTACCGAGGCTCGTTGCAACCAGCATCCCAGGAATCTTGGTAAGTCTCACATATTAGAGATAGACAGTTTGCGCTTTCTCAGGAATCTGTTGTGTCGCTACGCGTGCTTTCCCGACTTGCTAGAGTAAACTGCTGCCGCAGCTTTTTTAACGACGGAAAGCAGCACTGCCTGAGGTTACAGTACATCGCCCTTGCGGCACCTGAACACAGCGGCCTGTAGGGCCAGGCCGACGCTGGAGTTCAGTAACAGCACGCGGCCGTCCAAGTAGGGTCTCTTGCGTGCTGCATGTTTGGTTCTTCTCACAGCGAATCCTGCTATACATTCCTGAGGCTGGCGCACCTCAAGCGAGCAATCGGCGCGGCAGCACTATAGCGAGAACAGCAAAACGATGCATCGGCCGGGAATCGAAGCCGGGCCGCCCGCGTGGTAGTCGAACAACCTACCACTTTTTTAGTTGTTGTTCTCATTTTGTTAGTTGCATTTGTTGGGGGCGGACGTCCGATGACGTCCGTGCTTCCCGAGCATATTCCCGAGCAGCTGTCTGCAGGGAAAGTGGGATTGCCACCCAGCGACGTCGGATACAACCGAAAAAAGTGCTACACACGCGGAGTCCCCCACTACACTGCCTCAAAGCGACCGCTCGTCACTATTGCGTGAGTAACGTTGCGGCCGCGGCGACGAGCCTTGCCCAAAGACGCAGCGTGCGTGGAGGCGCTGCCCGAATGCACCCTCCTACCTCGTAAAGCGCCTACAGCTACTATCACCGTGGGCCACTGCCGGCGGGCGGGAAGCCGACACAGCGCGGCGTTGCGAGCAGCGGCTGTGCGGTGGTAGTGTAATGGTGAGCATAGTTGCCTTCCGAGCAGTTGAGCCGCGTTCGATTCCCGGCCACCGCAACGGGCGCAAATCTATGCGTATGAGTATGTGAGCCACGTGCTGTTGAATTAACGTTTTCTTTCCGTCGTCGCTCCACGCAGGCCATCCTGTAGTATGTCCCGACTTGTCCCGACTTTGCTCGGCTGACGCGAAAGCTGACGCTTGGAATTCGCCCTTATCAAAAGGACAGGCGCTATAAACGACTGTGAGAGGTGAGGTGTAGCGAGGTACCAAAACGACAGGCAAACTGCGAAATTTTCTGCTCTCTCTTCTGAAACAAAAAATAAAAAAAACCGACGCAGTCGGTAGGACTCGAACCTACGCTCCCAGAGGGAATCTGATTTCTAGTCAGACGCCTTAACCACTCGGCCACGACTGCTCGTAGCTAAAGCTTCCCTCGAATCGTGAAAAATGCAACCGGTCTGCGCAGAATGTTGACAGGAAACGAACTCGGTGCACTGATTACGGCAGGGCTACCAGCGCTACAGACGAGCCATTACGGAAGCGTTAAATCTTCGCCCGAACAGGGATTCGAACCCTGGACCCTTAGGTTAAAAGCCTAATGCTCTACCGACTGAGCTATCCGGGCTCACGCTTGTTGTGCATGGAGCGACTGCAAGCAATGTGAATAACTGGAACGCGTGTGTAGGCGTACTACGGTAATTGCTGGCTTCTGGCGCAACTGGCGACTTCACCGACTTCCCACTGACGCTGGTAGCACCCCAACAGCGGACCAGTGCCTCTTCTCCCCTTTATCCCGGTGCTGACAGTAATTGCATCCTGTGCCTGCTTCCCCCGATTACGTTCGGTTGAAGCTCCGGAAGGTGGGCGACAAACGAAGGTTGGAAGGCCAAAAGATGGAGGGTCGTGTGCGCAAAAACTTCCCTTCCGGTACCGGGAATCGAACCCGGGCCTCCTGGGTGAAAGCCAGGTATCCTAGCCACTAGACCACACCGGATTTGCTCGAGAAACGTGAGATTTACTCCCTCTCTTCTCGCATTTCGGTGCTCAATCCGGACTCAGTGTTGTTCTCTGTTTGCGAGCATTTTTGCGCGTGCAGACTGGCATGGCGCACAGCTCGAAACTGTCTATTCATTGCTGTTTGCATCATATTTCACTCATAACAGGGGGAGGAGAATGATCAAAGTTGTACCTTGCCATAATTGGAAGTAAACATTGTGGACGCTGAGGCGTGGACTCCTTGTGGATAACAAACGACAATTAAGTTCGTTCGCTAGCAATAGCAACGCCGTTAATTCAGCCGTGATGTACAGCAAATTAAATGCCCCGGGTGAGGCTCGAACTCACGACCTTAAGATTATGAGACTTACGCGCTACCTAC
Source organism: Schistocerca cancellata (assembly GCF_023864275.1). Lineage (NCBI taxonomy): Eukaryota > Metazoa > Arthropoda > Insecta > Orthoptera > Acrididae > Schistocerca > Schistocerca cancellata. Next base: position 456,639 of record NW_026046428.1, on the reverse strand, counting down.
TGCGCTACCGAGGCTCGTTGCAACCAGCATCCCAGGAATCTTGGTAAGTCTCACATATTAGAGATAGACAGTTTGCGCTTTCTCAGGAATCTGTTGTGTCGCTACGCGTGCTTTCCCGACTTGCTAGAGTAAACTGCTGCCGCAGCTTTTTTAACGACGGAAAGCAGCACTGCCTGAGGTTACAGTACATCGCCTTGCGGCACCTGAACACAGCGGCCTGTAGGCCAGGCCGACGCTGGAGTTCAGTAACAGCACGCGGCCGTCCAAGTAGGGTCTCTTGCGTGCTGCATGTTTGGTTCTTCTCACAGCGAATCCTGCTATACATTCCTGAGGCTGGCGCACCTCAAGCGAGCAATCGGCGCGGCAGCACTATAGCGAGAACAGCAAAACGATGCATCGGCCGGGAATCGAAGCCGGGCCGCCCGCGTGGTAGTCGAACAAACCTACACTTTTTTAGTTGTTGTTCTCATTTTGTTAGTTGCATTTGTTGGGGGCGGACGTCCGATGACGTCCGTGCTTCCCGAGCATATTCCCGAGCAGCTGTCTGCAGGGAAAGTGGGATTGCCACCCAGCGACGTCGGATACAACCGAAAAAAGTGCTACACACGCGGAGTCCCCCACTACACTGCCTCAAAGCGACCGCTCGTCACTATTGCGTGAGTAACGTTGCGGCCGCGGCGACGAGCCTTGCCCAAAGACGCAGCGTGCGTGGAGGCGCTGCCCGAATGCACCCTCCTACCTCGTAAAGCGCCTACAGCTACTATCACCGTGGCCACTGCCGGCGGGCGGGAAGCCGACACCAGCGCGGCGTTGCGAGCAGCGGCTGTGCGGTGGTAGGTAATGGTGAGCATAGTTGCCTTCCGAGCAGTTGAGCCGCGTTCGATTCCCGGCCACCGCAACGGGCGCAAATCTATGCGTATGAGTACGTGAGCCACGTGCTGTTGAATTAACGTTTTCTTCCGTCGTCGCTCCACGCAGGCCATCCTGTAGTATGTCCCGACTTGTCCCGACTTTGCTCGGCTGACGCGAAAGCTGACGCTTGGAATTCGCCCTTATCAAAGGACAGGCGCTATAAACGACTGTGAGAGGTGAGGTGTAGCGAGGTACCAAAACGACAGGCAAACTGCGAAATTTTCTGCTCTCTCTTCTGAAACAAAAAATAAAAAAAACCGACGCAGTCGGTAGGACTCGAACCTACGCTCCAGAGGGAATCTGATTTCTAGTCAGACGCCTTAACCACTCGGCCACGACTGCTCGTAGCTAAAGCTTCCCTCGAATCGTGAAAAATGCAACCGGTCTGCGCAGAATGTTGACAGGAAACGAACTCGGTGCACTGATTACGGCAGGGCTACCAGCGCTACGAGACGAGCCATTACGGAAGCGTTAAAATCTTCGCCCGAACAGGGATTCGAACCCTGGACCCTTAGGTTAAAAGCCTAATGCTCTACCGACTGAGCTATCCGGGCTCACGCTTGTTGTGCATGGAGCGACTGCAAGCAATGTGAATAACTGGAACGCGTGTGTAGGCGTACTACGGTAATTGCTGGCTTCTGGCGCAACTGGCGACTTCACCGACTTCCCACTGACGCTGGTAGCACCCCAACAGCGGACCAGTGCCTCTTCTCCCTTTATCCCGGTGCTGACAGTAATTGCATCTGTGCCTGCTTCCCCCGATTACGTCGGTTGAAGCTCCGGAAGGTGGGCGACAAACGAAGGTTGGAAGGCCAAAAGATGGAGGGTCGTGTGCGCAAAAACTTCCCTTCCGGTACCGGGAATCGAACCCGGGCCTCCTGGGGTGAAAGCCAGGTATCCTAGCCACTAGACCACACCGGATTTGCTCGAGAAACGTGAGATTTACTCCCTCTCTTCTCGCATTTCGTGCTCAATCCGGACTCAGTGTTGTTCTCTGTTTGCGAGCATTTTTGCGCGTGCAGACTGCATGGCGCACAGCTCGAAACTGTTCTATTCATTGCTGTTTGCATCATATTTCACTCATAACAGGGGAGGAGAATGATCAAAGTTGTACCTTGCCATAATTGGAAGTAAACATTGTGACGCTGAGGCGTGGACTCCTTGTGGATAACAAACGACAATTAAGTTCGTTCGCTAGCAATAGCAACGCCGTTAATTCAGCCGTGATGTACAGCAAATTAAATGCCCCGGGTGAGGATCGAACTCACGACCTTAAGATTATGAGACTTACGCGCTACCTACTGCGCTACCGAGGCTCGTTGCAACCAGCATCCCAGGAATCTTGGTAAGTCTCACATATTAGAGATAGACAGTTTGCGCTTTCTCAGGAATCTGTTGTGTCGCTACGCGTGCTTTCCCGACTTGCTAGAGTAAACTGCTGCCGCAGCTTTTTTTAACGACGGAAAGCAGCACTGCCTGAGGTTACAGTACATCGCCCTTGCGGCACCTGAACACAGCGGCCTGTAGGGCCAGGCCGACGCTGGAGTTCAGTAACAGCACGCGGCCGTCCAAGTAGGGTCTCTTGCGTGCTGCATGTTTGGTTCTTCTCACAGCGAATCCTGCTATACATTCCTGAGGCTGGCGCACCTCAAGCGAGCAATCGGCGCGGCAGCACTATAGCGAGAACAGCAAAACGATGCATCGCCGGGAATCGAAGCCCGGGCCGCCCGCGTGGTAGTCGAACAACCTACCACTTTTTTAGTTGTTGTTCTCATTTTGTTAGTTGCATTTGTTGGGGGCGGACGTCCGATGACGTCCGTGCTTCCCGAGCATATTCCCGAGCAGCTGTCTGCAGGGAAAGTGGGATTGCCACCCAGCGACGTCGGATACAACCGAAAAAAGTGCTACACACGCGGAGTCCCCCACTACACTGCCTCAAAGCGACCGCTCGTCACTATTGCGTGAGTAACGTTGCGGCCGCGGCGACGAGCCTTGCCCAAAGACGCAGCGTGCGTGGAGGCGCTGCCCGAATGCACCCTCCTACCTCGTAAAGCGCCTACAGCTACTATCACCGTGGGCCACCTGCCGGCGGGCGGGAAGCCGACACAGCGCGGCGTTGCGAGCAGCGGCTGTGCGGTGGTAGTGTAATGGTGAGCATAGTTGCCTTCCGAGCAGTTGAGCCGCGTTCGATTCCCGGCCACCGCAACGGGCGCAAATCTATGCGTATGAGTACGTGAGCCACGTGCTGTTGAATTAACGTTTTCTTTCCGTCGTCGCTCCACGCAGGCCATCCTGTAGTATGTCCCGACTTGTCCCGACTTTGCTCGGCTGACGCGAAAGCTGACGCTTGGAATTCGCCCTTATCAAAAGGACAGGCGCTTATAAACGACTGTGAGAGGTGAGGTGTAGCGAGGTACCAAAACGACAGGCAAACTGCGAAATTTTCTGCTCTCTCTTCTGAAACAAAAAATAAAAAAAACCGACGCAGTCGGTAGGGACTCGAACCTACGCTCCCAGGAGGGAATCTGATTTCTAGTCAGACGCCTTAACCACTCGGCCACGACTGCTCGTAGCTAAAGCTTCCCTCGAATCGTGAAAAATGCAACCGGTCTGCGCAGAATGTTGACAGGAAACGAACTCGGTGCACTGATTACGGCAGGGCTACCAGCGCTACGAGACGAGCCATTACGGAAGCGTTAAAATCTTCGCCCGAACAGGGATTCGAACCCTGGACCCTTAGGTTAAAAGCCTAATGCTCTACCGACTGAGCTATCCGGGCTCACGCTTGTTGTGCATGGAGCGACTGCAAGCAATGTGAATAACTGGAACGCGTGTGTAGGCGTACTACGGTAATTGCTGGCTTCTGGCGCAACTGGCGACTTCACCGACTTCCCACTGACGCTGGTAGCACCCCAACAGCGGACCAGTGCCTCTTCTCCCTTTATCCCGGTGCTGACAGTAATTGCATCCTGTGCCTGCTTCCCCCGATTACGTTCGGTTGAAGCTCCGGAAGGTGGGCGACAAACGAAGGTTGGAAGGCCAAAAGATGGAGGGTCGTGTGCGCAAAAACTTCCCTTCCGGTACCGGGAATCGAACCCGGGCCTCCTGGGTGAAAGCCAGGTATCCTAGCCACTAGACCACACCGGATTTGCTCGAGAAACGTGAGATTTACTCCCTCTCTTCTCGCATTTCGTGCTCAATCCGGACTCAGTGTTGTTCTCTGTTTGCGAGCATTTTTGCGCGTGCAGACTGGCATGGCGCACAGCTCGAAACTGTCTATTCATTGCTGTTTGCATCATATTTCACTCATAACAGGGGAGGAGAATGATCAAAGTTGTACCTTGCCATAATTGGAAGTAAACATTGTGACGCTGAGGCGTGGACTCCTTGTGGATAACAAACGACAATTAAGTTCGTTCGCTAGCAATAGCAACGCCGTTAATTCAGCCGTGATGTACAGCAAATTAAATGCCCCGGGTGAGGATCGAACTCACGACCTTAAGATTATGAGACTTACGCGCTACCTACTGCGCTACCGAGGCTCGTTGCAACCAGCATCCCAGGAATCTTGGTAAGTCTCACATATTAGAGATAGACAGTTTGCGCTTTCTCAGGAATCTGTTGTGTCGCTACGCGTGCTTTCCCGACTTGCTAGAGTAAACTGCTGCCGCAGCTTTTTTAACGACGGAAAGCAGCACTGCCTGAGGTTACAGTACATCGCCCTTGCGGCACCTGAACACAGCGGCCTGTAGGGCCAGGCCGACGCTGGAGTTCAGTAACAGCACGCGGCCGTCCAAGTAGGGTCTCTTGCGTGCTGCATGTTTGGTTCTTCTCACAGCGAATCCTGCTATACATTCCTGAGGCTGGCGCACCTCAAGCGAGCAATCGGCGCGGCAGCACTATAGCGAGAACAGCAAAACGATGCATCGGCCGGGAATCGAAGCCGGGCCGCCCGCGTGGTAGTCGAACAACCTACCACTTTTTTAGTTGTTGTTCTCATTTTGTTAGTTGCATTTGTTGGGGGCGGACGTCCGATGACGTCCGTGCTTCCCGAGCATATTCCCGAGCAGCTGTCTGCAGGGAAAGTGGGATTGCCACCCAGCGACGTCGGATACAACCGAAAAAAGTGCTACACACGCGGAGTCCCCCACTACACTGCCTCAAAGCGACCGCTCGTCACTATTGCGTGAGTAACGTTGCGGCCGCGGCGACGAGCCTTGCCCAAAGACGCAGCGTGCGTGGAGGCGCTGCCCGAATGCACCCTCCTACCTCGTAAAGCGCCTACAGCTACTATCACCGTGGGCCACTGCCGGCGGGCGGGAAGCCGACACAGCGCGGCGTTGCGAGCAGCGGCTGTGCGGTGGTAGTGTAATGGTGAGCATAGTTGCCTTCCGAGCAGTTGAGCCGCGTTCGATTCCCGGCCACCGCAACGGGCGCAAATCTATGCGTATGAGTACGTGAGCCACGTGCTGTTGAATTAACGTTTTCTTTCCGTCGTCGCTCCACGCAGGCCATCCTGTAGTATGTCCCGACTTGTCCCGACTTTGCTCGGCTGACGCGAAAGCTGACGCTTGGAATTCGCCCTTATCAAAAGGACAGGCGCTATAAACGACTGTGAGAGGTGAGGTGTAGCGAGGTACCAAAACGACAGGCAAACTGCGAAATTTTCTGCTCTCTCTTCTGAAACAAAAAATAAAAAAAACCGACGCAGTCGGTAGGACTCGAACCTACGCTCCCAGAGGGAATCTGATTTCTAGTCAGACGCCTTAACCACTCGGCCACGACTGCTCGTAGCTAAAGCTTCCCTCGAATCGTGAAAAATGCAACCGGTCTGCGCAGAATGTTGACAGGAAACGAACTCGGTGCACTGATTACGGCAGGGCTACCAGCGCTACGAGACGAGCCATTACGGAAGCGTTAAAATCTTCGCCCGAACAGGGATTCGAACCCTGGACCCTTAGGTTAAAAGCCTAATGCTCTACCGACTGAGCTATCCGGGCTCACGCTTGTTGTGCATGGAGCGACTGCAAGCAATGTGAATAACTGGAACGCGTGTGTAGGCGTACTACGGTAATTGCTGGCTTCTGGCGCAACTGGCGACTTCACCGACTTCCCACTGACGCTGGTAGCACCCCAACAGCGGACCAGTGCCTCTTCTCCCTTTATCCCGGTGCTGACAGTAATTGCATCCTGTGCCTGCTTCCCCCGATTACGTTCGGTTGAAGCTCCGGAAGGTGGGCGACAAACGAAGGTTGGAAGGCCAAAAGATGGAGGGTCGTGTGCGCAAAAACTTCCCTTCCGGTACCGGGAATCGAACCCGGGCCTCCTGGGTGAAAGCCAGGTATCCTAGCCACTAGACCACACCGGATTTGCTCGAGAAACGTGAGATTTACTCCCTCTCTTCTCGCATTTCGTGCTCAATCCGGACTCAGTGTTGTTCTCTGTTTGCGAGCATTTTTGCGCGTGCAGACTGGCATGGCGCACAGCTCGAAACTGTCTATTCATTGCTGTTTGCATCATATTTCACTCATAACAGGGGAGGAGAATGATCAAAGTTGTACCTTGCCATAATTGGAAGTAAACATTGTGACGCTGAGGCGTGGACTCCTTGTGGATAACAAACGACAATTAAGTTCGTTCGCTAGCAATAGCAACGCCGTTAATTCAGCCGTGATGTACAGCAAATTAAATGCCCCGGGTGATGATCGAACTCACGACCTTAAGATTATGAGACTTACGCGCTACCTACTGCGCTACCGAGGCTCGTTGCAACCAGCATCCCAGGAATCTTGGTAAGTCTCACATATTAGAGATAGACAGTTTGCGCTTTCTCAGGAATCTGTTGTGTCGCTACGCGTGCTTTCCCGACTTGCTAGAGTAAACTGCTGCCGCAGCTTTTTTAACGACGGAAAGCAGCACTGCCTGAGGTTACAGTACATCGCCCTTGCGGCACCTGAACACAGCGGCCTGTAGGGCCAGGCCGACGCTGGAGTTCAGTAACAGCACGCGGCCGTCCAAGTAGGGTCTCTTGCGTGCTGCATGTTTGGTTCTTCTCACAGCGAATCCTGCTATACATTCCTGAGGCTGGCGCACCTCAAGCGAGCAATCGGCGCGGCAGCACTATAGCGAGAACAGCAAAACGATGCATCGGCCGGGAATCGAAGCCGGGCCGCCCGCGTGGTAGTCGAACAACCTACCACTTTTTTAGTTGTTGTTCTCATTTTGTTAGTTGCATTTGTTGGGGGCGGACGTCCGATGACGTCCGTGCTTCCCGAGCATATTCCCGAGCAGCTGTCTGCAGGGAAAGTGGGATTGCCACCCAGCGACGTCGGATACAACCGAAAAAAGTGCTACACACGCGGAGTCCCCCACTACACTGCCTCAAAGCGACCGCTCGTCACTATTGCGTGAGTAACGTTGCGGCCGCGGCGACGAGCCTTGCCCAAAGACGCAGCGTGCGTGGAGGCGCTGCCCGAATGCACCCTCCTACCTCGTAAAGCGCCTACAGCTACTATCACCGTGGGCCACTGCCGGCGGGCGGGAAGCCGACACAGCGCGGCGTTGCGAGCAGCGGCTGTGCGGTGGTAGTGTAATGGTGAGCATAGTTGCCTTCCGAGCAGTTGAGCCGCGTTCGATTCCCGGCCACCGCAACGGGCGCAAATCTATGCGTATGAGTACGTGAGCCACGTGCTGTTGAATTAACGTTTTCTTTCCGTCGTCGCTCCACGCAGGCCATCCTGTAGTATGTCCCGACTTGTCCCGACTTTGCTCGGCTGACGCGAAAGCTGACGCTTGGAATTCGCCCTTATCAAAAGGACAGGCGCTATAAACGACTGTGAGAGGTGAGGTGTAGCGAGGTACCAAAACGACAGGCAAACTGCGAAATTTTCTGCTCTCTCTTCTGAAACAAAAAATAAAAAAAACCGACGCAGTCGGTAGGACTCGAACCTACGCTCCCAGAGGGAATCTGATTTCTAGTCAGACGCTTTAACCACTCGGCCACGACTGCTCGTAGCTAAAGCTTCCCTCGAATCGTGAAAAATGCAACCGGTCTGCGCAGAATGTTGACAGGAAACGAACTCGGTGCACTGATTACGGCAGGGCTACCAGCGCTACGAGACGAGCCATTACGGAAGCGTTAAAATCTTCGCCCGAACAGGGATTCGAACCCTGGACCCTTAGGTTAAAAGCCTAATGCTCTACCGACTGAGCTATCCGGGCTCACGCTTGTTGTGCATGGAGCGACTGCAAGCAATGTGAATAACTGGAACGCGTGTGTAGGCGTACTACGGTAATTGCTGGCTTCTGGCGCAACTGGCGACTTCACCGACTTCCCACTGACGCTGGTAGCACCCCAACAGCGGACCAGTGCCTCTTCTCCCTTTATCCCGGTGCTGACAGTAATTGCATCCTGTGCCTGCTTCCCCCGATTACGTTCGGTTGAAGCTCCGGAAGGTGGGCGACAAACGAAGGTTGGAAGGCCAAAAGATGGAGGGTCGTGTGCGCAAAAACTTCCCTTCCGGTACCGGGAATCGAACCCGGGCCTCCTGGGTGAAAGCCAGGTATCCTAGCCACTAGACCACACCGGATTTGCTCGAGAAACGTGAGATTTACTCCCTCTCTTCTCGCATTTCGTGCTCAATCCGGACTCAGTGTTGTTCTCTGTTTGCGAGCATTTTTGCGCGTGCAGACTGGCATGGCGCACAGCTCGAAACTGTCTATTCATTGCTGTTTGCATCATATTTCACTCATAACAGGGGAGGAGAATGATCAAAGTTGTACCTTGCCATAATTGGAAGTAAACATTGTGACGCTGAGGCGTGGACTCCTTGTGGATAACAAACGACAATTAAGTTCGTTCGCTAGCAATAGCAACGCCGTTAATTCAGCCGTGATGTACAGCAAATTAAATGCCCCGGGTGAGGATCGAACTCACGACCTTAAGATTATGAGACTTACGCGCTACCTACTGCGCTACCGAGGCTCGTTGCAACCATCATCCCAGGAATCTTGGTAAGTCTCACATATTAGAGATAGACAGTTTGCGCTTTCTCAGGAATCTGTTGTGTCGCTACGCGTGCTTTCCCGACTTGCTAGAGTAAACTGCTGCCGCAGCTTTTTTAACGACGGAAAGCAGCACTGCCTGAGGTTACAGTACATCGCCCTTGCGGCACCTGAACACAGCGGCCTGTAGGGCCAGGCCGACGCTGGAGTTCAGTAACAGCACGCGGCCGTCCAAGTAGGGTCTCTTGCGTGCTGCATGTTTGGTTCTTCTCACAGCGAATCCTGCTATACATTCCTGAGGCTGGCGCACCTCAAGCGAGCAATCGGCGCGGCAGCACTATAGCGAGAACAGCAAAACGATGCATCGGCCGGGAATCGAAGCCGGGCCGCCCGCGTGGTAGTCGAACAACCTACCACTTTTTTAGTTGTTGTTCTCATTTTGTTAGTTGCATTTGTTGGGGGCGGACGTCCGATGACGTCCGTGCTTCCCGAGCATATTCCCGAGCAGCTGTCTGCAGGGAAAGTGGGATTGCCACCCAGCGACGTCGGATACAACCGAAAAAAGTGCTACACACGCGGAGTCCCCCACTACACTGCCTCAAAGCGACCGCTCGTCACTATTGCGTGAGTAACGTTGCGGCCGCGGCGACGAGCCTTGCCCAAAGACGCAGCGTGCGTGGAGGCGCTGCCCGAATGCACCCTCCTACCTCGTAAAGCGCCTACAGCTACTATCACCGTGGGCCACTGCCGGCGGGCGGGAAGCCGACACAGCGCGGCGTTGCGAGCAGCGGCTGTGCGGTGGTAGTGTAATGGTGAGCATAGTTGCCTTCCGAGCAGTTGAGCCGCGTTCGATTCCCGGCCACCGCAACGGGCGCAAATCTATGCGTATGAGTACGTGAGCCACGTGCTGTTGAATTAACGTTTTCTTTCCGTCGTCGCTCCACGCAGGCCATCCTGTAGTATGTCCCGACTTGTCCCGACTTTGCTCGGCTGACGCGAAAGCTGACGCTTGGAATTCGCCCTTATCAAAAGGACAGGCGCTATAAACGACTGTGAGAGGTGAGGTGTAGCGAGGTACCAAAACGACAGGCAAACTGCGAAATTTTCTGCTCTCTCTTCTGAAACAAAAAATAAAAAAAACCGACGCAGTCGGTAGGACTCGAACCTACGCTCCCAGAGGGAATCTGATTTCTAGTCAGACGCTTTAACCACTCGGCCACGACTGCTCGTAGCTAAAGCTTCCCTCGAATCGTGAAAAATGCAACCGGTCTGCGCAGAATGTTGACAGGAAACGAACTCGGTGCACTGATTACGGCAGGGCTACCAGCGCTACGAGACGAGCCATTACGGAAGCGTTAAAATCTTCGCCCGAACAGGGATTCGAACCCTGGACCCTTAGGTTAAAAGCCTAATGCTCTACCGACTGAGCTATCCGGGCTCACGCTTGTTGTGCATGGAGCGACTGCAAGCAATGTGAATAACTGGAACGCGTGTGTAGGCGTACTACGGTAATTGCTGGCTTCTGGCGCAACTGGCGACTTCACCGACTTCCCACTGACGCTGGTAGCACCCCAACAGCGGACCAGTGCCTCTTCTCCCTTTATCCCGGTGCTGACAGTAATTGCATCCTGTGCCTGCTTCCCCCGATTACGTTCGGTTGAAGCTCCGGAAGGTGGGCGACAAACGAAGGTTGGAAGGCCAAAAGATGGAGGGTCGTGTGCGCAAAAACTTCCCTTCCGGTACCGGGAATCGAACCCGGGCCTCCTGGGTGAAAGCCAGGTATCCTAGCCACTAGACCACACCGGATTTGCTCGAGAAACGTGAGATTTACTCCCTCTCTTCTCGCATTTCGTGCTCAATCCGGACTCAGTGTTGTTCTCTGTTTGCGAGCATTTTTGCGCGTGCAGACTGGCATGGCGCACAGCTCGAAACTGTCTATTCATTGCTGTTTGCATCATATTTCACTCATAACAGGGGAGGAGAATGATCAAAGTTGTACCTTGCCATAATTGGAAGTAAACATTGTGACGCTGAGGCGTGGACTCCTTGTGGATAACAAACGACAATTAAGTTCGTTCGCTAGCAATAGCAACGCCGTTAATTCAGCCGTGATGTACAGCAAATTAAATGCCCCGGGTGAGGATCGAACTCACGACCTTAAGATTATGAGACTTACGCGCTACCTACTGCGCTACCGAGGCTCGTTGCAACCAGCATCCCAGGAATCTTGGTAAGTCTCACATATTAGAGATAGACAGTTTGCGCTTTCTCAGGAATCTGTTGTGTCGCTACGCGTGCTTTCCCGACTTGCTAGAGTAAACTGCTGCCGCAGCTTTTTTAACGACGGAAAGCAGCACTGCCTGAGGTTACAGTACATCGCCCTTGCGGCACCTGAACACAGCGGCCTGTAGGGCCAGGCCGACGCTGGAGTTCAGTAACAGCACGCGGCCGTCCAAGTAGGGTCTCTTGCGTGCTGCATGTTTGGTTCTTCTCACAGCGAATCCTGCTATACATTCCTGAGGCTGGCGCACCTCAAGCGAGCAATCGGCGCGGCAGCACTATAGCGAGAACAGCAAAACGATGCATCGGCCGGGAATCGAAGCCGGGCCGCCCGCGTGGTAGTCGAACAACCTACCACTTTTTTAGTTGTTGTTCTCATTTTGTTAGTTGCATTTGTTGGGGGCGGACGTCCGATGACGTCCGTGCTTCCCGAGCATATTCCCGAGCAGCTGTCTGCAGGGAAAGTGGGATTGCCACCCAGCGACGTCGGATACAACCGAAAAAAGTGCTACACACGCGGAGTCCCCCACTACACTGCCTCAAAGCGACCGCTCGTCACTATTGCGTGAGTAACGTTGCGGCCGCGGCGACGAGCCTTGCCCAAAGACGCAGCGTGCGTGGAGGCGCTGCCCGAATGCACCCTCCTACCTCGTAAAGCGCCTACAGCTACTATCACCGTGGGCCACTGCCGGCGGGCGGGAAGCCGACACAGCGCGGCGTTGCGAGCAGCGGCTGTGCGGTGGTAGTGTAATGGTGAGCATAGTTGCCTTCCGAGCAGTTGAGCCGCGTTCGATTCCCGGCCACCGCAACGGGCGCAAATCTATGCGTATGAGTACGTGAGCCACGTGCTGTTGAATTAACGTTTTCTTTCCGTCGTCGCTCCACGCAGGCCATCCTGTAGTATGTCCCGACTTGTCCCGACTTTGCTCGGCTGACGCGAAAGCTGACGCTTGGAATTCGCCCTTATCAAAAGGACAGGCGCTATAAACGACTGTGAGAGGTGAGGTGTAGCGAGGTACCAAAACGACAGGCAAACTGCGAAATTTTCTGCTCTCTCTTCTGAAACAAAAAATAAAAAAAACCGACGCAGTCGGTAGGACTCGAACCTACGCTCCCAGAGGGAATCTGATTTCTAGTCAGACGCTTTAACCACTCGGCCACGACTGCTCGTAGCTAAAGCTTCCCTCGAATCGTGAAAAATGCAACCGGTCTGCGCAGAATGTTGACAGGAAACGAACTCGGTGCACTGATTACGGCAGGGCTACCAGCGCTACGAGACGAGCCATTACGGAAGCGTTAAAATCTTCGCCCGAACAGGGATTCGAACCCTGGACCCTTAGGTTAAAAGCCTAATGCTCTACCGACTGAGCTATCCGGGCTCACGCTTGTTGTGCATGGAGCGACTGCAAGCAATGTGAATAACTGGAACGCGTGTGTAGGCGTACTACGGTAATTGCTGGCTTCTGGCGCAACTGGCGACTTCACCGACTTCCCACTGACGCTGGTAGCACCCCAACAGCGGACCAGTGCCTCTTCTCCCTTTATCCCGGTGCTGACAGTAATTGCATCCTGTGCCTGCTTCCCCCGATTACGTTCGGTTGAAGCTCCGGAAGGTGGGCGACAAACGAAGGTTGGAAGGCCAAAAGATGGAGGGTCGTGTGCGCAAAAACTTCCCTTCCGGTACCGGGAATCGAACCCGGGCCTCCTGGGTGAAAGCCAGGTATCCTAGCCACTAGACCACACCGGATTTGCTCGAGAAACGTGAGATTTACTCCCTCTCTTCTCGCATTTCGTGCTCAATCCGGACTCAGTGTTGTTCTCTGTTTGCGAGCATTTTTGCGCGTGCAGACTGGCATGGCGCACAGCTCGAAACTGTCTATTCATTGCTGTTTGCATCATATTTCACTCATAACAGGGGAGGAGAATGATCAAAGTTGTACCTTGCCATAATTGGAAGTAAACATTGTGACGCTGAGGCGTGGACTCCTTGTGGATAACAAACGACAATTAAGTTCGTTCGCTAGCAATAGCAACGCCGTTAATTCAGCCGTGATGTACAGCAAATTAAATGCCCCGGGTGAGGATCGAACTCACGACCTTAAGATTATGAGACTTACGCGCTACCTACTGCGCTACCGAGGCTCGTTGCAACCATCATCCCAGGAATCTTGGTAAGTCTCACATATTAGAGATAGACAGTTTGCGCTTTCTCAGGAATCTGTTGTGTCGCTACGCGTGCTTTCCCGACTTGCTAGAGTAAACTGCTGCCGCAGCTTTTTTAACGACGGAAAGCAGCACTGCCTGAGGTTACAGTACATCGCCCTTGCGGCACCTGAACACAGCGGCCTGTAGGGCCAGGCCGACGCTGGAGTTCAGTAACAGCACGCGGCCGTCCAAGTAGGGTCTCTTGCGTGCTGCATGTTTGGTTCTTCTCACAGCGAATCCTGCTATACATTCCTGAGGCTGGCGCACCTCAAGCGAGCAATCGGCGCGGCAGCACTATAGCGAGAACAGCAAAACGATGCATCGGCCGGGAATCGAAGCCGGGCCGCCCGCGTGGTAGTCGAACAACCTACCACTTTTTTAGTTGTTGTTCTCATTTTGTTAGTTGCATTTGTTGGGGGCGGACGTCCGATGACGTCCGTGCTTCCCGAGCATATTCCCGAGCAGCTGTCTGCAGGGAAAGTGGGATTGCCACCCAGCGACGTCGGATACAACCGAAAAAAGTGCTACACACGCGGAGTCCCCCACTACACTGCCTCAAAGCGACCGCTCGTCACTATTGCGTGAGTAACGTTGCGGCCGCGGCGACGAGCCTTGCCCAAAGACGCAGCGTGCGTGGAGGCGCTGCCCGAATGCACCCTCCTACCTCGTAAAGCGCCTACAGCTACTATCACCGTGGGCCACTGCCGGCGGGCGGGAAGCCGACACAGCGCGGCGTTGCGAGCAGCGGCTGTGCGGTGGTAGTGTAATGGTGAGCATAGTTGCCTTCCGAGCAGTTGAGCCGCGTTCGATTCCCGGCCACCGCAACGGGCGCAAATCTATGCGTATGAGTACGTGAGCCACGTGCTGTTGAATTAACGTTTTCTTTCCGTCGTCGCTCCACGCAGGCCATCCTGTAGTATGTCCCGACTTGTCCCGACTTTGCTCGGCTGACGCGAAAGCTGACGCTTGGAATTCGCCCTTATCAAAAGGACAGGCGCTATAAACGACTGTGAGAGGTGAGGTGTAGCGAGGTACCAAAACGACAGGCAAACTGCGAAATTTTCTGCTCTCTCTTCTGAAACAAAAAATAAAAAAAACCGACGCAGTCGGTAGGACTCGAACCTACGCTCCCAGAGGGAATCTGATTTCTAGTCAGACGCCTTAACCACTCGGCCACGACTGCTCGTAGCTAAAGCTTCCCTCGAATCGTGAAAAATGCAACCGGTCTGCGCAGAATGTTGACAGGAAACGAACTCGGTGCACTGATTACGGCAGGGCTACCAGCGCTACGAGACGAGCCATTACGGAAGCGTTAAAATCTTCGCCCGAACAGGGATTCGAACCCTGGACCCTTAGGTTAAAAGCCTAATGCTCTACCGACTGAGCTATCCGGGCTCACGCTTGTTGTGCATGGAGCGACTGCAAGCAATGTGAATAACTGGAACGCGTGTGTAGGCGTACTACGGTAATTGCTGGCTTCTGGCGCAACTGGCGACTTCACCGACTTCCCACTGACGCTGGTAGCACCCCAACAGCGGACCAGTGCCTCTTCTCCCTTTATCCCGGTGCTGACAGTAATTGCATCCTGTGCCTGCTTCCCCCGATTACGTTCGGTTGAAGCTCCGGAAGGAGGGCGACAAACGAAGGTTGGAAGGCCAAAAGATGGAGGGTCGTGTGCGCAAAAACTTCCCTTCCGGTACCGGGAATCGAACCCGGGCCTCCTGGGTGAAAGCCAGGTATCCTAGCCACTAGACCACACCGGATTTGCTCGAGAAACGTGAGATTTACTCCCTCTCTTCTCGCATTTCGTGCTCAATCCGGACTCAGTGTTGTTCTCTGTTTGCGAGCATTTTTGCGCGTGCAGACTGGCATGGCGCACAGCTCGAAACTGTCTATTCATTGCTGTTTGCATCATATTTCACTCATAACAGGGGAGGAGAATGATCAAAGTTGTACCTTGCCATAATTGGAAGTAAACATTGTGACGCTGAGGCGTGGACTCCTTGTGGATAACAAACGACAATTAAGTTCGTTCGCTAGCAATAGCAACGCCGTTAATTCAGCCGTGATGTACAGCAAATTAAATGCCCCGGGTGAGGATCGAACTCACGACCTTAAGATTATGAGACTTACGCGCTACCTACTGCGCTACCGAGGCTCGTTGCAACCATCATCCCAGGAATCTTGGTAAGTCTCACATATTAGAGATAGACAGTTTGCGCTTTCTCAGGAATCTGTTGTGTCGCTACGCGTGCTTTCCCGACTTGCTAGAGTAAACTGCTGCCGCAGCTTTTTTAACGACGGAAAGCAGCACTGCCTGAGGTTACAGTACATCGCCCTTGCGGCACCTGAACACAGCGGCCTGTAGGGCCAGGCCGACGCTGGAGTTCAGTAACAGCACGCGGCCGTCCAAGTAGGGTCTCTTGCGTGCTGCATGTTTGGTTCTTCTCACAGCGAATCCTGCTATACATTCCTGAGGCTGGCGCACCTCAAGCGAGCAATCGGCGCGGCAGCACTATAGCGAGAACAGCAAAACGATGCATCGGCCGGGAATCGAAGCCGGGCCGCCCGCGTGGTAGTCGAACAACCTACCACTTTTTTAGTTGTTGTTCTCATTTTGTTAGTTGCATTTGTTGGGGGCGGACGTCCGATGACGTCCGTGCTTCCCGAGCATATTCCCGAGCAGCTGTCTGCAGGGAAAGTGGGATTGCCACCCAGCGACGTCGGATACAACCGAAAAAAGTGCTACACACGCGGAGTCCCCCACTACACTGCCTCAAAGCGACCGCTCGTCACTATTGTGTGAGTAACGTTGCGGCCGCGGCGACGAGCCTTGCCCAAAGACGCAGCGTGCGTGGAGGCGCTGCCCGAATGCACCCTCCTACCTCGTAAAGCGTCTACAGCTACTATCACCGTGGGCCACTGCCGGCGGGCGGGAAGCCGACACAGCGCGGCGTTGCGAGCAGCGGCTGTGCGGTGGTAGTGTAATGGTGAGCATAGTTGCCTTCCGAGCAGTTGAGCCGCGTTCGATTCCCGGCCACCGCAACGGGCGCAAATCTATGCGTATGAGTATGTGAGCCACGTGCTGTTGAATTAACGTTTTCTTTCCGTCGTCGCTCCACGCAGGCCATCCTGTAGTATGTCCCGACTTGTCCCGACTTTGCTCGGCTGACGCGAAAGCTGACGCTTGGAATTCGCCCTTATCAAAAGGACAGGCGCTATAAACGACTGTGAGAGGTGAGGTGTAGCGAGGTACCAAAACGACAGGCAAACTGCGAAATTTTCTGCTCTCTCTTCTGAAACAAAAAATAAAAAAACCGACGCAGTCGGTAGGACTCGAACCTACGCTCCCACAGGGAATCTGATTTCTAGTCAGACGCCTTAACCACTCGGCCACGACTGCTCGTAGCTAAAGCTTCCCTCGAATCGTGAAAAATGCAACCGGTCTGCGCAGAATGTTGACAGGAAACGAACTCGGTGCACTGATTACGGCAGGGCTACCAGCGCTACGAGACGAGCCATTACGGAAGCGTTAAAATCTTCGCCCGAACAGGGATTCGAACCCTGGACACTTAGGTTAAAAGCCTAATGCTCTACCGACTGAGCTATCCGGGCTCACGCTTGTTGTGCATGGAGCGACTGCAAGCAATGTGAATAACTGGAACGCGTGTGTAGGCGTACTACGGTAATTGCTGGCTTCTGGCGCAACTGGCGACTTCACCGACTTCCCACTGACGCTGGTAGCACCCCAACAGCGGACCAGTGCCTCTTCTCCCTATATCCCGGTGCTGACAGTAATTGCATCCTGTGCCTGCTTCCCCCGATTACGTTCGGTTGAAGCTCCGGAAGGAGGGCGACAAACGAAGGTTGGAAGGCCAAAAGATGGAGGGTCGTGTGCGCAAAAACTTCCCTTCCGGTACCGGGAATCGAACCCGGGCCTCCTGGGTGAAAGCCAGGTATCCTAGCCACTAGACCACACCGGATTTGCTCGAGAAACGTGAGATTTACTCCCTCTCTTCTCGCATTTCGTGCTCAATCCGGACTCAGTGTTGTTCTCTGTTTGCGAGCATTTTTGCGCGTGCAGACTGGCATGGCGCACAGCTCGAAACTGTCTATTCATTGCTGTTTGCATCATATTTCACTCATAACAGGGGAGGAGAATGATCAAAGTTGTACCTTGCCATAATTGGAAGTAAACATTGTGACGCTGAGGCGTGGACTCCTTGTGGATAACAAACGACAATTAAGTTCGTTCGCTAGCAATAGCAACGCCGTTAATTCAGCCGTGATGTACAGCAAATTAAATGCCCCGGGTGAGGATCGAACTCACGACCTTAAGATTATGAGACTTACGCGCTACCTACTGCGCTACCGAGGCTCGTTGCAACCATCATCCCAGGAATCTTGGTAAGTCTCACATATTAGAGATAGACAGTTTGCGCTTTCTCAGGAATCTGTTGTGTCGCTACGCGTGCTTTCCCGACTTGCTAGAGTAAACTGCTGCCGCAGCTTTTTTAACGACGGAAAGCAGCACTGCCTGAGGTTACAGTACATCGCCCTTGCGGCACCTGAACACAGCGGCCTGTAGGGCCAGGCCGACGCTGGAGGTCAGTAACAGCACGCGGCCGTCCAAGTAGGGTCTCTTGCGTGCTGCATGTTTGGTTCTTCTCACAGCGAATCCTGCTATACATTCCTGAGGCTGGCGCACCTCAAGCGAGCAATCGGCGCGGCAGCACTATAGCGAGAACAGCAAAACGATGCATCGGCCGGGAATCGAAGCCGGGCCGCCCGCGTGGTAGTCGAACAACCTACCACTTTTTTAGTTGTTGTTCTCATTTTGTTAGTTGCATTTGTTGGGGGCGGACGTCCGATGACGTCCGTGCTTCCCGAGCATATTCCCGAGCAGCTGTCTGCAGGGAAAGTGGGATTGCCACCCAGCGACGTCGGATACAACCGAAAAAAGTGCTACACACGCGGAGTCCCCCACTACACTGCCTCAAAGCGACCGCTCGTCACTATTGTGTGAGTAACGTTGCGGCCGCGGCGACGAGCCTTGCCCAAAGACGCAGCGTGCGTGGAGGCGCTGCCCGAATGCACCCTCCTACCTCGTAAAGCGTCTACAGCTACTATCACCGTGGGCCACTGCCGGCGGGCGGGAAGCCGACACAGCGCGGCGTTGCGAGCAGCGGCTGTGCGGTGGTAGTGTAATGGTGAGCATAGTTGCCTTCCGAGCAGTTGAGCCGCGTTCGATTCCCGGCCACCGCAACGGGCGCAAATCTATGCGTATGAGTATGTGAGCCACGTGCTGTTGAATTAACGTTTTCTTTCCGTCGTCGCTCCACGCAGGCCATCCTGTAGTATGTCCCGACTTGTCCCGACTTTGCTCGGCTGACGCGAAAGCTGACGCTTGGAATTCGCCCTTATCAAAAGGACAGGCGCTATAAACGACTGTGAGAGGTGAGGTGTAGCGAGGTACCAAAACGACAGGCAAACTGCGAAATTTTCTGCTCTCTCTTCTGAAACAAAAAATAAAAAAACCGACGCAGTCGGTAGGACTCGAACCTACGCTCCCACAGGGAATCTGATTTCTAGTCAGACGCCTTAACCACTCGGCCACGACTGCTCGTAGCTAAAGCTTCCCTCGAATCGTGAAAAATGCAACCGGTCTGCGCAGAATGTTGACAGGAAACGAACTCGGTGCACTGATTACGGCAGGGCTACCAGCGCTACGAGACGAGCCATTACGGAAGCGTTAAAATCTTCGCCCGAACAGGGATTCGAACCCTGGACACTTAGGTTAAAAGCCTAATGCTCTACCGACTGAGCTATCCGGGCTCACGCTTGTTGTGCATGGAGCGACTGCAAGCAATGTGAATAACTGGAACGCGTGTGTAGGCGTACTACGGTAATTGCTGGCTTCTGGCGCAACTGGCGACTTCACCGACTTCCCACTGACGCTGGTAGCACCCCAACAGCGGACCAGTGCCTCTTCTCCCTATATCCCGGTGCTGACAGTAATTGCATCCTGTGCCTGCTTCCCCCGATTACGTTCGGTTGAAGCTCCGGAAGGAGGGCGACAAACGAAGGTTGGAAGGCCAAAAGATGGAGGGTCGTGTGCGCAAAAACTTCCCTTCCGGTACCGGGAATCGAACCCGGGCCTCCTGGGTGAAAGCCAGGTATCCTAGCCACTAGACCACACCGGATTTGCTCGAGAAACGTGAGATTTACTCCCTCTCTTCTCGCATTTCGTGCTCAATCCGGACTCAGTGTTGTTCTCTGTTTGCGAGCATTTTTGCGCGTGCAGACTGGCATGGCGCACAGCTCGAAACTGTCTATTCATTGCTGTTTGCATCATATTTCACTCATAACAGGGGAGGAGAATGATCAAAGTTGTACCTTGCCATAATTGGAAGTAAACATTGTGACGCTGAGGCGTGGACTCCTTGTGGATAACAAACGACAATTAAGTTCGTTCGCTAGCAATAGCAACGCCGTTAATTCAGCCGTGATGTACAGCAAATTAAATGCCCCGGGTGAGGATCGAACTCACGACCTTAAGATTATGAGACTTACGCGCTACCTACTGCGCTACCGAGGCTCGTTGCAACCATCATCCCAGGAATCTTGGTAAGTCTCACATATTAGAGATAGACAGTTTGCGCTTTCTCAGGAATCTGTTGTGTCGCTACGCGTGCTTTCCCGACTTGCTAGAGTAAACTGCTGCCGCAGCTTTTTTAACGACGGAAAGCAGCACTGCCTGAGGTTACAGTACATCGCCCTTGCGGCACCTGAACACAGCGGCCTGTAGGGCCAGGCCGACGCTGGAGTTCAGTAACAGCACGCGGCCGTCCAAGTAGGGTCTCTTGCGTGCTGCATGTTTGGTTCTTCTCACAGCGAATCCTGCTATACATTCCTGAGGCTGGCGCACCTCAAGCGAGCAATCGGCGCGGCAGCACTATAGCGAGAACAGCAAAACGATGCATCGGCCGGGAATCGAAGCCGGGCCGCCCGCGTGGTAGTCGAACAACCTACCACTTTTTTAGTTGTTGTTCTCATTTTGTTAGTTGCATTTGTTGGGGGCGGACGTCCGATGACGTCCGTGCTTCCCGAGCATATTCCCGAGCAGCTGTCTGCAGGGAAAGTGGGATTGCCACCCAGCGACGTCGGATACAACCGAAAAAAGTGCTACACACGCGGAGTCCCCCACTACACTGCCTCAAAGCGACCGCTCGTCACTATTGTGTGAGTAACGTTGCGGCCGCGGCGACGAGCCTTGCCCAAAGACGCAGCGTGCGTGGAGGCGCTGCCCGAATGCACCCTCCTACCTCGTAAAGCGTCTACAGCTACTATCACCGTGGGCCACTGCCGGCGGGCGGGAAGCCGACACAGCGCGGCGTTGCGAGCAGCGGCTGTGCGGTGGTAGTGTAATGGTGAGCATAGTTGCCTTCCGAGCAGTTGAGCCGCGTTCGATTCCCGGCCACCGCAACGGGCGCAAATCTATGCGTATGAGTATGTGAGCCACGTGCTGTTGAATTAACGTTTTCTTTCCGTCGTCGCTCCACGCAGGCCATCCTGTAGTATGTCCCGACTTGTCCCGACTTTGCTCGGCTGACGCGAAAGCTGACGCTTGGAATTCGCCCTTATCAAAAGGACAGGCGCTATAAACGACTGTGAGAGGTGAGGTGTAGCGAGGTACCAAAACGACAGGCAAACTGCGAAATTTTCTGCTCTCTCTTCTGAAACAAAAAATAAAAAAACCGACGCAGTCGGTAGGACTCGAACCTACGCTCCCAGAGGGAATCTGATTTCTAGTCAGACGCCTTAACCACTCGGCCACGACTGCTCGTAGCTAAAGCTTCCCTCGAATCGTGAAAAATGCAACCGGTCTGCGCAGAATGTTGACAGGAAACGAACTCGGTGCACTGATTACGGCAGGGCTACCAGCGCTACGAGACGAGCCATTACGGAAGCGTTAAAATCTTCGCCCGAACAGGGATTCGAACCCTGGACACTTAGGTTAAAAGCCTAATGCTCTACCGACTGAGCTATCCGGGCTCACGCTTGTTGTGCATGGAGCGACTGCAAGCAATGTGAATAACTGGAACGCGTGTGTAGGCGTACTACGGTAATTGCTGGCTTCTGGCGCAACTGGCGACTTCACCGACTTCCCACTGACGCTGGTAGCACCCCAACAGCGGACCAGTGCCTCTTCTCCCTTTATCCCGGTGCTGACAGTAATTGCATCCTGTGCCTGCTTCCCCCGATTACGTTCGGTTGAAGCTCCGGAAGGAGGGCGACAAACGAAGGTTGGAAGGCCAAAAGATGGAGGGTCGTGTGCGCAAAAACTTCCCTTCCGGTACCGGGAATCGAACCCGGGCCTCCTGGGTGAAAGCCAGGTATCCTAGCCACTAGACCACACCGGATTTGCTCGAGAAACGTGAGATTTACTCCCTCTCTTCTCGCATTTCGTGCTCAATCCGGACTCAGTGTTGTTCTCTGTTTGCGAGCATTTTTGCGCGTGCAGACTGGCATGGCGCACAGCTCGAAACTGTCTATTCATTGCTGTTTGCATCATATTTCACTCATAACAGGGGAGGAGAATGATCAAAGTTGTACCTTGCCATAATTGGAAGTAAACATTGTGACGCTGAGGCGTGGACTCCTTGTGGATAACAAACGACAATTAAGTTCGTTCGCTAGCAATAGCAACGCCGTTAATTCAGCCGTGATGTACAGCAAATTAAATGCCCCAGGTGAGGATCGAACTCACGACCTTAAGATTATGAGACTTACGCGCTACCTACTGCGCTACCGAGGCTCGTTGCAACCATCATCCCAGGAATCTTGGTAAGTCTCACATATTAGAGATAGACAGTTTGCGCTTTCTCAGGAATCTGTTGTGTCGCTACGCGTGCTTTCCCGACTTGCTAGAGTAAACTGCTGCCGCAGCTTTTTTAACGACGGAAAGCAGCACTGCCTGAGGTTACAGTACATCGCCCTTGCGGCACCTGAACACAGCGGCCTGTAGGGCCAGGCCGACGCTGGAGTTCAGTAACAGCACGCGGCCGTCCAAGTAGGGTCTCTTGCGTGCTGCATGTTTGGTTCTTCTCACAGCGAATCCTGCTATACATTCCTGAGGCTGGCGCACCTCAAGCGAGCAATCGGCGCGGCAGCACTATAGCGAGAACAGCAAAACGATGCATCGGCCGGGAATCGAAGCCGGGCCGCCCGCGTGGTAGTCGAACAACCTACCACTTTTTTAGTTGTTGTTCTCATTTTGTTAGTTGCATTTGTTGGGGGCGGACGTCCGATGACGTCCGTGCTTCCCGAGCATATTCCCGAGCAGCTGTCTGCAGGGAAAGTGGGATTGCCACCCAGCGACGTCGGATACAACCGAAAAAAGTGCTACACACGCGGAGTCCCCCACTACACTGCCTCAAAGCGACCGCTCGTCACTATTGTGTGAGTAACGTTGCGGCCGCGGCGACGAGCCTTGCCCAAAGACGCAGCGTGCGTGGAGGCGCTGCCCGAATGCACCCTCCTACCTCGTAAAGCGTCTACAGCTACTATCACCGTGGGCCACTGCCGGCGGGCGGGAAGCCGACACAGCGCGGCGTTGCGAGCAGCGGCTGTGCGGTGGTAGTGTAATGGTGAGCATAGTTGCCTTCCGAGCAGTTGAGCCGCGTTCGATTCCCGGCCACCGCAACGGGCGCAAATCTATGCGTATGAGTATGTGAGCCACGTGCTGTTGAATTAACGTTTTCTTTCCGTCGTCGCTCCACGCAGGCCATCCTGTAGTATGTCCCGACTTGTCCCGACTTTGCTCGGCTGACGCGAAAGCTGACGCTTGGAATTCGCCCTTATCAAAAGGACAGGCGCTATAAACGACTGTGAGAGGTGAGGTGTAGCGAGGTACCAAAACGACAGGCAAACTGCGAAATTTTCTGCTCTCTCTTCTGAAACAAAAAATAAAAAAACCGACGCAGTCGGTAGGACTCGAACCTACGCTCCCACAGGGAATCTGATTTCTAGTCAGACGCCTTAACCACTCGGCCACGACTGCTCGTAGCTAAAGCTTCCCTCGAATCGTGAAAAATGCAACCGGTCTGCGCAGAATGTTGACAGGAAACGAACTCGGTGCACTGATTACGGCAGGGCTACCAGCGCTACGAGACGAGCCATTACGGAAGCGTTAAAATCTTCGCCCGAACAGGGATTCGAACCCTGGACACTTAGGTTAAAAGCCTAATGCTCTACCGACTGAGCTATCCGGGCTCACGCTTGTTGTGCATGGAGCGACTGCAAGCAATGTGAATAACTGGAACGCGTGTGTAGGCGTACTACGGTAATTGCTGGCTTCTGGCGCAACTGGCGACTTCACCGACTTCCCACTGACGCTGGTAGCACCCCAACAGCGGACCAGTGCCTCTTCTCCCTATATCCCGGTGCTGACAGTAATTGCATCCTGTGCCTGCTTCCCCCGATTACGTTCGGTTGAAGCTCCGGAAGGAGGGCGACAAACGAAGGTTGGAAGGCCAAAAGATGGAGGGTCGTGTGCGCAAAAACTTCCCTTCCGGTACCGGGAATCGAACCCGGGCCTCCTGGGTGAAAGCCAGGTATCCTAGCCACTAGACCACACCGGATTTGCTCGAGAAACGTGAGATTTACTCCCTCTCTTCTCGCATTTCGTGCTCAATCCGGACTCAGTGTTGTTCTCTGTTTGCGAGCATTTTTGCGCGTGCAGACTGGCATGGCGCACAGCTCGAAACTGTCTATTCATTGCTGTTTGCATCATATTTCACTCATAACAGGGGAGGAGAATGATCAAAGTTGTACCTTGCCATAATTGGAAGTAAACATTGTGACGCTGAGGCGTGGACTCCTTGTGGATAACAAACGACAATTAAGTTCGTTCGCTAGCAATAGCAACGCCGTTAATTCAGCCGTGATGTACAGCAAATTAAATGCCCCGGGTGAGGATCGAACTCACGACCTTAAGATTATGAGACTTACGCGCTACCTACTGCGCTACCGAGGCTCGTTGCAACCATCATCCCAGGAATCTTGGTAAGTCTCACATATTAGAGATAGACAGTTTGCGCTTTCTCAGGAATCTGTTGTGTCGCTACGCGTGCTTTCCCGACTTGCTAGAGTAAACTGCTGCCGCAGCTTTTTTAACGACGGAAAGCAGCACTGCCTGAGGTTACAGTACATCGCCCTTGCGGCACCTGAACACAGCGGCCTGTAGGGCCAGGCCGACGCTGGAGTTCAGTAACAGCACGCGGCCGTCCAAGTAGGGTCTCTTGCGTGCTGCATGTTTGGTTCTTCTCACAGCGAATCCTGCTATACATTCCTGAGGCTGGCGCACCTCAAGCGAGCAATCGGCGCGGCAGCACTATAGCGAGAACAGCAAAACGATGCATCGGCCGGGAATCGAAGCCGGGCCGCCCGCGTGGTAGTCGAACAACCTACCACTTTTTTAGTTGTTGTTCTCATTTTGTTAGTTGCATTTGTTGGGGGCGGACGTCCGATGACGTCCGTGCTTCCCGAGCATATTCCCGAGCAGCTGTCTGCAGGGAAAGTGGGATTGCCACCCAGCGACGTCGGATACAACCGAAAAAAGTGCTACACACGCGGAGTCCCCCACTACACTGCCTCAAAGCGACCGCTCGTCACTATTGTGTGAGTAACGTTGCGGCCGCGGCGACGAGCCTTGCCCAAAGACGCAGCGTGCGTGGAGGCGCTGCCCGAATGCACCCTCCTACCTCGTAAAGCGTCTACAGCTACTATCACCGTGGGCCACTGCCGGCGGGCGGGAAGCCGACACAGCGCGGCGTTGCGAGCAGCGGCTGTGCGGTGGTAGTGTAATGGTGAGCATAGTTGCCTTCCGAGCAGTTGAGCCGCGTTCGATTCCCGGCCACCGCAACGGGCGCAAATCTATGCGTATGAGTATGTGAGCCACGTGCTGTTGAATTAACGTTTTCTTTCCGTCGTCGCTCCACGCAGGCCATCCTGTAGTATGTCCCGACTTGTCCCGACTTTGCTCGGCTGACGCGAAAGCTGACGCTTGGAATTCGCCCTTATCAAAAGGACAGGCGCTATAAACGACTGTGAGAGGTGAGGTGTAGCGAGGTACCAAAACGACAGGCAAACTGCGAAATTTTCTGCTCTCTCTTCTGAAACAAAAAATAAAAAAACCGACGCAGTCGGTAGGACTCGAACCTACGCTCCCAGAGGGAATCTGATTTCTAGTCAGACGCCTTAACCACTCGGCCACGACTGCTCGTAGCTAAAGCTTCCCTCGAATCGTGAAAAATGCAACCGGTCTGCGCAGAATGTTGACAGGAAACGAACTCGGTGCACTGATTACGGCAGGGCTACCAGCGCTACGAGACGAGCCATTACGGAAGCGTTAAAATCTTCGCCCGAACAGGGATTCGAACCCTGGACACTTAGGTTAAAAGCCTAATGCTCTACCGACTGAGCTATCCGGGCTCACGCTTGTTGTGCATGGAGCGACTGCAAGCAATGTGAATAACTGGAACGCGTGTGTAGGCGTACTACGGTAATTGCTGGCTTCTGGCGCAACTGGCGACTTCACCGACTTCCCACTGACGCTGGTAGCACCCCAACAGCGGACCAGTGCCTCTTCTCCCTTTATCCCGGTGCTGACAGTAATTGCATCCTGTGCCTGCTTCCCCCGATTACGTTCGGTTGAAGCTCCGGAAGGAGGGCGACAAACGAAGGTTGGAAGGCCAAAAGATGGAGGGTCGTGTGCGCAAAAACTTCCCTTCCGGTACCGGGAATCGAACCCGGGCCTCCTGGGTGAAAGCCAGGTATCCTAGCCACTAGACCACACCGGATTTGCTCGAGAAACGTGAGATTTACTCCCTCTCTTCTCGCATTTCGTGCTCAATCCGGACTCAGTGTTGTTCTCTGTTTGCGAGCATTTTTGCGCGTGCAGACTGGCATGGCGCACAGCTCGAAACTGTCTATTCATTGCTGTTTGCATCATATTTCACTCATAACAGGGGAGGAGAATGATCAAAGTTGTACCTTGCCATAATTGGAAGTAAACATTGTGACGCTGAGGCGTGGACTCCTTGTGGATAACAAACGACAATTAAGTTCGTTCGCTAGCAATAGCAACGCCGTTAATTCAGCCGTGATGTACAGCAAATTAAATGCCCCGGGTGAGGATCGAACTCACGACCTTAAGATTATGAGACTTACGCGCTACCTACTGCGCTACCGAGGCTCGTTGCAACCATCATCCCAGGAATCTTGGTAAGTCTCACATATTAGAGATAGACAGTTTGCGCTTTCTCAGGAATCTGTTGTGTCGCTACGCGTGCTTTCCCGACTTGCTAGAGTAAACTGCTGCCGCAGCTTTTTTAACGACGGAAAGCAGCACTGCCTGAGGTTACAGTACATCGCCCTTGCGGCACCTGAACACAGCGGCCTGTAGGGCCAGGCCGACGCTGGAGTTCAGTAACAGCACGCGGCCGTCCAAGTAGGGTCTCTTGCGTGCTGCATGTTTGGTTCTTCTCACAGCGAATCCTGCTATACATTCCTGAGGCTGGCGCACCTCAAGCGAGCAATCGGCGCGGCAGCACTATAGCGAGAACAGCAAAACGATGCATCGGCCGGGAATCGAAGCCGGGCCGCCCGCGTGGTAGTCGAACAACCTACCACTTTTTTAGTTGTTGTTCTCATTTTGTTAGTTGCATTTGTTGGGGGCGGACGTCCGATGACGTCCGTGCTTCCCGAGCATATTCCCGAGCAGCTGTCTGCAGGGAAAGTGGGATTGCCACCCAGCGACGTCGGATACAACCGAAAAAAGTGCTACACACGCGGAGTCCCCCACTACACTGCCTCAAAGCGACCGCTCGTCACTATTGCGTGAGTAACGTTGCGGCCGCGGCGACGAGCCTTGCCCAAAGACGCAGCGTGCGTGGAGGCGCTGCCCGAATGCACCCTCCTACCTCGTAAAGCGTCTACAGCTACTATCACCGTGGGCCACTGCCGGCGGGCGGGAAGCCGACACAGCGCGGCGTTGCGAGCAGCGGCTGTGCGGTGGTAGTGTAATGGTGAGCATAGTTGCCTTCCGAGCAGTTGAGCCGCGTTCGATTCCCGGCCACCGCAACGGGCGCAAATCTATGCGTATGAGTATGTGAGCCACGTGCTGTTGAATTAACGTTTTCTTTCCGTCGTCGCTCCACGCAGGCCATCCTGTAGTATGTCCCGACTTGTCCCGACTTTGCTCGGCTGACGCGAAAGCTGACGCTTGGAATTCGCCCTTATCAAAAGGACAGGCGCTATAAACGACTGTGAGAGGTGAGGTGTAGCGAGGTACCAAAACGACAGGCAAACTGCGAAATTTTCTGCTCTCTCTTCTGAAACAAAAAATAAAAAAACCGACGCAGTCGGTAGGACTCGAACCTACGCTCCCACAGGGAATCTGATTTCTAGTCAGACGCCTTAACCACTCGGCCACGACTGCTCGTAGCTAAAGCTTCCCTCGAATCGTGAAAAATGCAACCGGTCTGCGCAGAATGTTGACAGGAAACGAACTCGGTGCACTGATTACGGCAGGGCTACCAGCGCTACGAGACGAGCCATTACGGAAGCGTTAAAATCTTCGCCCGAACAGGGATTCGAACCCTGGACACTTAGGTTAAAAGCCTAATGCTCTACCGACTGAGCTATCCGGGCTCACGCTTGTTGTGCATGGAGCGACTGCAAGCAATGTGAATAACTGGAACGCGTGTGTAGGCGTACTACGGTAATTGCTGGCTTCTGGCGCAACTGGCGACTTCACCGACTTCCCACTGACGCTGGTAGCACCCCAACAGCGGACCAGTGCCTCTTCTCCCTTTATCCCGGTGCTGACAGTAATTGCATCCTGTGCCTGCTTCCCCCGATTACGTTCGGTTGAAGCTCCGGAAAGAGGGCGACAAACGAAGGTTGGAAGGCCAAAAGATGGAGGGTCGTGTGCGCAAAAACTTCCCTTCCGGTACCGGGAATCGAACCCGGGCCTCCTGGGTGAAAGCCAGGTATCCTAGCCACTAGACCACACCGGATTTGCTCGAGAAACGTGAGATTTACTCCCTCTCTTCTCGCATTTCGTGCTCAATCCGGACTCAGTGTTGTTCTCTGTTTGCGAGCATTTTTGCGCGTGCAGACTGGCATGGCGCACAGCTCGAAACTGTCTATTCATTGCTGTTTGCATCATATTTCACTCATAACAGGGGAGGAGAATGATCAAAGTTGTACCTTGCCATAATTGGAAGTAAACATTGTGACGCTGAGGCGTGGACTCCTTGTGGATAACAAACGACAATTAAGTTCGTTCGCTAGCAATAGCAACGCCGTTAATTCAGCCGTGATGTACAGCAAATTAAATACCCCGGGTGAGGATCGAACTCACGACCTTAAGATTATGAGACTTACGCGCTACCTACTGCGCTACCGAGGCTCGTTGCAACCATCATCCCAGGAATCTTGGTAAGTCTCACATATTAGAGATAGACAGTTTGCGCTTTCTCAGGAATCTGTTGTGTCGCTACGCGTGCTTTCCCGACTTGCTAGAGTAAACTGCTGCCGCAGCTTTTTTAACGACGGAAAGCAGCACTGCCTGAGGTTACAGTACATCGCCCTTGCGGCACCTGAACACAGCGGCCTGTAGGGCCAGGCCGACGCTGGAGTTCAGTAACAGCACGCGGCCGTCCAAGTAGGGTCTCTTGCGTGCTGCATGTTTGGTTCTTCTCACAGCGAATCCTGCTATACATTCCTGAGGCTGGCGCACCTCAAGCGAGCAATCGGCGCGGCAGCACTATAGCGAGAACAGCAAAACGATGCATCGGCCGGGAATCGAAGCCGGGCCGCCCGCGTGGTAGTCGAACAACCTACCACTTTTTTAGTTGTTGTTCTCATTTTGTTAGTTGCATTTGTTGGGGGCGGACGTCCGATGACGTCCGTGCTTCCCGAGCATATTCCCGAGCAGCTGTCTGCAGGGAAAGTGGGATTGCCACTCAGCGACGTCGGATACAACCGAAAAAAGTGCTACACACGCGGAGTCCCCCACTACACTGCCTCAAAGCGACCGCTCGTCACTATTGTGTGAGTAACGTTGCGGCCGCGGCGACGAGCCTTGCCCAAAGACGCAGCGTGCGTGGAGGCGCTGCCCGAATGCACCCTCCTACCTCGTAAAGCGTCTACAGCTACTATCACCGTGGGCCACTGCCGGCGGGCGGGAAGCCGACACAGCGCGGCGTTGCGAGCAGCGGCTGTGCGGTGGTAGTGTAATGGTGAGCATAGTTGCCTTCCGAGCAGTTGAGCCGCGTTCGATTCCCGGCCACCGCAACGGGCGCAAATCTATGCGTATGAGTATGTGAGCCACGTGCTGTTGAATTAACGTTTTCTTTCCGTCGTCGCTCCACGCAGGCCATCCTGTAGTATGTCCCGACTTGTCCCGACTTTGCTCGGCTGACGCGAAAGCTGACGCTTGGAATTCGCCCTTATCAAAAGGACAGGCGCTATAAACGACTGTGAGAGGTGAGGTGTAGCGAGGTACCAAAACGACAGGCAAACTGCGAAATTTTCTGCTCTCTCTTCTGAAACAAAAAATAAAAAAACCGACGCAGTCGGTAGGACTCGAACCTACGCTCCCACAGGGAATCTGATTTCTAGTCAGACGCCTTAACCACTCGGCCACGACTGCTCGTAGCTAAAGCTTCCCTCGAATCGTGAAAAATGCAACCGGTCTGCGCAGAATGTTGACAGGAAACGAACTCGGTGCACTGATTACGGCAGGGCTACCAGCGCTACGAGACGAGCCATTACGGAAGCGTTAAAATCTTCGCCCGAACAGGGATTCGAACCCTGGACACTTAGGTTAAAAGCCTAATGCTCTACCGACTGAGCTATCCGGGCTCACGCTTGTTGTGCATGGAGCGACTGCAAGCAATGTGAATAACTGGAACGCGTGTGTAGGCGTACTACGGTAATTGCTGGCTTCTGGCGCAACTGGCGACTTCACCGACTTCCCACTGACGCTGGTAGCACCCCAACAGCGGACCAGTGCCTCTTCTCCCTTTATCCCGGTGCTGACAGTAATTGCATCCTGTGCCTGCTTCCCCCGATTACGTTCGGTTGAAGCTCCGGAAAGAGGGCGACAAACGAAGGTTGGAAGGCCAAAAGATGGAGGGTCGTGTGCGCAAAAACTTCCCTTCCGGTACCGGGAATCGAACCCGGGCCTCCTGGGTGAAAGCCAGGTATCCTAGCCACTAGACCACACCGGATTTGCTCGAGAAACGTGAGATTTACTCCCTCTCTTCTCGCATTTCGTGCTCAATCCGGACTCAGTGTTGTTCTCTGTTTGCGAGCATTTTTGCGCGTGCAGACTGGCATGGCGCACAGCTCGAAACTGTCTATTCATTGCTGTTTGCATCATATTTCACTCATAACAGGGGAGGAGAATGATCAAAGTTGTACCTTGCCATAATTGGAAGTAAACATTGTGACGCTGAGGCGTGGACTCCTTGTGGATAACAAACGACAATTAAGTTCGTTCGCTAGCAATAGCAACGCCGTTAATTCAGCCGTGATGTACAGCAAATTAAATACCCCGGGTGAGGATCGAACTCACGACCTTAAGATTATGAGACTTACGCGCTACCTACTGCGCTACCGAGGCTCGTTGCAACCATCATCCCAGGAATCTTGGTAAGTCTCACATATTAGAGATAGACAGTTTGCGCTTTCTCAGGAATCTGTTGTGTCGCTACGCGTGCTTTCCCGACTTGCTAGAGTAAACTGCTGCCGCAGCTTTTTTAACGACGGAAAGCAGCACTGCCTGAGGTTACAGTACATCGCCCTTGCGGCACCTGAACACAGCGGCCTGTAGGGCCAGGCCGACGCTGGAGTTCAGTAACAGCACGCGGCCGTCCAAGTAGGGTCTCTTGCGTGCTGCATGTTTGGTTCTTCTCACAGCGAATCCTGCTATACATTCCTGAGGCTGGCGCACCTCAAGCGAGCAATCGGCGCGGCAGCACTATAGCGAGAACAGCAAAACGATGCATCGGCCGGGAATCGAAGCCGGGCCGCCCGCGTGGTAGTCGAACAACCTACCACTTTTTTAGTTGTTGTTCTCATTTTGTTAGTTGCATTTGTTGGGGGCGGACGTCCGATGACGTCCGTGCTTCCCGAGCATATTCCCGAGCAGCTGTCTGCAGGGAAAGTGGGATTGCCACCCAGCGACGTCGGATACAACCGAAAAAAGTGCTACACACGCGGAGTCCCCCACTACACTGCCTCAAAGCGACCGCTCGTCACTATTGTGTGAGTAACGTTGCGGCCGCGGCGACGAGCCTTGCCCAAAGACGCAGCGTGCGTGGAGGCGCTGCCCGAATGCACCCTCCTACCTCGTAAAGCGTCTACAGCTACTATCACCGTGGGCCACTGCCGGCGGGCGGGAAGCCGACACAGCGCGGCGTTGCGAGCAGCGGCTGTGCGGTGGTAGTGTAATGGTGAGCATAGTTGCCTTCCGAGCAGTTGAGCCGCGTTCGATTCCCGGCCACCGCAACGGGCGCAAATCTATGCGTATGAGTATGTGAGCCACGTGCTGTTGAATTAACGTTTTCTTTCCGTCGTCGCTCCACGCAGGCCATCCTGTAGTATGTCCCGACTTGTCCCGACTTTGCTCGGCTGACGCGAAAGCTGACGCTTGGAATTCGCCCTTATCAAAAGGACAGGCGCTATAAACGACTGTGAGAGGTGAGGTGTAGCGAGGTACCAAAACGACAGGCAAACTGCGAAATTTTCTGCTCTCTCTTCTGAAACAAAAAATAAAAAAACCGACGCAGTCGGTAGGACTCGAACCTACGCTCCCACAGGGAATCTGATTTCTAGTCAGACGCCTTAACCACTCGGCCACGACTGCTCGTAGCTAAAGCTTCCCTCGAATCGTGAAAAATGCAACCGGTCTGCGCAGAATGTTGACAGGAAACGAACTCGGTGCACTGATTACGGCAGGGCTACCAGCGCTACGAGACGAGCCATTACGGAAGCGTTAAAATCTTCGCCCGAACAGGGATTCGAACCCTGGACACTTAGGTTAAAAGCCTAATGCTCTACCGACTGAGCTATCCGGGCTCACGCTTGTTGTGCATGGAGCGACTGCAAGCAATGTGAATAACTGGAACGCGTGTGTAGGCGTACTACGGTAATTGCTGGCTTCTGGCGCAACTGGCGACTTCACCGACTTCCCACTGACGCTGGTAGCACCCCAACAGCGGACCAGTGCCTCTTCTCCCTTTATCCCGGTGCTGACAGTAATTGCATCCTGTGCCTGCTTCCCCCGATTACGTTCGGTTGAAGCTCCGGAAGGAGGGCGACAAACGAAGGTTGGAAGGCCAAAAGATGGAGGGTCGTGTGCGCAAAAACTTCCCTTCCGGTACCGGGAATCGAACCCGGGCCTCCTGGGTGAAAGCCAGGTATCCTAGCCACTAGACCACACCGGATTTGCTCGAGAAACGTGAGATTTACTCCCTCTCTTCTCGCATTTCGTGCTCAATCCGGACTCAGTGTTGTTCTCTGTTTGCGAGCATTTTTGCGCGTGCAGACTGGCATGGCGCACAGCTCGAAACTGTCTATTCATTGCTGTTTGCATCATATTTCACTCATAACAGGGGAGGAGAATGATCAAAGTTGTACCTTGCCATAATTGGAAGTAAACATTGTGACGCTGAGGCGTGGACTCCTTGTGGATAACAAACGACAATTAAGTTCGTTCGCTAGCAATAGCAACGCCGTTAATTCAGCCGTGATGTACAGCAAATTAAATGCCCCAGGTGAGGATCGAACTCACGACCTTAAGATTATGAGACTTACGCGCTACCTACTGCGCTACCGAGGCTCGTTGCAACCATCATCCCAGGAATCTTGGTAAGTCTCACATATTAGAGATAGACAGTTTGCGCTTTCTCAGGAATCTGTTGTGTCGCTACGCGTGCTTTCCCGACTTGCTAGAGTAAACTGCTGCCGCAGCTTTTTTAACGACGGAAAGCAGCACTGCCTGAGGTTACAGTACATCGCCCTTGCGGCACCTGAACACAGCGGCCTGTAGGGCCAGGCCGACGCTGGAGTTCAGTAACAGCACGCGGCCGTCCAAGTAGGGTCTCTTGCGTGCTGCATGTTTGGTTCTTCTCACAGCGAATCCTGCTATACATTCCTGAGGCTGGCGCACCTCAAGCGAGCAATCGGCGCGGCAGCACTATAGCGAGAACAGCAAAACGATGCATCGGCCGGGAATCGAAGCCGGGCCGCCCGCGTGGTAGTCGAACAACCTACCACTTTTTTAGTTGTTGTTCTCATTTTGTTAGTTGCATTTGTTGGGGGCGGACGTCCGATGACGTCCGTGCTTCCCGAGCATATTCCCGAGCAGCTGTCTGCAGGGAAAGTGGGATTGCCACCCAGCGACGTCGGATACAACCGAAAAAAGTGCTACACACGCGGAGTCCCCCACTACACTGCCTCAAAGCGACCGCTCGTCACTATTGTGTGAGTAACGTTGCGGCCGCGGCGACGAGCCTTGCCCAAAGACGCAGCGTGCGTGGAGGCGCTGCCCGAATGCACCCTCCTACCTCGTAAAGCGTCTACAGCTACTATCACCGTGGGCCACTGCCGGCGGGCGGGAAGCCGACACAGCGCGGCGTTGCGAGCAGCGGCTGTGCGGTGGTAGTGTAATGGTGAGCATAGTTGCCTTCCGAGCAGTTGAGCCGCGTTCGATTCCCGGCCACCGCAACGGGCGCAAATCTATGCGTATGAGTATGTGAGCCACGTGCTGTTGAATTAACGTTTTCTTTCCGTCGTCGCTCCACGCAGGCCATCCTGTAGTATGTCCCGACTTGTCCCGACTTTGCTCGGCTGACGCGAAAGCTGACGCTTGGAATTCGCCCTTATCAAAAGGACAGGCGCTATAAACGACTGTGAGAGGTGAGGTGTAGCGAGGTACCAAAACGACAGGCAAACTGCGAAATTTTCTGCTCTCTCTTCTGAAACAAAAAATAAAAAAACCGACGCAGTCGGTAGGACTCGAACCTACGCTCCCACAGGGAATCTGATTTCTAGTCAGACGCCTTAACCACTCGGCCACGACTGCTCGTAGCTAAAGCTTCCCTCGAATCGTGAAAAATGCAACCGGTCTGCGCAGAATGTTGACAGGAAACGAACTCGGTGCACTGATTACGGCAGGGCTACCAGCGCTACGAGACGAGCCATTACGGAAGCGTTAAAATCTTCGCCCGAACAGGGATTCGAACCCTGGACACTTAGGTTAAAAGCCTAATGCTCTACCGACTGAGCTATCCGGGCTCACGCTTGTTGTGCATGGAGCGACTGCAAGCAATGTGAATAACTGGAACGCGTGTGTAGGCGTACTACGGTAATTGCTGGCTTCTGGCGCAACTGGCGACTTCACCGACTTCCCACTGACGCTGGTAGCACCCCAACAGCGGACCAGTGCCTCTTCTCCCTTTATCCCGGTGCTGACAGTAATTGCATCCTGTGCCTGCTTCCCCCGATTACGTTCGGTTGAAGCTCCGGAAGGAGGGCGACAAACGAAGGTTGGAAGGCCAAAAGATGGAGGGTCGTGTGCGCAAAAACTTCCCTTCCGGTACCGGGAATCGAACCCGGGCCTCCTGGGTGAAAGCCAGGTATCCTAGCCACTAGACCACACCGGATTTGCTCGAGAAACGTGAGATTTACTCCCTCTCTTCTCGCATTTCGTGCTCAATCCGGACTCAGTGTTGTTCTCTGTTTGCGAGCATTTTTGCGCGTGCAGACTGGCATGGCGCACAGCTCGAAACTGTCTATTCATTGCTGTTTGCATCATATTTCACTCATAACAGGGGAGGAGAATGATCAAAGTTGTACCTTGCCATAATTGGAAGTAAACATTGTGACGCTGAGGCGTGGACTCCTTGTGGATAACAAACGACAATTAAGTTCGTTCGCTAGCAATAGCAACGCCGTTAATTCAGCCGTGATGTACAGCAAATTAAATGCCCCAGGTGAGGATCGAACTCACGACCTTAAGATTATGAGACTTACGCGCTACCTACTGCGCTACCGAGGCTCGTTGCAACCATCATCCCAGGAATCTTGGTAAGTCTCACATATTAGAGATAGACAGTTTGCGCTTTCTCAGGAATCTGTTGTGTCGCTACGCGTGCTTTCCCGACTTGCTAGAGTAAACTGCTGCCGCAGCTTTTTTAACGACGGAAAGCAGCACTGCCTGAGGTTACAGTACATCGCCCTTGCGGCACCTGAACACAGCGGCCTGTAGGGCCAGGCCGACGCTGGAGTTCAGTAACAGCACGCGGCCGTCCAAGTAGGGTCTCTTGCGTGCTGCATGTTTGGTTCTTCTCACAGCGAATCCTGCTATACATTCCTGAGGCTGGCGCACCTCAAGCGAGCAATCGGCGCGGCAGCACTATAGCGAGAACAGCAAAACGATGCATCGGCCGGGAATCGAAGCCGGGCCGCCCGCGTGGTAGTCGAACAACCTACCACTTTTTTAGTTGTTGTTCTCATTTTGTTAGTTGCATTTGTTGGGGGCGGACGTCCGATGACGTCCGTGCTTCCCGAGCATATTCCCGAGCAGCTGTCTGCAGGGAAAGTGGGATTGCCACCCAGCGACGTCGGATACAACCGAAAAAAGTGCTACACACGCGGAGTCCCCCACTACACTGCCTCAAAGCGACCGCTCGTCACTATTGTGTGAGTAACGTTGCGGCCGCGGCGACGAGCCTTGCCCAAAGACGCAGCGTGCGTGGAGGCGCTGCCCGAATGCACCCTCCTACCTCGTAAAGCGTCTACAGCTACTATCACCGTGGGCCACTGCCGGCGGGCGGGAAGCCGACACAGCGCGGCGTTGCGAGCAGCGGCTGTGCGGTGGTAGTGTAATGGTGAGCATAGTTGCCTTCCGAGCAGTTGAGCCGCGTTCGATTCCCGGCCACCGCAACGGGCGCAAATCTATGCGTATGAGTATGTGAGCCACGTGCTGTTGAATTAACGTTTTCTTTCCGTCGTCGCTCCACGCAGGCCATCCTGTAGTATGTCCCGACTTGTCCCGACTTTGCTCGGCTGACGCGAAAGCTGACGCTTGGAATTCGCCCTTATCAAAAGGACAGGCGCTATAAACGACTGTGAGAGGTGAGGTGTAGCGAGGTACCAAAACGACAGGCAAACTGCGAAATTTTCTGCTCTCTCTTCTGAAACAAAAAATAAAAAAACCGACGCAGTCGGTAGGACTCGAACCTACGCTCCCAGAGGGAATCTGATTTCTAGTCAGACGCCTTAACCACTCGGCCACGACTGCTCGTAGCTAAAGCTTCCCTCGAATCGTGAAAAATGCAACCGGTCTGCGCAGAATGTTGACAGGAAACGAACTCGGTGCACTGATTACGGCAGGGCTACCAGCGCTACGAGACGAGCCATTACGGAAGCGTTAAAATCTTCGCCCGAACAGGGATTCGAACCCTGGACACTTAGGTTAAAAGCCTAATGCTCTACCGACTGAGCTATCCGGGCTCACGCTTGTTGTGCATGGAGCGACTGCAAGCAATGTGAATAACTGGAACGCGTGTGTAGGCGTACTACGGTAATTGCTGGCTTCTGGCGCAACTGGCGACTTCACCGACTTCCCACTGACGCTGGTAGCACCCCAACAGCGGACCAGTGCCTCTTCTCCCTTTATCCCGGTGCTGACAGTAATTGCATCCTGTGCCTGCTTCCCCCGATTACGTTCGGTTGAAGCTCCGGAAGGAGGGCGACAAACGAAGGTTGGAAGGCCAAAAGATGGAGGGTCGTGTGCGCAAAAACTTCCCTTCCGGTACCGGGAATCGAACCCGGGCCTCCTGGGTGAAAGCCAGGTATCCTAGCCACTAGACCACACCGGATTTGCTCGAGAAACGTGAGATTTACTCCCTCTCTTCTCGCATTTCGTGCTCAATCCGGACTCAGTGTTGTTCTCTGTTTGCGAGCATTTTTGCGCGTGCAGACTGGCATGGCGCACAGCTCGAAACTGTCTATTCATTGCTGTTTGCATCATATTTCACTCATAACAGGGGAGGAGAATGATCAAAGTTGTACCTTGCCATAATTGGAAGTAAACATTGTGACGCTGAGGCGTGGACTCCTTGTGGATAACAAACGACAATTAAGTTCGTTCGCTAGCAATAGCAACGCCGTTAATTCAGCCGTGATGTACAGCAAATTAAATGCCCCAGGTGAGGATCGAACTCACGACCTTAAGATTATGAGACTTACGCGCTACCTACTGCGCTACCGAGGCTCGTTGCAACCATCATCCCAGGAATCTTGGTAAGTCTCACATATTAGAGATAGACAGTTTGCGCTTTCTCAGGAATCTGTTGTGTCGCTACGCGTGCTTTCCCGACTTGCTAGAGTAAACTGCTGCCGCAGCTTTTTTAACGACGGAAAGCAGCACTGCCTGAGGTTACAGTACATCGCCCTTGCGGCACCTGAACACAGCGGCCTGTAGGGCCAGGCCGACGCTGGAGTTCAGTAACAGCACGCGGCCGTCCAAGTAGGGTCTCTTGCGTGCTGCATGTTTGGTTCTTCTCACAGCGAATCCTGCTATACATTCCTGAGGCTGGCGCACCTCAAGCGAGCAATCGGCGCGGCAGCACTATAGCGAGAACAGCAAAACGATGCATCGGCCGGGAATCGAAGCCGGGCCGCCCGCGTGGTAGTCGAACAACCTACCACTTTTTTAGTTGTTGTTCTCATTTTGTTAGTTGCATTTGTTGGGGGCGGACGTCCGATGACGTCCGTGCTTCCCGAGCATATTCCCGAGCAGCTGTCTGCAGGGAAAGTGGGATTGCCACCCAGCGACGTCGGATACAACCGAAAAAAGTGCTACACACGCGGAGTCCCCCACTACACTGCCTCAAAGCGACCGCTCGTCACTATTGTGTGAGTAACGTTGCGGCCGCGGCGACGAGCCTTGCCCAAAGACGCAGCGTGCGTGGAGGCGCTGCCCGAATGCACCCTCCTACCTCGTAAAGCGTCTACAGCTACTATCACCGTGGGCCACTGCCGGCGGGCGGGAAGCCGACACAGCGCGGCGTTGCGAGCAGCGGCTGTGCGGTGGTAGTGTAATGGTGAGCATAGTTGCCTTCCGAGCAGTTGAGCCGCGTTCGATTCCCGGCCACCGCAACGGGCGCAAATCTATGCGTATGAGTATGTGAGCCACGTGCTGTTGAATTAACGTTTTCTTTCCGTCGTCGCTCCACGCAGGCCATCCTGTAGTATGTCCCGACTTGTCCCGACTTTGCTCGGCTGACGCGAAAGCTGACGCTTGGAATTCGCCCTTATCAAAAGGACAGGCGCTATAAACGACTGTGAGAGGTGAGGTGTAGCGAGGTACCAAAACGACAGGCAAACTGCGAAATTTTCTGCTCTCTCTTCTGAAACAAAAAATAAAAAAACCGACGCAGTCGGTAGGACTCGAACCTACGCTCCCAGAGGGAATCTGATTTCTAGTCAGACGCCTTAACCACTCGGCCACGACTGCTCGTAGCTAAAGCTTCCCTCGAATCTTGAAAAATGCAACCGGTCTGCGCAGAATGTTGACAGGAAACGAACTCGGTGCACTGATTACGGCAGGGCTACCAGCGCTACGAGACGAGCCATTACGGAAGCGTTAAAATCTTCGCCCGAACAGGGATTCGAACCCTGGACACTTAGGTTAAAAGCCTAATGCTCTACCGACTGAGCTATCCGGGCTCACGCTTGTTGTGCATGGAGCGACTGCAAGCAATGTGAATAACTGGAACGCGTGTGTAGGCGTACTACGGTAATTGCTGGCTTCTGGCGCAACTGGCGACTTCACCGACTTCCCACTGACGCTGGTAGCACCCCAACAGCGGACCAGTGCCTCTTCTCCCTTTATCCCGGTGCTGACAGTAATTGCATCCTGTGCCTGCTTCCCCCGATTACGTTCGGTTGAAGCTCCGGAAGGAGGGCGACAAACGAAGGTTGGAAGGCCAAAAGATGGAGGGTCGTGTGCGCAAAAACTTCCCTTCCGGTACCGGGAATCGAACCCGGGCCTCCTGGGTGAAAGCCAGGTATCCTAGCCACTAGACCACACCGGATTTGCTCGAGAAACGTGAGATTTACTCCCTCTCTTCTCGCATTTCGTGCTCAATCCGGACTCAGTGTTGTTCTCTGTTTGCGAGCATTTTTGCGCGTGCAGACTGGCATGGCGCACAGCTCGAAACTGTCTATTCATTGCTGTTTGCATC
This sequence comes from Schistocerca cancellata, assembly GCF_023864275.1. NCBI lineage: Eukaryota > Metazoa > Arthropoda > Insecta > Orthoptera > Acrididae > Schistocerca > Schistocerca cancellata. The sequence continues at coordinate 416,905 of NW_026046428.1, read as the reverse complement.
ATATTTCACTCATAACAGGGGAGGAGAATGATCAAAGTTGTACCTTGCCATAATTGGAAGTAAACATTGTGACGCTGAGGCGTGGACTCCTTGTGGATAACAAACGACAATTAAGTTCGTTCGCTAGCAATAGCAACGCCGTTAATTCAGCCGTGATGTACAGCAAATTAAATGCCCCGGGTGAGGATCGAACTCACGACCTTAAGATTATGAGACTTACGCGCTACCTACTGCGCTACCGAGGCTCGTTGCAACCATCATCCCAGGAATCTTGGTAAGTCTCACATATTAGAGATAGACAGTTTGCGCTTTCTCAGGAATCTGTTGTGTCGCTACGCGTGCTTTCCCGACTTGCTAGAGTAAACTGCTGCCGCAGCTTTTTTAACGACGGAAAGCAGCACTGCCTGAGGTTACAGTACATCGCCCTTGCGGCACCTGAACACAGCGGCCTGTAGGGCCAGGCCGACGCTGGAGTTCAGTAACAGCACGCGGCCGTCCAAGTAGGGTCTCTTGCGTGCTGCATGTTTGGTTCTTCTCACAGCGAATCCTGCTATACATTCCTGAGGCTGGCGCACCTCAAGCGAGCAATCGGCGCGGCAGCACTATAGCGAGAACAGCAAAACGATGCATCGGCCGGGAATCGAAGCCGGGCCGCCCGCGTGGTAGTCGAACAACCTACCACTTTTTTAGTTGTTGTTCTCATTTTGTTAGTTGCATTTGTTGGGGGCGGACGTCCGATGACGTCCGTGCTTCCCGAGCATATTCCCGAGCAGCTGTCTGCAGGGAAAGTGGGATTGCCACCCAGCGACGTCGGATACAACCGAAAAAAGTGCTACACACGCGGAGTCCCCCACTACACTGCCTCAAAGCGACCGCTCGTCACTATTGTGTGAGTAACGTTGCGGCCGCGGCGACGAGCCTTGCCCAAAGACGCAGCGTGCGTGGAGGCGCTGCCCGAATGCACCCTCCTACCTCGTAAAGCGTCTACAGCTACTATCACCGTGGGCCACTGCCGGCGGGCGGGAAGCCGACACAGCGCGGCGTTGCGAGCAGCGGCTGTGCGGTGGTAGTGTAATGGTGAGCATAGTTGCCTTCCGAGCAGTTGAGCCGCGTTCGATTCCCGGCCACCGCAACGGGCGCAAATCTATGCGTATGAGTATGTGAGCCACGTGCTGTTGAATTAACGTTTTCTTTCCGTCGTCGCTCCACGCAGGCCATCCTGCAGTATGTCCCGACTTGTCCCGACTTTGCTCGGCTGACGCGAAAGCTGACGCTTGGAATTCGCCCTTATCAAAAGGACAGGCGCTATAAACGACTGTGAGAGGTGAGGTGTAGCGAGGTACCAAAACGACAGGCAAACTGCGAAATTTTCTGCTCTCTCTTCTGAAACAAAAAATAAAAAAACCGACGCAGTCGGTAGGACTCGAACCTACGCTCCCACAGGGAATCTGATTTCTAGTCAGACGCCTTAACCACTCGGCCACGACTGCTCGTAGCTAAAGCTTCCCTCGAATCGTGAAAAATGCAACCGGTCTGCGCAGAATGTTGACAGGAAACGAACTCGGTGCACTGATTACGGCAGGGCTACCAGCGCTACGAGACGAGCCATTACGGAAGCGTTAAAATCTTCGCCCGAACAGGGATTCGAACCCTGGACACTTAGGTTAAAAGCCTAATGCTCTACCGACTGAGCTATCCGGGCTCACGCTTGTTGTGCATGGAGCGACTGCAAGCAATGTGAATAACTGGAACGCGTGTGTAGGCGTACTACGGTAATTGCTGGCTTCTGGCGCAACTGGCGACTTCACCGACTTCCCACTGACGCTGGTAGCACCCCAACAGCGGACCAGTGCCTCTTCTCCCTTTATCCCGGTGCTGACAGTAATTGCATCCTGTGCCTGCTTCCCCCGATTACGTTCGGTTGAAGCTCCGGAAGGAGGGCGACAAACGAAGGTTGGAAGGCCAAAAGATGGAGGGTCGTGTGCGCAAAAACTTCCCTTCCGGTACCGGGAATCGAACCCGGGCCTCCTGGGTGAAAGCCAGGTATCCTAGCCACTAGACCACACCGGATTTGCTCGAGAAACGTGAGATTTACTCCCTCTCTTCTCGCATTTCGTGCTCAATCCGGACTCAGTGTTGTTCTCTGTTTGCGAGCATTTTTGCGCGTGCAGACTGGCATGGCGCACAGCTCGAAACTGTCTATTCATTGCTGTTTGCATCATATTTCACTCATAACAGGGGAGGAGAATGATCAAAGTTGTACCTTGCCATAATTGGAAGTAAACATTGTGACGCTGAGGCGTGGACTCCTTGTGGATAACAAACGACAATTAAGTTCGTTCGCTAGCAATAGCAACGCCGTTAATTCAGCCGTGATGTACAGCAAATTAAATGCCCCGGGTGAGGATCGAACTCACGACCTTAAGATTATGAGACTTACGCGCTACCTACTGCGCTACCGAGGCTCGTTGCAACCATCATCCCAGGAATCTTGGTAAGTCTCACATATTAGAGATAGACAGTTTGCGCTTTCTCAGGAATCTGTTGTGTCGCTACGCGTGCTTTCCCGACTTGCTAGAGTAAACTGCTGCCGCAGCTTTTTTAACGACGGAAAGCAGCACTGCCTGAGGTTACAGTACATCGCCCTTGCGGCACCTGAACACAGCGGCCTGTAGGGCCAGGCCGACGCTGGAGTTCAGTAACAGCACGCGGCCGTCCAAGTAGGGTCTCTTGCGTGCTGCATGTTTGGTTCTTCTCACAGCGAATCCTGCTATACATTCCTGAGGCTGGCGCACCTCAAGCGAGCAATCGGCGCGGCAGCACTATAGCGAGAACAGCAAAACGATGCATCGGCCGGGAATCGAAGCCGGGCCGCCCGCGTGGTAGTCGAACAACCTACCACTTTTTTAGTTGTTGTTCTCATTTTGTTAGTTGCATTTGTTGGGGGCGGACGTCCGATGACGTCCGTGCTTCCCGAGCATATTCCCGAGCAGCTGTCTGCAGGGAAAGTGGGATTGCCACCCAGCGACGTCGGATACAACCGAAAAAAGTGCTACACACGCGGAGTCCCCCACTACACTGCCTCAAAGCGACCGCTCGTCACTATTGTGTGAGTAACGTTGCGGCCGCGGCGACGAGCCTTGCCCAAAGACGCAGCGTGCGTGGAGGCGCTGCCCGAATGCACCCTCCTACCTCGTAAAGCGTCTACAGCTACTATCACCGTGGGCCACTGCCGGCGGGCGGGAAGCCGACACAGCGCGGCGTTGCGAGCAGCGGCTGTGCGGTGGTAGTGTAATGGTGAGCATAGTTGCCTTCCGAGCAGTTGAGCCGCGTTCGATTCCCGGCCACCGCAACGGGCGCAAATCTATGCGTATGAGTATGTGAGCCACGTGCTGTTGAATTAACGTTTTCTTTCCGTCGTCGCTCCACGCAGGCCATCCTGCAGTATGTCCCGACTTGTCCCGACTTTGCTCGGCTGACGCGAAAGCTGACGCTTGGAATTCGCCCTTATCAAAAGGACAGGCGCTATAAACGACTGTGAGAGGTGAGGTGTAGCGAGGTACCAAAACGACAGGCAAACTGCGAAATTTTCTGCTCTCTCTTCTGAAACAGAAAATAAAAAAACCGACGCAGTCGGTAGGACTCGAACCTACGCTCCCACAGGGAATCTGATTTCTAGTCAGACGCCTTAACCACTCGGCCACGACTGCTCGTAGCTAAAGCTTCCCTCGAATCGTGAAAAATGCAACCGGTCTGCGCAGAATGTTGACAGGAAACGAACTCGGTGCACTGATTACGGCAGGGCTACCAGCGCTACGAGACGAGCCATTACGGAAGCGTTAAAATCTTCGCCCGAACAGGGATTCGAACCCTGGACACTTAGGTTAAAAGCCTAATGCTCTACCGACTGAGCTATCCGGGCTCACGCTTGTTGTGCATGGAGCGACTGCAAGCAATGTGAATAACTGGAACGCGTGTGTAGGCGTACTACGGTAATTGCTGGCTTCTGGCGCAACTGGCGACTTCACCGACTTCCCACTGACGCTGGTAGCACCCCAACAGCGGACCAGTGCCTCTTCTCCCTTTATCCCGGTGCTGACAGTAATTGCATCCTGTGCCTGCTTCCCCCGATTACGTTCGGTTGAAGCTCCGGAAGGAGGGCGACAAACGAAGGTTGGAAGGCCAAAAGATGGAGGGTCGTGTGCGCAAAAACTTCCCTTCCGGTACCGGGAATCGAACCCGGGCCTCCTGGGTGAAAGCCAGGTATCCTAGCCACTAGACCACACCGGATTTGCTCGAGAAACGTGAGATTTACTCCCTCTCTTCTCGCATTTCGTGCTCAATCCGGACTCAGTGTTGTTCTCTGTTTGCGAGCATTTTTGCGCGTGCAGACTGGCATGGCGCACAGCTCGAAACTGTCTATTCATTGCTGTTTGCATCATATTTCACTCATAACAGGGGAGGAGAATGATCAAAGTTGTACCTTGCCATAATTGGAAGTAAACATTGTGACGCTGAGGCGTGGACTCCTTGTGGATAACAAACGACAATTAAGTTCGTTCGCTAGCAATAGCAACGCCGTTAATTCAGCCGTGATGTACAGCAAATTAAATGCCCCGGGTGAGGATCGAACTCACGACCTTAAGATTATGAGACTTACGCGCTACCTACTGCGCTACCGAGGCTCGTTGCAACCATCATCCCAGGAATCTTGGTAAGTCTCACATATTAGAGATAGACAGTTTGCGCTTTCTCAGGAATCTGTTGTGTCGCTACGCGTGCTTTCCCGACTTGCTAGAGTAAACTGCTGCCGCAGCTTTTTTAACGACGGAAAGCAGCACTGCCTGAGGTTACAGTACATCGCCCTTGCGGCACCTGAACACAGCGGCCTGTAGGGCCAGGCCGACGCTGGAGTTCAGTAACAGCACGCGGCCGTCCAAGTAGGGTCTCTTGCGTGCTGCATGTTTGGTTCTTCTCACAGCGAATCCTGCTATACATTCCTGAGGCTGGCGCACCTCAAGCGAGCAATCGGCGCGGCAGCACTATAGCGAGAACAGCAAAACGATGCATCGGCCGGGAATCGAAGCCGGGCCGCCCGCGTGGTAGTCGAACAACCTACCACTTTTTTAGTTGTTGTTCTCATTTTGTTAGTTGCATTTGTTGGGGGCGGACGTCCGATGACGTCCGTGCTTCCCGAGCATATTCCCGAGCAGCTGTCTGCAGGGAAAGTGGGATTGCCACCCAGCGACGTCGGATACAACCGAAAAAAGTGCTACACACGCGGAGTCCCCCACTACACTGCCTCAAAGCGACCGCTCGTCACTATTGCGTGAGTAACGTTGCGGCCGCGGCGACGAGCCTTGCCCAAAGACGCAGCGTGCGTGGAGGCGCTGCCCGAATGCACCCTCCTACCTCGTAAAGCGCCTACAGCTACTATCACCGTGGGCCACTGCCGGCGGGCGGGAAGCCGACACAGCGCGGCGTTGCGAGCAGCGGCTGTGCGGTGGTAGTGTAATGGTGAGCATAGTTGCCTTCCGAGCAGTTGAGCCGCGTTCGATTCCCGGCCACCGCAACGGGCGCAAATCTATGCGTATGAGTATGTGAGCCACGTGCTGTTGAATTAACGTTTTCTTTCCGTCGTCGCTCCACGCAGGCCATGCTGTAGTATGTCCCGACTTGTCCCGACTTTGCTCGGCTGACGCGAAAGCTGACGCTTGGAATTCGCCCTTATCAAAAGGACAGGCGCTATAAACGACTGTGAGAGGTGAGGTGTAGCGAGGTACCAAAACGACAGGCAAACTGCGAAATTTTCTGCTCTCTCTTCTGAAACAAAAAATAAAAAAAAACCGACGCAGTCGGTAGGACTCGAACCTACGCTCCCAGAGGGAATCTGATTTCTAGTCAGACGCCTTAACCACTCGGCGACGACTGCTCGTAGCTAAAGCTTCCCTCGAATCGTGAAAAATGCAACCGGTCTGCGCAGAATGTTGACAGGAAATGAACTCGGTGCACTGATTACGGCAGGGCTACCAGCGCTACGAGACGAGTCATTACGGAAGCGTTAAAATCTTCGCCCGAACAGGGATTCGAACCCTGGACCCTTAGGTTAAAAGCCTAATGCTCTACCGACTGAGCTATCCGGGCTCACGCTTGTTGTGCATGGAGCGACTGCAAGCAATGTGAATAACTGGAACGCGTGTGTAGGCGTACTACGGTAATTGCTGGCTTCTGGCGCAACTGGCGACTTCACCGACTTCCCACTGACGCTGGTAGCACCCCAACAGCGGACCAGTGCCTCTTCTCCCTTTATCCCGGTGCTGACAGTAATTGCATCCTGTGCCTGCTTCCCCCGATTACGTTCGGTTGAAGCTCCGGAAGGAGGGCGACAAACGAAGGTTGGAAGGCCAAAAGATGGAGGGTCGTGTGCGCAAAAACTTCCCTTCCGGTACCGGGAATCGAACCCGGGCCTCCTGGGTGAAAGCCAGGTATCCTAGCCACTAGACCACACCGGATTTGCTCGAGAAACGTGAGATTTACTCCCTCTCTTCTCGCATTTCGTGCTCAATCCGGACTCAGTGTTGTTCTCTGTTTGCGAGCATTTTTGCGCGTGCAGACTGGCATGGCGCACAGCTCGAAACTGTCTATTCATTGCTGTTTGCATCATATTTCACTCATAACAGGGGAGGAGAATGATCAAAGTTGTACCTTGCCATAATTGGAAGTAAACATTGTGACGCTGAGGCGTGGACTCCTTGTGGATAACAAACGACAATTAAGTTCGTTCGCTAGCAATAGCAACGCCGTTAATTCAGCCGTGATGTACAGCAAATTAAATGCCCCGGGTGAGGATCGAACTCACGACCTTAAGATTATGAGACTTACGCGCTACCTACTGCGCTACCGAGGCTCGTTGCAACCATCATCCCAGGAATCTTGGTAAGTCTCACATATTAGAGATAGACAGTTTGCGCTTTCTCAGGAATCTGTTGTGTCGCTACGCGTGCTTTCCCGACTTGCTAGAGTAAACTGCTGCCGCAGCTTTTTTAACGACGGAAAGCAGCACTGCCTGAGGTTACAGTACATCGCCCTTGCGGCACCTGAACACAGCGGCCTGTAGGGCCAGGCCGACGCTGGAGTTCAGTAACAGCACGCGGCCGTCCAAGTAGGGTCTCTTGCGTGCTGCATGTTTGGTTCTTCTCACAGCGAATCCTGCTATACATTCCTGAGGCTGGCGCACCTCAAGCGAGCAATCGGCGCGGCAGCACTATAGCGAGAACAGCAAAACGATGCATCGGCCGGGAATCGAAGCCGGGCCGCCCGCGTGGTAGTCGAACAACCTACCACTTTTTTAGTTGTTGTTCTCATTTTGTTAGTTGCATTTGTTGGGGGCGGACGTCCGATGACGTCCGTGCTTCCCGAGCATATTCCCGAGCAGCTGTCTGCAGGGAAAGTGGGATTGCCACCCAGCGACGTCGGATACAACCGAAAAAAGTGCTACACACGCGGAGTCCCCCACTACACTGCCTCAAAGCGACCGCTCGTCACTATTGCGTGAGTAACGTTGCGGCCGCGGCGACGAGCCTTGCCCAAAGACGCAGCGTGCGTGGAGGCGCTGCCCGAATGCACCCTCCTACCTCGTAAAGCGCCTACAGCTACTATCACCGTGGGCCACTGCCGGCGGGCGGGAAGCCGACACAGCGCGGCGTTGCGAGCAGCGGCTGTGCGGTGGTAGTGTAATGGTGAGCATAGTTGCCTTCCGAGCAGTTGAGCCGCGTTCGATTCCCGGCCACCGCAACGGGCGCAAATCTATGCGTATGAGTATGTGAGCCACGTGCTGTTGAATTAACGTTTTCTTTCCGTCGTCGCTCCACGCAGGCCATGCTGTAGTATGTCCCGACTTGTCCCGACTTTGCTCGGCTGACGCGAAAGCTGACGCTTGGAATTCGCCCTTATCAAAAGGACAGGCGCTATAAACGACTGTGAGAGGTGAGGTGTAGCGAGGTACCAAAACGACAGGCAAACTGCGAAATTTTCTGCTCTCTCTTCTGAAACAAAAAATAAAAAAAAACCGACGCAGTCGGTAGGACTCGAACCTACGCTCCCAGAGGGAATCTGATTTCTAGTCAGACGCCTTAACCACTCGGCGACGACTGCTCGTAGCTAAAGCTTCCCTCGAATCGTGAAAAATGCAACCGGTCTGCGCAGAATGTTGACAGGAAATGAACTCGGTGCACTGATTACGGCAGGGCTACCAGCGCTACGAGACGAGTCATTACGGAAGCGTTAAAATCTTCGCCCGAACAGGGATTCGAACCCTGGACCCTTAGGTTAAAAGCCTAATGCTCTACCGACTGAGCTATCCGGGCTCACGCTTGTTGTGCATGGAGCGACTGCAAGCAATGTGAATAACTGGAACGCGTGTGTAGGCGTACTACGGTAATTGCTGGCTTCTGGCGCAACTGGCGACTTCACCGACTTCCCACTGACGCTGGTAGCACCCCAACAGCGGACCAGTGCCTCTTCTCCCTTTATCCCGGTGCTGACAGTAATTGCATCCTGTGCCTGCTTCCCCCGATTACGTTCGGTTGAAGCTCCGGAAGGTGGGCGACAAACGAAGGTTGGAAGGCCAAACGATGGAGGGTCGTGTGCGCAAAAACTTCCCTTCCGGTACCGGGAATCGAACCCGGGCCTCCTGGGTGAAAGCCAGGTATCCTAGCCACTAGACCACACCGGATTTGCTCGAGAAACGTGAGATTTACTCCCTCTCTTCTCGTATTTCGTGCTCAATCCGGACTCAGTGTTGTTATCTGTTTGCGAGCATTTTTGCGCGTGCAGACTGGCATGGCGCACAGCTCGAAACTGTCTATTCATTGCTGTTTGCATCATATTTCACTCATAACAGGGGAGGAGAATGATCAAAGTTGTACCTTGCCATAATTGGAAGTAAACATTGTGACGCTGAGGCGTGGACTCCTTGTGGATAACAAACGACAATTAAGTTCGTTCGCTAGCAATAGCAACGCCGTTAATTCAGCCGTGATGTACAGCAAATTAAATGCCCCGGGTGAGGATCGAACTCACGACCTTAAGATTATGAGACTTACGCGCTACCTACTGCGCTACCGAGGCTCGTTGCAACCATCATCCCAGGAATCTTGGTAAGTCTCACATATTAGAGATAGACAGTTTGCGCTTTCTCAGGAATCTGTTGTGTCGCTACGCGTGCTTTCCCGACTTGCTAGAGTAAACTGCTGCCGCAGCTTTTTTAACGACGGAAAGCAGCACTGCCTGAGGTTACAGTACATCGCCCTTGCGGCACCTGAACACAGCGGCCTGTAGGGCCAGGCCGACGCTGGAGTTCAGTAACAGCACGCGGCCGTCCAAGTAGGGTCTCTTGCGTGCTGCATGTTTGGTTCTTCTCACAGCGAATCCTGCTATACATTCCTGAGGCTGGCGCACCTCAAGCGAGCAATCGGCGCGGCAGCACTATAGCGAGAACAGCAAAACGATGCATCGGCCGGGAATCGAAGCCGGGCCGCCCGCGTGGTAGTCGAACAACCTACCACTTTTTTAGTTGTTGTTCTCATTTTGTTAGTTGCATTTGTTGGGGGCGGACGTCCGATGACGTCCGTGCTTCCCGAGCATATTCCCGAGCAGCTGTCTGCAGGGAAAGTGGGATTGCCACCCAGCGACGTCGGATACAACCGAAAAAAGTGCTACACACGCGGAGTCCCCCACTACACTGCCTCAAAGCGACCGCTCGTCACTATTGCGTGAGTAACGTTGCGGCCGCGGCGACGAGCCTTGCCCAAAGACGCAGCGTGCGTGGAGGCGCTGCCCGAATGCACCCTCCTACCTCGTAAAGCGCCTACAGCTACTATCACCGTGGGCCACTGCCGGCGGGCGGGAAGCCGACACAGCGCGGCGTTGCGAGCAGCGGCTGTGCGGTGGTAGTGTAATGGTGAGCATAGTTGCCTTCCGAGCAGTTGAGCCGCGTTCGATTCCCGGCCACCGCAACGGGCGCAAATCTATGCGTATGAGTATGTGAGCCACGTGCTGTTGAATTAACGTTTTCTTTCCGTCGTCGCTCCACGCAGGCCATGCTGTAGTATGTCCCGACTTGTCCCGACTTTGCTCGGCTGACGCGAAAGCTGACGCTTGGAATTCGCCCTTATCAAAAGGACAGGCGCTATAAACGACTGTGAGAGGTGAGGTGTAGCGAGGTACCAAAACGACAGGCAAACTGCGAAATTTTCTGCTCTCTCTTCTGAAACAAAAAATAAAAAAAACCGACGCAGTCGGTAGGACTCGAACCTACGCTCCCAGAGGGAATCTGATTTCTAGTCAGACGCCTTAACCACTCGGCCACGACTGCTCGTAGCTAAAGCTTCCCTCGAATCGTGAAAAATGCAACCGGTCTGCGCAGAATGTTGACAGGAAATGAACTCGGTGCACTGATTACGGCAGGGCTACCAGCGCTACGAGACGAGTCATTACGGAAGCGTTAAAATCTTCGCCCGAACAGGGATTCGAACCCTGGACCCTTAGGTTAAAAGCCTAATGCTCTACCGACTGAGCTATCCGGGCTCACGCTTGTTGTGCATGGAGCGACTGCAAGCAATGTGAATAACTGGAACGCGTGTGTAGGCGTACTACGGTAATTGCTGGCTTCTGGCGCAACTGGCGACTTCACCGACTTCCCACTGACGCTGGTAGCACCCCAACAGCGGACCAGTGCCTCTTCTCCCTTTATCCCGGTGCTGACAGTAATTGCATCCTGTGCCTGCTTCCCCCGATTACGTTCGGTTGAAGCTCCGGAAGGTGGGCGACAAACGAAGGTTGGAAGGCCAAACGATGGAGGGTCGTGTGCGCAAAAACTTCCCTTCCGGTACCGGGAATCGAACCCGGGCCTCCTGGGTGAAAGCCAGGTATCCTAGCCACTAGACCACACCGGATTTGCTCGAGAAACGTGAGATTTACTCCCTCTCTTCTCGTATTTCGTGCTCAATCCGGACTCAGTGTTGTTATCTGTTTGCGAGCATTTTTGCGCGTGCAGACTGGCATGGCGCACAGCTCGAAACTGTCTATTCATTGCTGTTTGCATCATATTTCACTCATAACAGGGGAGGAGAATGATCAAAGTTGTACCTTGCCATAATTGGAAGTAAACATTGTGACGCTGAGGCGTGGACTCCTTGTGGATAACAAACGACAATTAAGTTCGTTCGCTAGCAATAGCAACGCCGTTAATTCAGCCGTGATGTACAGCAAATTAAATGCCCCGGGTGAGGATCGAACTCACGACCTTAAGATTATGAGACTTACGCGCTACCTACTGCGCTACCGAGGCTCGTTGCAACCATCATCCCAGGAATCTTGGTAAGTCTCACATATTAGAGATAGACAGTTTGCGCTTTCTCAGGAATCTGTTGTGTCGCTACGCGTGCTTTCCCGACTTGCTAGAGTAAACTGCTGCCGCAGCTTTTTTAACGACGGAAAGCAGCACTGCCTGAGGTTACAGTACATCGCCCTTGCGGCACCTGAACACAGCGGCCTGTAGGGCCAGGCCGACGCTGGAGTTCAGTAACAGCACGCGGCCGTCCAAGTAGGGTCTCTTGCGTGCTGCATGTTTGGTTCTTCTCACAGCGAATCCTGCTATACATTCCTGAGGCTGGCGCACCTCAAGCGAGCAATCGGCGCGGCAGCACTATAGCGAGAACAGCAAAACGATGCATCGGCCGGGAATCGAAGCCGGGCCGCCCGCGTGGTAGTCGAACAACCTACCACTTTTTTAGTTGTTGTTCTCATTTTGTTAGTTGCATTTGTTGGGGGCGGACGTCCGATGACGTCCGTGCTTCCCGAGCATATTCCCGAGCAGCTGTCTGCAGGGAAAGTGGGATTGCCACCCAGCGACGTCGGATACAACCGAAAAAAGTGCTACACACGCGGAGTCCCCCACTACACTGCCTCAAAGCGACCGCTCGTCACTATTGCGTGAGTAACGTTGCGGCCGCGGCGACGAGCCTTGCCCAAAGACGCAGCGTGCGTGGAGGCGCTGCCCGAATGCACCCTCCTACCTCGTAAAGCGTCTACAGCTACTATCACCGTGGGCCACTGCCGGCGGGCGGGAAGCCGACACAGCGCGGCGTTGCGAGCAGCGGCTGTGCGGTGGTAGTGTAATGGTGAGCATAGTTGCCTTCCGAGCAGTTGAGCCGCGTTCGATTCCCGGCCACCGCAACGGGCGCAAATCTATGCGTATGAGTATGTGAGCCACGTGCTGTTGAATTAACGTTTTCTTTCCGTCGTCGCTCCACGCAGGCCATCCTGTAGTATGTCCCGACTTGTCCCGACTGACGCGAAAGCTGACGCTTGGAATTCGCCCTTATCAAAAGGACAGGCGCTATAAACGACTGTGAGAGGTGAGGTGTAGCGAGGTACCAAAACGACAGGCAAACTGCGAAATTTTCTGCTCTCTCTTCTGAAACAAAAAATAAAAAAAACCGACGCAGTCGGTAGGACTCGAACCTACGCTCCCAGAGGGAATCTGATTTCTAGTCAGACGCCTTAACCACTCGGCGACGACTGCTCGTAGCTAAAGCTTCCCTCGAATCGTGAAAAATGCAACCGGTCTGCGCAGAATGTTGACAGGAAACGAACTCGGTGCACTGATTACGGCAGGGCTACCAGCGCTACGAGACGAGTCATTACGGAAGCGTTAAAATCTTCGCCCGAACAGGGATTCGAACCCTGGACCCTTAGGTTAAAAGCCTAATGCTCTACCGACTGAGCTATCCGGGCTCACGCTTGTTGTGCATGGAGCGACTGCAAGCAATGTGAATAACTGGAACGCGTGTGTAGGCGTACTACGGTAATTGCTGGCTTCTGGCGCAACTGGCGACTTCACCGACTTCCCACTGACGCTGGTAGCACCCCAACAGCGGACCAGTGCCTCTGCTCCCTTTATCCCGGTGCTGACAGTAATTGCATCCTGTGCCTGCTTCCCCCGATTACGTTCGGTTGAAGCTCCGGAAGGAGGGCGACAAACGAAGGTTGGAAGGCCAAAAGATGGAGGGTCGTGTGCGCAAAAACTTCCCTTCCGGTACCGGGAATCGAACCCGGGCCTCCTGGGTGAAAGCCAGGTATCCTAGCCACTAGACCACACCGGATTTGCTCGAGAAACGTGAGATTTACTCCCTCTCTTCTCGAATTTCGTGCTCAATCCGGACTCAGTGTTGTTCTCTGTTTGCGAGCATTTTTGCGCGTGCAGACTGGCATGGCGCACAGCTCGAAACTGTCTATTCATTGCTGTTTGCATCATATTTCACTCATAACAGGGGAGGAGAATGATCAAAGTTGTACCTTGCCATAATTGGAAGTAAACATTGTGACGCTGAGGCGTGGACTCCTTGTGGATAACAAACGACAATTAAGTTCGTTCGCTAGCAATAGCAACGCCGTTAATTCAGCCGTGATGTACAGCAAATTAAATGCCCCGGGTGAGGATCGAACTCACGACCTTAAGATTATGAGACTTACGCGCTACCTACTGCGCTACCGAGGCTCGTTGCAACCATCATCCCAGGAATCTTGGTAAGTCTCACATATTAGAGATAGACAGTTTGCGCTTTCTCAGGAATCTGTTGTGTCGCTACGCGTGCTTTCCCGACTTGCTAGAGTAAACTGCTGCCGCAGCTTTTTTAACGACGGAAAGCAGCACTGCCTGAGGTTACAGTACATCGCCCTTGCGGCACCTGAACACAGCGGCCTGTAGGGCCAGGCCGACGCTGGAGTTCAGTAACAGCACGCGGCCGTCCAAGTAGGGTCTCTTGCGTGCTGCATGTTTGGTTCTTCTCACAGCGAATCCTGCTATACATTCCTGAGGCTGGCGCACCTCAAGCGAGCAATCGGCGCGGCAGCACTATAGCGAGAACAGCAAAACGATGCATCGGCCGGGAATCGAAGCCGGGCCGCCCGCGTGGTAGTCGAACAACCTACCACTTTTTTAGTTGTTGTTCTCATTTTGTTAGTTGCATTTGTTGGGGGCGGACGTCCGATGACGTCCGTGCTTCCCGAGCATATTCCCGAGCAGCTGTCTGCAGGGAAAGTGGGATTGCCACCCAGCGACGTCGGATACAACCGAAAAAAGTGCTACACACGCGGAGTCCCCCACTACACTGCCTCAAAGCGACCGCTCGTCACTATTGCGTGAGTAACGTTGCGGCCGCGGCGACGAGCCTTGCCCAAAGACGCAGCGTGCGTGGAGGCGCTGCCCGAATGCACCCTCCTACCTCGTAAAGCGTCTACAGCTACTATCACCGTGGGCCACTGCCGGCGGGCGGGAAGCCGACACAGCGCGGCGTTGCGAGCAGCGGCTGTGCGGTGGTAGTGTAATGGTGAGCATAGTTGCCTTCCGAGCAGTTGAGCCGCGTTCGATTCCCGGCCACCGCAACGGGCGCAAATCTATGCGTATGAGTATGTGAGCCACGTGCTGTTGAATTAACGTTTTCTTTCCGTCGTCGCTCCACGCAGGCCATCCTGTAGTATGTCCCGACTTGTCCCGACTGACGCGAAAGCTGACGCTTGGATTTCGCCCTTATCAAAAGGACAGGCGCTATAAACGACTGTGAGAGGTGAGGTGTAGCGAGGTACCAAAACGACAGGCAAACTGCGAAATTTTCTGCTCTCTCTTCTGAAACAAAAAATAAAAAAAACCGACGCAGTCGGTAGGACTCGAACCTACGCTCCCAGAGGGAATCTGATTTCTAGTCAGACGCCTTAACCACTCGGCGACGACTGCTCGTAGCTAAAGCTTCCCTCGAATCGTGAAAAATGCAACCGGTCTGCGCAGAATGTTGACAGGAAACGAACTCGGTGCACTGATTACGGCAGGGCTACCAGCGCTACGAGACGAGTCATTACGGAAGCGTTAAAATCTTCGCCCGAACAGGGATTCGAACCCTGGACCCTTAGGTTAAAAGCCTAATGCTCTACCGACTGAGCTATCCGGGCTCACGCTTGTTGTGCATGGAGCGACTGCAAGCAATGTGAATAACTGGAACGCGTGTGTAGGCGTACTACGGTAATTGCTGGCTTCTGGCGCAACTGGCGACTTCACCGACTTCCCACTGACGCTGGTAGCACCCCAACAGCGGACCAGTGCCTCTTCTCCCTTTATCCCGGTGCTGACAGTAATTGCATCCTGTGCCTGCTTCCCCCGATTACGTTCGGTTGAAGCTCCGGAAGGAGGGCGACAAACGAAGGTTGGAAGGCCAAAAGATGGAGGGTCGTGTGCGCAAAAACTTCCCTTCCGGTACCGGGAATCGAACCCGGGCCTCCTGGGTGAAAGCCAGGTATCCTAGCCACTAGACCACACCGGATTTGCTCGAGAAACGTGAGATTTACTCCCTCTCTTCTCGCATTTCGTGCTCAATCCGGACTCAGTGTTGTTCTCTGTTTGCGAGCATTTTTGCGCGTGCAGACTGGCATGGCGCACAGCTCGAAACTGTCTATTCATTGCTGTTTGCATCATATTTCACTCATAACAGGGGAGGAGAATGATCAAAGTTGTACCTTGCCATAATTGGAAGTAAACATTGTGACGCTGAGGCGTGGACTCCTTGTGGATAACAAACGACAATTAAGTTCGTTCGCTAGCAATAGCAACGCCGTTAATTCAGCCGTGATGTACAGCAAATTAAATGCCCCGGGTGAGGATCGAACTCACGACCTTAAGATTATGAGACTTACGCGCTACCTACTGCGCTACCGAGGCTCGTTGCAACCATCATCCCAGGAATCTTGGTAAGTCTCACATATTAGAGATAGACAGTTTGCGCTTTCTCAGGAATCTGTTGTGTCGCTACGCGTGCTTTCCCGACTTGCTAGAGTAAACTGCTGCCGCAGCTTTTTTAACGACGGAAAGCAGCACTGCCTGAGGTTACAGTACATCGCCCTTGCGGCACCTGAACACAGCGGCCTGTAGGGCCAGGCCGACGCTGGAGTTCAGTAACAGCACGCGGCCGTCCAAGTAGGGTCTCTTGCGTGCTGCATGTTTGGTTCTTCTCACAGCGAATCCTGCTATACATTCCTGAGGCTGGCGCACCTCAAGCGAGCAATCGGCGCGGCAGCACTATAGCGAGAACAGCAAAACGATGCATCGGCCGGGAATCGAAGCCGGGCCGCCCGCGTGGTAGTCGAACAACCTACCACTTTTTTAGTTGTTGTTCTCATTTTGTTAGTTGCATTTGTTGGGGGCGGACGTCCGATGACGTCCGTGCTTCCCGAGCATATTCCCGAGCAGCTGTCTGCAGGGAAAGTGGGATTGCCACCCAGCGACGTCGGATACAACCGAAAAAAGTGCTACACACGCGGAGTCCCCCACTACACTGCCTCAAAGCGACCGCTCGTCACTATTGTGTGAGTAACGTTGCGGCCGCGGCGACGAGCCTTGCCCAAAGACGCAGCGTGCGTGGAGGCGCTGCCCGAATGCACCCTCCTACCTCGTAAAGCGTCTACAGCTACTATCACCGTGGGCCACTGCCGGCGGGCGGGAAGCCGACACAGCGCGGCGTTGCGAGCAGCGGCTGTGCGGTGGTAGTGTAATGGTGAGCATAGTTGCCTTCCGAGCAGTTGAGCCGCGTTCGATTCCCGGCCACCGCAACGGGCGCAAATCTATGCGTATGAGTATGTGAGCCACGTGCTGTTGAATTAACGTTTTCTTTCCGTCGTCGCTCCACGCAGGCCATCCTGTAGTATGTCCCGACTTGTCCCGACTTTGCTCGGCTGACGCGAAAGCTGACGCTTGGAATTCGCCCTTATCAAAAGGACAGGCGCTATAAACGACTGTGAGAGGTGAGGTGTAGCGAGGTACCAAAACGACAGGCAAACTGCGAAATTTTCTGCTCTCTCTTCTGAAACAAAAAATAAAAAAACCGACGCAGTCGGTAGGACTCGAACCTACGCTCCCACAGGGAATCTGATTTCTAGTCAGACGCCTTAACCACTCGGCCACGACTGCTCGTAGCTAAAGCTTCCCTCGAATCGTGAAAAATGCAACCGGTCTGCGCAGAATGTTGACAGGAAACGAACTCGGTGCACTGATTACGGCAGGGCTACCAGCGCTACGAGACGAGCCATTACGGAAGCGTTAAAATCTTCGCCCGAACAGGGATTCGAACCCTGGACACTTAGGTTAAAAGCCTAATGCTCTACCGACTGAGCTATCCGGGCTCACGCTTGTTGTGCATGGAGCGACTGCAAGCAATGTGATTAACTGGAACGCGTGTGTAGGCGTACTACGGTAATTGCTGGCTTCTGGCGCAACTGGCGACTTCACCGACTTCCCACTGACGCTGGTAGCACCCCAACAGCGGACCAGTGCCTCTTCTCCCTTTATCCCGGTGCTGACAGTAATTGCATCCTGTGCCTGCTTCCCCCGATTACGTTCGGTTGAAGCTCCGGAAGGAGGGCGACAAACGAAGGTTGGAAGGCCAAAAGATGGAGGGTCGTGTGCGCAAAAACTTCCCTTCCGGTACCGGGAATCGAACCCGGGCCTCCTGGGTGAAAGCCAGGTATCCTAGCCACTTTTTTTTTTTTTTTTTTTTTTTTTATTTCTTTTTTTTTAATTATCGGGCCTCCATCCACCCCTTATAGCACGTCCTTCTGCTCGCCAGTAAGTCGCCTTCGTCGGCGCGGCATCAAAGGCCTTTGATTGAGGTAAATGAAAACGTGGTGTATTTCATGCGTCGTTCATGATAGAACCATCCATAGGAAGGAAAAGAGGAACTGAAAGTTACCACGGCTCCATTGCCTTGTTGTAAACGAAAACGACAAAGAAGGTAAAAGAAAAGTGAAAATCCATGTCTCCTAAAATTATAAAGCTTTGTTCTGAACTCTGCGAAATTGAATGAGAACTAAAATTATCTCTCGAAACAGAAAACTGAATTTTCTTCGTCTTGACGAAATTAAGCTTGAACTCCTGCCAATCGAATTACTTCAGTGGTGTTTGTAACTTGTGATGCGGTCAACTTGACATATTAGTCGCCTAATAGACGGTCCGTCTGATGTTGAGTGAGTAATCTGCTGAATGTTCGTTAACACGAAATTCAAATCAATTGATCTGGTAGTCTTTTCTCTCTCTCTCTCTGTTTTTTTTTTTTTTTTTTTTTTTTTTTTTTTTTTTTTTTTTTTTACGTTACAGTTTTGAGCAGGTAGTTGGCGAAGTTATCCTTATAGTTCTTCGTTTTCATTAGCATATGGTGCTGAGTTGTAAGATAGACCCAGAAGTCTTCTTTACTCTTTTCTTCTTTTGTAAATAAGTAATGTACAGTAGCGGCTTTTAACCAGTTGAGTGCGTTCCTTCTCGCCCGTGGGTACGGAGTATCTTCCGGCGTCAGAAAGGCAGCAGGTGTTATATATCTGGGCGATGTTCTACTGATGAGTGCTAACTTGTTCGCGATATATTCCCATATATCTTTTACTTTGTCGCACACAAACCTGTGTTCGTCAGTATCTATTAAATTACACGTTGTGCACATAGGTGATTCTGCGAGGTGTATGTTATGTAGTTTGGAGTTAGTGGCTAATTTCCTGTTTACTGCGAAGTACCAAGTGGCTTTCATTGTCGACGGCGAGTACGGAATATGGATGTTCTCCCAGATTACCTTCCAGTCGCAAAGGTTGTATTTTTCTTCGGTATTATTTTTCTTCTTATCCTTCATGAGTTCCTGGTACACTTGTTTCACTGTCTTCATTTCTTGTTCGGGGATCCTTGTGTGTACATAACTGTACTCCAGTAAAAACCATTTTAAGTGGTAAAGTCCGTTTGGAATATGTTGCACCGTGATAGGTGGACTGAGGTCGGCCGGAGCTATCTCAGTAAGCAGGTGAGCAGCGAGACTATCAGCTGAGTGTTTCCAGTGGCGGAAGGTTTTGGATATGTATAAAGCTTGCGCCTTCCGTCCAACATCGACAAGATTTAAGCCACCATTTTTTGTGGCAAGCGTTAAGGTGTCAAACTGGACTTTAAAAATGTGGTGTTGGCTGACAAACTGTCCTAAAGCTGACATAATTCGTTTTGCAGTGAGTGCAGGCATTGGTAAAACTTGAGCGATATAATTGAGTTTGGAAGTGAGGTATACATTTGCGACCGTTACTTTCTGAATTTCATTTAGTTTGCGTACTCTGTGTTCCCGTATGCTGGCACGAATAGTCCGTAGAAGCTTTCGATAGTTGGTTGCAATTGTGTGCCGAATATTACTCTGAAAATCAATTCCAAGACACTTGAAGATCTTCAGCTGACGTAGTTGCCTGTGAGGGTGCGATCCTAGGCCGCGGCCAATATTGAATATTCCAGACTTCGTCCAGTTTAGTTGTGCACCTGACGCTTGCTCATATTGCCTGACTATCTGTAGTGCGGTCTCCACTTCAGTTCTATTTAGGACAAGGAAACCGACATCGTCTGCATACGCCTTGCACACTACTCGGGATCCATGTATGATGATGCCCTGTAAACTTTGCGTCAGGGTAGCTAACAAAGGCTCAATGGCAATCGCAAAGAGCGCCATGGACATTGGGCAGCCCTGCCTGACGGAACTGGCTATCTCTATTGCTCGGGTAGGCTGGCCATTGATGATGACTCTGGATAAATTAGTCGCTACCATCTGTCGTATAATTGCGACGAACCCAGGTGGAAAACCCATCGCATTCATGGTACGAAAGAGATACTGGTGGTTTACCCTGTCAAAGGCTTTGTCGAAATCCAAAGACATGATGGCACATTTCAGTTTACAGACTTCCGCAATAGAGATTAAATCACGGTAGTCGCACAAAGTCTGTTGAATTTTCCGATCCTTGCCCACGCTGGTCTGGTAAGGGCCAATAATATTGGTCATTGTAGATTTAAGCCTTTGGGCCAAAAGTCTCGCAAAGATTTTATAGTCGCTGTTGAGCAGCGTTATCGGTCGTAGATTTTTGACGTTTGCACTGCCTGAGTTTTTTTTAATGAGAACGATGATGCCTTCACAGAAGCTGGTGGGGATCACGTTGTTTTGGTCGAGAAGTTCGTTACAGATGCAAGTTATCTTCGCCTTTATGGTGTTCCAGAACTTTTGATAGAACTCGACGGGAATTCCGTCAGGTCCGGGGGATTTATTCTTAGCACTTTCGCAGAGCACATATTCCACGTCTTCTTCGGTTGCCACGGCTAATAGCTTTTCCGCGTCCACGAGACTGACTCTGTTGCGCAAATTATTCAAAAGATCATCCTGCGCTTGCACGTTAACTTCTTTATTTGACAGCAAGGTGGTGAAGTAGTTTAGCACCGCCGCTTTAATCTCGTTGTGCGTAGTCAGCGTTGCGCCGTCCTCAGCAATTAACTCCGTCAGTATTTTACGGGACCCTTTCGTACTTTCTTGGATCATATGGTAGACTGAGGTGAGTTCTTGGTGTACAGTAGTCTGGACCCGCGACCTGACTTTGTAGCCTTCTAGCTGCGTCCTCCTGAGGGTTAGGATTTTGGCCTGGATTTTCTTAATTCGTTGACAATTCTCGACAGCCGAAGTGCCGAGCAGATACAGTTCCCGCAGACAATGAAAATAGAAATTGATCGTCCTTTGAAGCCAAAAGCTCTTTTCCCGTGCGTAGTTCATGAAACACCACCTAATTTTAGGTTTGGCGCACCTGAGCCACCAATCAATGGCCGAATTATAAGATGCAAATCTATGCTCACATTCTCGCCAGGTATTGAGGAAGGCTTCTTGACACGCCGAGTCTTGTAGATGTGAAACATTTAATTTCCACAGGCCCCTGTATCGACACGTCCGTTGTCGGTCTAGAGTGATAGTACAGATGTATGCAGCATGATCGGAGAACGCCACTGGCCATACTTCTGACTGCAGAATGTTATTCCTCAAAGTGGGTGTGACATAAATTCGATCGAGACGGCTTGCCGAATGAGTCGTAATATGGGTAAACCCAGGTGCTGCCCCATGCTTGAGCTCCCAAGAGTCAACTAAGTGCAAGTCTCGTACAATTCGTTCCAGTTCAAGTGATTTGTTAAGATTGGGAGTCTGGTCCTTTGCACTGATGACACAGTTAAAGTCGCCTCCGAAGATGACATCGTTGTGACGGACGCCAAAGAGAGGAACTATTTCTTCGTTAAAAAAGTCTGCTCTTTGACGTCTATTACTGGAACCGGATGGGGCATATACATTAATTAGTCTGTTGTTATAAAAAGTGCCCGCAATGCCCCTACCGTTCGGCAATTGTGTGACGTCAGTAATAATGATACCTTCCTTCACAATAAAAGCTGTACCTAATTCGCAACCGGCCCCAGGATTAGTGATCACATTATAACCTGGTATGCAATCAAGTCTGATCTCTGTTACTTCTTGTACAAATAAAATGTCTACATCAGCTGCATATAAAAAGTCTTTTAAATGTTGTAGTTTAAGAGCGCTGCGTATCTTATTAATATTGAGAGTAGCAAGTCGATAGGCCTGTGGCGGAATTGTGGTGGACTAAGCAGGAGCAATGCCTAAAATCAGGCCAATATCAAAACATAAATAACGCTGGAAAAACAAGTCACGTCGTAAAGGCACTTTGGAGGTAATTCCAGATAACAAAAACATGTATTGACAGTCACTTTAAAGGCAGAGTTAAAAATATTCTCCGTTGGAAAAGGGACCAGTCGTGCGTTCGTTTTGCGCGGTAGTTTCCGTCGAAGAGTTATCTTTCTCATTAACATCGTCGTCTTTGGTGACTGAAGCTACGGCTGTCATCGTTTCGGTAATATCCATACTGTCTACTTCGGCAGTGGAGTCTGTATCGTCTGCCCAACTAGTTGGCGGAGGCTGTGGCGAGGTCGTTACCGACGCTGGAGCAGGACAGAGTTCGACCATGCGGACATCACAGCCGGCTCGGAGTTGAGCTGAGTGTTCGGGGTTCGGAGGTAGAGAATCGGAGACATTGTCAAGTACTGATGGTAAACTGGCTGAGGGATGAGCATGATTTGTGCTATCAGATGCATTTTCACTGAGTTGTTCACCTATCTGTTTAGCCTTTTCGCGCAGAACCGGTGCAATCTGTTCTGCACCCTGGCGGGCAACTCTCCGTTTTTTAGTTTTCCTGGGAGATGTACGATGTTGCGGGCTTTGATCGTGACCTGCTGGAGATTCCCCCCGTGGAGTAGCAGCGGTCGATGGGGACGCAGACGTTTGCATGTCGGATGCCTGTCCTTCTGTGACTACGACGGACGGCGACATTTCTACGGGTTTAGGTTGGGTCTCTTCCGGCGTTGCAACAGTCTCCATACGCGTTACCGTCGCAGGTACTACAGTATTTTCACTGACTTCGGTGACCGTGGGTGTAGCCGAAAGCCCACGCGTTACGGCGACGTACGTCACAGGCAGTGTTGTCATCGCGGGGGGCCTGGCAGCCTCGCCGGCAGGCAGCTGCGCCACTCGCCTCTGCATGCATTCGGCACGCACGTGACCTGTCGAGTTGCATGCGGCACACGTTCGAGGCTGATCATCGTACATTACTATCGCACGATACCCGCATACGTGAACATAAGACGGGATGTGCTTCTGCAGCTCGATTTTCAATTGCCGCACCCCATTAAGAACCGGGAATTTATGTGCACTAGACCAACGTTCCGCAATATTGCTTATGATTTTGCCGTACGGACAGAGAACTTCGTTGATCTGTTCACTGGTTATTTCAAATGGGAGTTCAAAAATTCGAACAGTCCGTATTCCTAGGCCGGCATGCGAAACTGCAACTTCCCCCACATTTCCATCGCTGTGTTTAAACTTTAGAATACCACCACAAGATTCAACTATTTTCTCACACATATCTGATCGGGCTAATTTAACGAAAACGGTGCTACTGACAATCGAAAGATGTATCCCGATTATGTCCTCAAGTCTTATCTTCACTTCATCTTCTAACCATTGCTCAACTTCAAAAGATTTAGGTCGGACAAAATTCCTGTCAAAAGTAAACTTCAGTGTATCTTTCCTACTCGGTTGAGACATCACGAAAGCGAGTTCATTTTCAGATCACGCCAAAACACTGGTAGACACTGAAGCAAGCGCAGCGACTCACCACACGTAAACAGCGACGGCGCGGCGCGCAGCACAGCACGTCCGACCTCGACCGCGACCGCCGGCTGACTGGCAACTAGACCACACCGGATTTGCTCGAGAAACGTGAGATTTACTCCCTCTCTTCTCGCATTTCGTGCTCAATCCGGACTCAGTGTTGTTCTCTGTTTGCGAGCATTTTTGCGCGTGCAGACTGGCATGGCGCACAGCTCGAAACTGTCTATTCATTGCTGTTTGCATCATATTTCACTCATAACAGGGGAGGAGAATGATCAAAGTTGTACCTTGCCATAATTGGAAGTAAACATTGTGACGCTGAGGCGTGGACTCCTTGTGGATAACAAACGACAATTAAGTTCGTTCGCTAGCAATAGCAACGCCGTTAATTCAGCCGTGATGTACAGCAAATTAAATGCCCTGGGTGAGGATCGAACTCACGACCTTAAGATTATGAGACTTACGCGCTACCTACTGCGCTACCGAGGCTCGTTGCAACCATCATCCCAGGAATCTTGGTAAGTCTCACATATTAGAGATAGACAGTTTGCGCTTTCTCAGGAATCTGTTGTGTCGCTACGCGTGCTTTCCCGACTTGCTAGAGTAAACTGCTGCCGCAGCTTTTTTAACGACGGAAAGCAGCACTGCCTGAGGTTACAGTACATCGCCCTTGCGGCACCTGAACACAGCGGCCTGTAGGGCCAGGCCGACGCTGGAGTTCAGTAACAGCACGCGGCCGTCCAAGTAGGGTCTCTTGCGTGCTGCATGTTTGGTTCTTCTCACAGCGAATCCTGCTATACATTCCTGAGGCTGGCGCACCTCAAGCGAGCAATCGGCGCGGCAGCACTATAGCGAGAACAGCAAAACGATGCATCGGCCGGGAATCGAAGCCGGGCCGCCCGCGTGGTAGTCGAACAACCTACCACTTTTTTAGTTGTTGTTCTCATTTTGTTAGTTGCATTTGTTGGGGGCGGACGTCCGATGACGTCCGTGCTTCCCGAGCATATTCCCGAGCAGCTGTCTGCAGGGAAAGTGGGATTGCCACCCAGCGACGTCGGATACAACCGAAAAAAGTGCTACACACGCGGAGTCCCCCACTACACTGCCTCAAAGCGACCGCTCGTCACTATTGTGTGAGTAACGTTGCGGCCGCGGCGACGAGCCTTGCCCAAAGACGCAGCGTGCGTGGAGGCGCTGCCCGAATGCACCCTCCTACCTCGTAAAGCGTCTACAGCTACTATCACCGTGGGCCACTGCCGGCGGGCGGGAAGCCGACACAGCGCGGCGTTGCGAGCAGCGGCTGTGCGGTGGTAGTGTAATGGTGAGCATAGTTGCCTTCCGAGCAGTTGAGCCGCGTTCGATTCCCGGCCACCGCAACGGGCGCAAATCTATGCGTATGAGTATGTGAGCCACGTGCTGTTGAATTAACGTTTTCTTTCCGTCGTCGCTCCACGCAGGCCATCCTGCAGTATGTCCCGACTTGTCCCGACTTTGCTCGGCTGACGCGAAAGCTGACGCTTGGAATTCGCCCTTATCAAAAGGACAGGCGCTATAAACGACTGTGAGAGGTGAGGTGTAGCGAGGTACCAAAACGACAGGCAAACTGCGAAATTTTCTGCTCTCTCTTCTGAAACAAAAAATAAAAAAACCGACGCAGTCGGTAGGACTCGAACCTACGCTCCCACAGGGAATCTGATTTCTAGTCAGACGCCTTAACCACTCGGCCACGACTGCTCGTAGCTAAAGCTTCCCTCGAATCGTGAAAAATGCAACCGGTCTGCGCAGAATGTTGACAGGAAACGAACTCGGTGCACTGATTACGGCAGGGCTACCAGCGCTACGAGACGAGCCATTACGGAAGCGTTAAAATCTTCGCCCGAACAGGGATTCGAACCCTGGACACTTAGGTTAAAAGCCTAATGCTCTACCGACTGAGCTATCCGGGCTCACGCTTGTTGTGCATGGAGCGACTGCAAGCAATGTGAATAACTGGAACGCGTGTGTAGGCGTACTACGGTAATTGCTGGCTTCTGGCGCAACTGGCGACTTCACCGACTTCCCACTGACGCTGGTAGCACCCCAACAGCGGACCAGTGCCTCTTCTCCCTTTATCCCGGTGCTGACAGTAATTGCATCCTGTGCCTGCTTCCCCCGATTACGTTCGGTTGAAGCTCCGGAAGGAGGGCGACAAACGAAGGTTGGAAGGCCAAAAGATGGAGGGTCGTGTGCGCAAAAACTTCCCTTCCGGTACCGGGAATCGAACCCGGGCCTCCTGGGTGAAAGCCAGGTATCCTAGCCACTAGACCACACCGGATTTGCTCGAGAAACGTGAGATTTACTCCCTCTCTTCTCGCATTTCGTGCTCAATCCGGACTCAGTGTTGTTCTCTGTTTGCGAGCATTTTTGCGCGTGCAGACTGGCATGGCGCACAGCTCGAAACTGTCTATTCATTGCTGTTTGCATCATATTTCACTCATAACAGGGGAGGAGAATGATCAAAGTTGTACCTTGCCATAATTGGAAGTAAACATTGTGACGCTGAGGCGTGGACTCCTTGTGGATAACAAACGACAATTAAGTTCGTTCGCTAGCAATAGCAACGCCGTTAATTCAGCCGTGATGTACAGCAAATTAAATGCCCTGGGTGAGGATCGAACTCACGACCTTAAGATTATGAGACTTACGCGCTACCTACTGCGCTACCGAGGCTCGTTGCAACCATCATCCCAGGAATCTTGGTAAGTCTCACATATTAGAGATAGACAGTTTGCGCTTTCTCAGGAATCTGTTGTGTCGCTACGCGTGCTTTCCCGACTTGCTAGAGTAAACTGCTGCCGCAGCTTTTTTAACGACGGAAAGCAGCACTGCCTGAGGTTACAGTACATCGCCCTTGCGGCACCTGAACACAGCGGCCTGTAGGGCCAGGCCGACGCTGGAGTTCAGTAACAGCACGCGGCCGTCCAAGTAGGGTCTCTTGCGTGCTGCATGTTTGGTTCTTCTCACAGCGAATCCTGCTATACATTCCTGAGGCTGGCGCACCTCAAGCGAGCAATCGGCGCGGCAGCACTATAGCGAGAACAGCAAAACGATGCATCGGCCGGGAATCGAAGCCGGGCCGCCCGCGTGGTAGTCGAACAACCTACCACTTTTTTAGTTGTTGTTCTCATTTTGTTAGTTGCATTTGTTGGGGGCGGACGTCCGATGACGTCCGTGCTTCCCGAGCATATTCCCGAGCAGCTGTCTGCAGGGAAAGTGGGATTGCCACCCAGCGACGTCGGATACAACCGAAAAAAGTGCTACACACGCGGAGTCCCCCACTACACTGCCTCAAAGCGACCGCTCGTCACTATTGTGTGAGTAACGTTGCGGCCGCGGCGACGAGCCTTGCCCAAAGACGCAGCGTGCGTGGAGGCGCTGCCCGAATGCACCCTCCTACCTCGTAAAGCGTCTACAGCTACTATCACCGTGGGCCACTGCCGGCGGGCGGGAAGCCGACACAGCGCGGCGTTGCGAGCAGCGGCTGTGCGGTGGTAGTGTAATGGTGAGCATAGTTGCCTTCCGAGCAGTTGAGCCGCGTTCGATTCCCGGCCACCGCAACGGGCGCAAATCTATGCGTATGAGTATGTGAGCCACGTGCTGTTGAATTAACGTTTTCTTTCCGTCGTCGCTCCACGCAGGCCATCCTGTAGTATGTCCCGACTTGTCCCGACTTTGCTCGGCTGACGCGAAAGCTGACGCTTGGAATTCGCCCTTATCAAAAGGACAGGCGCTATAAACGACTGTGAGAGGTGAGGTGTAGCGAGGTACCAAAACGACAGGCAAACTGCGAAATTTTCTGCTCTCTCTTCTGAAACAAAAAATAAAAAAACCGACGCAGTCGGTAGGACTCGAACCTACGCTCCCACAGGGAATCTGATTTCTAGTCAGACGCCTTAACCACTCGGCCACGACTGCTCGTAGCTAAAGCTTCCCTCGAATCTTGAAAAATGCAACCGGTCTGCGCAGAATGTTGACAGGAAACGAACTCGGTGCACTGATTACGGCAGGGCTACCAGCGCTACGAGACGAGCCATTACGGAAGCGTTAAAATCTTCGCCCGAACAGGGATTCGAACCCTGGACACTTAGGTTAAAAGCCTAATGCTCTACCGACTGAGCTATCCGGGCTCACGCTTGTTGTGCATGGAGCGACTGCAAGCAATGTGAATAACTGGAACGCGTGTGTAGGCGTACTACGGTAATTGCTGGCTTCTGGCGCAACTGGCGACTTCACCGACTTCCCACTGACGCTGGTAGCACCCCAACAGCGGACCAGTGCCTCTTCTCCCTTTATCCCGGTGCTGACAGTAATTGCATCCTGTGCCTGCTTCCCCCGATTACGTTCGGTTGAAGCTCCGGAAGGAGGGCGACAAACGAAGGTTGGAAGGCCAAAAGATGGAGGGTCGTGTGCGCAAAAACTTCCCTTCCGGTACCGGGAATCGAACCCGGGCCTCCTGGGTGAAAGCCAGGTATCCTAGCCACTAGACCACACCGGATTTGCTCGAGAAACGTGAGATTTACTCCCTCTCTTCTCGCATTTCGTGCTCAATCCGGACTCAGTGTTGTTCTCTGTTTGCGAGCATTTTTGCGCGTGCAGACTGGCATGGCGCACAGCTCGAAACTGTCTATTCATTGCTGTTTGCATCATATTTCACTCATAACAGGGGAGGAGAATGATCAAAGTTGTACCTTGCCATAATTGGAAGTAAACATTGTGACGCTGAGGCGTGGACTCCTTGTGGATAACAAACGACAATTAAGTTCGTTCGCTAGCAATAGCAACGCCGTTAATTCAGCCGTGATGTACAGCAAATTAAATGCCCCGGGTGAGGATCGAACTCACGACCTTAAGATTATGAGACTTACGCGCTACCTACTGCGCTACCGAGGCTCGTTGCAACCATCATCCCAGGAATCTTGGTAAGTCTCACATATTAGAGATAGACAGTTTGCGCTTTCTCAGGAATCTGTTGTGTCGCTACGCGTGCTTTCCCGACTTGCTAGAGTAAACTGCTGCCGCAGCTTTTTTAACGACGGAAAGCAGCACTGCCTGAGGTTACAGTACATCGCCCTTGCGGCACCTGAACACAGCGGCCTGTAGGGCCAGGCCGACGCTGGAGTTCAGTAACAGCACGCGGCCGTCCAAGTAGGGTCTCTTGCGTGCTGCATGTTTGGTTCTTCTCACAGCGAATCCTGCTATACATTCCTGAGGCTGGCGCACCTCAAGCGAGCAATCGGCGCGGCAGCACTATAGCGAGAACAGCAAAACGATGCATCGGCCGGGAATCGAAGCCGGGCCGCCCGCGTGGTAGTCGAACAACCTACCACTTTTTTAGTTGTTGTTCTCATTTTGTTAGTTGCATTTGTTGGGGGCGGACGTCCGATGACGTCCGTGCTTCCCGAGCATATTCCCGAGCAGCTGTCTGCAGGGAAAGTGGGATTGCCACCCAGCGACGTCGGATACAACCGAAAAAAGTGCTACACACGCGGAGTCCCCCACTACACTGCCTCAAAGCGACCGCTCGTCACTATTGTGTGAGTAACGTTGCGGCCGCGGCGACGAGCCTTGCCCAAAGACGCAGCGTGCGTGGAGGCGCTGCCCGAATGCACCCTCCTACCTCGTAAAGCGTCTACAGCTACTATCACCGTGGGCCACTGCCGGCGGGCGGGAAGCCGACACAGCGCGGCGTTGCGAGCAGCGGCTGTGCGGTGGTAGTGTAATGGTGAGCATAGTTGCCTTCCGAGCAGTTGAGCCGCGTTCGATTCCCGGCCACCGCAACGGGCGCAAATCTATGCGTATGAGTATGTGAGCCACGTGCTGTTGAATTAACGTTTTCTTTCCGTCGTCGCTCCACGCAGGCCATGCTGTAGTATGTCCCGACTTGTCCCGACTTTGCTCGGCTGACGCGAAAGCTGACGCTTGGAATTCGCCCTTATCAAAAGGACAGGCGCTATAAACGACTGTGAGAGGTGAGGTGTAGCGAGGTACCAAAACGACAGGCAAACTGCGAAATTTTCTGCTCTCTCTTCTGAAACAAAAAATAAAAAAACCGACGCAGTCGGTAGGACTCGAACCTACGCTCCCACAGGGAATCTGATTTCTAGTCAGACGCCTTAACCACTCGGCCACGACTGCTCGTAGCTAAAGCTTCCCTCGAATCTTGAAAAATGCAACCGGTCTGCGCAGAATGTTGACAGGAAACGAACTCGGTGCACTGATTACGGCAGGGCTACCAGCGCTACGAGACGAGCCATTACGGAAGCGTTAAAATCTTCGCCCGAACAGGGATTCGAACCCTGGACACTTAGGTTAAAAGCCTAATGCTCTACCGACTGAGCTATCCGGGCTCACGCTTGTTGTGCATGGAGCGACTGCAAGCAATGTGAATAACTGGAACGCGTGTGTAGGCGTACTACGGTAATTGCTGGCTTCTGGCGCAACTGGCGACTTCACCGACTTCCCACTGACGCTGGTAGCACCCCAACAGCGGACCAGTGCCTCTTCTCCCTTTATCCCGGTGCTGACAGTAATTGCATCCTGTGCCTGCTTCCCCCGATTACGTTCGGTTGAAGCTCCGGAAGGAGGGCGACAAACGAAGGTTGGAAGGCCAAAAGATGGAGGGTCGTGTGCGCAAAAACTTCCCTTCCGGTACCGGGAATCGAACCCGGGCCTCCTGGGTGAAAGCCAGGTATCCTAGCCACTAGACCACACCGGATTTGCTCGAGAAACGTGAGATTTACTCCCTCTCTTCTCGCATTTCGTGCTCAATCCGGACTCAGTGTTGTTCTCTGTTTGCGAGCATTTTTGCGCGTGCAGACTGGCATGGCGCACAGCTCGAAACTGTCTATTCATTGCTGTTTGCATCATATTTCACTCATAACAGGGGAGGAGAATGATCAAAGTTGTACCTTGCCATAATTGGAAGTAAACATTGTGACGCTGAGGCGTGGACTCCTTGTGGATAACAAACGACAATTAAGTTCGTTCGCTAGCAATAGCAACGCCGTTAATTCAGCCGTGATGTACAGCAAATTAAATGCCCCGGGTGAGGATCGAACTCACGACCTTAAGATTATGAGACTTACGCGCTACCTACTGCGCTACCGAGGCTCGTTGCAACCATCATCCCAGGAATCTTGGTAAGTCTCACATATTAGAGATAGACAGTTTGCGCTTTCTCAGGAATCTGTTGTGTCGCTACGCGTGCTTTCCCGACTTGCTAGAGTAAACTGCTGCCGCAGCTTTTTTAACGACGGAAAGCAGCACTGCCTGAGGTTACAGTACATCGCCCTTGCGGCACCTGAACACAGCGGCCTGTAGGGCCAGGCCGACGCTGGAGTTCAGTAACAGCACGCGGCCGTCCAAGTAGGGTCTCTTGCGTGCTGCATGTTTGGTTCTTCTCACAGCGAATCCTGCTATACATTCCTGAGGCTGGCGCACCTCAAGCGAGCAATCGGCGCGGCAGCACTATAGCGAGAACAGCAAAACGATGCATCGGCCGGGAATCGAAGCCGGGCCGCCCGCGTGGTAGTCGAACAACCTACCACTTTTTTAGTTGTTGTTCTCATTTTGTTAGTTGCATTTGTTGGGGGCGGACGTCCGATGACGTCCGTGCTTCCCGAGCATATTCCCGAGCAGCTGTCTGCAGGGAAAGTGGGATTGCCACCCAGCGACGTCGGATACAACCGAAAAAAGTGCTACACACGCGGAGTCCCCCACTACACTGCCTCAAAGCGACCGCTCGTCACTATTGTGTGAGTAACGTTGCGGCCGCGGCGACGAGCCTTGCCCAAAGACGCAGCGTGCGTGGAGGCGCTGCCCGAATGCACCCTCCTACCTCGTAAAGCGTCTACAGCTACTATCACCGTGGGCCACTGCCGGCGGGCGGGAAGCCGACACAGCGCGGCGTTGCGAGCAGCGGCTGTGCGGTGGTAGTGTAATGGTGAGCATAGTTGCCTTCCGAGCAGTTGAGCCGCGTTCGATTCCCGGCCACCGCAACGGGCGCAAATCTATGCGTATGAGTATGTGAGCCACGTGCTGTTGAATTAACGTTTTCTTTCCGTCGTCGCTCCACGCAGGCCATGCTGTAGTATGTCCCGACTTGTCCCGACTTTGCTCGGCTGACGCGAAAGCTGACGCTTGGAATTCGCCCTTATCAAAAGGACAGGCGCTATAAACGACTGTGAGAGGTGAGGTGTAGCGAGGTACCAAAACGACAGGCAAACTGCGAAATTTTCTGCTCTCTCTTCTGAAACAAAAAATAAAAAAACCGACGCAGTCGGTAGGACTCGAACCTACGCTCCCACAGGGAATCTGATTTCTAGTCAGACGCCTTAACCACTCGGCCACGACTGCTCGTAGCTAAAGCTTCCCTCGAATCTTGAAAAATGCAACCGGTCTGCGCAGAATGTTGACAGGAAACGAACTCGGTGCACTGATTACGGCAGGGCTACCAGCGCTACGAGACGAGCCATTACGGAAGCGTTAAAATCTTCGCCCGAACAGGGATTCGAACCCTGGACACTTAGGTTAAAAGCCTAATGCTCTACCGACTGAGCTATCCGGGCTCACGCTTGTTGTGCATGGAGCGACTGCAAGCAATGTGAATAACTGGAACGCGTGTGTAGGCGTACTACGGTAATTGCTGGCTTCTGGCGCAACTGGCGACTTCACCGACTTCCCACTGACGCTGGTAGCACCCCAACAGCGGACCAGTGCCTCTTCTCCCTTTATCCCGGTGCTGACAGTAATTGCATCCTGTGCCTGCTTCCCCCGATTACGTTCGGTTGAAGCTCCGGAAGGAGGGCGACAAACGAAGGTTGGAAGGCCAAAAGATGGAGGGTCGTGTGCGCAAAAACTTCCCTTCCGGTACCGGGAATCGAACCCGGGCCTCCTGGGTGAAAGCCAGGTATCCTAGCCACTAGACCACACCGGATTTGCTCGAGAAACGTGAGATTTACTCCCTCTCTTCTCGCATTTCGTGCTCAATCCGGACTCAGTGTTGTTCTCTGTTTGCGAGCATTTTTGCGCGTGCAGACTGGCATGGCGCACAGCTCGAAACTGTCTATTCATTGCTGTTTGCATCATATTTCACTCATAACAGGGGAGGAGAATGATCAAAGTTGTACCTTGCCATAATTGGAAGTAAACATTGTGACGCTGAGGCGTGGACTCCTTGTGGATAACAAACGACAATTAAGTTCGTTCGCTAGCAATAGCAACGCCGTTAATTCAGCCGTGATGTACAGCAAATTAAATGCCCCGGGTGAGGATCGAACTCACGACCTTAAGATTATGAGACTTACGCGCTACCTACTGCGCTACCGAGGCTCGTTGCAACCATCATCCCAGGAATCTTGGTAAGTCTCACATATTAGAGATAGACAGTTTGCGCTTTCTCAGGAATCTGTTGTGTCGCTACGCGTGCTTTCCCGACTTGCTAGAGTAAACTGCTGCCGCAGCTTTTTTAACGACGGAAAGCAGCACTGCCTGAGGTTACAGTACATCGCCCTTGCGGCACCTGAACACAGCGGCCTGTAGGGCCAGGCCGACGCTGGAGTTCAGTAACAGCACGCGGCCGTCCAAGTAGGGTCTCTTGCGTGCTGCATGTTTGGTTCTTCTCACAGCGAATCCTGCTATACATTCCTGAGGCTGGCGCACCTCAAGCGAGCAATCGGCGCGGCAGCACTATAGCGAGAACAGCAAAACGATGCATCGGCCGGGAATCGAAGCCGGGCCGCCCGCGTGGTAGTCGAACAACCTACCACTTTTTTAGTTGTTGTTCTCATTTTGTTAGTTGCATTTGTTGGGGGCGGACGTCCGATGACGTCCGTGCTTCCCGAGCATATTCCCGAGCAGCTGTCTGCAGGGAAAGTGGGATTGCCACCCAGCGACGTCGGATACAACCGAAAAAAGTGCTACACACGCGGAGTCCCCCACTACACTGCCTCAAAGCGACCGCTCGTCACTATTGTGTGAGTAACGTTGCGGCCGCGGCGACGAGCCTTGCCCAAAGACGCAGCGTGCGTGGAGGCGCTGCCCGAATGCACCCTCCTACCTCGTAAAGCGTCTACAGCTACTATCACCGTGGGCCACTGCCGGCGGGCGGGAAGCCGACACAGCGCGGCGTTGCGAGCAGCGGCTGTGCGGTGGTAGTGTAATGGTGAGCATAGTTGCCTTCCGAGCAGTTGAGCCGCGTTCGATTCCCGGCCACCGCAACGGGCGCAAATCTATGCGTATGAGTATGTGAGCCACGTGCTGTTGAATTAACGTTTTCTTTCCGTCGTCGCTCCACGCAGGCCATCCTGTAGTATGTCCCGACTTGTCCCGACTTTGCTCGGCTGACGCGAAAGCTGACGCTTGGAATTCGCCCTTATCAAAAGGACAGGCGCTATAAACGACTGTGAGAGGTGAGGTGTAGCGAGGTACCAAAACGACAGGCAAACTGCGAAATTTTCTGCTCTCTCTTCTGAAACAAAAAATAAAAAAACCGACGCAGTCGGTAGGACTCGAACCTACGCTCCCACAGGGAATCTGATTTCTAGTCAGACGCCTTAACCACTCGGTCACGACTGCTCGTAGCTAAAGCTTCCCTCGAATCGTGAAAAATGCAACCGGTCTGCGCAGAATGTTGACAGGAAACGAACTCGGTGCACTGATTACGGCAGGGCTACCAGCGCTACGAGACGAGCCATTACGGAAGCGTTAAAATCTTCGCCCGAACAGGGATTCGAACCCTGGACACTTAGGTTAAAAGCCTAATGCTCTACCGACTGAGCTATCCGGGCTCACGCTTGTTGTGCATGGAGCGACTGCAAGCAATGTGATTAACTGGAACGCGTGTGTAGGCGTACTACGGTAATTGCTGGCTTCTGGCGCAACTGGCGACTTCACCGACTTCCCACTGACGCTGGTAGCACCCCAACAGCGGACCAGTGCCTCTTCTCCCTTTATCCCGGTGCTGACAGTAATTGCATCCTGTGCCTGCTTCCCCCGATTACGTTCGGTTGAAGCTCCGGAAGGAGGGCGACAAACGAAGGTTGGAAGGCCAAAAGATGGAGGGTCGTGTGCGCAAAAACTTCCCTTCCGGTACCGGGAATCGAACCCGGGCCTCCTGGGTGAAAGCCAGGTATCCTAGCCACTAGACCACACCGGATTTGCTCGAGAAACGTGAGATTTACTCCCTCTCTTCTCGCATTTCGTGCTCAATCCGGACTCAGTGTTGTTCTCTGTTTGCGAGCATTTTTGCGCGTGCAGACTGGCATGGCGCACAGCTCGAAACTGTCTATTCATTGCTGTTTGCATCATATTTCACTCATAACAGGGGAGGAGAATGATCAAAGTTGTACCTTGCCATAATTGGAAGTAAACATTGTGACGCTGAGGCGTGGACTCCTTGTGGATAACAAACGACAATTAAGTTCGTTCGCTAGCAATAGCAACGCCGTTAATTCAGCCGTGATGTACAGCAAATTAAACGCCCCGGGTGAGGATCGAACTCACGACCTTAAGATTATGAGACTTACGCGCTACCTACTGCGCTACCGAGGCTCGTTGCAACCATCATCCCAGGAATCTTGGTAAGTCTCACATATTAGAGATAGACAGTTTGCGCTTTCTCAGGAATCTGTTGTGTCGCTACGCGTGCTTTCCCGACTTGCTAGAGTAAACTGCTGCCGCAGCTTTTTTAACGACGGAAAGCAGCACTGCCTGAGGTTACAGTACATCGCCCTTGCGGCACCTGAACACAGCGGCCTGTAGGGCCAGGCCGACGCTGGAGTTCAGTAACAGCACGCGGCCGTCCAAGTAGGGTCTCTTGCGTGCTGCATGTTTGGTTCTTCTCACAGCGAATCCTGCTATACATTCCTGAGGCTGGCGCACCTCAAGCGAGCAATCGGCGCGGCAGCACTATAGCGAGAACAGCAAAACGATGCATCGGCCGGGAATCGAAGCCGGGCCGCCCGCGTGGTAGTCGAACAACCTACCACTTTTTTAGTTGTTGTTCTCATTTTGTTAGTTGCATTTGTTGGGGGCGGACGTCCGATGACGTCCGTGCTTCCCGAGCATATTCCCGAGCAGCTGTCTGCAGGGAAAGTGGGATTGCCACCCAGCGACGTCGGATACAACCGAAAAAAGTGCTACACACGCGGAGTCCCCCACTACACTGCCTCAAAGCGACCGCTCGTCACTATTGTGTGAGTAACGTTGCGGCCGCGGCGACGAGCCTTGCCCAAAGACGCAGCGTGCGTGGAGGCGCTGCCCGAATGCACCCTCCTACCTCGTAAAGCGTCTACAGCTACTATCACCGTGGGCCACTGCCGGCGGGCGGGAAGCCGACACAGCGCGGCGTTGCGAGCAGCGGCTGTGCGGTGGTAGTGTAATGGTGAGCATAGTTGCCTTCCGAGCAGTTGAGCCGCGTTCGATTCCCGGCCACCGCAACGGGCGCAAATCTATGCGTATGAGTATGTGAGCCACGTGCTGTTGAATTAACGTTTTCTTTCCGTCGTCGCTCCACGCAGGCCATCCTGTAGTATGTCCCGACTTGTCCCGACTTTGCTCGGCTGACGCGAAAGCTGACGCTTGGAATTCGCCCTTATCAAAAGGACAGGCGCTATAAACGACTGTGAGAGGTGAGGTGTAGCGAGGTACCAAAACGACAGGCAAACTGCGAAATTTTCTGCTCTCTCTTCTGAAACAAAAAATAAAAAAACCGACGCAGTCGGTAGGACTCGAACCTACGCTCCCACAGGGAATCTGATTTCTAGTCAGACGCCTTAACCACTCGGTCACGACTGCTCGTAGCTAAAGCTTCCCTCGAATCGTGAAAAATGCAACCGGTCTGCGCAGAATGTTGACAGGAAACGAACTCGGTGCACTGATTACGGCAGGGCTACCAGCGCTACGAGACGAGCCATTACGGAAGCGTTAAAATCTTCGCCCGAACAGGGATTCGAACCCTGGACACTTAGGTTAAAAGCCTAATGCTCTACCGACTGAGCTATCCGGGCTCACGCTTGTTGTGCATGGAGCGACTGCAAGCAATGTGATTAACTGGAACGCGTGTGTAGGCGTACTACGGTAATTGCTGGCTTCTGGCGCAACTGGCGACTTCACCGACTTCCCACTGACGCTGGTAGCACCCCAACAGCGGACCAGTGCCTCTTCTCCCTTTATCCCGGTGCTGACAGTAATTGCATCCTGTGCCTGCTTCCCCCGATTACGTTCGGTTGAAGCTCCGGAAGGAGGGCGACAAACGAAGGTTGGAAGGCCAAAAGATGGAGGGTCGTGTGCGCAAAAACTTCCCTTCCGGTACCGGGAATCGAACCCGGGCCTCCTGGGTGAAAGCCAGGTATCCTAGCCACTAGACCACACCGGATTTGCTCGAGAAACGTGAGATTTACTCCCTCTCTTCTCGCATTTCGTGCTCAATCCGGACTCAGTGTTGTTCTCTGTTTGCGAGCATTTTTGCGCGTGCAGACTGGCATGGCGCACAGCTCGAAACTGTCTATTCATTGCTGTTTGCATCATATTTCACTCATAACAGGGGAGGAGAATGATCAAAGTTGTACCTTGCCATAATTGGAAGTAAACATTGTGACGCTGAGGCGTGGACTCCTTGTGGATAACAAACGACAATTAAGTTCGTTCGCTAGCAATAGCAACGCCGTTAATTCAGCCGTGATGTACAGCAAATTAAACGCCCCGGGTGAGGATCGAACTCACGACCTTAAGATTATGAGACTTACGCGCTACCTACTGCGCTACCGAGGCTCGTTGCAACCATCATCCCAGGAATCTTGGTAAGTCTCACATATTAGAGATAGACAGTTTGCGCTTTCTCAGGAATCTGTTGTGTCGCTACGCGTGCTTTCCCGACTTGCTAGAGTAAACTGCTGCCGCAGCTTTTTTAACGACGGAAAGCAGCACTGCCTGAGGTTACAGTACATCGCCCTTGCGGCACCTGAACACAGCGGCCTGTAGGGCCAGGCCGACGCTGGAGTTCAGTAACAGCACGCGGCCGTCCAAGTAGGGTCTCTTGCGTGCTGCATGTTTGGTTCTTCTCACAGCGAATCCTGCTATACATTCCTGAGGCTGGCGCACCTCAAGCGAGCAATCGGCGCGGCAGCACTATAGCGAGAACAGCAAAACGATGCATCGGCCGGGAATCGAAGCCGGGCCGCCCGCGTGGTAGTCGAACAACCTACCACTTTTTTAGTTGTTGTTCTCATTTTGTTAGTTGCATTTGTTGGGGGCGGACGTCCGATGACGTCCGTGCTTCCCGAGCATATTCCCGAGCAGCTGTCTGCAGGGAAAGTGGGATTGCCACCCAGCGACGTCGGATACAACCGAAAAAAGTGCTACACACGCGGAGTCCCCCACTACACTGCCTCAAAGCGACCGCTCGTCACTATTGTGTGAGTAACGTTGCGGCCGCGGCGACGAGCCTTGCCCAAAGACGCAGCGTGCGTGGAGGCGCTGCCCGAATGCACCCTCCTACCTCGTAAAGCGTCTACAGCTACTATCACCGTGGGCCACTGCCGGCGGGCGGGAAGCCGACACAGCGCGGCGTTGCGAGCAGCGGCTGTGCGGTGGTAGTGTAATGGTGAGCATAGTTGCCTTCCGAGCAGTTGAGCCGCGTTCGATTCCCGGCCACCGCAACGGGCGCAAATCTATGCGTATGAGTATGTGAGCCACGTGCTGTTGAATTAACGTTTTCTTTCCGTCGTCGCTCCACGCAGGCCATCCTGTAGTATGTCCCGACTTGTCCCGACTTTGCTCGGCTGACGCGAAAGCTGACGCTTGGAATTCGCCCTTATCAAAAGGACAGGCGCTATAAACGACTGTGAGAGGTGAGGTGTAGCGAGGTACCAAAACGACAGGCAAACTGCGAAATTTTCTGCTCTCTCTTCTGAAACAAAAAATAAAAAAACCGACGCAGTCGGTAGGACTCGAACCTACGCTCCCACAGGGAATCTGATTTCTAGTCAGACGCCTTAACCACTCGGTCACGACTGCTCGTAGCTAAAGCTTCCCTCGAATCGTGAAAAATGCAACCGGTCTGCGCAGAATGTTGACAGGAAACGAACTCGGTGCACTGATTACGGCAGGGCTACCAGCGCTACGAGACGAGCCATTACGGAAGCGTTAAAATCTTCGCCCGAACAGGGATTCGAACCCTGGACACTTAGGTTAAAAGCCTAATGCTCTACCGACTGAGCTATCCGGGCTCACGCTTGTTGTGCATGGAGCGACTGCAAGCAATGTGATTAACTGGAACGCGTGTGTAGGCGTACTACGGTAATTGCTGGCTTCTGGCGCAACTGGCGACTTCACCGACTTCCCACTGACGCTGGTAGCACCCCAACAGCGGACCAGTGCCTCTTCTCCCTTTATCCCGGTGCTGACAGTAATTGCATCCTGTGCCTGCTTCCCCCGATTACGTTCGGTTGAAGCTCCGGAAGGAGGGCGACAAACGAAGGTTGGAAGGCCAAAAGATGGAGGGTCGTGTGCGCAAAAACTTCCCTTCCGGTACCGGGAATCGAACCCGGGCCTCCTGGGTGAAAGCCAGGTATCCTAGCCACTAGACCACACCGGATTTGCTCGAGAAACGTGAGATTTACTCCCTCTCTTCTCGCATTTCGTGCTCAATCCGGACTCAGTGTTGTTCTCTGTTTGCGAGCATTTTTGCGCGTGCAGACTGGCATGGCGCACAGCTCGAAACTGTCTATTCATTGCTGTTTGCATCATATTTCACTCATAACAGGGGAGGAGAATGATCAAAGTTGTACCTTGCCATAATTGGAAGTAAACATTGTGACGCTGAGGCGTGGACTCCTTGTGGATAACAAACGACAATTAAGTTCGTTCGCTAGCAATAGCAACGCCGTTAATTCAGCCGTGATGTACAGCAAATTAAACGCCCCGGGTGAGGATCGAACTCACGACCTTAAGATTATGAGACTTACGCGCTACCTACTGCGCTACCGAGGCTCGTTGCAACCATCATCCCAGGAATCTTGGTAAGTCTCACATATTAGAGATAGACAGTTTGCGCTTTCTCAGGAATCTGTTGTGTCGCTACGCGTGCTTTCCCGACTTGCTAGAGTAAACTGCTGCCGCAGCTTTTTTAACGACGGAAAGCAGCACTGCCTGAGGTTACAGTACATCGCCCTTGCGGCACCTGAACACAGCGGCCTGTAGGGCCAGGCCGACGCTGGAGTTCAGTAACAGCACGCGGCCGTCCAAGTAGGGTCTCTTGCGTGCTGCATGTTTGGTTCTTCTCACAGCGAATCCTGCTATACATTCCTGAGGCTGGCGCACCTCAAGCGAGCAATCGGCGCGGCAGCACTATAGCGAGAACAGCAAAACGATGCATCGGCCGGGAATCGAAGCCGGGCCGCCCGCGTGGTAGTCGAACAACCTACCACTTTTTTAGTTGTTGTTCTCATTTTGTTAGTTGCATTTGTTGGGGGCGGACGTCCGATGACGTCCGTGCTTCCCGAGCATATTCCCGAGCAGCTGTCTGCAGGGAAAGTGGGATTGCCACCCAGCGACGTCGGATACAACCGAAAAAAGTGCTACACACGCGGAGTCCCCCACTACACTGCCTCAAAGCGACCGCTCGTCACTATTGTGTGAGTAACGTTGCGGCCGCGGCGACGAGCCTTGCCCAAAGACGCAGCGTGCGTGGAGGCGCTGCCCGAATGCACCCTCCTACCTCGTAAAGCGTCTACAGCTACTATCACCGTGGGCCACTGCCGGCGGGCGGGAAGCCGACACAGCGCGGCGTTGCGAGCAGCGGCTGTGCGGTGGTAGTGTAATGGTGAGCATAGTTGCCTTCCGAGCAGTTGAGCCGCGTTCGATTCCCGGCCACCGCAACGGGCGCAAATCTATGCGTATGAGTATGTGAGCCACGTGCTGTTGAATTAACGTTTTCTTTCCGTCGTCGCTCCACGCAGGCCATCCTGTAGTATGTCCCGACTTGTCCCGACTTTGCTCGGCTGACGCGAAAGCTGACGCTTGGAATTCGCCCTTATCAAAAGGACAGGCGCTATAAACGACTGTGAGAGGTGAGGTGTAGCGAGGTACCAAAACGACAGGCAAACTGCGAAATTTTCTGCTCTCTCTTCTGAAACAAAAAATAAAAAAACCGACGCAGTCGGTAGGACTCGAACCTACGCTCCCACAGGGAATCTGATTTCTAGTCAGACGCCTTAACCACTCGGCCACGACTGCTCGTAGCTAAAGCTTCCCTCGAATCGTGAAAAATGCAACCGGTCTGCGCAGAATGTTGACAGGAAACGAACTCGGTGCACTGATTACGGCAGGGCTACCAGCGCTACGAGACGAGCCATTACGGAAGCGTTAAAATCTTCGCCCGAACAGGGATTCGAACCCTGGACACTTAGGTTAAAAGCCTAATGCTCTACCGACTGAGCTATCCGGGCTCACGCTTGTTGTGCATGGAGCGACTGCAAGCAATGTGATTAACTGGAACGCGTGTGTAGGCGTACTACGGTAATTGCTGGCTTCTGGCGCAACTGGCGACTTCACCGACTTCCCACTGACGCTGGTAGCACCCCAACAGCGGACCAGTGCCTCTTCTCCCTTTATCCCGGTGCTGACAGTAATTGCATCCTGTGCCTGCTTCCCCCGATTACGTTCGGTTGAAGCTCCGGAAGGAGGGCGACAAACGAAGGTTGGAAGGCCAAAAGATGGAGGGTCGTGTGCGCAAAAACTTCCCTTCCGGTACCGGGAATCGAACCCGGGCCTCCTGGGTGAAAGCCAGGTATCCTAGCCACTAGACCACACCGGATTTGCTCGAGAAACGTGAGATTTACTCCCTCTCTTCTCGCATTTCGTGCTCAATCCGGACTCAGTGTTGTTCTCTGTTTGCGAGCATTTTTGCGCGTGCAGACTGGCATGGCGCACAGCTCGAAACTGTCTATTCATTGCTGTTTGCATCATATTTCACTCATAACAGGGGAGGAGAATGATCAAAGTTGTACCTTGCCATAATTGGAAGTAAACATTGTGACGCTGAGGCGTGGACTCCTTGTGGATAACAAACGACAATTAAGTTCGTTCGCTAGCAATAGCAACGCCGTTAATTCAGCCGTGATGTACAGCAAATTAAATGCCCCGGGTGAGGATCGAACTCACGACCTTAAGATTATGAGACTTACGCGCTACCTACTGCGCTACCGAGGCTCGTTGCAACCATCATCCCAGGAATCTTGGTAAGTCTCACATATTAGAGATAGACAGTTTGCGCTTTCTCAGGAATCTGTTGTGTCGCTACGCGTGCTTTCCCGACTTGCTAGAGTAAACTGCTGCCGCAGCTTTTTTAACGACGGAAAGCAGCACTGCCTGAGGTTACAGTACATCGCCCTTGCGGCACCTGAACACAGCGGCCTGTAGGGCCAGGCCGACGCTGGAGTTCAGTAACAGCACGCGGCCGTCCAAGTAGGGTCTCTTGCGTGCTGCATGTTTGGTTCTTCTCACAGCGAATCCTGCTATACATTCCTGAGGCTGGCGCACCTCAAGCGAGCAATCGGCGCGGCAGCACTATAGCGAGAACAGCAAAACGATGCATCGGCCGGGAATCGAAGCCGGGCCGCCCGCGTGGTAGTCGAACAACCTACCACTTTTTTAGTTGTTGTTCTCATTTTGTTAGTTGCATTTGTTGGGGGCGGACGTCCGATGACGTCCGTGCTTCCCGAGCATATTCCCGAGCAGCTGTCTGCAGGGAAAGTGGGATTGCCACCCAGCGACGTCGGATACAACCGAAAAAAGTGCTACACACGCGGAGTCCCCCACTACACTGCCTCAAAGCGACCGCTCGTCACTATTGTGTGAGTAACGTTGCGGCCGCGGCGACGAGCCTTGCCCAAAGACGCAGCGTGCGTGGAGGCGCTGCCCGAATGCATCCTCCTACCTCGTAAAGCGTCTACAGCTACTATCACCGTGGGCCACTGCCGGCGG
The DNA here is from genome assembly GCF_023864275.1 of Schistocerca cancellata. NCBI lineage: Eukaryota > Metazoa > Arthropoda > Insecta > Orthoptera > Acrididae > Schistocerca > Schistocerca cancellata. The sequence goes on along the minus strand of NW_026046428.1, from coordinate 374,780 downwards.
GCGGGAAGCCGACACAGCGCGGCGTTGCGAGCAGCGGCTGTGCGGTGGTAGTGTAATGGTGAGCATAGTTGCCTTCCGAGCAGTTGAGCCGCGTTCGATTCCCGGCCACCGCAACGGGCGCAAATCTATGCGTATGAGTATGTGAGCCACGTGCTGTTGAATTAACGTTTTCTTTCCGTCGTCGCTCCACGCAGGCCATCCTGTAGTATGTCCCGACTTGTCCCGACTTTGCTCGGCTGACGCGAAAGCTGACGCTTGGAATTCGCCCTTATCAAAAGGACAGGCGCTATAAACGACTGTGAGAGGTGAGGTGTAGCGAGGTACCAAAACGACAGGCAAACTGCGAAATTTTCTGCTCTCTCTTCTGAAACAAAAAATAAAAAAACCGACGCAGTCGGTAGGACTCGAACCTACGCTCCCACAGGGAATCTGATTTCTAGTCAGACGCCTTAACCACTCGGTCACGACTGCTCGTAGCTAAAGCTTCCCTCGAATCGTGAAAAATGCAACCGGTCTGCGCAGAATGTTGACAGGAAACGAACTCGGTGCACTGATTACGGCAGGGCTACCAGCGCTACGAGACGAGCCATTACGGAAGCGTTAAAATCTTCGCCCGAACAGGGATTCGAACCCTGGACACTTAGGTTAAAAGCCTAATGCTCTACCGACTGAGCTATCCGGGCTCACGCTTGTTGTGCATGGAGCGACTGCAAGCAATGTGATTAACTGGAACGCGTGTGTAGGCGTACTACGGTAATTGCTGGCTTCTGGCGCAACTGGCGACTTCACCGACTTCCCACTGACGCTGGTAGCACCCCAACAGCGGACCAGTGCCTCTTCTCCCTTTATCCCGGTGCTGACAGTAATTGCATCCTGTGCCTGCTTCCCCCGATTACGTTCGGTTGAAGCTCCGGAAGGAGGGCGACAAACGAAGGTTGGAAGGCCAAAAGATGGAGGGTCGTGTGCGCAAAAACTTCCCTTCCGGTACCGGGAATCGAACCCGGGCCTCCTGGGTGAAAGCCAGGTATCCTAGCCACTAGACCACACCGGATTTGCTCGAGAAACGTGAGATTTACTCCCTCTCTTCTCGCATTTCGTGCTCAATCCGGACTCAGTGTTGTTCTCTGTTTGCGAGCATTTTTGCGCGTGCAGACTGGCATGGCGCACAGCTCGAAACTGTCTATTCATTGCTGTTTGCATCATATTTCACTCATAACAGGGGAGGAGAATGATCAAAGTTGTACCTTGCCATAATTGGAAGTAAACATTGTGACGCTGAGGCGTGGACTCCTTGTGGATAACAAACGACAATTAAGTTCGTTCGCTAGCAATAGCAACGCCGTTAATTCAGCCGTGATGTACAGCAAATTAAACGCCCCGGGTGAGGATCGAACTCACGACCTTAAGATTATGAGACTTACGCGCTACCTACTGCGCTACCGAGGCTCGTTGCAACCATCATCCCAGGAATCTTGGTAAGTCTCACATATTAGAGATAGACAGTTTGCGCTTTCTCAGGAATCTGTTGTGTCGCTACGCGTGCTTTCCCGACTTGCTAGAGTAAACTGCTGCCGCAGCTTTTTTAACGACGGAAAGCAGCACTGCCTGAGGTTACAGTACATCGCCCTTGCGGCACCTGAACACAGCGGCCTGTAGGGCCAGGCCGACGCTGGAGTTCAGTAACAGCACGCGGCCGTCCAAGTAGGGTCTCTTGCGTGCTGCATGTTTGGTTCTTCTCACAGCGAATCCTGCTATACATTCCTGAGGCTGGCGCACCTCAAGCGAGCAATCGGCGCGGCAGCACTATAGCGAGAACAGCAAAACGATGCATCGGCCGGGAATCGAAGCCGGGCCGCCCGCGTGGTAGTCGAACAACCTACCACTTTTTTAGTTGTTGTTCTCATTTTGTTAGTTGCATTTGTTGGGGGCGGACGTCCGATGACGTCCGTGCTTCCCGAGCATATTCCCGAGCAGCTGTTTGCAGGGAAAGTGGGATTGCCACCCAGCGACGTCGGATACAACCGAAAAAAGTGCTACACACGCGGAGTCCCCCACTACACTGCCTCAAAGCGACCGCTCGTCACTATTGTGTGAGTAACGTTGCGGCCGCGGCGACGAGCCTTGCCCAAAGACGCAGCGTGCGTGGAGGCGCTGCCCGAATGCACCCTCCTACCTCGTAAAGCGTCTACAGCTACTATCACCGTGGGCCACTGCCGGCGGGCGGGAAGCCGACACAGCGCGGCGTTGCGAGCAGCGGCTGTGCGGTGGTAGTGTAATGGTGAGCATAGTTGCCTTCCGAGCAGTTGAGCCGCGTTCGATTCCCGGCCACCGCAACGGGCGCAAATCTATGCGTATGAGTATGTGAGCCACGTGCTGTTGAATTAACGTTTTCTTTCCGTCGTCGCTCCACGCAGGCCATCCTGTAGTATGTCCCGACTTGTCCCGACTTTGCTCGGCTGACGCGAAAGCTGACGCTTGGAATTCGCCCTTATCAAAAGGACAGGCGCTATAAACGACTGTGAGAGGTGAGGTGTAGCGAGGTACCAAAACGACAGGCAAACTGCGAAATTTTCTGCTCTCTCTTCTGAAACAAAAAATAAAAAAACCGACGCAGTCGGTAGGACTCGAACCTACGCTCCCACAGGGAATCTGATTTCTAGTCAGACGCCTTAACCACTCGGCCACGACTGCTCGTAGCTAAAGCTTCCCTCGAATCGTGAAAAATGCAACCGGTCTGCGCAGAATGTTGACAGGAAACGAACTCGGTGCACTGATTACGGCAGGGCTACCAGCGCTACGAGACGAGCCATTACGGAAGCGTTAAAATCTTCGCCCGAACAGGGATTCGAACCCTGGACACTTAGGTTAAAAGCCTAATGCTCTACCGACTGAGCTATCCGGGCTCACGCTTGTTGTGCATGGAGCGACTGCAAGCAATGTGATTAACTGGAACGCGTGTGTAGGCGTACTACGGTAATTGCTGGCTTCTGGCGCAACTGGCGACTTCACCGACTTCCCACTGACGCTGGTAGCACCCCAACAGCGGACCAGTGCCTCTTCTCCCTTTATCCCGGTGCTGACAGTAATTGCATCCTGTGCCTGCTTCCCCCGATTACGTTCGGTTGAAGCTCCGGAAGGAGGGCGACAAACGAAGGTTGGAAGGCCAAAAGATGGAGGGTCGTGTGCGCAAAAACTTCCCTTCCGGTACCGGGAATCGAACCCGGGCCTCCTGGGTGAAAGCCAGGTATCCTAGCCACTAGACCACACCGGATTTGCTCGAGAAACGTGAGATTTACTCCCTCTCTTCTCGCATTTCGTGCTCAATCCGGACTCAGTGTTGTTCTCTGTTTGCGAGCATTTTTGCGCGTGCAGACTGGCATGGCGCACAGCTCGAAACTGTCTATTCATTGCTGTTTGCATCATATTTCACTCATAACAGGGGAGGAGAATGATCAAAGTTGTACCTTGCCATAATTGGAAGTAAACATTGTGACGCTGAGGCGTGGACTCCTTGTGGATAACAAACGACAATTAAGTTCGTTCGCTAGCAATAGCAACGCCGTTAATTCAGCCGTGATGTACAGCAAATTAAATGCCCCGGGTGAGGATCGAACTCACGACCTTAAGATTATGAGACTTACGCGCTACCTACTGCGCTACCGAGGCTCGTTGCAACCATCATCCCAGGAATCTTGGTAAGTCTCACATATTAGAGATAGACAGTTTGCGCTTTCTCAGGAATCTGTTGTGTCGCTACGCGTGCTTTCCCGACTTGCTAGAGTAAACTGCTGCCGCAGCTTTTTTAACGACGGAAAGCAGCACTGCCTGAGGTTACAGTACATCGCCCTTGCGGCACCTGAACACAGCGGCCTGTAGGGCCAGGCCGACGCTGGAGTTCAGTAACAGCACGCGGCCGTCCAAGTAGGGTCTCTTGCGTGCTGCATGTTTGGTTCTTCTCACAGCGAATCCTGCTATACATTCCTGAGGCTGGCGCACCTCAAGCGAGCAATCGGCGCGGCAGCACTATAGCGAGAACAGCAAAACGATGCATCGGCCGGGAATCGAAGCCGGGCCGCCCGCGTGGTAGTCGAACAACCTACCACTTTTTTAGTTGTTGTTCTCATTTTGTTAGTTGCATTTGTTGGGGGCGGACGTCCGATGACGTCCGTGCTTCCCGAGCATATTCCCGAGCAGCTGTCTGCAGGGAAAGTGGGATTGCCACCCAGCGACGTCGGATACAACCGAAAAAAGTGCTACACACGCGGAGTCCCCCACTACACTGCCTCAAAGCGACCGCTCGTCACTATTGTGTGAGTAACGTTGCGGCCGCGGCGACGAGCCTTGCCCAAAGACGCAGCGTGCGTGGAGGCGCTGCCCGAATGCACCCTCCTACCTCGTAAAGCGTCTACAGCTACTATCACCGTGGGCCACTGCCGGCGGGCGGGAAGCCGACACAGCGCGGCGTTGCGAGCAGCGGCTGTGCGGTGGTAGTGTAATGGTGAGCATAGTTGCCTTCCGAGCAGTTGAGCCGCGTTCGATTCCCGGCCACCGCAACGGGCGCAAATCTATGCGTATGAGTATGTGAGCCACGTGCTGTTGAATTAACGTTTTCTTTCCGTCGTCGCTCCACGCAGGCCATCCTGTAGTATGTCCCGACTTGTCCCGACTTTGCTCGGCTGACGCGAAAGCTGACGCTTGGATTTCGCCCTTATCAAAAGGACAGGCGCTATAAACGACTGTGAGAGGTGAGGTGTAGCGAGGTACCAAAACGACAGGCAAACTGCGAAATTTTCTGCTCTCTCTTCTGAAACAAAAAATAAAAAAACCGACGCAGTCGGTAGGACTCGAACCTACGCTCCCAGAGGGAATCTGATTTCTAGTCAGACGCCTTAACCACTCGGCCACGACTGCTCGTAGCTAAAGCTTCCCTCGAATCGTGAAAAATGCAACCGGTCTGCGCAGAATGTTGACAGGAAACGAACTCGGTGCACTGATTACGGCAGGGCTACCAGCGCTACGAGACGAGCCATTACGGAAGCGTTAAAATCTTCGCCCGAACAGGGATTCGAACCCTGGACACTTAGGTTAAAAGCCTAATGCTCTACCGACTGAGCTATCCGGGCTCACGCTTGTTGTGCATGGAGCGACTGCAAGCAATGTGATTAACTGGAACGCGTGTGTAGGCGTACTACGGTAATTGCTGGCTTCTGGCGCAACTGGCGACTTCACCGACTTCCCACTGACGCTGGTAGCACCCCAACAGCGGACCAGTGCCTCTTCTCCCTTTATCCCGGTGCTGACAGTAATTGCATCCTGTGCCTGCTTCCCCCGATTACGTTCGGTTGAAGCTCCGGAAGGAGGGCGACAAACGAAGGTTGGAAGGCCAAAAGATGGAGGGTCGTGTGCGCAAAAACTTCCCTTCCGGTACCGGGAATCGAACCCGGGCCTCCTGGGTGAAAGCCAGGTATCCTAGCCACTAGACCACACCGGATTTGCTCGAGAAACGTGAGATTTACTCCCTCTCTTCTCGCATTTCGTGCTCAATCCGGACTCAGTGTTGTTCTCTGTTTGCGAGCATTTTTGCGCGTGCAGACTGGCATGGCGCACAGCTCGAAACTGTCTATTCATTGCTGTTTGCATCATATTTCACTCATAACAGGGGAGGAGAATGATCAAAGTTGTACCTTGCCATAATTGGAAGTAAACATTGTGACGCTGAGGCGTGGACTCCTTGTGGATAACAAACGACAATTAAGTTCGTTCGCTAGCAATAGCAACGCCGTTAATTCAGCCGTGATGTACAGCAAATTAAATGCCCCGGGTGAGGATCGAACTCACGACCTTAAGATTATGAGACTTACGCGCTACCTACTGCGCTACCGAGGCTCGTTGCAACCATCATCCCAGGAATCTTGGTAAGTCTCACATATTAGAGATAGACAGTTTGCGCTTTCTCAGGAATCTGTTGTGTCGCTACGCGTGCTTTCCCGACTTGCTAGAGTAAACTGCTGCCGCAGCTTTTTTAACGACGGAAAGCAGCACTGCCTGAGGTTACAGTACATCGCCCTTGCGGCACCTGAACACAGCGGCCTGTAGGGCCAGGCCGACGCTGGAGTTCAGTAACAGCACGCGGCCGTCCAAGTAGGGTCTCTTGCGTGCTGCATGTTTGGTTCTTCTCACAGCGAATCCTGCTATACATTCCTGAGGCTGGCGCACCTCAAGCGAGCAATCGGCGCGGCAGCACTATAGCGAGAACAGCAAAACGATGCATCGGCCGGGAATCGAAGCCGGGCCGCCCGCGTGGTAGTCGAACAACCTACCACTTTTTTAGTTGTTGTTCTCATTTTGTTAGTTGCATTTGTTGGGGGCGGACGTCCGATGACGTCCGTGCTTCCCGAGCATATTCCCGAGCAGCTGTCTGCAGGGAAAGTGGGATTGCCACCCAGCGACGTCGGATACAACCGAAAAAAGTGCTACACACGCGGAGTCCCCCACTACACTGCCTCAAAGCGACCGCTCGTCACTATTGTGTGAGTAACGTTGCGGCCGCGGCGACGAGCCTTGCCCAAAGACGCAGCGTGCGTGGAGGCGCTGCCCGAATGCACCCTCCTACCTCGTAAAGCGTCTACAGCTACTATCACCGTGGGCCACTGCCGGCGGGCGGGAAGCCGACACAGCGCGGCGTTGCGAGCAGCGGCTGTGCGGTGGTAGTGTAATGGTGAGCATAGTTGCCTTCCGAGCAGTTGAGCCGCGTTCGATTCCCGGCCACCGCAACGGGCGCAAATCTATGCGTATGAGTATGTGAGCCACGTGCTGTTGAATTAACGTTTTCTTTCCGTCGTCGCTCCACGCAGGCCATCCTGTAGTATGTCCCGACTTGTCCCGACTTTGCTCGGCTGACGCGAAAGCTGACGCTTGGATTTCGCCCTTATCAAAAGGACAGGCGCTATAAACGACTGTGAGAGGTGAGGTGTAGCGAGGTACCAAAACGACAGGCAAACTGCGAAATTTTCTGCTCTCTCTTCTGAAACAAAAAATAAAAAAACCGACGCAGTCGGTAGGACTCGAACCTACGCTCCCAGAGGGAATCTGATTTCTAGTCAGACGCCTTAACCACTCGGCCACGACTGCTCGTAGCTAAAGCTTCCCTCGAATCGTGAAAAATGCAACCGGTCTGCGCAGAATGTTGACAGGAAACGAACTCGGTGCACTGATTACGGCAGGGCTACCAGCGCTACGAGACGAGCCATTACGGAAGCGTTAAAATCTTCGCCCGAACAGGGATTCGAACCCTGGACACTTAGGTTAAAAGCCTAATGCTCTACCGACTGAGCTATCCGGGCTCACGCTTGTTGTGCATGGAGCGACTGCAAGCAATGTGAATAACTGGAACGCGTGTGTAGGCGTACTACGGTAATTGCTGGCTTCTGGCGCAACTGGCGACTTCACCGACTTCCCACTGACGCTGGTAGCACCCCAACAGCGGACCAGTGCCTCTTCTCCCTTTATCCCGGTGCTGACAGTAATTGCATCCTGTGCCTGCTTCCCCCGATTACGTTCGGTTGAAGCTCCGGAAGGAGGGCGACAAACGAAGGTTGGAAGGCCAAAAGATGGAGGGTCGTGTGCGCAAAAACTTCCCTTCCGGTACCGGGAATCGAACCCGGGCCTCCTGGGTGAAAGCCAGGTATCCTAGCCACTAGACCACACCGGATTTGCTCGAGAAACGTGAGATTTACTCCCTCTCTTCTCGCATTTCGTGCTCAATCCGGACTCAGTGTTGTTCTCTGTTTGCGAGCATTTTTGCGCGTGCAGACTGGCATGGCGCACAGCTCGAAACTGTCTATTCATTGCTGTTTGCATCATATTTCACTCATAACAGGGGAGGAGAATGATCAAAGTTGTACCTTGCCATAATTGGAAGTAAACATTGTGACGCTGAGGCGTGGACTCCTTGTGGATAACAAACGACAATTAAGTTCGTTCGCTAGCAATAGCAACGCCGTTAATTCAGCCGTGATGTACAGCAAATTAAATGCCCCGGGTGAGGATCGAACTCACGACCTTAAGATTATGAGACTTACGCGCTACCTACTGCGCTACCGAGGCTCGTTGCAACCATCATCCCAGGAATCTTGGTAAGTCTCACATATTAGAGATAGACAGTTTGCGCTTTCTCAGGAATCTGTTGTGTCGCTACGCGTGCTTTCCCGACTTGCTAGAGTAAACTGCTGCCGCAGCTTTTTTAACGACGGAAAGCAGCACTGCCTGAGGTTACAGTACATCGCCCTTGCGGCACCTGAACACAGCGGCCTGTAGGGCCAGGCCGACGCTGGAGTTCAGTAACAGCACGCGGCCGTCCAAGTAGGGTCTCTTGCGTGCTGCATGTTTGGTTCTTCTCACAGCGAATCCTGCTATACATTCCTGAGGCTGGCGCACCTCAAGCGAGCAATCGGCGCGGCAGCACTATAGCGAGAACAGCAAAACGATGCATCGGCCGGGAATCGAAGCCGGGCCGCCCGCGTGGTAGTCGAACAACCTACCACTTTTTTAGTTGTTGTTCTCATTTTGTTAGTTGCATTTGTTGGGGGCGGACGTCCGATGACGTCCGTGCTTCCCGAGCATATTCCCGAGCAGCTGTCTGCAGGGAAAGTGGGATTGCCACCCAGCGACGTCGGATACAACCGAAAAAAGTGCTACACACGCGGAGTCCCCCACTACACTGCCTCAAAGCGACCGCTCGTCACTATTGTGTGAGTAACGTTGCGGCCGCGGCGACGAGCCTTGCCCAAAGACGCAGCGTGCGTGGAGGTGCTGCCCGAATGCACCCTCCTACCTCGTAAAGCGTCTACAGCTACTATCACCGTGGGCCACTGCCGGCGGGCGGGAAGCCGACACAGCGCGGCGTTGCGAGCAGCGGCTGTGCGGTGGTAGTGTAATGGTGAGCATAGTTGCCTTCCGAGCAGTTGAGCCGCGTTCGATTCCCGGCCACCGCAACGGGCGCAAATCTATGCGTATGAGTATGTGAGCCACGTGCTGTTGAATTAACGTTTTCTTTCCGTCGTCGCTCCACGCAGGCCATCCTGTAGTATGTCCCGACTTGTCCCGACTTTGCTCGGCTGACGCGAAAGCTGACGCTTGGATTTCGCCCTTATCAAAAGGACAGGCGCTATAAACGACTGTGAGAGGTGAGGTGTAGCGAGGTACCAAAACGACAGGCAAACTGCGAAATTTTCTGCTCTCTCTTCTGAAACAAAAAATAAAAAAACCGACGCAGTCGGTAGGACTCGAACCTACGCTCCCAGAGGGAATCTGATTTCTAGTCAGACGCCTTAACCACTCGGCCACGACTGCTCGTAGCTAAAGCTTCCCTCGAATCGTGAAAAATGCAACCGGTCTGCGCAGAATGTTGACAGGAAACGAACTCGGTGCACTGATTACGGCAGGGCTACCAGCGCTACGAGACGAGCCATTACGGAAGCGTTAAAATCTTCGCCCGAACAGGGATTCGAACCCTGGACACTTAGGTTAAAAGCCTAATGCTCTACCGACTGAGCTATCCGGGCTCACGCTTGTTGTGCATGGAGCGACTGCAAGCAATGTGAATAACTGGAACGCGTGTGTAGGCGTACTACGGTAATTGCTGGCTTCTGGCGCAACTGGCGACTTCACCGACTTCCCACTGACGCTGGTAGCACCCCAACAGCGGACCAGTGCCTCTTCTCCCTTTATCCCGGTGCTGACAGTAATTGCATCCTGTGCCTGCTTCCCCCGATTACGTTCGGTTGAAGCTCCGGAAGGAGGGCGACAAACGAAGGTTGGAAGGCCAAAAGATGGAGGGTCGTGTGCGCAAAAACTTCCCTTCCGGTACCGGGAATCGAACCCGGGCCTCCTGGGTGAAAGCCAGGTATCCTAGCCACTAGACCACACCGGATTTGCTCGAGAAACGTGAGATTTACTCCCTCTCTTCTCGCATTTCGTGCTCAATCCGGACTCAGTGTTGTTCTCTGTTTGCGAGCATTTTTGCGCGTGCAGACTGGCATGGCGCACAGCTCGAAACTGTCTATTCATTGCTGTTTGCATCATATTTCACTCATAACAGGGGAGGAGAATGATCAAAGTTGTACCTTGCCATAATTGGAAGTAAACATTGTGACGCTGAGGCGTGGACTCCTTGTGGATAACAAACGACAATTAAGTTCGTTCGCTAGCAATAGCAACGCCGTTAATTCAGCCGTGATGTACAGCAAATTAAATGCCCCGGGTGAGGATCGAACTCACGACCTTAAGATTATGAGACTTACGCGCTACCTACTGCGCTACCGAGGCTCGTTGCAACCATCATCCCAGGAATCTTGGTAAGTCTCACATATTAGAGATAGACAGTTTGCGCTTTCTCAGGAATCTGTTGTGTCGCTACGCGTGCTTTCCCGACTTGCTAGAGTAAACTGCTGCCGCAGCTTTTTTAACGACGGAAAGCAGCACTGCCTGAGGTTACAGTACATCGCCCTTGCGGCACCTGAACACAGCGGCCTGTAGGGCCAGGCCGACGCTGGAGTTCAGTAACAGCACGCGGCCGTCCAAGTAGGGTCTCTTGCGTGCTGCATGTTTGGTTCTTCTCACAGCGAATCCTGCTATACATTCCTGAGGCTGGCGCACCTCAAGCGAGCAATCGGCGCGGCAGCACTATAGCGAGAACAGCAAAACGATGCATCGGCCGGGAATCGAAGCCGGGCCGCCCGCGTGGTAGTCGAACAACCTACCACTTTTTTAGTTGTTGTTCTCATTTTGTTAGTTGCATTTGTTGGGGGCGGACGTCCGATGACGTCCGTGCTTCCCGAGCATATTCCCGAGCAGCTGTCTGCAGGGAAAGTGGGATTGCCACCCAGCGACGTCGGATACAACCGAAAAAAGTGCTACACACGCGGAGTCCCCCACTACACTGCCTCAAAGCGACCGCTCGTCACTATTGTGTGAGTAACGTTGCGGCCGCGGCGACGAGCCTTGCCCAAAGACGCAGCGTGCGTGGAGGCGCTGCCCGAATGCACCCTCCTACCTCGTAAAGCGTCTACAGCTACTATCACCGTGGGCCACTGCCGGCGAGCGGGAAGCCGACACAGCGCGGCGTTGCGAGCAGCGGCTGTGCGGTGGTAGTGTAATGGTGAGCATAGTTGCCTTCCGAGCAGTTGAGCCGCGTTCGATTCCCGGCCACCGCAACGGGCGCAAATCTATGCGTATGAGTATGTGAGCCACGTGCTGTTGAATTAACGTTTTCTTTCCGTCGTCGCTCCACGCAGGCCATCCTGTAGTATGTCCCGACTTGTCCCGACTTTGCTCGGCTGACGCGAAAGCTGACGCTTGGATTTCGCCCTTATCAAAAGGACAGGCGCTATAAACGACTGTGAGAGGTGAGGTGTAGCGAGGTACCAAAACGACAGGCAAACTGCGAAATTTTCTGCTCTCTCTTCTGAAACAAAAAATAAAAAAACCGACGCAGTCGGTAGGACTCGAACCTACGCTCCCACAGGGAATCTGATTTCTAGTCAGACGCCTTAACCACTCGGCCACGACTGCTCGTAGCTAAAGCTTCCCTCGAATCGTGAAAAATGCAACCGGTCTGCGCAGAATGTTGACAGGAAACGAACTCGGTGCACTGATTACGGCAGGGCTACCAGCGCTACGAGACGAGCCATTACGGAAGCGTTAAAATCTTCGCCCGAACAGGGATTCGAACCCTGGACACTTAGGTTAAAAGCCTAATGCTCTACCGACTGAGCTATCCGGGCTCACGCTTGTTGTGCATGGAGCGACTGCAAGCAATGTGAATAACTGGAACGCGTGTGTAGGCGTACTACGGTAATTGCTGGCTTCTGGCGCAACTGGCGACTTCACCGACTTCCCACTGACGCTGGTAGCACCCCAACAGCGGACCAGTGCCTCTTCTCCCTTTATCCCGGTGCTGACAGTAATTGCATCCTGTGCCTGCTTCCCCCGATTACGTTCGGTTGAAGCTCCGGAAGGAGGGCGACAAACGAAGGTTGGAAGGCCAAAAGATGGAGGGTCGTGTGCGCAAAAACTTCCCTTCCGGTACCGGGAATCGAACCCGGGCCTCCTGGGTGAAAGCCAGGTATCCTAGCCACTAGACCACACCGGATTTGCTCGAGAAACGTGAGATTTACTCCCTCTCTTCTCGCATTTCGTGCTCAATCCGGACTCAGTGTTGTTCTCTGTTTGCGAGCATTTTTGCGCGTGCAGACTGGCATGGCGCACAGCTCGAAACTGTCTATTCATTGCTGTTTGCATCATATTTCACTCATAACAGGGGAGGAGAATGATCAAAGTTGTACCTTGCCATAATTGGAAGTAAACATTGTGACGCTGAGGCGTGGACTCCTTGTGGATAACAAACGACAATTAAGTTCGTTCGCTAGCAATAGCAACGCCGTTAATTCAGCCGTGATGTACAGCAAATTAAATGCCCCGGGTGAGGATCGAACTCACGACCTTAAGATTATGAGACTTACGCGCTACCTACTGCGCTACCGAGGCTCGTTGCAACCATCATCCCAGGAATCTTGGTAAGTCTCACATATTAGAGATAGACAGTTTGCGCTTTCTCAGGAATCTGTTGTGTCGCTACGCGTGCTTTCCCGACTTGCTAGAGTAAACTGCTGCCGCAGCTTTTTTAACGACGGAAAGCAGCACTGCCTGAGGTTACAGTACATCGCCCTTGCGGCACCTGAACACAGCGGCCTGTAGGGCCAGGCCGACGCTGGAGTTCAGTAACAGCACGCGGCCGTCCAAGTAGGGTCTCTTGCGTGCTGCATGTTTGGTTCTTCTCACAGCGAATCCTGCTATACATTCCTGAGGCTGGCGCACCTCAAGCGAGCAATCGGCGCGGCAGCACTATAGCGAGAACAGCAAAACGATGCATCGGCCGGGAATCGAAGCCGGGCCGCCCGCGTGGTAGTCGAACAACCTACCACTTTTTTAGTTGTTGTTCTCATTTTGTTAGTTGCATTTGTTGGGGGCGGACGTCCGATGACGTCCGTGCTTCCCGAGCATATTCCCGAGCAGCTGTCTGCAGGGAAAGTGGGATTGCCACCCAGCGACGTCGGATACAACCGAAAAAAGTGCTACACACGCGGAGTCCCCCACTACACTGCCTCAAAGCGACCGCTCGTCACTATTGTGTGAGTAACGTTGCGGCCGCGGCGACGAGCCTTGCCCAAAGACGCAGCGTGCGTGGAGGTGCTGCCCGAATGCACCCTCCTACCTCGTAAAGCGTCTACAGCTACTATCACCGTGGGCCACTGCCGGCGGGCGGGAAGCCGACACAGCGCGGCGTTGCGAGCAGCGGCTGTGCGGTGGTAGTGTAATGGTGAGCATAGTTGCCTTCCGAGCAGTTGAGCCGCGTTCGATTCCCGGCCACCGCAACGGGCGCAAATCTATGCGTATGAGTATGTGAGCCACGTGCTGTTGAATTAACGTTTTCTTTCCGTCGTCGCTCCACGCAGGCCATCCTGTAGTATGTCCCGACTTGTCCCGACTTTGCTCGGCTGACGCGAAAGCTGACGCTTGGATTTCGCCCTTATCAAAAGGACAGGCGCTATAAACGACTGTGAGAGGTGAGGTGTAGCGAGGTACCAAAACGACAGGCAAACTGCGAAATTTTCTGCTCTCTCTTCTGAAACAAAAAATAAAAAAACCGACGCAGTCGGTAGGACTCGAACCTACGCTCCCAGAGGGAATCTGATTTCTAGTCAGACGCCTTAACCACTCGGCCACGACTGCTCGTAGCTAAAGCTTCCCTCGAATCGTGAAAAATGCAACCGGTCTGCGCAGAATGTTGACAGGAAACGAACTCGGTGCACTGATTACGGCAGGGCTACCAGCGCTACGAGACGAGCCATTACGGAAGCGTTAAAATCTTCGCCCGAACAGGGATTCGAACCCTGGACACTTAGGTTAAAAGCCTAATGCTCTACCGACTGAGCTATCCGGGCTCACGCTTGTTGTGCATGGAGCGACTGCAAGCAATGTGAATAACTGGAACGCGTGTGTAGGCGTACTACGGTAATTGCTGGCTTCTGGCGCAACTGGCGACTTCACCGACTTCCCACTGACGCTGGTAGCACCCCAACAGCGGACCAGTGCCTCTTCTCCCTTTATCCCGGTGCTGACAGTAATTGCATCCTGTGCCTGCTTCCCCCGATTACGTTCGGTTGAAGCTCCGGAAGGAGGGCGACAAACGAAGGTTGGAAGGCCAAAAGATGGAGGGTCGTGTGCGCAAAAACTTCCCTTCCGGTACCGGGAATCGAACCCGGGCCTCCTGGGTGAAAGCCAGGTATCCTAGCCACTAGACCACACCGGATTTGCTCGAGAAACGTGAGATTTACTCCCTCTCTTCTCGCATTTCGTGCTCAATCCGGACTCAGTGTTGTTCTCTGTTTGCGAGCATTTTTGCGCGTGCAGACTGGCATGGCGCACAGCTCGAAACTGTCTATTCATTGCTGTTTGCATCATATTTCACTCATAACAGGGGAGGAGAATGATCAAAGTTGTACCTTGCCATAATTGGAAGTAAACATTGTGACGCTGAGGCGTGGACTCCTTGTGGATAACAAACGACAATTAAGTTCGTTCGCTAGCAATAGCAACGCCGTTAATTCAGCCGTGATGTACAGCAAATTAAATGCCCCGGGTGAGGATCGAACTCACGACCTTAAGATTATGAGACTTACGCGCTACCTACTGCGCTACCGAGGCTCGTTGCAACCATCATCCCAGGAATCTTGGTAAGTCTCACATATTAGAGATAGACAGTTTGCGCTTTCTCAGGAATCTGTTGTGTCGCTACGCGTGCTTTCCCGACTTGCTAGAGTAAACTGCTGCCGCAGCTTTTTTAACGACGGAAAGCAGCACTGCCTGAGGTTACAGTACATCGCCCTTGCGGCACCTGAACACAGCGGCCTGTAGGGCCAGGCCGACGCTGGAGTTCAGTAACAGCACGCGGCCGTCCAAGTAGGGTCTCTTGCGTGCTGCATGTTTGGTTCTTCTCACAGCGAATCCTGCTATACATTCCTGAGGCTGGCGCACCTCAAGCGAGCAATCGGCGCGGCAGCACTATAGCGAGAACAGCAAAACGATGCATCGGCCGGGAATCGAAGCCGGGCCGCCCGCGTGGTAGTCGAACAACCTACCACTTTTTTAGTTGTTGTTCTCATTTTGTTAGTTGCATTTGTTGGGGGCGGACGTCCGATGACGTCCGTGCTTCCCGAGCATATTCCCGAGCAGCTGTCTGCAGGGAAAGTGGGATTGCCACCCAGCGACGTCGGATACAACCGAAAAAAGTGCTACACACGCGGAGTCCCCCACTACACTGCCTCAAAGCGACCGCTCGTCACTATTGTGTGAGTAACGTTGCGGCCGCGGCGACGAGCCTTGCCCAAAGACGCAGCGTGCGTGGAGGCGCTGCCCGAATGCACCCTCCTACCTCGTAAAGCGTCTACAGCTACTATCACCGTGGGCCACTGCCGGCGGGCGGGAAGCCGACACAGCGCGGCGTTGCGAGCAGCGGCTGTGCGGTGGTAGTGTAATGGTGAGCATAGTTGCCTTCCGAGCAGTTGAGCCGCGTTCGATTCCCGGCCACCGCAACGGGCGCAAATCTATGCGTATGAGTATGTGAGCCACGTGCTGTTGAATTAACGTTTTCTTTCCGTCGTCGCTCCACGCAGGCCATCCTGTAGTATGTCCCGACTTGTCCCGACTTTGCTCGGCTGACGCGAAAGCTGACGCTTGGAATTCGCCCTTATCAAAAGGACAGGCGCTATAAACGACTGTGAGAGGTGAGGTGTAGCGAGGTACCAAAACGACAGGCAAACTGCGAAATTTTCTGCTCTCTCTTCTGAAACAAAAAATAAAAAAACCGACGCAGTTGGTGGGACTCGAACCTACGCTCCCAGAGGGAATCTGATTTCTAGTCAGACGCCTTAACCACTCGGCCACGACTGCTCGTAGCTAAAGCTTCCCTCGAATCGTGAAAAATGCAACCGGTCTGCGCAGAATGTTGACAGGAAACGAACTCGGTGCACTGATTACGGCAGGGCTACCAGCGCTACGAGACGAGCCATTACGGAAGCGTTAAAATCTTCGCCCGAACAGGGATTCGAACCCTGGACACTTAGGTTAAAAGCCTAATGCTCTACCGACTGAGCTATCCGGGCTCACGCTTGTTGTGCATGGAGCGACTGCAAGCAATGTGAATAACTGGAACGCGTGTGTAGGCGTACTACGGTAATTGCTGGCTTCTGGCGCAACTGGCGACTTCACCGACTTCCCACTGACGCTGGTAGCACCCCAACAGCGGACCAGTGCCTCTTCTCCCTTTATCCCGGTGCTGACAGTAATTGCATCCTGTGCCTGCTTCCCCCGATTACGTTCGGTTGAAGCTCCGGAAGGTGGGCGACAAACGAAGGTTGGAAGGCCAAAAGATGGAGGGTCGTGTGCGCAAAAACTTCCCTTCCGGTACCGGGAATCGAACCCGGGCCTCCTGGGTGAAAGCCAGGTATCCTAGCCACTAGACCACACCGGATTTGCTCGAGAAACGTGAGATTTACTCCCTCTCTTCTCGCATTTCGTGCTCAATCCGGACTCAGTGTTGTTCTCTGTTTGCGAGCATTTTTGCGCGTGCAGACTGGCATGGCGCACAGCTCGAAACTGTCTATTCATTGCTGTTTGCATCATATTTCACTCATAACAGGGGAGGAGAATGATCAAAGTTGTACCTTGCCATAATTGGAAGTAAACATTGTGACGCTGAGGCGTGGACTCCTTGTGGATAACAAACGACAATTAAGTTCGTTCGCTAGCAATAGCAACGCCGTTAATTCAGCCGTGATGTACAGCAAATTAAATGCCCCGGGTGAGGATCGAACTCACGACCTTAAGATTATGAGACTTACGCGCTACCTACTGCGCTACCGAGGCTCGTTGCAACCATCATCCCAGGAATCTTGGTAAGTCTCACATATTAGAGATAGACAGTTTGCGCTTTCTCAGGAATCTGTTGTGTCGCTACGCGTGCTTTCCCGACTTGCTAGAGTAAACTGCTGCCGCAGCTTTTTTAACGACGGAAAGCAGCACTGCCTGAGGTTACAGTACATCGCCCTTGCGGCACCTGAACACAGCGGCCTGTAGGGCCAGGCCGACGCTGGAGTTCAGTAACAGCACGCGGCCGTCCAAGTAGGGTCTCTTGCGTGCTGCATGTTTGGTTCTTCTCACAGCGAATCCTGCTATACATTCCTGAGGCTGGCGCACCTCAAGCGAGCAATCGGCGCGGCAGCACTATAGCGAGAACAGCAAAACGATGCATCGGCCGGGAATCGAAGCCGGGCCGCCCGCGTGGTAGTCGAACAACCTACCACTTTTTTAGTTGTTGTTCTCATTTTGTTAGTTGCATTTGTTGGGGGCGGACGTCCGATGACGTCCGTGCTTCCCGAGCATATTCCCGAGCAGCTGTCTGCAGGGAAAGTGGGATTGCCACCCAGCGACGTCGGATACAACCGAAAAAAGTGCTACACACGCGGAGTCCCCCACTACACTGCCTCAAAGCGACCGCTCGTCACTATTGTGTGAGTAACGTTGCGGCCGCGGCGACGAGCCTTGCCCAAAGACGCAGCGTGCGTGGAGGCGCTGCCCGAATGCACCCTCCTACCTCGTAAAGCGTCTACAGCTACTATCACCGTGGGCCACTGCCGGCGGGCGGGAAGCCGACACAGCGCGGCGTTGCGAGCAGCGGCTGTGCGGTGGTAGTGTAATGGTGAGCATAGTTGCCTTCCGAGCAGTTGAGCCGCGTTCGATTCCCGGCCACCGCAACGGGCGCAAATCTATGCGTATGAGTATGTGAGCCACGTGCTGTTGAATTAACGTTTTCTTTCCGTCGTCGCTCCACGCAGGCCATCCTGTAGTATGTCCCGACTTGCCCCGACTTTGCTCGGCTGACGCGAAAGCTGACGCTTGGAATTCGCCCTTATCAAAAGGACAGGCGCTATAAACGACTGTGAGAGGTGAGGTGTAGCGAGGTACCAAAACGACAGGCAAACTGCGAAATTTTCTGCTCTCTCTTCTGAAACAAAAAATAAAAAAACCGACGCAGTCGGTAGGACTCGAACCTACGCTCCCACAGGGAATCTGATTTCTAGTCAGACGCCTTAACCACTTTTTTTTTTTTTTTTTTTTTTTTTTTTTTTTTATTGAACAAACGGAGAGTACATATATATATACACATAGCAAAAGTTCTTCAAGGTACCAGTTAAACATATACAAATGAGTGTTAGGTAAACAAATTATTAGAATAACATGAAATACAACAAAATAGAACATATCCTGGTTTCCTTTTTTTTTTTTTGTTTTTGTTTAAAAATTTGTATTGAACAAATAAAAGTATATATATATTCACTTGCAAGAGTTCTTCAAGGTACCATTTAAAAATATACAAATGACTGTTAGTTAAACAAAAAAAATATTAAAAAAGAAAAGCATTAAATACAACAAAATATAACATATTCTGTCTTCTTCCTTGTTTTTTTTTTTTTTTTTTTTTTTTTTTTTTTTTTTTTAAATGGTGTTTGTTTTTGGTCGATGCATGAGAACGCGGATAAGGGTGTTGCATCATGTGACAGGTAGGCATGGTACACCCCAACTTTGAGGGGGGTCAAGGAAGACGCTGCGGAGATAACCGGCAAAAGTTTGTCGGTAAGATGGTTTTCGGGTGAGGGTGCTATGCGCGGTCACAACTTTGTACCAGAAGTCAAGGACTGTATGCGGACCACTCTGAAAGAGATATTCTAAAGCCTGTCCTCGAAACCAGATTAGGGTATGGTGCTTAGCAAGAGGGTAGTGAAATGCCTGGGGCAACAACAGGAAATCCGGGGTTACCGTCGTTGGCGGGGCACGGAGGTAAAAGCCCACGATTCGTTGGATGAGGAGCCATACGTTTTGTTTCAGGGGGCACGTAAGACGGTGCTCGTCGGTGTCTTCGAGCTGACAGTCAGGGCAGAGTGGGGAGGTGGCCAGTCCTATGCGATAAAGTCGACTATTAGTCGGGAATTTGCCATAGACTAAAACATACCAGAGTGCAGACACAGACGACGGTAAAAAGGGTGCATGCACACACCCCCAAACCGTGCGCCAGTTAATGTCAGGATGCTGTAGCACCATGGGGTCGCAAGGGTTGGACAGCATAAACAAACGATAATAATCTTTTGTACGGGGAGGACGGGTGACTGGAAGATCGGCCCGAACGTAGCTGAGTTCTATGAAACAATTGGCGACGTAGTACAATAATGGAGAAATAGGTGCCACATTGATCGGTGGATCGAGAGAAGCTGGTCGGAGGATATCTAAGAGACTGCGTGTTAAGGACGGGACCGGCCCCTGCCAGTGCCGCAACAGAGTGTGGACAAAGAGTGCAGAAGAGCGTGCCCGCACGTTGATGAGTCCGAGGCCACCTTTTGCAGGAGGCAGTGTTAGAGTGTTGTAGCGGACTTTGAAAAGTGCCCCTGCTGACACGAAATATCCAAAGGCTGATTGGATGCGGCGGCCAAGGAGTAACGGTATTGGGAGGATCTGGGCGACGTGTACCAGTTTAGGGGCGACATAGATGTTGACATAGGACACACGTTGGAGTTGGTTTAAGTTACGGTGCACGTGACCGCGGACATGGTGCCGAATCGACTGCAAAAGCCGCCGGTAAGCCAGGGCCACTGTGCGGTGTGTGGAGCTCGTAAATTCGATACCCAAGTAACGAAGGGTGGCACTGACTTGGAGTGGGGTCGGCACCATAGCCGGGAGGCCGCGCCCAATGTACATCATAGTCGATTTACGGACATTAAGAATGCTACCAGAAAGACGTCCATACTGGTGGATCCATTGGATGGCGTCATTGAGTTCCGTGGAGGAGCAGGTGAGAAAGAGGAGATCGTCCGCATAAGCCCTACAGTAAAAGGTGTGGTCACGCAAAGTGAGGCCCTGCAGTCTAGAGGTAAGTCCAGTGATGAGGGGCTCAAGTGCAATGGCATATAGTAGAGTAGACATAGGGCATCCTTGACGCACAGAGCGGCGTATAGGAATCGGTCCTACAAGCCTCCCATTGACTTGTACCATCGAGACCGCGGGAAGTAGTAACCGGCGAATGGCATCGACAAAAGGCAATGGGAACCCCATACGTGTCGCCACCATGAGGAGGAATGGGTGTCGAACGCGATCAAAGGCACTCGCGAAATCGACGGATACCAGTGCTGCACGAAGGCGACAAACCGACGCCAGTGCAATGAGGTCACGGCATTCCCCTAGGGCTGTTTGTAAGGTGGCCCCACAACCACGTGCAGTCTGCTCAGGTGAAAGGACCGTAGGTAAGACGGTGCGTATGCGCGCTGCTAAGAGGCGTGCATAGATTTTATAGTCTGCATTCAGTAGTGTAAGGGGGCGATATGCAGAGACATGAGACCCTCCCTTCGGTTTAGGCACAGGTAGAACAATGCCAGTGACGAATTCAGGTGGAATTGGGAAGGACGGAGTAAAGAGTTCCTGAATCATTTCCGTCCAGCGAGGAAGCATTAACGTGGTGAACGCCCGGTAAAACTCCACCGGGAGACCATCTGGTCCGGGTGATTTGTTCTTGGCCCCTTTGTTGATCGCATCTACCACCTCTTCTGCGGTGATTGCAGACATCATGGACGTTGACTCCGCTACGGTGAGGGTCCGAGCAGGGGAAGGACGGAGATCATCAGGAATGGGCGTCGCCATCGGTTCATCGTCATAAAATTGGCGATAATGTTCAGCAAAGGCGGACACGACTGCCGCCTGTGTTGTGTGGTGAACACCATCGGAGGTCGTGATGTTGGGGACGAAAAGCCGACGTCGACGACTATGGTCGGATGCGGCATGGATTGTGGATGGGGTTTCGTCGTGGAGGAGGTCTTGTCGTCGGGAACGCACCACGACACCATGCAGTCGTGCACGTTGAAGAGAGAGGAGACGAGCTTTAGTACGCTGTCGTTCCCTATGGGTGTCAGGTGATGGAGGGAGCGCATCGAGCTCACGGAGGACGGCGTAGTGAAAATTTGTGGTGTCTCGATGCCATGCTGCTGCTTCCTTGCCACATTGTATGAAGGCCTTTCTGATCGCAGGTTTGGCACATTTGAGCCACCAATGGAACGTGGATGTGTACTGCGGAAGGCGTCTTTCGCAAGACGCCCATGTAGTGGCAATACATTGTCGGCAGTGTGGATCATTAAGGAGGGAGGTATTAAGCTTCCAGTAACCTCTGCTGCGCCACACCGATTGAGGTGACAGAGCCAGGGAGCAAATGACGGCGCAATGGTCCGAAAATGCAAGGGGCCATCGTTCAGCTTGGGCGACTTCATTGCCGAGGTGAGCAGAGACATAAAACCGGTCCAGTCTGCTCGCAGAATGTGCTGTATAATGGGTAAAACCGGGGGTATTGCCATGAATTTTCTCCCAAACGTCCACTAGATGAAAATCTTCGATTAATGTGAGCAGCGCCGGGCATGGCGAATAACCAGGCACTTGGTCCTGCGGATGGAGGACACAGTTGAAATCGCCTCCCATGATAAGGCGATCATAGCGTCCAGAAAACAGGGGCGCCACGTCATGTCCGAAGAAAGTGGACCGCTGCCGACGGTTCGTGGAGCCAGACGGAGCGTAGATATTGATGACGCGCGTGTCGAAGATGGTAACAGCCATGCCTCTTCCACAGGGAAGGATTGTCGTGTCCGTGAGTGGGATTCCTTCGCGTATGTAGAAAGCCACTCCACGCCCTGATTGATCACATGTGGACGTGTATGAGTCGTAGCCGTAGACTGGTGGTAGTGTGGCAACGCGTACTTCCTGAAGAAGGGCGACGTCGACGTCGGAGGCCCGAAGCATGTCACATAGGAGTTGCAGCTTGGGTGCAGTGCCGATCATGTTGATGTTCAGTGTGGCAAACCGGTATGTTTGTTTCAGTGGTGGTGGACGCGCATCTACCATCACCGAGGGAAGTAAGAGGAGGGCACCGACCGGAAGTCCCGTCCCATCAGCTGCAATGCCTCGCTTTTGATGTTAACAGGCAGCCTCGTCCGGCGGAGGTAACTCATCCGGAGGAGGGGGCGTACCTTCCTCAATGTCGTCGGCCCATGCTCCTGTGCCGTGGGTCTGTCCAATGTCCATGGGAATTGCGTCGTGGTGAGAGAGATCTGGAGTTGTCGGCGGGGAGACAGGCGTCTCAACCGGCGCACCGATCGTTACATTGTGCGTGGCGACCTCCATAGTGGTCCCGTCCTGCGAAACGTCTTGTTCATCGTGAAAGTTGTCCGCCGACCTCTGCGTGGAAATGTCGGCTGCTTGGGTGTCGTCTTCGTCGTCGCGGGTGGCAATGCTTTGAGAGCCCGTGGGTGAACGGCGACGGCGTTTGCGCCTACGTGGCGAGCGTTGTTTGCGCACGTGTTCCTCAGTGTCGGACGACGGCAAGGAGGAGCGTCGACCTGGTTCGAAGGCGTCGGTGGGTACAATGAAATTGTCAAACAGGTGTTGTGAAGATGTACTGGTCTCCTCAGCATCCGGTGCGGGAGCCTGTTCGGCAGCAAGGGTATCAGGTGGGACGTCTGCACCGTCCGTTGGTGACTGGGACGGTGGGACGTGCCGACCGGAAGGACCGGGCGACGGACTGGACGAAACTGTAGACGTGGCGAGAGCCGCTGCGTAAGTGACCGGTAGGGCGGTCATCGTGGGTGTGACGGACGCTTCCGACAACGGGAGCTGCGCGACACGTCGTTGAATGCATTCAGACCGTAGGTGACCTTCTTTCCCGCAACCGGAACAGGTCCGAGGTTGGCCGTCGTACATTATAATGGCACGGCAGCCTCCGATACGTAGATAGGAAGGCACGTGTTTCTGCAACTCGATGCGGACCTGTCTAACTCCGTTTAAAACTGGATAGGTCTGAAATTGGACCCATCGTTCGGCAACATGTTCCAGAACGTTGCCATAGGGACGGAGCGCCTCGATGACGACGTCTGCAGGTAGTTCGAACGGCAGTTCGAAGATCCTTATCGTCCGTGTGCCGAGACCTGCGTGATCGACGGTAACGGGTCCGACGTTGCCGTCGGAATGGCAGAAGCGCAGTCCACGTTTTGCCACTTGAAGCACCTTGTCGCACGCCGCATCGTTGATCATTTTGACGTAGACGGTACTGCTAACTATGGACAAGTGGATACCAATTAGATCCGTTGGTGGTATTTTAACTTCATCGCGTATAAATCGTTCTACCTCCAGGGCCTTGGGTCGGGCGAAGTCGGAACAAAAGTTGAAACGTAATGTCTTCTTCCGATAGTTGTGCGCCATGGTGGTCTAGAAGGAAAACGGCACTTACAGCGGCCGAAGTAAACACAAACACACCGTGCGCGCCTCGCCCGCAGCGCTCTGGCGCGTGACCGCCTCGCAGCACTGCCGGCGGCAGACTGTCTCTTTTTGGTGCCTCCTGTGAGGATCGAACTCACGACCGGGACTCGAACCTACGCTCCCACAGGGAATCTGATTTCTAGTCAGACGCCTTAACCACTCGGCCACGACTGCTCGTAGCTAAAGCTTCCCTCGAATCGTGAAAAATGCAACCGGTCTGCGCAGAATGTTGACAGGAAACGAACTCGGTGCACTGATTACGGCAGGGCTACCAGCGCTACGAGACGAGCCATTACGGAAGCGTTAAAATCTTCGCCCGAACAGGGATTCGAACCCTGGACACTTAGGTTAAAAGCCTAATGCTCTACCGACTGAGCTATCCGGGCTCACGCTTGTTGTGCATGGAGCGACTGCAAGCAATGTGAATAACTGGAACGCGTGTGTAGGCGTACTACGCTAATTGCTGGCTTCTGGCGCAACTGGCGACTTCACCGACTTCCCACTGACGCTGGTAGCACCCCAACAGCGGACCAGTGCCTCTTCTCCCTTTATCCCGGTGCTGACAGTAATTGCATCCTGTGCCTGCTTCCCCCGATTACGTTCGGTTGAAGCTCCGGAAGGAGGGCGACAAACGAAGGTTGGAAGGCCAAAAGATGGAGGGTCGTGTGCGCAAAAACTTCCCTTCCGGTACCGGGAATCGAACCCGGGCCTCCTGGGTGAAAGCCAGGTATCCTAGCCACTAGACCACACCGGATTTGCTCGAGAAACGTGAGATTTACTCCCTCTCTTCTCGCATTTCGTGCTCAATCCGGACTCAGTTTTGTTCTCTGTTTGCGAGCATTTTTGCGCGTGCAGACTGGCATGGCGCACAGCTCGAAACTGTCTATTCATTGCTGTTTGCATCATATTTCACTCATAACAGGGGAGGAGAATGATCAAAGTTGTACCTTGCCATAATTGGAAGTAAACATTGTGACGCTGAGGCGTGGACTCCTTGTGGATAACAAACGACAATTAAGTTCGTTCGCTAGCAATAGCAACGCCGTTAATTCAGCCGTGATGTACAGCAAATTAAATGCCCCGGGTGAGGATCGAACTCACGACCTTAAGATTATGAGACTTACGCGCTACCTACTGCGCTACCGAGGCTCGTTGCAACCATCATCCCAGGAATCTTGGTAAGTCTCACATATTAGAGATAGACAGTTTGCGCTTTCTCAGGAATCTGTTGTGTCGCTACGCGTGCTTTCCCGACTTGCTAGAGTAAACTGCTGCCGCAGCTTTTTTAACGACGGAAAGCAGCACTGCCTGAGGTTACAGTACATCGCCCTTGCGGCACCTGAACACAGCGGCCTGTAGGGCCAGGCCGACGCTGGAGTTCAGTAACAGCACGCGGCCGTCCAAGTAGGGTCTCTTGCGTGCTGCATGTTTGGTTCTTCTCACAGCGAATCCTGCTATACATTCCTGAGGCTGGCGCACCTCAAGCGAGCAATCGGCGCGGCAGCACTATAGCGAGAACAGCAAAACGATGCATCGGCCGGGAATCGAAGCCGGGCCGCCCGCGTGGTAGTCGAACAACCTACCACTTTTTTAGTTGTTGTTCTCATTTTGTTAGTTGCATTTGTTGGGGGCGGACGTCCGATGACGTCCGTGCTTCCCGAGCATATTCCCGAGCAGCTGTCTGCAGGGAAAGTGGGATTGCCACCCAGCGACGTCGGATACAACCGAAAAAAGTGCTACACACGCGGAGTCCCCCACTACACTGCCTCAAAGCGACCGCTCGTCACTATTGTGTGAGTAACGTTGCGGCCGCGGCGACGAGCCTTGCCCAAAGACGCAGCGTGCGTGGAGGCGCTGCCCGAATGCACCCTCCTACCTCGTAAAGCGTCTACAGCTACTATCACCGTGGGCCACTGCCGGCGGGCGGGAAGCCGACACAGCGCGGCGTTGCGAGCAGCGGCTGTGCGGTGGTAGTGTAATGGTGAGCATAGTTGCCTTCCGAGCAGTTGAGCCGCGTTCGATTCCCGGCCACCGCAACGGGCGCAAATCTATGCGTATGAGTATGTGAGCCACGTGCTGTTGAATTAACGTTTTCTTTCCGTCGTCGCTCCACGCAGGCCATCCTGTAGTATGTCCCGACTTGCCCCGACTTTGCTCGGCTGACGCGAAAGCTGACGCTTGGAATTCGCCCTTATCAAAAGGACAGGCGCTATAAACGACTGTGAGAGGTGAGGTGTAGCGAGGTACCAAAACGACAGGCAAACTGCGAAATTTTCTGCTCTCTCTTCTGAAACAAAAAATAAAAAAACCGACGCAGTCGGTAGGACTCGAACCTACGCTCCCACAGGGAATCTGATTTCTAGTCAGACGCCTTAACCACTCGGCCACGACTGCTCGTAGCTAAAGCTTCCCTCGAATCGTGAAAAATGCAACCGGTCTGCGCAGAATGTTGACAGGAAACGAACTCGGTGCACTGATTACGGCAGGGCTACCAGCGCTACGAGACGAGCCATTACGGAAGCGTTAAAATCTTCGCCCGAACAGGGATTCGAACCCTGGACACTTAGGTTAAAAGCCTAATGCTCTACCGACTGAGCTATCCGGGCTCACGCTTGTTGTGCATGGAGCGACTGCAAGCAATGTGAATAACTGGAACGCGTGTGTAGGCGTACTACGGTAATTGCTGGCTTCTGGCGCAACTGGCGACTTCACCGACTTCCCACTGACGCTGGTAGCACCCCAACAGCGGACCAGTGCCTCTTCTCCCTTTATCCCGGTGCTGACAGTAATTGCATCCTGTGCCTGCTTCCCCCGATTACGTTCGGTTGAAGCTCCGGAAGGAGGGCGACAAACGAAGGTTGGAAGGCCAAAAGATGGAGGGTCGTGTGCGCAAAAACTTCCCTTCCGGTACCGGGAATCGAACCCGGGCCTCCTGGGTGAAAGCCAGGTATCCTAGCCACTAGACCACACCGGATTTGCTCGAGAAACGTGAGATTTACTCCCTCTCTTC
Source organism: Schistocerca cancellata (assembly GCF_023864275.1). Lineage (NCBI taxonomy): Eukaryota > Metazoa > Arthropoda > Insecta > Orthoptera > Acrididae > Schistocerca > Schistocerca cancellata. The sequence continues at coordinate 348,310 of NW_026046428.1, read as the reverse complement.
TCGCATTTCGTGCTCAATCCGGACTCAGTTTTGTTCTCTGTTTGCGAGCATTTTTGCGCGTGCAGACTGGCATGGCGCACAGCTCGAAACTGTCTATTCATTGCTGTTTGCATCATATTTCACTCATAACAGGGGAGGAGAATGATCAAAGTTGTACCTTGCCATAATTGGAAGTAAACATTGTGACGCTGAGGCGTGGACTCCTTGTGGATAACAAACGACAATTAAGTTCGTTCGCTAGCAATAGCAACGCCGTTAATTCAGCCGTGATGTACAGCAAATTAAATGCCCCGGGTGAGGATCGAACTCACGACCTTAAGATTATGAGACTTACGCGCTACCTACTGCGCTACCGATGCTCGTTGCAACCATCATCCCAGGAATCTTGGTAAGTCTCACATATTAGAGATAGACAGTTTGCGCTTTCTCAGGAATCTGTTGTGTCGCTACGCGTGCTTTCCCGACTTGCTAGAGTAAACTGCTGCCGCAGCTTTTTTAACGACGGAAAGCAGCACTGCCTGAGGTTACAGTACATCGCCCTTGCGGCACCTGAACACAGCGGCCTGTAGGGCCAGGCCGACGCTGGAGTTCAGTAACAGCACGCGGCCGTCCAAGTAGGGTCTCTTGCGTGCTGCATGTTTGGTTCTTCTCACAGCGAATCCTGCTATACATTCCTGAGGCTGGCGCACCTCAAGCGAGCAATCGGCGCGGCAGCACTATAGCGAGAACAGCAAAACGATGCATCGGCCGGGAATCGAAGCCGGGCCGCCCGCGTGGTAGTCGAACAACCTACCACTTTTTTAGTTGTTGTTCTCATTTTGTTAGTTGCATTTGTTGGGGGCGGACGTCCGATGACGTCCGTGCTTCCCGAGCATATTCCCGAGCAGCTGTCTGCAGGGAAAGTGGGATTGCCACCCAGCGACGTCGGATACAACCGAAAAAAGTGCTACACACGCGGAGTCCCCCACTACACTGCCTCAAAGCGACCGCTCGTCACTATTGTGTGAGTAACGTTGCGGCCGCGGCGACGAGCCTTGCCCAAAGACGCAGCGTGCGTGGAGGCGCTGCCCGAATGCACCCTCCTACCTCGTAAAGCGTCTACAGCTACTATCACCGTGGGCCACTGCCGGCGGGCGGGAAGCCGACACAGCGCGGCGTTGCGAGCAGCGGCTGTGCGGTGGTAGTGTAATGGTGAGCATAGTTGCCTTCCGAGCAGTTGAGCCGCGTTCGATTCCCGGCCACCGCAACGGGCGCAAATCTATGCGTATGAGTATGTGAGCCACGTGCTGTTGAATTAACGTTTTCTTTCCGTCGTCGCTCCACGCAGGCCATCCTGTAGTATGTCCCGACTTGTCCCGACTTTGCTCGGCTGACGCGAAAGCTGACGCTTGGAATTCGCCCTTATCAAAAGGACAGGCGCTATAAACGACTGTGAGAGGTGAGGTGTAGCGAGGTACCAAAACGACAGGCAAACTGCGAAATTTTCTGCTCTCTCTTCTGAAACAAAAAATAAAAAAACCGACGCAGTCGGTAGGACTCGAACCTACGCTCCCACAGGGAATCTGATTTCTAGTCAGACGCCTTAACCACTCGGCCACGACTGCTCGTAGCTAAAGCTTCCCTCGAATCGTGAAAAATGTAACCGGTCTGCGCAGAATGTTGACAGGAAACGAACTCGGTGCACTGATTACGGCAGGGCTACCAGCGCTACGAGACGAGCCATTACGGAAGCGTTAAAATCTTCGCCCGAACAGGGATTCGAACCCTGGACACTTAGGTTAAAAGCCTAATGCTCTACCGACTGAGCTATCCGGGCTCACGCTTGTTGTGCATGGAGCGACTGCAAGCAATGTGAATAACTGGAACGCGTGTGTAGGCGTACTACGGTAATTGCTGGCTTCTGGCGCAACTGGCGACTTCACCGACTTCCCACTGACGCTGGTAGCACCCCAACAGCGGACCAGTGCCTCTTCTCCCTTTATCCCGGTGCTGACAGTAATTGCATCCTGTGCCTGCTTCCCCCGATTACGTTCGGTTGAAGCTCCGGAAGGAGGGCGACAAACGAAGGTTGGAAGGCCAAAAGATGGAGGGTCGTGTGCGCAAAAACTTCCCTTCCGGTACCGGGAATCGAACCCGGGCCTCCTGGGTGAAAGCCAGGTATCCTAGCCACTAGACCACACCGGATTTGCTCGAGAAACGTGAGATTTACTCCCTCTCTTCTCGCATTTCGTGCTCAATCCGGACTCAGTTTTGTTCTCTGTTTGCGAGCATTTTTGCGCGTGCAGACTGGCATGGCGCACAGCTCGAAACTGTCTATTCATTGCTGTTTGCATCATATTTCACTCATAACAGGGGAGGAGAATGATCAAAGTTGTACCTTGCCATAATTGGAAGTAAACATTGTGACGCTGAGGCGTGGACTCCTTGTGGATAACAAACGACAATTAAGTTCGTTCGCTAGCAATAGCAACGCCGTTAATTCAGCCGTGATGTACAGCAAATTAAATGCCCCGGGTGAGGATCGAACTCACGACCTTAAGATTATGAGACTTACGCGCTACCTACTGCGCTACCGAGGCTCGTTGCAACCATCATCCCAGGAATCTTGGTAAGTCTCACATATTAGAGATAGACAGTTTGCGCTTTCTCAGGAATCTGTTGTGTCGCTACGCGTGCTTTCCCGACTTGCTAGAGTAAACTGCTGCCGCAGCTTTTTTAACGACGGAAAGCAGCACTGCCTGAGGTTACAGTACATCGCCCTTGCGGCACCTGAACACAGCGGCCTGTAGGGCCAGGCCGACGCTGGAGTTCAGTAACAGCACGCGGCCGTCCAAGTAGGGTCTCTTGCGTGCTGCATGTTTGGTTCTTCTCACAGCGAATCCTGCTATACATTCCTGAGGCTGGCGCACCTCAAGCGAGCAATCGGCGCGGCAGCACTATAGCGAGAACAGCAAAACGATGCATCGGCCGGGAATCGAAGCCGGGCCGCCCGCGTGGTAGTCGAACAACCTACCACTTTTTTAGTTGTTGTTCTCATTTTGTTAGTTGCATTTGTTGGGGGCGGACGTCCGATGACGTCCGTGCTTCCCGAGCATATTCCCGAGCAGCTGTCTGCAGGGAAAGTGGGATTGCCACCCAGCGACGTCGGATACAACCGAAAAAAGTGCTACACACGCGGAGTCCCCCACTACACTGCCTCAAAGCGACCGCTCGTCACTATTGTGTGAGTAACGTTGCGGCCGCGGCGACGAGCCTTGCCCAAAGACGCAGCGTGCGTGGAGGCGCTGCCCGAATGCACCCTCCTACCTCGTAAAGCGTCTACAGCTACTATCACCGTGGGCCACTGCCGGCGGGCGGGAAGCCGACACAGCGCGGCGTTGCGAGCAGCGGCTGTGCGGTGGTAGTGTAATGGTGAGCATAGTTGCCTTCCGAGCAGTTGAGCCGCGTTCGATTCCCGGCCACCGCAACGGGCGCAAATCTATGCGTATGAGTATGTGAGCCACGTGCTGTTGAATTAACGTTTTCTTTCCGTCGTCGCTCCACGCAGGCCATCCTGTAGTATGTCCCGACTTGTCCCGACTTTGCTCGGCTGACGCGAAAGCTGACGCTTGGAATTCGCCCTTATCAAAAGGACAGGCGCTATAAACGACTGTGAGAGGTGAGGTGTAGCGAGGTACCAAAACGACAGGCAAACTGCGAAATTTTCTGCTCTCTCTTCTGAAACAAAAAATAAAAAAACCGACGCAGTCGGTAGGACTCGAACCTACGCTCCCACAGGGAATCTGATTTCTAGTCAGACGCCTTAACCACTCGGCCACGACTGCTCGTAGCTAAAGCTTCCCTCGAATCGTGAAAAATGCAACCGGTCTGCGCAGAATGTTGACAGGAAACGAACTCGGTGCACTGATTACGGCAGGGCTACCAGCGCTACGAGACGAGCCATTACGGAAGCGTTAAAATCTTCGCCCGAACAGGGATTCGAACCCTGGACACTTAGGTTAAAAGCCTAATGCTCTACCGACTGAGCTATCCGGGCTCACGCTTGTTGTGCATGGAGCGACTGCAAGCAATGTGAATAACTGGAACGCGTGTGTAGGCGTACTACGGTAATTGCTGGCTTCTGGCGCAACTGGCGACTTCACCGACTTCCCATTGACGCTGGTAGCACCCCAACAGCGGACCAGTGCCTCTTCTCCCTTTATCCCGGTGCTGACAGTAATTGCATCCTGTGCCTGCTTCCCCCGATTACGTTCGGTTGAAGCTCCGGAAGGAGGGCGACAAACGAAGGTTGGAAGGCCAAAAGATGGAGGGTCGTGTGCGCAAAAACTTCCCTTCCGGTACCGGGAATCGAACCCGGGCCTCCTGGGTGAAAGCCAGGTATCCTAGCCACTAGACCACACCGGATTTGCTCGAGAAACGTGAGATTTACTCCCTCTCTTCTCGCATTTCGTGCTCAATCCGGACTCAGTGTTGTTCTCTGTTTGCGAGCATTTTTGCGCGTGCAGACTGGCATGGCGCACAGCTCGAAACTGTCTATTCATTGCTGTTTGCATCATATTTCACTCATAACAGGGGAGGAGAATGATCAAAGTTGTACCTTGCCATAATTGGAAGTAAACATTGTGACGCTGAGGCGTGGACTCCTTGTGGATAACAAACGACAATTAAGTTCGTTCGCTAGCAATAGCAACGCCGTTAATTCAGCCGTGATGTACAGCAAATTAAATGCCCCGGGTGAGGATCGAACTCACGACCTTAAGATTATGAGACTTACGCGCTACCTACTGCGCTACCGAGGCTCGTTGCAACCATCATCCCAGGAATCTTGGTAAGTCTCACATATTAGAGATAGACAGTTTGCGCTTTCTCAGGAATCTGTTGTGTCGCTACGCGTGCTTTCCCGACTTGCTAGAGTAAACTGCTGCCGCAGCTTTTTTAACGACGGAAAGCAGCACTGCCTGAGGTTACAGTACATCGCCCTTGCGGCACCTGAACACAGCGGCCTGTAGGGCCAGGCCGACGCTGGAGTTCAGTAACAGCACGCGGCCGTCCAAGTAGGGTCTCTTGCGTGCTGCATGTTTGGTTCTTCTCACAGCGAATCCTGCTATACATTCCTGAGGCTGGCGCACCTCAAGCGAGCAATCGGCGCGGCAGCACTATAGCGAGAACAGCAAAACGATGCATCGGCCGGGAATCGAAGCCGGGCCGCCCGCGTGGTAGTCGAACAACCTACCACTTTTTTAGTTGTTGTTCTCATTTTGTTAGTTGCATTTGTTGGGGGCGGACGTCCGATGACGTCCGTGCTTCCCGAGCATATTCCCGAGCAGCTGTCTGCAGGGAAAGTGGGATTGCCACCCAGCGACGTCGGATACAACCGAAAAAAGTGCTACACACGCGGAGTCCCCCACTACACTGCCTCAAAGCGACCGCTCGTCACTATTGTGTGAGTAACGTTGCGGCCGCGGCGACGAGCCTTGCCCAAAGACGCAGCGTGCGTGGAGGCGCTGCCCGAATGCACCCTCCTACCTCGTAAAGCGTCTACAGCTACTATCACCGTGGGCCACTGCCGGCGGGCGGGAAGCCGACACAGCGCGGCGTTGCGAGCAGCGGCTGTGCGGTGGTAGTGTAATGGTGAGCATAGTTGCCTTCCGAGCAGTTGAGCCGCGTTCGATTCCCGGCCACCGCAACGGGCGCAAATCTATGCGTATGAGTATGTGAGCCACGTGCTGTTGAATTAACGTTTTCTTTCCGTCGTCGCTCCACGCAGGCCATCCTGTAGTATGTCCCGACTTGTCCCGACTTTGCTCGGCTGACGCGAAAGCTGACGCTTGGAATTCGCCCTTATCAAAAGGACAGGCGCTATAAACGACTGTGAGAGGTGAGGTGTAGCGAGGTACCAAAACGACAGGCAAACTGCGAAATTTTCTGCTCTCTCTTCTGAAACAAAAAATAAAAAAACCGACGCAGTCGGTAGGACTCGAACCTACGCTCCCACAGGGAATCTGATTTCTAGTCAGACGCCTTAACCACTCGGCCACGACTGCTCGTAGCTAAAGCTTCCCTCGAATCGTGAAAAATGCAACCGGTCTGCGCAGAATGTTGACAGGAAACGAACTCGGTGCACTGATTACGGCAGGGCTACCAGCGCTACGAGACGAGCCATTACGGAAGCGTTAAAATCTTCGCCCGAACAGGGATTCGAACCCTGGACACTTAGGTTAAAAGCCTAATGCTCTACCGACTGAGCTATCCGGGCTCACGCTTGTTGTGCATGGAGCGACTGCAAGCAATGTGAATAACTGGAACGCGTGTGTAGGCGTACTACGGTAATTGCTGGCTTCTGGCGCAACTGGCGACTTCACCGACTTCCCATTGACGCTGGTAGCACCCCAACAGCGGACCAGTGCCTCTTCTCCCTTTATCCCGGTGCTGACAGTAATTGCATCCTGTGCCTGCTTCCCCCGATTACGTTCGGTTGAAGCTCCGGAAGGAGGGCGACAAACGAAGGTTGGAAGGCCAAAAGATGGAGGGTCGTGTGCGCAAAAACTTCCCTTCCGGTACCGGGAATCGAACCCGGGCCTCCTGGGTGAAAGCCAGGTATCCTAGCCACTAGACCACACCGGATTTGCTCGAGAAACGTGAGATTTACTCCCTCTCTTCTCGCATTTCGTGCTCAATCCGGACTCAGTGTTGTTCTCTGTTTGCGAGCATTTTTGCGCGTGCAGACTGGCATGGCGCACAGCTCGAAACTGTCTATTCATTGCTGTTTGCATCATATTTCACTCATAACAGGGGAGGAGAATGATCAAAGTTGTACCTTGCCATAATTGGAAGTAAACATTGTGACGCTGAGGCGTGGACTCCTTGTGGATAACAAACGACAATTAAGTTCGTTCGCTAGCAATAGCAACGCCGTTAATTCAGCCGTGATGTACAGCAAATTAAATGCCCCGGGTGAGGATCGAACTCACGACCTTAAGATTATGAGACTTACGCGCTACCTACTGCGCTACCGAGGCTCGTTGCAACCATCATCCCAGGAATCTTGGTAAGTCTCACATATTAGAGATAGACAGTTTGCGCTTTCTCAGGAATCTGTTGTGTCGCTACGCGTGCTTTCCCGACTTGCTAGAGTAAACTGCTGCCGCAGCTTTTTTAACGACGGAAAGCAGCACTGCCTGAGGTTACAGTACATCGCCCTTGCGGCACCTGAACACAGCGGCCTGTAGGGCCAGGCCGACGCTGGAGTTCAGTAACAGCACGCGGCCGTCCAAGTAGGGTCTCTTGCGTGCTGCATGTTTGGTTCTTCTCACAGCGAATCCTGCTATACATTCCTGAGGCTGGCGCACCTCAAGCGAGCAATCGGCGCGGCAGCACTATAGCGAGAACAGCAAAACGATGCATCGGCCGGGAATCGAAGCCGGGCCGCCCGCGTGGTAGTCGAACAACCTACCACTTTTTTAGTTGTTGTTCTCATTTTGTTAGTTGCATTTGTTGGGGGCGGACGTCCGATGACGTCCGTGCTTCCCGAGCATATTCCCGAGCAGCTGTCTGCAGGGAAAGTGGGATTGCCACCCAGCGACGTCGGATACAACCGAAAAAAGTGCTACACACGCGGAGTCCCCCACTACACTGCCTCAAAGCGACCGCTCGTCACTATTGTGTGAGTAACGTTGCGGCCGCGGCGACGAGCCTTGCCCAAAGACGCAGCGTGCGTGGAGGCGCTGCCCGAATGCACCCTCCTACCTCGTAAAGCGTCTACAGCTACTATCACCGTGGGCCACTGCCGGCGGGCGGGAAGCCGACACAGCGCGGCGTTGCGAGCAGCGGCTGTGCGGTGGTAGTGTAATGGTGAGCATAGTTGCCTTCCGAGCAGTTGAGCCGCGTTCGATTCCCGGCCACCGCAACGGGCGCAAATCTATGCGTATGAGTATGTGAGCCACGTGCTGTTGAATTAACGTTTTCTTTCCGTCGTCGCTCCACGCAGGCCATCCTGTAGTATGTCCCGACTTGTCCCGACTTTGCTCGGCTGACGCGAAAGCTGACGCTTGGAATTCGCCCTTATCAAAAGGACAGGCGCTATAAACGACTGTGAGAGGTGAGGTGTAGCGAGGTACCAAAACGACAGGCAAACTGCGAAATTTTCTGCTCTCTCTTCTGAAACAAAAAATAAAAAAACCGACGCAGTCGGTAGGACTCGAACCTACGCTCCCACAGGGAATCTGATTTCTAGTCAGACGCCTTAACCACTCGGCCACGACTGCTCGTAGCTAAAGCTTCCCTCGAATCGTGAAAAATGCAACCGGTCTGCGCAGAATGTTGACAGGAAACGAACTCGGTGCACTGATTACGGCAGGGCTACCAGCGCTACGAGACGAGCCATTACGGAAGCGTTAAAATCTTCGCCCGAACAGGGATTCGAACCCTGGACACTTAGGTTAAAAGCCTAATGCTCTACCGACTGAGCTATCCGGGCTCACGCTTGTTGTGCATGGAGCGACTGCAAGCAATGTGAATAACTGGAACGCGTGTGTAGGCGTACTACGGTAATTGCTGGCTTCTGGCGCAACTGGCGACTTCACCGACTTCCCATTGACGCTGGTAGCACCCCAACAGCGGACCAGTGCCTCTTCTCCCTTTATCCCGGTGCTGACAGTAATTGCATCCTGTGCCTGCTTCCCCCGATTACGTTCGGTTGAAGCTCCGGAAGGAGGGCGACAAACGAAGGTTGGAAGGCCAAAAGATGGAGGGTCGTGTGCGCAAAAACTTCCCTTCCGGTACCGGGAATCGAACCCGGGCCTCCTGGGTGAAAGCCAGGTATCCTAGCCACTAGACCACACCGGATTTGCTCGAGAAACGTGAGATTTACTCCCTCTCTTCTCGCATTTCGTGCTCAATCCGGACTCAGTGTTGTTCTCTGTTTGCGAGCATTTTTGCGCGTGCAGACTGGCATGGCGCACAGCTCGAAACTGTCTATTCATTGCTGTTTGCATCATATTTCACTCATAACAGGGGAGGAGAATGATCAAAGTTGTACCTTGCCATAATTGGAAGTAAACATTGTGACGCTGAGGCGTGGACTCCTTGTGGATAACAAACGACAATTAAGTTCGTTCGCTAGCAATAGCAACGCCGTTAATTCAGCCGTGATGTACAGCAAATTAAATGCCCCGGGTGAGGATCGAACTCACGACCTTAAGATTATGAGACTTACGCGCTACCTACTGCGCTACCGAGGCTCGTTGCAACCATCATCCCAGGAATCTTGGTAAGTCTCACATATTAGAGATAGACAGTTTGCGCTTTCTCAGGAATCTGTTGTGTCGCTACGCGTGCTTTCCCGACTTGCTAGAGTAAACTGCTGCCGCAGCTTTTTTAACGACGGAAAGCAGCACTGCCTGAGGTTACAGTACATCGCCCTTGCGGCACCTGAACACAGCGGCCTGTAGGGCCAGGCCGACGCTGGAGTTCAGTAACAGCACGCGGCCGTCCAAGTAGGGTCTCTTGCGTGCTGCATGTTTGGTTCTTCTCACAGCGAATCCTGCTATACATTCCTGAGGCTGGCGCACCTCAAGCGAGCAATCGGCGCGGCAGCACTATAGCGAGAACAGCAAAACGATGCATCGGCCGGGAATCGAAGCCGGGCCGCCCGCGTGGTAGTCGAACAACCTACCACTTTTTTAGTTGTTGTTCTCATTTTGTTAGTTGCATTTGTTGGGGGCGGACGTCCGATGACGTCCGTGCTTCCCGAGCATATTCCCGAGCAGCTGTCTGCAGGGAAAGTGGGATTGCCACCCAGCGACGTCGGATACAACCGAAAAAAGTGCTACACACGCGGAGTCCCCCACTACACTGCCTCAAAGCGACCGCTCGTCACTATTGTGTGAGTAACGTTGCGGCCGCGGCGACGAGCCTTGCCCAAAGACGCAGCGTGCGTGGAGGCGCTGCCCGAATGCACCCTCCTACCTCGTAAAGCGTCTACAGCTACTATCACCGTGGGCCACTGCCGGCGGGCGGGAAGCCGACACAGCGCGGCGTTGCGAGCAGCGGCTGTGCGGTGGTAGTGTAATGGTGAGCATAGTTGCCTTCCGAGCAGTTGAGCCGCGTTCGATTCCCGGCCACCGCAACGGGCGCAAATCTATGCGTATGAGTATGTGAGCCACGTGCTGTTGAATTAACGTTTTCTTTCCGTCGTCGCTCCACGCAGGCCATCCTGTAGTATGTCCCGACTTGTCCCGACTTTGCTCGGCTGACGCGAAAGCTGACGCTTGGAATTCGCCCTTATCAAAAGGACAGGCGCTATAAACGACTGTGAGAGGTGAGGTGTAGCGAGGTACCAAAACGACAGGCAAACTGCGAAATTTTCTGCTCTCTCTTCTGAAACAAAAAATAAAAAAACCGACGCAGTCGGTAGGACTCGAACCTACGCTCCCACAGGGAATCTGATTTCTAGTCAGACGCCTTAACCACTCGGCCACGACTGCTCGTAGCTAAAGCTTCCCTCGAATCGTGAAAAATGAAACCGGTCTGCGCAGAATGTTGACAGGAAACGAACTCGGTGCACTGATTACGGCAGGGCTACCAGCGCTACGAGACGAGCCATTACGGAAGCGTTAAAATCTTCGCCCGAACAGGGATTCGAACCCTGGACACTTAGGTTAAAAGCCTAATGCTCTACCGACTGAGCTATCCGGGCTCACGCTTGTTGTGCATGGAGCGACTGCAAGCAATGTGAATAACTGGAACGCGTGTGTAGGCGTACTACGGTAATTGCTGGCTTCTGGCGCAACTGGCGACTTCACCGACTTCCCACTGACGCTGGTAGCACCCCAACAGCGGACCAGTGCCTCTTCTCCCTTTATCCCGGTGCTGACAGTAATTGCATCCTGTGCCTGCTTCCCCCGATTACGTTCGGTTGAAGCTCCGGAAGGAGGGCGACAAACGAAGGTTGGAAGGCCAAAAGATGGAGGGTCGTGTGCGCAAAAACTTCCCTTCCGGTACCGGGAATCGAACCCGGGCCTCCTGGGTGAAAGCCAGGTATCCTAGCCACTAGACCACACCGGATTTGCTCGAGAAACGTGAGATTTACTCCCTCTCTTCTCGCATTTCGTGCTCAATCCGGACTCAGTGTTGTTCTCTGTTTGCGAGCATTTTTGCGCGTGCAGACTGGCATGGCGCACAGCTCGAAACTGTCTATTCATTGCTGTTTGCATCATATTTCACTCATAACAGGGGAGGAGAATGATCAAAGTTGTACCTTGCCATAATTGGAAGTAAACATTGTGACGCTGAGGCGTGGACTCCTTGTGGATAACAAACGACAATTAAGTTCGTTCGCTAGCAATAGCAACGCCGTTAATTCAGCCGTGATGTACAGCAAATTAAATGCCCCGGGTGAGGATCGAACTCACGACCTTAAGATTATGAGACTTACGCGCTACCTACTGCGCTACCGAGGCTCGTTGCAACCATCATCCCAGGAATCTTGGTAAGTCTCACATATTAGAGATAGACAGTTTGCGCTTTCTCAGGAATCTGTTGTGTCGCTACGCGTGCTTTCCCGACTTGCTAGAGTAAACTGCTGCCGCAGCTTTTTTAACGACGGAAAGCAGCACTGCCTGAGGTTACAGTACATCGCCCTTGCGGCACCTGAACACAGCGGCCTGTAGGGCCAGGCCGACGCTGGAGTTCAGTAACAGCACGCGGCCGTCCAAGTAGGGTCTCTTGCGTGCTGCATGTTTGGTTCTTCTCACAGCGAATCCTGCTATACATTCCTGAGGCTGGCGCACCTCAAGCGAGCAATCGGCGCGGCAGCACTATAGCGAGAACAGCAAAACGATGCATCGGCCGGGAATCGAAGCCGGGCCGCCCGCGTGGTAGTCGAACAACCTACCACTTTTTTAGTTGTTGTTCTCATTTTGTTAGTTGCATTTGTTGGGGGCGGACGTCCGATGACGTCCGTGCTTCCCGAGCATATTCCCGAGCAGCTGTCTGCAGGGAAAGTGGGATTGCCACCCAGCGACGTCGGATACAACCGAAAAAAGTGCTACACACGCGGAGTCCCCCACTACACTGCCTCAAAGCGACCGCTCGTCACTATTGTGTGAGTAACGTTGCGGCCGCGGCGACGAGCCTTGCCCAAAGACGCAGCGTGCGTGGAGGCGCTGCCCGAATGCACCCTCCTACCTCGTAAAGCGTCTACAGCTACTATCACCGTGGGCCACTGCCGGCGGGCGGGAAGCCGACACAGCGCGGCGTTGCGAGCAGCGGCTGTGCGGTGGTAGTGTAATGGTGAGCATAGTTGCCTTCCGAGCAGTTGAGCCGCGTTCGATTCCCGGCCACCGCAACGGGCGCAAATCTATGCGTATGAGTATGTGAGCCACGTGCTGTTGAATTAACGTTTTCTTTCCGTCGTCGCTCCACGCAGGCCATCCTGTAGTATGTCCCGACTTGTCCCGACTTTGCTCGGCTGACGCGAAAGCTGACGCTTGGAATTCGCCCTTATCAAAAGGACAGGCGCTATAAACGACTGTGAGAGGTGAGGTGTAGCGAGGTACCAAAACGACAGGCAAACTGCGAAATTTTCTGCTCTCTCTTCTGAAACAAAAAATAAAAAAACCGACGCAGTCGGTAGGACTCGAACCTACGCTCCCACAGGGAATCTGATTTCTAGTCAGACGCCTTAACCACTCGGCCACGACTGCTCGTAGCTAAAGCTTCCCTCGAATCGTGAAAAATGCAACCGGTCTGCGCAGAATGTTGACAGGAAACGAACTCGGTGCACTGATTACGGCAGGGCTACCAGCGCTACGAGACGAGCCATTACGGAAGCGTTAAAATCTTCGCCCGAACAGGGATTCGAACCCTGGACACTTAGGTTAAAAGCCTAATGCTCTACCGACTGAGCTATCCGGGCTCACGCTTGTTGTGCATGGAGCGACTGCAAGCAATGTGAATAACTGGAACGCGTGTGTAGGCGTACTACGGTAATTGCTGGCTTCTGGCGCAACTGGCGACTTCACCGACTTCCCATTGACGCTGGTAGCACCCCAACAGCGGACCAGTGCCTCTTCTCCCTTTATCCCGGTGCTGACAGTAATTGCATCCTGTGCCTGCTTCCCCCGATTACGTTCGGTTGAAGCTCCGGAAGGAGGGCGACAAACGAAGGTTGGAAGGCCAAAAGATGGAGGGTCGTGTGCGCAAAAACTTCCCTTCCGGTACCGGGAATCGAACCCGGGCCTCCTGGGTGAAAGCCAGGTATCCTAGCCACTAGACCACACCGGATTTGCTCGAGAAACGTGAGATTTACTCCCTCTCTTCTCGCATTTCGTGCTCAATCCGGACTCAGTGTTGTTCTCTGTTTGCGAGCATTTTTGCGCGTGCAGACTGGCATGGCGCACAGCTCGAAACTGTCTATTCATTGCTGTTTGCATCATATTTCACTCATAACAGGGGAGGAGAATGATCAAAGTTGTACCTTGCCATAATTGGAAGTAAACATTGTGACGCTGAGGCGTGGACTCCTTGTGGATAACAAACGACAATTAAGTTCGTTCGCTAGCAATAGCAACGCCGTTAATTCAGCCGTGATGTACAGCAAATTAAATGCCCCGGGTGAGGATCGAACTCACGACCTTAAGATTATGAGACTTACGCGCTACCTACTGCGCTACCGAGGCTCGTTGCAACCATCATCCCAGGAATCTTGGTAAGTCTCACATATTAGAGATAGACAGTTTGCGCTTTCTCAGGAATCTGTTGTGTCGCTACGCGTGCTTTCCCGACTTGCTAGAGTAAACTGCTGCCGCAGCTTTTTTAACGACGGAAAGCAGCACTGCCTGAGGTTACAGTACATCGCCCTTGCGGCACCTGAACACAGCGGCCTGTAGGGCCAGGCCGACGCTGGAGTTCAGTAACAGCACGCGGCCGTCCAAGTAGGGTCTCTTGCGTGCTGCATGTTTGGTTCTTCTCACAGCGAATCCTGCTATACATTCCTGAGGCTGGCGCACCTCAAGCGAGCAATCGGCGCGGCAGCACTATAGCGAGAACAGCAAAACGATGCATCGGCCGGGAATCGAAGCCGGGCCGCCCGCGTGGTAGTCGAACAACCTACCACTTTTTTAGTTGTTGTTCTCATTTTGTTAGTTGCATTTGTTGGGGGCGGACGTCCGATGACGTCCGTGCTTCCCGAGCATATTCCCGAGCAGCTGTCTGCAGGGAAAGTGGGATTGCCACCCAGCGACGTCGGATACAACCGAAAAAAGTGCTACACACGCGGAGTCCCCCACTACACTGCCTCAAAGCGACCGCTCGTCACTATTGTGTGAGTAACGTTGCGGCCGCGGCGACGAGCCTTGCCCAAAGACGCAGCGTGCGTGGAGGCGCTGCCCGAATGCACCCTCCTACCTCGTAAAGCGTCTACAGCTACTATCACCGTGGGCCACTGCCGGCGGGCGGGAAGCCGACACAGCGCGGCGTTGCGAGCAGCGGCTGTGCGGTGGTAGTGTAATGGTGAGCATAGTTGCCTTCCGAGCAGTTGAGCCGCGTTCGATTCCCGGCCACCGCAACGGGCGCAAATCTATGCGTATGAGTATGTGAGCCACGTGCTGTTGAATTAACGTTTTCTTTCCGTCGTCGCTCCACGCAGGCCATCCTGTAGTATGTCCCGACTTGTCCCGACTTTGCTCGGCTGACGCGAAAGCTGACGCTTGGAATTCGCCCTTATCAAAAGGACAGGCGCTATAAACGACTGTGAGAGGTGAGGTGTAGCGAGGTACCAAAACGACAGGCAAACTGCGAAATTTTCTGCTCTCTCTTCTGAAACAAAAAATAAAAAAACCGACGCAGTCGGTAGGACTCGAACCTACGCTCCCACAGGGAATCTGATTTCTAGTCAGACGCCTTAACCACTCGGCCACGACTGCTCGTAGCTAAAGCTTCCCTCGAATCGTGAAAAATGCAACCGGTCTGCGCAGAATGTTGACAGGAAACGAACTCGGTGCACTGATTACGGCAGGGCTACCAGCGCTACGAGACGAGCCATTACGGAAGCGTTAAAATCTTCGCCCGAACAGGGATTCGAACCCTGGACACTTAGGTTAAAAGCCTAATGCTCTACCGACTG
The DNA here is from genome assembly GCF_023864275.1 of Schistocerca cancellata. Lineage (NCBI taxonomy): Eukaryota > Metazoa > Arthropoda > Insecta > Orthoptera > Acrididae > Schistocerca > Schistocerca cancellata. Next base: position 333,186 of record NW_026046428.1, on the reverse strand, counting down.
AGCTATCCGGGCTCACGCTTGTTGTGCATGGAGCGACTGCAAGCAATGTGAATAACTGGAACGCGTGTGTAGGCGTACTACGGTAATTGCTGGCTTCTGGCGCAACTGGCGACTTCACCGACTTCCCACTGACGCTGGTAGCACCCCAACAGCGGACCAGTGCCTCTTCTCCCTTTATCCCGGTGCTGACAGTAATTGCATCCTGTGCCTGCTTCCCCCGATTACGTTCGGTTGAAGCTCCGGAAGGAGGGCGACAAACGAAGGTTGGAAGGCCAAAAGATGGAGGGTCGTGTGCGCAAAAACTTCCCTTCCGGTACCGGGAATCGAACCCGGGCCTCCTGGGTGAAAGCCAGGTATCCTAGCCACTAGACCACACCGGATTTGCTCGAGAAACGTGAGATTTACTCCCTCTCTTCTCGCATTTCGTGCTCAATCCGGACTCAGTGTTGTTCTCTGTTTGCGAGCATTTTTGCGCGTGCAGACTGGCATGGCGCACAGCTCGAAACTGTCTATTCATTGCTGTTTGCATCATATTTCACTCATAACAGGGGAGGAGAATGATCAAAGTTGTACCTTGCCATAATTGGAAGTAAACATTGTGACGCTGAGGCGTGGACTCCTTGTGGATAACAAACGACAATTAAGTTCGTTCGCTAGCAATAGCAACGCCGTTAATTCAGCCGTGATGTACAGCAAATTAAATGCCCCGGGTGAGGATCGAACTCACGACCTTAAGATTATGAGACTTACGCGCTACCTACTGCGCTACCGAGGCTCGTTGCAACCATCATCCCAGGAATCTTGGTAAGTCTCACATATTAGAGATAGACAGTTTGCGCTTTCTCAGGAATCTGTTGTGTCGCTACGCGTGCTTTCCCGACTTGCTAGAGTAAACTGCTGCCGCAGCTTTTTTAACGACGGAAAGCAGCACTGCCTGAGGTTACAGTACATCGCCCTTGCGGCACCTGAACACAGCGGCCTGTAGGGCCAGGCCGACGCTGGAGTTCAGTAACAGCACGCGGCCGTCCAAGTAGGGTCTCTTGCGTGCTGCATGTTTGGTTCTTCTCACAGCGAATCCTGCTATACATTCCTGAGGCTGGCGCACCTCAAGCGAGCAATCGGCGCGGCAGCACTATAGCGAGAACAGCAAAACGATGCATCGGCCGGGAATCGAAGCCGGGCCGCCCGCGTGGTAGTCGAACAACCTACCACTTTTTTAGTTGTTGTTCTCATTTTGTTAGTTGCATTTGTTGGGGGCGGACGTCCGATGACGTCCGTGCTTCCCGAGCATATTCCCGAGCAGCTGTCTGCAGGGAAAGTGGGATTGCCACCCAGCGACGTCGGATACAACCGAAAAAAGTGCTACACACGCGGAGTCCCCCACTACACTGCCTCAAAGCGACCGCTCGTCACTATTGTGTGAGTAACGTTGCGGCCGCGGCGACGAGCCTTGCCCAAAGACGCAGCGTGCGTGGAGGCGCTGCCCGAATGCACCCTCCTACCTCGTAAAGCGTCTACAGCTACTATCACCGTGGGCCACTGCCGGCGGGCGGGAAGCCGACACAGCGCGGCGTTGCGAGCAGCGGCTGTGCGGTGGTAGTGTAATGGTGAGCATAGTTGCCTTCCGAGCAGTTGAGCCGCGTTCGATTCCCGGCCACCGCAACGGGCGCAAATCTATGCGTATGAGTATGTGAGCCACGTGCTGTTGAATTAACGTTTTCTTTCCGTCGTCGCTCCACGCAGGCCATCCTGTAGTATGTCCCGACTTGTCCCGACTTTGCTCGGCTGGCGCGAAAGCTGACGCTTGGAATTCGCCCTTATCAAAAGGACAGGCGCTATAAACGACTGTGAGAGGTGAGGTGTAGCGAGGTACCAAAACGACAGGCAAACTGCGAAATTTTCTGCTCTCTCTTCTGAAACAAAAAATAAAAAAACCGACGCAGTCGGTAGGACTCGAACCTACGCTCCCACAGGGAATCTGATTTCTAGTCAGACGCCTTAACCACTCGGCCACGACTGCTCGTAGCTAAAGCTTCCCTCGAATCGTGAAAAATGCAACCGGTCTGCGCAGAATGTTGACAGGAAACGAACTCGGTGCACTGATTACGGCAGGGCTACCAGCGCTACGAGACGAGCCATTACGGAAGCGTTAAAATCTTCGCCCGAACAGGGATTCGAACCCTGGACACTTAGGTTAAAAGCCTAATGCTCTACCGACTGAGCTATCCGGGCTCACGCTTGTTGTGCATGGAGCGACTGCAAGCAATGTGAATAACTGGAACGCGTGTGTAGGCGTACTACGGTAATTGCTGGCTTCTGGCGCAACTGGCGACTTCACCGACTTCCCACTGACGCTGGTAGCACCCCAACAGCGGACCAGTGCCTCTTCTCCCTTTATCCCGGTGCTGACAGTAATTGCATCCTGTGCCTGCTTCCCCCGATTACGTTCGGTTGAAGCTCCGGAAGGAGGGCGACAAACGAAGGTTGGAAGGCCAAAAGATGGAGGGTCGTGTGCGCAAAAACTTCCCTTCCGGTACCGGGAATCGAACCCGGGCCTCCTGGGTGAAAGCCAGGTATCCTAGCCACTAGACCACACCGGATTTGCTCGAGAAACGTGAGATTTACTCCCTCTCTTCTCGCATTTCGTGCTCAATCCGGACTCAGTGTTGTTCTCTGTTTGCGAGCATTTTTGCGCGTGCAGACTGGCATGGCGCACAGCTCGAAACTGTCTATTCATTGCTGTTTGCATCATATTTCACTCATAACAGGGGAGGAGAATGATCAAAGTTGTACCTTGCCATAATTGGAAGTAAACATTGTGACGCTGAGGCGTGGACTCCTTGTGGATAACAAACGACAATTAAGTTCGTTCGCTAGCAATAGCAACGCCGTTAATTCAGCCGTGATGTACAGCAAATTAAATGCCCCGGGTGAGGATCGAACTCACGACCTTAAGATTATGAGACTTACGCGCTACCTACTGCGCTACCGAGGCTCGTTGCAACCATCATCCCAGGAATCTTGGTAAGTCTCACATATTAGAGATAGACAGTTTGCGCTTTCTCAGGAATCTGTTGTGTCGCTACGCGTGCTTTCCCGACTTGCTAGAGTAAACTGCTGCCGCAGCTTTTTTAACGACGGAAAGCAGCACTGCCTGAGGTTACAGTACATCGCCCTTGCGGCACCTGAACACAGCGGCCTGTAGGGCCAGGCCGACGCTGGAGTTCAGTAACAGCACGCGGCCGTCCAAGTAGGGTCTCTTGCGTGCTGCATGTTTGGTTCTTCTCACAGCGAATCCTGCTATACATTCCTGAGGCTGGCGCACCTCAAGCGAGCAATCGGCGCGGCAGCACTATAGCGAGAACAGCAAAACGATGCATCGGCCGGGAATCGAAGCCGGGCCGCCCGCGTGGTAGTCGAACAACCTACCACTTTTTTAGTTGTTGTTCTCATTTTGTTAGTTGCATTTGTTGGGGGCGGACGTCCGATGACGTCCGTGCTTCCCGAGCATATTCCCGAGCAGCTGTCTGCAGGGAAAGTGGGATTGCCACCCAGCGACGTCGGATACAACCGAAAAAAGTGCTACACACGCGGAGTCCCCCACTACACTGCCTCAAAGCGACCGCTCGTCACTATTGTGTGAGTAACGTTGCGGCCGCGGCGACGAGCCTTGCCCAAAGATGCAGCGTGCGTGGAGGCGCTGCCCGAATGCACCCTCCTACCTCGTAAAGCGTCTACAGCTACTATCACCGTGGGCCACTGCCGGCGGGCGGGAAGCCGACACAGCGCGGCGTTGCGAGCAGCGGCTGTGCGGTGGTAGTGTAATGGTGAGCATAGTTGCCTTCCGAGCAGTTGAGCCGCGTTCGATTCCCGGCCACCGCAACGGGCGCAAATCTATGCGTATGAGTATGTGAGCCACGTGCTGTTGAATTAACGTTTTCTTTCCGTCGTCGCTCCACGCAGGCCATCCTGTAGTATGTCCCGACTTGTCCCGACTTTGCTCGGCTGGCGCGAAAGCTGACGCTTGGAATTCGCCCTTATCAAAAGGACAGGCGCTATAAACGACTGTGAGAGGTGAGGTGTAGCGAGGTACCAAAACGACAGGCAAACTGCGAAATTTTCTGCTCTCTCTTCTGAAACAAAAAATAAAAAAACCGACGCAGTCGGTAGGACTCGAACCTACGCTCCCACAGGGAATCTGATTTCTAGTCAGACGCCTTAACCACTCGGCCACGACTGCTCGTAGCTAAAGCTTCCCTCGAATCGTGAAAAATGGAACCGGTCTGCGCAGAATGTTGACAGGAAACGAACTCGGTGCACTGATTACGGCAGGGCTACCAGCGCTACGAGACGAGCCATTACGGAAGCGTTAAAATCTTCGCCCGAACAGGGATTCGAACCCTGGACACTTAGGTTAAAAGCCTAATGCTCTACCGACTGAGCTATCCGGGCTCACGCTTGTTGTGCATGGAGCGACTGCAAGCAATGTGAATAACTGGAACGCGTGTGTAGGCGTACTACGGTAATTGCTGGCTTCTGGCGCAACTGGCGACTTCACCGACTTCCCACTGACGCTGGTAGCACCCCAACAGCGGACCAGTGCCTCTTCTCCCTTTATCCCGGTGCTGACAGTAATTGCATCCTGTGCCTGCTTCCCCCGATTACGTTCGGTTGAAGCTCCGGAAGGAGGGCGACAAACGAAGGTTGGAAGGCCAAAAGATGGAGGGTCGTGTGCGCAAAAACTTCCCTTCCGGTACCGGGAATCGAACCCGGGCCTCCTGGGTGAAAGCCAGGTATCCTAGCCACTAGACCACACCGGATTTGCTCGAGAAACGTGAGATTTACTCCCTCTCTTCTCGCATTTCGTGCTCAATCCGGACTCAGTGTTGTTCTCTGTTTGCGAGCATTTTTGCGCGTGCAGACTGGCATGGCGCACAGCTCGAAACTGTCTATTCATTGCTGTTTGCATCATATTTCACTCATAACAGGGGAGGAGAATGATCAAAGTTGTACCTTGCCATAATTGGAAGTAAACATTGTGACGCTGAGGCGTGGACTCCTTGTGGATAACAAACGACAATTAAGTTCGTTCGCTAGCAATAGCAACGCCGTTAATTCAGCCGTGATGTACAGCAAATTAAATGCCCCGGGTGAGGATCGAACTCACGACCTTAAGATTATGAGACTTACGCGCTACCTACTGCGCTACCGAGGCTCGTTGCAACCATCATCCCAGGAATCTTGGTAAGTCTCACATATTAGAGATAGACAGTTTGCGCTTTCTCAGGAATCTGTTGTGTCGCTACGCGTGCTTTCCCGACTTGCTAGAGTAAACTGCTGCCGCAGCTTTTTTAACGACGGAAAGCAGCACTGCCTGAGGTTACAGTACATCGCCCTTGCGGCACCTGAACACAGCGGCCTGTAGGGCCAGGCCGACGCTGGAGTTCAGTAACAGCACGCGGCCGTCCAAGTAGGGTCTCTTGCGTGCTGCATGTTTGGTTCTTCTCACAGCGAATCCTGCTATACATTCCTGAGGCTGGCGCACCTCAAGCGAGCAATCGGCGCGGCAGCACTATAGCGAGAACAGCAAAACGATGCATCGGCCGGGAATCGAAGCCGGGCCGCCCGCGTGGTAGTCGAACAACCTACCACTTTTTTAGTTGTTGTTCTCATTTTGTTAGTTGCATTTGTTGGGGGCGGACGTCCGATGACGTCCGTGCTTCCCGAGCATATTCCCGAGCAGCTGTCTGCAGGGAAAGTGGGATTGCCACCCAGCGACGTCGGATACAACCGAAAAAAGTGCTACACACGCGGAGTCCCCCACTACACTGCCTCAAAGCGACCGCTCGTCACTATTGTGTGAGTAACGTTGCGGCCGCGGCGACGAGCCTTGCCCAAAGACGCAGCGTGCGTGGAGGCGCTGCCCGAATGCACCCTCCTACCTCGTAAAGCGTCTACAGCTACTATCACCGTGGGCCACTGCCGGCGGGCGGGAAGCCGACACAGCGCGGCGTTGCGAGCAGCGGCTGTGCGGTGGTAGTGTAATGGTGAGCATAGTTGCCTTCCGAGCAGTTGAGCCGCGTTCGATTCCCGGCCACCGCAACGGGCGCAAATCTATGCGTATGAGTATGTGAGCCACGTGCTGTTGAATTAACGTTTTCTTTCCGTCGTCGCTCCACGCAGGCCATCCTGTAGTATGTCCCGACTTGTCCCGACTTTGCTCGGCTGGCGCGAAAGCTGACGCTTGGAATTCGCCCTTATCAAAAGGACAGGCGCTATAAACGACTGTGAGAGGTGAGGTGTAGCGAGGTACCAAAACGACAGGCAAACTGCGAAATTTTCTGCTCTCTCTTCTGAAACAAAAAATAAAAAAACCGACGCAGTCGGTAGGACTCGAACCTACGCTCCCACAGGGAATCTGATTTCTAGTCAGACGCCTTAACCACTCGGCCACGACTGCTCGTAGCTAAAGCTTCCCTCGAATCGTGAAAAATGCAACCGGTCTGCGCAGAATGTTGACAGGAAACGAACTCGGTGCACTGATTACGGCAGGGCTACCAGCGCTACGAGACGAGCCATTACGGAAGCGTTAAAATCTTCGCCCGAACAGGGATTCGAACCCTGGACACTTAGGTTAAAAGCCTAATGCTCTACCGACTGAGCTATCCGGGCTCACGCTTGTTGTGCATGGAGCGACTGCAAGCAATGTGAATAACTGGAACGCGTGTGTAGGCGTACTACGGTAATTGCTGGCTTCTGGCGCAACTGGCGACTTCACCGACTTCCCACTGACGCTGGTAGCACCCCAACAGCGGACCAGTGCCTCTTCTCCCTTTATCCCGGTGCTGACAGTAATTGCATCCTGTGCCTGCTTCCCCCGATTACGTTCGGTTGAAGCTCCGGAAGGAGGGCGACAAACGAAGGTTGGAAGGCCAAAAGATGGAGGGTCGTGTGCGCAAAAACTTCCCTTCCGGTACCGGGAATCGAACCCGGGCCTCCTGGGTGAAAGCCAGGTATCCTAGCCACTAGACCACACCGGATTTGCTCGAGAAACGTGAGATTTACTCCCTCTCTTCTCGCATTTCGTGCTCAATCCGGACTCAGTGTTGTTCTCTGTTTGCGAGCATTTTTGCGCGTGCAGACTGGCATGGCGCACAGCTCGAAACTGTCTATTCATTGCTGTTTGCATCATATTTCACTCATAACAGGGGAGGAGAATGATCAAAGTTGTACCTTGCCATAATTGGAAGTAAACATTGTGACGCTGAGGCGTGGACTCCTTGTGGATAACAAACGACAATTAAGTTCGTTCGCTAGCAATAGCAACGCCGTTAATTCAGCCGTGATGTACAGCAAATTAAATGCCCCGGGTGAGGATCGAACTCACGACCTTAAGATTATGAGACTTACGCGCTACCTACTGCGCTACCGAGGCTCGTTGCAACCATCATCCCAGGAATCTTGGTAAGTCTCACATATTAGAGATAGACAGTTTGCGCTTTCTCAGGAATCTGTTGTGTCGCTACGCGTGCTTTCCCGACTTGCTAGAGTAAACTGCTGCCGCAGCTTTTTTAACGACGGAAAGCAGCACTGCCTGAGGTTACAGTACATCGCCCTTGCGGCACCTGAACACAGCGGCCTGTAGGGCCAGGCCGACGCTGGAGTTCAGTAACAGCACGCGGCCGTCCAAGTAGGGTCTCTTGCGTGCTGCATGTTTGGTTCTTCTCACAGCGAATCCTGCTATACATTCCTGAGGCTGGCGCACCTCAAGCGAGCAATCGGCGCGGCAGCACTATAGCGAGAACAGCAAAACGATGCATCGGCCGGGAATCGAAGCCGGGCCGCCCGCGTGGTAGTCGAACAACCTACCACTTTTTTAGTTGTTGTTCTCATTTTGTTAGTTGCATTTGTTGGGGGCGGACGTCCGATGACGTCCGTGCTTCCCGAGCATATTCCCGAGCAGCTGTCTGCAGGGAAAGTGGGATTGCCACCCAGCGACGTCGGATACAACCGAAAAAAGTGCTACACACGCGGAGTCCCCCACTACACTGCCTCAAAGCGACCGCTCGTCACTATTGTGTGAGTAACGTTGCGGCCGCGGCGACGAGCCTTGCCCAAAGATGCAGCGTGCGTGGAGGCGCTGCCCGAATGCACCCTCCTACCTCGTAAAGCGTCTACAGCTACTATCACCGTGGGCCACTGCCGGCGGGCGGGAAGCCGACACAGCGCGGCGTTGCGAGCAGCGGCTGTGCGGTGGTAGTGTAATGGTGAGCATAGTTGCCTTCCGAGCAGTTGAGCCGCGTTCGATTCCCGGCCACCGCAACGGGCGCAAATCTATGCGTATGAGTATGTGAGCCACGTGCTGTTGAATTAACGTTTTCTTTCCGTCGTCGCTCCACGCAGGCCATCCTGTAGTATGTCCCGACTTGTCCCGACTTTGCTCGGCTGGCGCGAAAGCTGACGCTTGGAATTCGCCCTTATCAAAAGGACAGGCGCTATAAACGACTGTGAGAGGTGAGGTGTAGCGAGGTACCAAAACGACAGGCAAACTGCGAAATTTTCTGCTCTCTCTTCTGAAACAAAAAATAAAAAAACCGACGCAGTCGGTAGGACTCGAACCTACGCTCCCACAGGGAATCTGATTTCTAGTCAGACGCCTTAACCACTCGGCCACGACTGCTCGTAGCTAAAGCTTCCCTCGAATCGTGAAAAATGGAACCGGTCTGCGCAGAATGTTGACAGGAAACGAACTCGGTGCACTGATTACGGCAGGGCTACCAGCGCTACGAGACGAGCCATTACGGAAGCGTTAAAATCTTCGCCCGAACAGGGATTCGAACCCTGGACACTTAGGTTAAAAGCCTAATGCTCTACCGACTGAGCTATCCGGGCTCACGCTTGTTGTGCATGGAGCGACTGCAAGCAATGTGAATAACTGGAACGCGTGTGTAGGCGTACTACGGTAATTGCTGGCTTCTGGCGCAACTGGCGACTTCACCGACTTCCCACTGACGCTGGTAGCACCCCAACAGCGGACCAGTGCCTCTTCTCCCTTTATCCCGGTGCTGACAGTAATTGCATCCTGTGCCTGCTTCCCCCGATTACGTTCGGTTGAAGCTCCGGAAGGAGGGCGACAAACGAAGGTTGGAAGGCCAAAAGATGGAGGGTCGTGTGCGCAAAAACTTCCCTTCCGGTACCGGGAATCGAACCCGGGCCTCCTGGGTGAAAGCCAGGTATCCTAGCCACTAGACCACACCGGATTTGCTCGAGAAACGTGAGATTTACTCCCTCTCTTCTCGCATTTCGTGCTCAATCCGGACTCAGTGTTGTTCTCTGTTTGCGAGCATTTTTGCGCGTGCAGACTGGCATGGCGCACAGCTCGAAACTGTCTATTCATTGCTGTTTGCATCATATTTCACTCATAACAGGGGAGGAGAATGATCAAAGTTGTACCTTGCCATAATTGGAAGTAAACATTGTGACGCTGAGGCGTGGACTCCTTGTGGATAACAAACGACAATTAAGTTCGTTCGCTAGCAATAGCAACGCCGTTAATTCAGCCGTGATGTACAGCAAATTAAATGCCCCGGGTGAGGATCGAACTCACGACCTTAAGATTATGAGACTTACGCGCTACCTACTGCGCTACCGAGGCTCGTTGCAACCATCATCCCAGGAATCTTGGTAAGTCTCACATATTAGAGATAGACAGTTTGCGCTTTCTCAGGAATCTGTTGTGTCGCTACGCGTGCTTTCCCGACTTGCTAGAGTAAACTGCTGCCGCAGCTTTTTTAACGACGGAAAGCAGCACTGCCTGAGGTTACAGTACATCGCCCTTGCGGCACCTGAACACAGCGGCCTGTAGGGCCAGGCCGACGCTGGAGTTCAGTAACAGCACGCGGCCGTCCAAGTAGGGTCTCTTGCGTGCTGCATGTTTGGTTCTTCTCACAGCGAATCCTGCTATACATTCCTGAGGCTGGCGCACCTCAAGCGAGCAATCGGCGCGGCAGCACTATAGCGAGAACAGCAAAACGATGCATCGGCCGGGAATCGAAGCCGGGCCGCCCGCGTGGTAGTCGAACAACCTACCACTTTTTTAGTTGTTGTTCTCATTTTGTTAGTTGCATTTGTTGGGGGCGGACGTCCGATGACGTCCGTGCTTCCCGAGCATATTCCCGAGCAGCTGTCTGCAGGGAAAGTGGGATTGCCACCCAGCGACGTCGGATACAACCGAAAAAAGTGCTACACACGCGGAGTCCCCCACTACACTGCCTCAAAGCGACCGCTCGTCACTATTGTGTGAGTAACGTTGCGGCCGCGGCGACGAGCCTTGCCCAAAGACGCAGCGTGCGTGGAGGCGCTGCCCGAATGCACCCTCCTACCTCGTAAAGCGTCTACAGCTACTATCACCGTGGGCCACTGCCGGCGGGCGGGAAGCCGACACAGCGCGGCGTTGCGAGCAGCGGCTGTGCGGTGGTAGTGTAATGGTGAGCATAGTTGCCTTCCGAGCAGTTGAGCCGCGTTCGATTCCCGGCCACCGCAACGGGCGCAAATCTATGCGTATGAGTATGTGAGCCACGTGCTGTTGAATTAACGTTTTCTTTCCGTCGTCGCTCCACGCAGGCCATCCTGTAGTATGTCCCGACTTGTCCCGACTTTGCTCGGCTGGCGCGAAAGCTGACGCTTGGAATTCGCCCTTATCAAAAGGACAGGCGCTATAAACGACTGTGAGAGGTGAGGTGTAGCGAGGTACCAAAACGACAGGCAAACTGCGAAATTTTCTGCTCTCTCTTCTGAAACAAAAAATAAAAAAACCGACGCAGTCGGTAGGACTCGAACCTACGCTCCCACAGGGAATCTGATTTCTAGTCAGACGCCTTAACCACTCGGCCACGACTGCTCGTAGCTAAAGCTTCCCTCGAATCGTGAAAAATGCAACCGGTCTGCGCAGAATGTTGACAGGAAACGAACTCGGTGCACTGATTACGGCAGGGCTACCAGCGCTACGAGACGAGCCATTACGGAAGCGTTAAAATCTTCGCCCGAACAGGGATTCGAACCCTGGACACTTAGGTTAAAAGCCTAATGCTCTACCGACTGAGCTATCCGGGCTCACGCTTGTTGTGCATGGAGCGACTGCAAGCAATGTGAATAACTGGAAGGCGTGTGTAGGCGTACTACGGTAATTGCTGGCTTCTGGCGCAACTGGCGACTTCACCGACTTCCCACTGACGCTGGTAGCACCCCAACAGCGGACCAGTGCCTCTTCTCCCTTTATCCCGGTGCTGACAGTAATTGCATCCTGTGCCTGCTTCCCCCGATTACGTTCGGTTGAAGCTCCGGAAGGAGGGCGACAAACGAAGGTTGGAAGGCCAAAAGATGGAGGGTCGTGTGAGCAAGAACTTCCCTTCCGGTACCGGGAATCGAACCCGGGCCTCCTGGGTGAAAGCCAGGTATCCTAGCCACTAGACCACACCGGATTTGCTCGAGAAACGTGAGATTTACTCCCTCTCTTCTCGCATTTCGTGCTCAATCCGGACTCAGTGTTGTTCTCTGTTTGCGAGCATTTTTGCGCGTGCAGACTGGCATGGCGCACAGCTCGAAACTGTCTATTCATTGCTGTTTGCATCATATTTCACTCATAACAGGGGAGGAGAATGATCAAAGTTGTACCTTGCCATAATTGGAAGTAAACATTGTGACGCTGAGGCGTGGACTCCTTGTGGATAACAAACGACAATTAAGTTCGTTCGCTAGCAATAGCAACGCCGTTAATTCAGCCGTGATGTACAGCAAATTAAATGCCCCGGGTGAGGATCGAACTCACGACCTTAAGATTATGAGACTTACGCGCTACCTACTGCGCTACCGAGGCTCGTTGCAACCATCATCCCAGGAATCTTGGTAAGTCTCACATATTAGAGATAGACAGTTTGCGCTTTCTCAGGAATCTGTTGTGTCGCTACGCGTGCTTTCCCGACTTGCTAGAGTAAACTGCTGCCGCAGCTTTTTTAACGACGGAAAGCAGCACTGCCTGAGGTTACAGTACATCGCCCTTGCGGCACCTGAACACAGCGGCCTGTAGGGCCAGGCCGACGCTGGAGTTCAGTAACAGCACGCGGCCGTCCAAGTAGGGTCTCTTGCGTGCTGCATGTTTGGTTCTTCTCACAGCGAATCCTGCTATACATTCCTGAGGCTGGCGCACCTCAAGCGAGCAATCGGCGCGGCAGCACTATAGCGAGAACAGCAAAACGATGCATCGGCCGGGAATCGAAGCCGGGCCGCCCGCGTGGTAGTCGAACAACCTACCACTTTTTTAGTTGTTGTTCTCATTTTGTTAGTTGCATTTGTTGGGGGCGGACGTCCGATGACGTCCGTGCTTCCCGAGCATATTCCCGAGCAGCTGTCTGCAGGGAAAGTGGGATTGCCACCCAGCGACGTCGGATACAACCGAAAAAAGTGCTACACACGCGGAGTCCCCCACTACACTGCCTCAAAGCGACCGCTCGTCACTATTGTGTGAGTAACGTTGCGGCCGCGGCGACGAGCCTTGCCCAAAGACGCAGCGTGCGTGGAGGCGCTGCCCGAATGCACCCTCCTACCTCGTAAAGCGTCTACAGCTACTATCACCGTGGGCCACTGCCGGCGGGCGGGAAGCCGACACAGCGCGGCGTTGCGAGCAGCGGCTGTGCGGTGGTAGTGTAATGGTGAGCATAGTTGCCTTCCGAGCAGTTGAGCCGCGTTCGATTCCCGGCCACCGCAACGGGCGCAAATCTATGCGTATGAGTATGTGAGCCACGTGCTGTTGAATTAACGTTTTCTTTCCGTCGTCGCTCCACGCAGGCCATCCTGTAGTATGTCCCGACTTGTCCCGACTTTGCTCGGCTGGCGCGAAAGCTGACGCTTGGAATTCGCCCTTATCAAAAGGACAGGCGCTATAAACGACTGTGAGAGGTGAGGTGTAGCGAGGTACCAAAACGACAGGCAAACTGCGAAATTTTCTGCTCTCTCTTCTGAAACAAAAAATAAAAAAACCGACGCAGTCGGTAGGACTCGAACCTACGCTCCCACAGGGAATCTGATTTCTAGTCAGACGCCTTAACCACTCGGCCACGACTGCTCGTAGCTAAAGCTTCCCTCGAATCGTGAAAAATGCAACCGGTCTGCGCAGAATGTTGACAGGAAACGAACTCGGTGCACTGATTACGGCAGGGCTACCAGCGCTACGAGACGAGCCATTACGGAAGCGTTAAAATCTTCGCCCGAACAGGGATTCGAACCCTGGACACTTAGGTTAAAAGCCTAATGCTCTACCGACTGAGCTATCCGGGCTCACGCTTGTTGTGCATGGAGCGACTGCAAGCAATGTGAATAACTGGAACGCGTGTGTAGGCGTACTACGGTAATTGCTGGCTTCTGGCGCAACTGGCGACTTCACCGACTTCCCACTGACGCTGGTAGCACCCCAACAGCGGACCAGTGCCTCTTCTCCCTTTATCCCGGTGCTGACAGTAATTGCATCCTGTGCCTGCTTCCCCCGATTACGTTCGGTTGAAGCTCCGGAAGGAGGGCGACAAACGAAGGTTGGAAGGCCAAAAGATGGAGGGTCGTGTGCGCAAAAACTTCCCTTCCGGTACCGGGAATCGAACCCGGGCCTCCTGGGTGAAAGCCAGGTATCCTAGCCACTAGACCACACCGGATTTGCTCGAGAAACGTGAGATTTACTCCCTCTCTTCTCGCATTTCGTGCTCAATCCGGACTCAGTGTTGTTCTCTGTTTGCGAGCATTTTTGCGCGTGCAGACTGGCATGGCGCACAGCTCGAAACTGTCTATTCATTGCTGTTTGCATCATATTTCACTCATAACAGGGGAGGAGAATGATCAAAGTTGTACCTTGCCATAATTGGAAGTAAACATTGTGACGCTGAGGCGTGGACTCCTTGTGGATAACAAACGACAATTAAGTTCGTTCGCTAGCAATAGCAACGCCGTTAATTCAGCCGTGATGTACAGCAAATTAAATGCCCCGGGTGAGGATCGAACTCACGACCTTAAGATTATGAGACTTACGCGCTACCTACTGCGCTACCGAGGCTCGTTGCAACCATCATCCCAGGAATCTTGGTAAGTCTCACATATTAGAGATAGACAGTTTGCGCTTTCTCAGGAATCTGTTGTGTCGCTACGCGTGCTTTCCCGACTTGCTAGAGTAAACTGCTGCCGCAGCTTTTTTAACGACGGAAAGCAGCACTGCCTGAGGTTACAGTACATCGCCCTTGCGGCACCTGAACACAGCGGCCTGTAGGGCCAGGCCGACGCTGGAGTTCAGTAACAGCACGCGGCCGTCCAAGTAGGGTCTCTTGCGTGCTGCATGTTTGGTTCTTCTCACAGCGAATCCTGCTATACATTCCTGAGGCTGGCGCACCTCAAGCGAGCAATCGGCGCGGCAGCACTATAGCGAGAACAGCAAAACGATGCATCGGCCGGGAATCGAAGCCGGGCCGCCCGCGTGGTAGTCGAACAACCTACCACTTTTTTAGTTGTTGTTCTCATTTTGTTAGTTGCATTTGTTGGGGGCGGACGTCCGATGACGTCCGTGCTTCCCGAGCATATTCCCGAGCAGCTGTCTGCAGGGAAAGTGGGATTGCCACCCAGCGACGTCGGATACAACCGAAAAAAGTGCTACACACGCGGAGTCCCCCACTACACTGCCTCAAAGCGACCGCTCGTCACTATTGTGTGAGTAACGTTGCGGCCGCGGCGACGAGCCTTGCCCAAAGACGCAGCGTGCGTGGAGGCGCTGCCCGAATGCACCCTCCTACCTCGTAAAGCGTCTACAGCTACTATCACCGTGGGCCACTGCCGGCGGGCGGGAAGCCGACACAGCGCGGCGTTGCGAGCAGCGGCTGTGCGGTGGTAGTGTAATGGTGAGCATAGTTGCCTTCCGAGCAGTTGAGCCGCGTTCGATTCCCGGCCACCGCAACGGGCGCAAATCTATGCGTATGAGTATGTGAGCCACGTGCTGTTGAATTAACGTTTTCTTTCCGTCGTCGCTCCACGCAGGCCATCCTGTAGTATGTCCCGACTTGTCCCGACTTTGCTCGGCTGGCGCGAAAGCTGACGCTTGGAATTCGCCCTTATCAAAAGGACAGGCGCTATAAACGACTGTGAGAGGTGAGGTGTAGCGAGGTACCAAAACGACAGGCAAACTGCGAAATTTTCTGCTCTCTCTTCTGAAACAAAAAATAAAAAAACCGACGCAGTCGGTAGGACTCGAACCTACGCTCCCACAGGGAATCTGATTTCTAGTCAGACGCCTTAACCACTCGGCCACGACTGCTCGTAGCTAAAGCTTCCCTCGAATCGTGAAAAATGAAACCGGTCTGCGCAGAATGTTGACAGGAAACGAACTCGGTGCACTGATTACGGCAGGGCTACCAGCGCTACGAGACGAGCCATTACGGAAGCGTTAAAATCTTCGCCCGAACAGGGATTCGAACCCTGGACACTTAGGTTAAAAGCCTAATGCTCTACCGACTGAGCTATCCGGGCTCACGCTTGTTGTGCATGGAGCGACTGCAAGCAATGTGAATAACTGGAACGCGTGTGTAGGCGTACTACGGTAATTGCTGGCTTCTGGCGCAACTGGCGACTTCACCGACTTCCCACTGACGCTGGTAGCACCCCAACAGCGGACCAGTGCCTCTTCTCCCTTTATCCCGGTGCTGACAGTAATTGCATCCTGTGCCTGCTTCCCCCGATTACGTTCGGTTGAAGCTCCGGAAGGAGGGCGACAAACGAAGGTTGGAAGGCCAAAAGATGGAGGGTCGTGTGCGCAAAAACTTCCCTTCCGGTACCGGGAATCGAACCCGGGCCTCCTGGGTGAAAGCCAGGTATCCTAGCCACTAGACCACACCGGATTTGCTCGAGAAACGTGAGATTTACTCCCTCTCTTCTCGCATTTCGTGCTCAATCCGGACTCAGCGTTGTTCTCTGTTTGCGAGCATTTTTGCGCGTGCAGACTGGCATGGCGCACAGCTCGAAACTGTCTATTCATTGCTGTTTGCATCATATTTCACTCATAACAGGGGAGGAGAATGATCAAAGTTGTACCTTGCCATAATTGGAAGTAAACATTGTGACGCTGAGGCGTGGACTCCTTGTGGATAACAAACGACAATTAAGTTCGTTCGCTAGCAATAGCAACGCCGTTAATTCAGCCGTGATGTACAGCAAATTAAATGCCCCGGGTGAGGATCGAACTCACGACCTTAAGATTATGAGACTTACGCGCTACCTACTGCGCTACCGAGGCTCGTTGCAACCATCATCCCAGGAATCTTGGTAAGTCTCACATATTAGAGATAGACAGTTTGCGCTTTCTCAGGAATCTGTTGTGTCGCTACGCGTGCTTTCCCGACTTGCTAGAGTAAACTGCTGCCGCAGCTTTTTTAACGACGGAAAGCAGCACTGCCTGAGGTTACAGTACATCGCCCTTGCGGCACCTGAACACAGCGGCCTGTAGGGCCAGGCCGACGCTGGAGTTCAGTAACAGCACGCGGCCGTCCAAGTAGGGTCTCTTGCGTGCTGCATGTTTGGTTCTTCTCACAGCGAATCCTGCTATACATTCCTGAGGCTGGCGCACCTCAAGCGAGCAATCGGCGCGGCAGCACTATAGCGAGAACAGCAAAACGATGCATCGGCCGGGAATCGAAGCCGGGCCGCCCGCGTGGTAGTCGAACAACCTACCACTTTTTTAGTTGTTGTTCTCATTTTGTTAGTTGCATTTGTTGGGGGCGGACGTCCGATGACGTCCGTGCTTCCCGAGCATATTCCCGAGCAGCTGTCTGCAGGGAAAGTGGGATTGCCACCCAGCGACGTCGGATACAACCGAAAAAAGTGCTACACACGCGGAGTCCCCCACTACACTGCCTCAAAGCGACCGCTCGTCACTATTGTGTGAGTAACGTTGCGGCCGCGGCGACGAGCCTTGCCCAAAGACGCAGCGTGCGTGGAGGCGCTGCCCGAATGCACCCTCCTACCTCGTAAAGCGTCTACAGCTACTATCACCGTGGGCCACTGCCGGCGGGCGGGAAGCCGACACAGCGCGGCGTTGCGAGCAGCGGCTGTGCGGTGGTAGTGTAATGGTGAGCATAGTTGCCTTCCGAGCAGTTGAGCCGCGTTCGATTCCCGGCCACCGCAACGGGCGCAAATCTATGCGTATGAGTATGTGAGCCACGTGCTGTTGAATTAACGTTTTCTTTCCGTCGTCGCTCCACGCAGGCCATCCTGTAGTATGTCCCGACTTGTCCCGACTTTGCTCGGCTGACGCGAAAGCTGACGCTTGGAATTCGCCCTTATCAAAAGGACAGGCGCTATAAACGACTGTGAGAGGTGAGGTGTAGCGAGGTACCAAAACGACAGGCAAACTGCGAAATTTTCTGCTCTCTCTTCTGAAACAAAAAATAAAAAAACCGACGCAGTCGGTAGGACTCGAACCTACGCTCCCACAGGGAATCTGATTTCTAGTCAGACGCCTTAACCACTCGGCCACGACTGCTCGTAGCTAAAGCTTCCCTCGAATCGTGAAAAATGCAACCGGTCTGCGCAGAATGTTGACAGGAAACGAACTCGGTGCACTGATTACGGCAGGGCTACCAGCGCTACGAGACGAGCCATTACGGAAGCGTTAAAATCTTCGCCCGAACAGGGATTCGAACCCTGGACACTTAGGTTAAAAGCCTAATGCTCTACCGACTGAGCTATCCGGGCTCACGCTTGTTGTGCATGGAGCGACTGCAAGCAATGTGAATAACTGGAACGCGTGTGTAGGCGTACTACGGTAATTGCTGGCTTCTGGCGCAACTGGCGACTTCACCGACTTCCCACTGACGCTGGTAGCACCCCAACAGCGGACCAGTGCCTCTTCTCCCTTTATCCCGGTGCTGACAGTAATTGCATCCTGTGCCTGCTTCCCCCGATTACGTTCGGTTGAAGCTCCGGAAGGAGGGCGACAAACGAAGGTTGGAAGGCCAAAAGATGGAGGGTCGTGTGCGCAAAAACTTCCCTTCCGGTACCGGGAATCGAACCCGGGCCTCCTGGGTGAAAGCCAGGTATCCTAGCCACTAGACCACACCGGATTTGCTCGAGAAACGTGAGATTTACTCCCTCTCTTCTCGCATTTCGTGCTCAATCCGGACTCAGTGTTGTTCTCTGTTTGCGAGCATTTTTGCGCGTGCAGACTGGCATGGCGCACAGCTCGAAACTGTCTATTCATTGCTGTTTGCATCATATTTCACTCATAACAGGGGAGGAGAATGATCAAAGTTGTACCTTGCCATAATTGGAAGTAAACATTGTGACGCTGAGGCGTGGACTCCTTGTGGATAACAAACGACAATTAAGTTCGTTCGCTAGCAATAGCAACGCCGTTAATTCAGCCGTGATGTACAGCAAATTAAATGCCCCGGGTGAGGATCGAACTCACGACCTTAAGATTATGAGACTTACGCGCTACCTACTGCGCTACCGAGGCTCGTTGCAACCATCATCCCAGGAATCTTGGTAAGTCTCACATATTAGAGATAGACAGTTTGCGCTTTCTCAGGAATCTGTTGTGTCGCTACGCGTGCTTTCCCGACTTGCTAGAGTAAACTGCTGCCGCAGCTTTTTTAACGACGGAAAGCAGCACTGCCTGAGGTTACAGTACATCGCCCTTGCGGCACCTGAACACAGCGGCCTGTAGGGCCAGGCCGACGCTGGAGTTCAGTAACAGCACGCGGCCGTCCAAGTAGGGTCTCTTGCGTGCTGCATGTTTGGTTCTTCTCACAGCGAATCCTGCTATACATTCCTGAGGCTGGCGCACCTCAAGCGAGCAATCGGCGCGGCAGCACTATAGCGAGAACAGCAAAACGATGCATCGGCCGGGAATCGAAGCCGGGCCGCCCGCGTGGTAGTCGAACAACCTACCACTTTTTTAGTTGTTGTTCTCATTTTGTTAGTTGCATTTGTTGGGGGCGGACGTCCGATGACGTCCGTGCTTCCCGAGCATATTCCCGAGCAGCTGTCTGCAGGGAAAGTGGGATTGCCACCCAGCGACGTCGGATACAACCGAAAAAAGTGCTACACACGCGGAGTCCCCCACTACACTGCCTCAAAGCGACCGCTCGTCACTATTGTGTGAGTAACGTTGCGGCCGCGGCGACGAGCCTTGCCCAAAGACGCAGCGTGCGTGGAGGCGCTGCCCGAATGCACCCTCCTACCTCGTAAAGCGTCTACAGCTACTATCACCGTGGGCCACTGCCGGCGGGCGGGAAGCCGACACAGCGCGGCGTTGCGAGCAGCGGCTGTGCGGTGGTAGTGTAATGGTGAGCATAGTTGCCTTCCGAGCAGTTGAGCCGCGTTCGATTCCCGGCCACCGCAACGGGCGCAAATCTATGCGTATGAGTATGTGAGCCACGTGCTGTTGAATTAACGTTTTCTTTCCGTCGTCGCTCCACGCAGGCCATCCTGTAGTATGTCCCGACTTGTCCCGACTTTGCTCGGCTGACGCGAAAGCTGACGCTTGGATTTCGCCCTTATCAAAAGGACAGGCGCTATAAACGACTGTGAGAGGTGAGGTGTAGCGAGGTACCAAAACGACAGGCAAACTGCGAAATTTTCTGCTCTCTCTTCTGAAACAAAAAATAAAAAAACCGACGCAGTCGGTAGGACTCGAACCTACGCTCCCACAGGGAATCTGATTTCTAGTCAGACGCCTTAACCACTCGGCCACGACTGCTCGTAGCTAAAGCTTCCCTCGAATCGTGAAAAATGCAACCGGTCTGCGCAGAATGTTGACAGGAAACGAACTCGGTGCACTGATTACGGCAGGGCTACCAGCGCTACGAGACGAGCCATTACGGAAGCGTTAAAATCTTCGCCCGAACAGGGATTCGAACCCTGGACACTTAGGTTAAAAGCCTAATGCTCTACCGACTGAGCTATCCGGGCTCACGCTTGTTGTGCATGGAGCGACTGCAAGCAATGTGAATAACTGGAACGCGTGTGTAGGCGTACTACGGTAATTGCTGGCTTCTGGCGCAACTGGCGACTTCACCGACTTCCCACTGACGCTGGTAGCACCCCAACAGCGGACCAGTGCCTCTTCTCCCTTTATCCCGGTGCTGACAGTAATTGCATCCTGTGCCTGCTTCCCCCGATTACGTTCGGTTGAAGCTCCGGAAGGAGGGCGACAAACGAAGGTTGGAAGGCCAAAAGATGGAGGGTCGTGTGCGCAAAAACTTCCCTTCCGGTACCGGGAATCGAACCCGGGCCTCCTGGGTGAAAGCCAGGTATCCTAGCCACTAGACCACACCGGATTTGCTCGAGAAACGTGAGATTTACTCCCTCTCTTCTCGCATTTCGTGCTCAATCCGGACTCAGTGTTGTTCTCTGTTTGCGAGCATTTTTGCGCGTGCAGACTGGCATGGCGCACAGCTCGAAACTGTCTATTCATTGCTGTTTGCATCATATTTCACTCATAACAGGGGAGGAGAATGATCAAAGTTGTACCTTGCCATAATTGGAAGTAAACATTGTGACGCTGAGGCGTGGACTCCTTGTGGATAACAAACGACAATTAAGTTCGTTCGCTAGCAATAGCAACGCCGTTAATTCAGCCGTGATGTACAGCAAATTAAATGCCCCGGGTGAGGATCGAACTCACGACCTTAAGATTATGAGACTTACGCGCTACCTACTGCGCTACCGAGGCTCGTTGCAACCATCATCCCAGGAATCTTGGTAAGTCTCACATATTAGAGATAGACAGTTTGCGCTTTCTCAGGAATCTGTTGTGTCGCTACGCGTGCTTTCCCGACTTGCTAGAGTAAACTGCTGCCGCAGCTTTTTTAACGACGGAAAGCAGCACTGCCTGAGGTTACAGTACATCGCCCTTGCGGCACCTGAACACAGCGGCCTGTAGGGCCAGGCCGACGCTGGAGTTCAGTAACAGCACGCGGCCGTCCAAGTAGGGTCTCTTGCGTGCTGCATGTTTGGTTCTTCTCACAGCGAATCCTGCTATACATTCCTGAGGCTGGCGCACCTCAAGCGAGCAATCGGCGCGGCAGCACTATAGCGAGAACAGCAAAACGATGCATCGGCCGGGAATCGAAGCCGGGCCGCCCGCGTGGTAGTCGAACAACCTACCACTTTTTTAGTTGTTGTTCTCATTTTGTTAGTTGCATTTGTTGGGGGCGGACGTCCGATGACGTCCGTGCTTCCCGAGCATATTCCCGAGCAGCTGTCTGCAGGGAAAGTGGGATTGCCACCCAGCGACGTCGGATACAACCGAAAAAAGTGCTACACACGCGGAGTCCCCCACTACACTGCCTCAAAGCGACCGCTCGTCACTATTGTGTGAGTAACGTTGCGGCCGCGGCGACGAGCCTTGCCCAAAGACGCAGCGTGCGTGGAGGCGCTGCCCGAATGCACCCTCCTACCTCGTAAAGCGTCTACAGCTACTATCACCGTGGGCCACTGCCGGCGGGCGGGAAGCCGACACAGCGCGGCGTTGCGAGCAGCGGCTGTGCGGTGGTAGTGTAATGGTGAGCATAGTTGCCTTCCGAGCAGTTGAGCCGCGTTCGATTCCCGGCCACCGCAACGGGCGCAAATCTATGCGTATGAGTATGTGAGCCACGTGCTGTTGAATTAACGTTTTCTTTCCGTCGTCGCTCCACGCAGGCCATCCTGTAGTATGTCCCGACTTGTCCCGACTTTGCTCGGCTGGCGCGAAAGCTGACGCTTGGAATTCGCCCTTATCAAAAGGACAGGCGCTATAAACGACTGTGAGAGGTGAGGTGTAGCGAGGTACCAAAACGACAGGCAAACTGCGAAATTTTCTGCTCTCTCTTCTGAAACAAAAAATAAAAAAACCGACGCAGTCGGTAGGACTCGAACCTACGCTCCCACAGGGAATCTGATTTCTAGTCAGACGCCTTAACCACTCGGCCACGACTGCTCGTAGCTAAAGCTTCCCTCGAATCGTGAAAAATGCAACCGGTCTGCGCAGAATGTTGACAGGAAACGAACTCGGTGCACTGATTACGGCAGGGCTACCAGCGCTACGAGACGAGCCATTACGGAAGCGTTAAAATCTTCGCCCGAACAGGGATTCGAACCCTGGACACTTAGGTTAAAAGCCTAATGCTCTACCGACTGAGCTATCCGGGCTCACGCTTGTTGTGCATGGAGCGACTGCAAGCAATGTGAATAACTGGAACGCGTGTGTAGGCGTACTACGGTAATTGCTGGCTTCTGGCGCAACTGGCGACTTCACCGACTTCCCACTGACGCTGGTAGCACCCCAACAGCGGACCAGTGCCTCTTCTCCCTTTATCCCGGTGCTGACAGTAATTGCATCCTGTGCCTGCTTCCCCCGATTACGTTCGGTTGAAGCTCCGGAAGGAGGGCGACAAACGAAGGTTGGAAGGCCAAAAGATGGAGGGTCGTGTGCGCAAAAACTTCCCTTCCGGTACCGGGAATCGAACCCGGGCCTCCTGGGTGAAAGCCAGGTATCCTAGCCACTAGACCACACCGGATTTGCTCGAGAAACGTGAGATTTACTCCCTCTCTTCTCGCATTTCGTGCTCAATCCGGACTCAGTGTTGTTCTCTGTTTGCGAGCATTTTTGCGCGTGCAGACTGGCATGGCGCACAGCTCGAAACTGTCTATTCATTGCTGTTTGCATCATATTTCACTCATAACAGGGGAGGAGAATGATCAAAGTTGTACCTTGCCATAATTGGAAGTAAACATTGTGACGCTGAGGCGTGGACTCCTTGTGGATAACAAACGACAATTAAGTTCGTTCGCTAGCAATAGCAACGCCGTTAATTCAGCCGTGATGTACAGCAAATTAAATGCCCCGGGTGAGGATCGAACTCACGACCTTAAGATTATGAGACTTACGCGCTACCTACTGCGCTACCGAGGCTCGTTGCAACCATCATCCCAGGAATCTTGGTAAGTCTCACATATTAGAGATAGACAGTTTGCGCTTTCTCAGGAATCTGTTGTGTCGCTACGCGTGCTTTCCCGACTTGCTAGAGTAAACTGCTGCCGCAGCTTTTTTAACGACGGAAAGCAGCACTGCCTGAGGTTACAGTACATCGCCCTTGCGGCACCTGAACACAGCGGCCTGTAGGGCCAGGCCGACGCTGGAGTTCAGTAACAGCACGCGGCCGTCCAAGTAGGGTCTCTTGCGTGCTGCATGTTTGGTTCTTCTCACAGCGAATCCTGCTATACATTCCTGAGGCTGGCGCACCTCAAGCGAGCAATCGGCGCGGCAGCACTATAGCGAGAACAGCAAAACGATGCATCGGCCGGGAATCGAAGCCGGGCCGCCCGCGTGGTAGTCGAACAACCTACCACTTTTTTAGTTGTTGTTCTCATTTTGTTAGTTGCATTTGTTGGGGGCGGACGTCCGATGACGTCCGTGCTTCCCGAGCATATTCCCGAGCAGCTGTCTGCAGGGAAAGTGGGATTGCCACCCAGCGACGTCGGATACAACCGAAAAAAGTGCTACACACGCGGAGTCCCCCACTACACTGCCTCAAAGCGACCGCTCGTCACTATTGTGTGAGTAACGTTGCGGCCGCGGCGACGAGCCTTGCCCAAAGACGCAGCGTGCGTGGAGGCGCTGCCCGAATGCACCCTCCTACCTCGTAAAGCGTCTACAGCTACTATCACCGTGGGCCACTGCCGGCGGGCGGGAAGCCGACACAGCGCGGCGTTGCGAGCAGCGGCTGTGCGGTGGTAGTGTAATGGTGAGCATAGTTGCCTTCCGAGCAGTTGAGCCGCGTTCGATTCCCGGCCACCGCAACGGGCGCAAATCTATGCGTATGAGTATGTGAGCCACGTGCTGTTGAATTAACGTTTTCTTTCCGTCGTCGCTCCACGCAGGCCATCCTGTAGTATGTCCCGACTTGTCCCGACTTTGCTCGGCTGGCGCGAAAGCTGACGCTTGGAATTCGCCCTTATCAAAAGGACAGGCGCTATAAACGACTGTGAGAGGTGAGGTGTAGCGAGGTACCAAAACGACAGGCAAACTGCGAAATTTTCTGCTCTCTCTTCTGAAACAAAAAATAAAAAAACCGACGCAGTCGGTAGGACTCGAACCTACGCTCCCACAGGGAATCTGATTTCTAGTCAGACGCCTTAACCACTCGGCCACGACTGCTCGTAGCTAAAGCTTCCCTCGAATCGTGAAAAATGCAACCGGTCTGCGCAGAATGTTGACAGGAAACGAACTCGGTGCACTGATTACGGCAGGGCTACCAGCGCTACGAGACGAGCCATTACGGAAGCGTTAAAATCTTCGCCCGAACAGGGATTCGAACCCTGGACACTTAGGTTAAAAGCCTAATGCTCTACCGACTGAGCTATCCGGGCTCACGCTTGTTGTGCATGGAGCGACTGCAAGCAATGTGAATAACTGGAACGCGTGTGTAGGCGTACTACGGTAATTGCTGGCTTCTGGCGCAACTGGCGACTTCACCGACTTCCCACTGACGCTGGTAGCACCCCAACAGCGGACCAGTGCCTCTTCTCCCTTTATCCCGGTGCTGACAGTAATTGCATCCTGTGCCTGCTTCCCCCGATTACGTTCGGTTGAAGCTCCGGAAGGAGGGCGACAAACGAAGGTTGGAAGGCCAAAAGATGGAGGGTCGTGTGCGCAAAAACTTCCCTTCCGGTACCGGGAATCGAACCCGGGCCTCCTGGGTGAAAGCCAGGTATCCTAGCCACTAGACCACACCGGATTTGCTCGAGAAACGTGAGATTTACTCCCTCTCTTCTCGCATTTCGTGCTCAATCCGGACTCAGTGTTGTTCTCTGTTTGCGAGCATTTTTGCGCGTGCAGACTGGCATGGCGCACAGCTCGAAACTGTCTATTCATTGCTGTTTGCATCATATTTCACTCATAACAGGGGAGGAGAATGATCAAAGTTGTACCTTGCCATAATTGGAAGTAAACATTGTGACGCTGAGGCGTGGACTCCTTGTGGATAACAAACGACAATTAAGTTCGTTCGCTAGCAATAGCAACGCCGTTAATTCAGCCGTGATGTACAGCAAATTAAATGCCCCGGGTGAGGATCGAACTCACGACCTTAAGATTATGAGACTTACGCGCTACCTACTGCGCTACCGAGGCTCGTTGCAACCATCATCCCAGGAATCTTGGTAAGTCTCACATATTAGAGATAGACAGTTTGCGCTTTCTCAGGAATCTGTTGTGTCGCTACGCGTGCTTTCCCGACTTGCTAGAGTAAACTGCTGCCGCAGCTTTTTTAACGACGGAAAGCAGCACTGCCTGAGGTTACAGTACATCGCCCTTGCGGCACCTGAACACAGCGGCCTGTAGGGCCAGGCCGACGCTGGAGTTCAGTAACAGCACGCGGCCGTCCAAGTAGGGTCTCTTGCGTGCTGCATGTTTGGTTCTTCTCACAGCGAATCCTGCTATACATTCCTGAGGCTGGCGCACCTCAAGCGAGCAATCGGCGCGGCAGCACTATAGCGAGAACAGCAAAACGATGCATCGGCCGGGAATCGAAGCCGGGCCGCCCGCGTGGTAGTCGAACAACCTACCACTTTTTTAGTTGTTGTTCTCATTTTGTTAGTTGCATTTGTTGGGGGCGGACGTCCGATGACGTCCGTGCTTCCCGAGCATATTCCCGAGCAGCTGTCTGCAGGGAAAGTGGGATTGCCACCCAGCGACGTCGGATACAACCGAAAAAAGTGCTACACACGCGGAGTCCCCCACTACACTGCCTCAAAGCGACCGCTCGTCACTATTGTGTGAGTAACGTTGCGGCCGCGGCGACGAGCCTTGCCCAAAGACGCAGCGTGCGTGGAGGCGCTGCCCGAATGCACCCTCCTACCTCGTAAAGCGTCTACAGCTACTATCACCGTGGGCCACTGCCGGCGGGCGGGAAGCCGACACAGCGCGGCGTTGCGAGCAGCGGCTGTGCGGTGGTAGTGTAATGGTGAGCATAGTTGCTTTCCGAGCAGTTGAGCCGCGTTCGATTCCCGGCCACCGCAACGGGCGCAAATCTATGCGTATGAGTATGTGAGCCACGTGCTGTTGAATTAACGTTTTCTTTCCGTCGTCGCTCCACGCAGGCCATCCTGTAGTATGTCCCGACTTGTCCCGACTTTGCTCGGCTGGCGCGAAAGCTGACGCTTGGAATTCGCCCTTATCAAAAGGACAGGCGCTATAAACGACTGTGAGAGGTGAGGTGTAGCGAGGTACCAAAACGACAGGCAAACTGCGAAATTTTCTGCTCTCTCTTCTGAAAAAAAAATAAAAAAACCGACGCAGTCGGTAGGACTCGAACCTACGCTCCCACAGGGAATCTGATTTCTAGTCAGACGCCTTAACCACTCGGCCACGACTGCTCGTAGCTAAAGCTTCCCTCGAATCGTGAAAAATGCAACCGGTCTGCGCAGAATGTTGACAGGAAACGAACTCGGTGCACTGATTACGGCAGGGCTACCAGCGCTACGAGACGAGCCATTACGGAAGCGTTAAAATCTTCGCCCGAACAGGGATTCGAACCCTGGACACTTAGGTTAAAAGCCTAATGCTCTACCGACTGAGCTATCCGGGCTCACGCTTGTTGTGCATGGAGCGACTGCAAGCAATGTGAATAACTGGAACGCGTGTGTAGGCGTACTACGGTAATTGCTGGCTTCTGGCGCAACTGGCGACTTCACCGACTTCCCACTGACGCTGGTAGCACCCCAACAGCGGACCAGTGCCTCTTCTCCCTTTATCCCGGTGCTGACAGTAATTGCATCCTGTGCCTGCTTCCCCCGATTACGTTCGGTTGAAGCTCCGGAAGGAGGGCGACAAACGAAGGTTGGAAGGCCAAAAGATGGAGGGTCGTGTGCGCAAAAACTTCCCTTCCGGTACCGGGAATCGAACCCGGGCCTCCTGGGTGAAAGCCAGGTATCCTAGCCACTAGACCACACCGGATTTGCTCGAGAAACGTGAGATTTACTCCCTCTCTTCTCGCATTTCGTGCTCAATCCGGACTCAGTGTTGTTCTCTGTTTGCGAGCATTTTTGCGCGTGCAGACTGGCATGGCGCACAGCTCGAAACTGTCTATTCATTGCTGTTTGCATCATATTTCACTCATAACAGGGGAGGAGAATGATCAAAGTTGTACCTTGCCATAATTGGAAGTAAACATTGTGACGCTGAGGCGTGGACTCCTTGTGGATAACAAACGACAATTAAGTTCGTTCGCTAGCAATAGCAACGCCGTTAATTCAGCCGTGATGTACAGCAAATTAAATGCCCCGGGTGAGGATCGAACTCACGACCTTAAGATTATGAGACTTACGCGCTACCTACTGCGCTACCGAGGCTCGTTGCAACCATCATCCCAGGAATCTTGGTAAGTCTCACATATTAGAGATAGACAGTTTGCGCTTTCTCAGGAATCTGTTGTGTCGCTACGCGTGCTTTCCCGACTTGCTAGAGTAAACTGCTGCCGCAGCTTTTTTAACGACGGAAAGCAGCACTGCCTGAGGTTACAGTACATCGCCCTTGCGGCACCTGAACACAGCGGCCTGTAGGGCCAGGCCGACGCTGGAGTTCAGTAACAGCACGCGGCCGTCCAAGTAGGGTCTCTTGCGTGCTGCATGTTTGGTTCTTCTCACAGCGAATCCTGCTATACATTCCTGAGGCTGGCGCACCTCAAGCGAGCAATCGGCGCGGCAGCACTATAGCGAGAACAGCAAAACGATGCATCGGCCGGGAATCGAAGCCGGGCCGCCCGCGTGGTAGTCGAACAACCTACCACTTTTTTAGTTGTTGTTCTCATTTTGTTAGTTGCATTTGTTGGGGGCGGACGTCCGATGACGTCCGTGCTTCCCGAGCATATTCCCGAGCAGCTGTCTGCAGGGAAAGTGGGATTGCCACCCAGCGACGTCGGATACAACCGAAAAAAGTGCTACACACGCGGAGTCCCCCACTACACTGCCTCAAAGCGACCGCTCGTCACTATTGTGTGAGTAACGTTGCGGCCGCGGCGACGAGCCTTGCCCAAAGACGCAGCGTGCGTGGAGGCGCTGCCCGAATGCACCCTCCTACCTCGTAAAGCGTCTACAGCTACTATCACCGTGGGCCACTGCCGGCGGGCGGGAAGCCGACACAGCGCGGCGTTGCGAGCAGCGGCTGTGCGGTGGTAGTGTAATGGTGAGCATAGTTGCCTTCCGAGCAGTTGAGCCGCGTTCGATTCCCGGCCACCGCAACGGGCGCAAATCTATGCGTATGAGTATGTGAGCCACGTGCTGTTGAATTAACGTTTTCTTTCCGTCGTCGCTCCACGCAGGCCATCCTGTAGTATGTCCCGACTTGTCCCGACTTTGCTCGGCTGGCGCGAAAGCTGACGCTTGGAATTCGCCCTTATCAAAAGGACAGGCGCTATAAACGACTGTGAGAGGTGAGGTGTAGCGAGGTACCAAAACGACAGGCAAACTGCGAAATTTTCTGCTCTCTCTTCTGAAACAAAAAATAAAAAAACCGACGCAGTCGGTAGGACTCGAACCTACGCTCCCACAGGGAATCTGATTTCTAGTCAGACGCCTTAACCACTCGGCCACGACTGCTCGTAGCTAAAGCTTCCCTCGAATCGTGAAAAATGAAACCGGTCTGCGCAGAATGTTGACAGGAAACGAACTCGGTGCACTGATTACGGCAGGGCTACCAGCGCTACGAGACGAGCCATTACGGAAGCGTTAAAATCTTCGCCCGAACAGGGATTCGAACCCTGGACACTTAGGTTAAAAGCCTAATGCTCTACCGACTGAGCTATCCGGGCTCACGCTTGTTGTGCATGGAGCGACTGCAAGCAATGTGAATAACTGGAACGCGTGTGTAGGCGTACTACGGTAATTGCTGGCTTCTGGCGCAACTGGCGACTTCACCGACTTCCCACTGACGCTGGTAGCACCCCAACAGCGGACCAGTGCCTCTTCTCCCTTTATCCCGGTGCTGACAGTAATTGCATCCTGTGCCTGCTTCCCCCGATTACGTTCGGTTGAAGCTCCGGAAGGAGGGCGACAAACGAAGGTTGGAAGGCCAAAAGATGGAGGGTCGTGTGCGCAAAAACTTCCCTTCCGGTACCGGGAATCGAACCCGGGCCTCCTGGGTGAAAGCCAGGTATCCTAGCCACTAGACCACACCGGATTTGCTCGAGAAACGTGAGATTTACTCCCTCTCTTCTCGCATTTCGTGCTCAATCCGGACTCAGCGTTGTTCTCTGTTTGCGAGCATTTTTGCGCGTGCAGACTGGCATGGCGCACAGCTCGAAACTGTCTATTCATTGCTGTTTGCATCATATTTCACTCATAACAGGGGAGGAGAATGATCAAAGTTGTACCTTGCCATAATTGGAAGTAAACATTGTGACGCTGAGGCGTGGACTCCTTGTGGATAACAAACGACAATTAAGTTCGTTCGCTAGCAATAGCAACGCCGTTAATTCAGCCGTGATGTACAGCAAATTAAATGCCCCGGGTGAGGATCGAACTCACGACCTTAAGATTATGAGACTTACGCGCTACCTACTGCGCTACCGAGGCTCGTTGCAACCATCATCCCAGGAATCTTGGTAAGTCTCACATATTAGAGATAGACAGTTTGCGCTTTCTCAGGAATCTGTTGTGTCGCTACGCGTGCTTTCCCGACTTGCTAGAGTAAACTGCTGCCGCAGCTTTTTTAACGACGGAAAGCAGCACTGCCTGAGGTTACAGTACATCGCCCTTGCGGCACCTGAACACAGCGGCCTGTAGGGCCAGGCCGACGCTGGAGTTCAGTAACAGCACGCGGCCGTCCAAGTAGGGTCTCTTGCGTGCTGCATGTTTGGTTCTTCTCACAGCGAATCCTGCTATACATTCCTGAGGCTGGCGCACCTCAAGCGAGCAATCGGCGCGGCAGCACTATAGCGAGAACAGCAAAACGATGCATCGGCCGGGAATCGAAGCCGGGCCGCCCGCGTGGTAGTCGAACAACCTACCACTTTTTTAGTTGTTGTTCTCATTTTGTTAGTTGCATTTGTTGGGGGCGGACGTCCGATGACGTCCGTGCTTCCCGAGCATATTCCCGAGCAGCTGTCTGCAGGGAAAGTGGGATTGCCACCCAGCGACGTCGGATACAACCGAAAAAAGTGCTACACACGCGGAGTCCCCCACTACACTGCCTCAAAGCGACCGCTCGTCACTATTGTGTGAGTAACGTTGCGGCCGCGGCGACGAGCCTTGCCCAAAGACGCAGCGTGCGTGGAGGCGCTGCCCGAATGCACCCTCCTACCTCGTAAAGCGTCTACAGCTACTATCACCGTGGGCCACTGCCGGCGGGCGGGAAGCCGACACAGCGCGGCGTTGCGAGCAGCGGCTGTGCGGTGGTAGTGTAATGGTGAGCATAGTTGCCTTCCGAGCAGTTGAGCCGCGTTCGATTCCCGGCCACCGCAACGGGCGCAAATCTATGCGTATGAGTATGTGAGCCACGTGCTGTTGAATTAACGTTTTCTTTCCGTCGTCGCTCCACGCAGGCCATCCTGTAGTATGTCCCGACTTGTCCCGACTTTGCTCGGCTGACGCGAAAGCTGACGCTTGGAATTCGCCCTTATCAAAAGGACAGGCGCTATAAACGACTGTGAGAGGTGAGGTGTAGCGAGGTACCAAAACGACAGGCAAACTGCGAAATTTTCTGCTCTCTCTTCTGAAACAAAAAATAAAAAAACCGACGCAGTCGGTAGGACTCGAACCTACGCTCCCACAGGGAATCTGATTTCTAGTCAGACGCCTTAACCACTCGGCCACGACTGCTCGTAGCTAAAGCTTCCCTCGAATCGTGAAAAATGCAACCGGTCTGCGCAGAATGTTGACAGGAAACGAACTCGGTGCACTGATTACGGCAGGGCTACCAGCGCTACGAGACGAGCCATTACGGAAGCGTTAAAATCTTCGCCCGAACAGGGATTCGAACCCTGGACACTTAGGTTAAAAGCCTAATGCTCTACCGACTGAGCTATCCGGGCTCACGCTTGTTGTGCATGGAGCGACTGCAAGCAATGTGAATAACTGGAACGCGTGTGTAGGCGTACTACGGTAATTGCTGGCTTCTGGCGCAACTGGCGACTTCACCGACTTCCCACTGACGCTGGTAGCACCCCAACAGCGGACCAGTGCCTCTTCTCCCTTTATCCCGGTGCTGACAGTAATTGCATCCTGTGCCTGCTTCCCCCGATTACGTTCGGTTGAAGCTCCGGAAGGAGGGCGACAAACGAAGGTTGGAAGGCCAAAAGATGGAGGGTCGTGTGCGCAAAAACTTCCCTTCCGGTACCGGGAATCGAACCCGGGCCTCCTGGGTGAAAGCCAGGTATCCTAGCCACTAGACCACACCGGATTTGCTCGAGAAACGTGAGATTTACTCCCTCTCTTCTCGCATTTCGTGCTCAATCCGGACTCAGTGTTGTTCTCTGTTTGCGAGCATTTTTGCGCGTGCAGACTGGCATGGCGCACAGCTCGAAACTGTCTATTCATTGCTGTTTGCATCATATTTCACTCATAACAGGGGAGGAGAATGATCAAAGTTGTACCTTGCCATAATTGGAAGTAAACATTGTGACGCTGAGGCGTGGACTCCTTGTGGATAACAAACGACAATTAAGTTCGTTCGCTAGCAATAGCAACGCCGTTAATTCAGCCGTGATGTACAGCAAATTAAATGCCCCGGGTGAGGATCGAACTCACGACCTTAAGATTATGAGACTTACGCGCTACCTACTGCGCTACCGAGGCTCGTTGCAACCATCATCCCAGGAATCTTGGTAAGTCTCACATATTAGAGATAGACAGTTTGCGCTTTCTCAGGAATCTGTTGTGTCGCTACGCGTGCTTTCCCGACTTGCTAGAGTAAACTGCTGCCGCAGCTTTTTTAACGACGGAAAGCAGCACTGCCTGAGGTTACAGTACATCGCCCTTGCGGCACCTGAACACAGCGGCCTGTAGGGCCAGGCCGACGCTGGAGTTCAGTAACAGCACGCGGCCGTCCAAGTAGGGTCTCTTGCGTGCTGCATGTTTGGTTCTTCTCACAGCGAATCCTGCTATACATTCCTGAGGCTGGCGCACCTCAAGCGAGCAATCGGCGCGGCAGCACTATAGCGAGAACAGCAAAACGATGCATCGGCCGGGAATCGAAGCCGGGCCGCCCGCGTGGTAGTCGAACAACCTACCACTTTTTTAGTTGTTGTTCTCATTTTGTTAGTTGCATTTGTTGGGGGCGGACGTCCGATGACGTCCGTGCTTCCCGAGCATATTCCCGAGCAGCTGTCTGCAGGGAAAGTGGGATTGCCACCCAGCGACGTCGGATACAACCGAAAAAAGTGCTACACACGCGGAGTCCCCCACTACACTGCCTCAAAGCGACCGCTCGTCACTATTGTGTGAGTAACGTTGCGGCCGCGGCGACGAGCCTTGCCCAAAGACGCAGCGTGCGTGGAGGCGCTGCCCGAATGCACCCTCCTACCTCGTAAAGCGTCTACAGCTACTATCACCGTGGGCCACTGCCGGCGGGCGGGAAGCCGACACAGCGCGGCGTTGCGAGCAGCGGCTGTGCGGTGGTAGTGTAATGGTGAGCATAGTTGCCTTCCGAGCAGTTGAGCCGCGTTCGATTCCCGGCCACCGCAACGGGCGCAAATCTATGCGTATGAGTATGTGAGCCACGTGCTGTTGAATTAACGTTTTCTTTCCGTCGTCGCTCCACGCAGGCCATCCTGTAGTATGTCCCGACTTGTCCCGACTTTGCTCGGCTGACGCGAAAGCTGACGCTTGGATTTCGCCCTTATCAAAAGGACAGGCGCTATAAACGACTGTGAGAGGTGAGGTGTAGCGAGGTACCAAAACGACAGGCAAACTGCGAAATTTTCTGCTCTCTCTTCTGAAACAAAAAATAAAAAAACCGACGCAGTCGGTAGGACTCGAACCTACGCTCCCACAGGGAATCTGATTTCTAGTCAGACGCCTTAACCACTCGGCCACGACTGCTCGTAGCTAAAGCTTCCCTCGAATCGTGAAAAATGCAACCGGTCTGCGCAGAATGTTGACAGGAAACGAACTCGGTGCACTGATTACGGCAGGGCTACCAGCGCTACGAGACGAGCCATTACGGAAGCGTTAAAATCTTCGCCCGAACAGGGATTCGAACCCTGGACACTTAGGTTAAAAGCCTAATGCTCTACCGACTGAGCTATCCGGGCTCACGCTTGTTGTGCATGGAGCGACTGCAAGCAATGTGAATAACTGGAACGCGTGTGTAGGCGTACTACGGTAATTGCTGGCTTCTGGCGCAACTGGCGACTTCACCGACTTCCCACTGACGCTGGTAGCACCCCAACAGCGGACCAGTGCCTCTTCTCCCTTTATCCCGGTGCTGACAGTAATTGCATCCTGTGCCTGCTTCCCCCGATTACGTTCGGTTGAAGCTCCGGAAGGAGGGCGACAAACGAAGGTTGGAAGGCCAAAAGATGGAGGGTCGTGTGCGCAAAAACTTCCCTTCCGGTACCGGGAATCGAACCCGGGCCTCCTGGGTGAAAGCCAGGTATCCTAGCCACTAGACCACACCGGATTTGCTCGAGAAACGTGAGATTTACTCCCTCTCTTCTCGCATTTCGTGCTCAATCCGGACTCAGTGTTGTTCTCTGTTTGCGAGCATTTTTGCGCGTGCAGACTGGCATGGCGCACAGCTCGAAACTGTCTATTCATTGCTGTTTGCATCATATTTCACTCATAACAGGGGAGGAGAATGATCAAAGTTGTACCTTGCCATAATTGGAAGTAAACATTGTGACGCTGAGGCGTGGACTCCTTGTGGATAACAAACGACAATTAAGTTCGTTCGCTAGCAATAGCAACGCCGTTAATTCAGCCGTGATGTACAGCAAATTAAATGCCCCGGGTGAAGATCGAACTCACGACCTTAAGATTATGAGACTTACGCGCTACCTACTGCGCTACCGAGGCTCGTTGCAACCATCATCCCAGGAATCTTGGTAAGTCTCACATATTAGAGATAGACAGTTTGCGCTTTCTCAGGAATCTGTTGTGTCGCTACGCGTGCTTTCCCGACTTGCTAGAGTAAACTGCTGCCGCAGCTTTTTTAACGACGGAAAGCAGCACTGCCTGAGGTTACAGTACATCGCCCTTGCGGCACCTGAACACAGCGGCCTGTAGGGCCAGGCCGACGCTGGAGTTCAGTAACAGCACGCGGCCGTCCAAGTAGGGTCTCTTGCGTGCTGCATGTTTGGTTCTTCTCACAGCGAATCCTGCTATACATTCCTGAGGCTGGCGCACCTCAAGCGAGCAATCGGCGCGGCAGCACTATAGCGAGAACAGCAAAACGATGCATCGGCCGGGAATCGAAGCCGGGCCGCCCGCGTGGTAGTCGAACAACCTACCACTTTTTTAGTTGTTGTTCTCATTTTGTTAGTTGCATTTGTTGGGGGCGGACGTCCGATGACGTCCGTGCTTCCCGAGCATATTCCCGAGCAGCTGTCTGCAGGGAAAGTGGGATTGCCACCCAGCGACGTCGGATACAACCGAAAAAAGTGCTACACACGCGGAGTCCCCCACTACACTGCCTCAAAGCGACCGCTCGTCACTATTGTGTGAGTAACGTTGCGGCCGCGGCGACGAGCCTTGCCCAAAGACGCAGCGTGCGTGGAGGCGCTGCCCGAATGCACCCTCCTACCTCGTAAAGCGTCTACAGCTACTATCACCGTGGGCCACTGCCGGCGGGCGGGAAGCCGACACAGCGCGGCGTTGCGAGCAGCGGCTGTGCGGTGGTAGTGTAATGGTGAGCATAGTTGCCTTCCGAGCAGTTGAGCCGCGTTCGATTCCCGGCCACCGCAACGGGCGCAAATCTATGCGTATGAGTATGTGAGCCACGTGCTGTTGAATTAACGTTTTCTTTCCGTCGTCGCTCCACGCAGGCCATCCTGTAGTATGTCCCGACTTGTCCCGACTTTGCTCGGCTGACGCGAAAGCTGACGCTTGGAATTCGCCCTTATCAAAAGGACAGGCGCTATAAACGACTGTGAGAGGTGAGGTGTAGCGAGGTACCAAAACGACAGGCAAACTGCGAAATTTTCTGCTCTCTCTTCTGAAACAAAAAATAAAAAAACCGACGCAGTCGGTAGGACTCGAACCTACGCTCCCACAGGGAATCTGATTTCTAGTCAGACGCCTTAACCACTCGGCCACGACTGCTCGTAGCTAAAGCTTCCCTCGAATCGTGAAAAATGCAACCGGTCTGCGCAGAATGTTGACAGGAAACGAACTCGGTGCACTGATTACGGCAGGGCTACCAGCGCTACGAGACGAGCCATTACGGAAGCGTTAAAATCTTCGCCCGAACAGGGATTCGAACCCTGGACACTTAGGTTAAAAGCCTAATGCTCTACCGACTGAGCTATCCGGGCTCACGCTTGTTGTGCTTGGAGCGACTGCAAGCAATGTGAATAACTGGAACGCGTGTGTAGGCGTACTACGGTAATTGCTGGCTTCTGGCGCAACTGGCGACTTCACCGACTTCCCACTGACGCTGGTAGCACCCCAACAGCGGACCAGTGCCTCTTCTCCCTTTATCCCGGTGCTGACAGTAATTGCATCCTGTGCCTGCTTCCCCCGATTACGTTCGGTTGAAGCTCCGGAAGGAGGGCGACAAACGAAGGTTGGAAGGCCAAAAGATGGAGGGTCGTGTGCGCAAAAACTTCCCTTCCGGTACCGGGAATCGAACCCGGGCCTCCTGGGTGAAAGCCAGGTATCCTAGCCACTAGACCACACCGGATTTGCTCGAGAAACGTGAGATTTACTCCCTCTCTTCTCGCATTTCGTGCTCAATCCGGACTCAGTGTTGTTCTCTGTTTGCGAGCATTTTTGCGCGTGCAGACTGGCATGGCGCACAGCTCGAAACTGTCTATTCATTGCTGTTTGCATCATATTTCACTCATAACAGGGGAGGAGAATGATCAAAGTTGTACCTTGCCATAATTGGAAGTAAACATTGTGACGCTGAGGCGTGGACTCCTTGTGGATAACAAACGACAATTAAGTTCGTTCGCTAGCAATAGCAACGCCGTTAATTCAGCCGTGATGTACAGCAAATTAAATGCCCCGGGTGAGGATCGAACTCACGACCTTAAGATTATGAGACTTACGCGCTACCTACTGCGCTACCGAGGCTCGTTGCAACCATCATCCCAGGAATCTTGGTAAGTCTCACATATTAGAGATAGACAGTTTGCGCTTTCTCAGGAATCTGTTGTGTCGCTACGCGTGCTTTCCCGACTTGCTAGAGTAAACTGCTGCCGCAGCTTTTTTAACGACGGAAAGCAGCACTGCCTGAGGTTACAGTACATCGCCCTTGCGGCACCTGAACACAGCGGCCTGTAGGGCCAGGCCGACGCTGGAGTTCAGTAACAGCACGCGGCCGTCCAAGTAGGGTCTCTTGCGTGCTGCATGTTTGGTTCTTCTCACAGCGAATCCTGCTATACATTCCTGAGGCTGGCGCACCTCAAGCGAGCAATCGGCGCGGCAGCACTATAGCGAGAACAGCAAAACGATGCATCGGCCGGGAATCGAAGCCGGGCCGCCCGCGTGGTAGTCGAACAACCTACCACTTTTTTAGTTGTTGTTCTCATTTTGTTAGTTGCATTTGTTGGGGGCGGACGTCCGATGACGTCCGTGCTTCCCGAGCATATTCCCGAGCAGCTGTCTGCAGGGAAAGTGGGATTGCCACCCAGCGACGTCGGATACAACCGAAAAAAGTGCTACACACGCGGAGTCCCCCACTACACTGCCTCAAAGCGACCGCTCGTCACTATTGTGTGAGTAACGTTGCGGCCGCGGCGACGAGCCTTGCCCAAAGACGCAGCGTGCGTGGAGGCGCTGCCCGAATGCACCCTCCTACCTCGTAAAGCGTCTACAGCTACTATCACCGTGGGCCACTGCCGGCGGGCGGGAAGCCGACACAGCGCGGCGTTGCGAGCAGCGGCTGTGCGGTGGTAGTGTAATGGTGAGCATAGTTGCCTTCCGAGCAGTTGAGCCGCGTTCGATTCCCGGCCACCGCAACGGGCGCAAATCTATGCGTATGAGTATGTGAGCCACGTGCTGTTGAATTAACGTTTTCTTTCCGTCGTCGCTCCACGCAGGCCATCCTGTAGTATGTCCCGACTTGTCCCGACTTTGCTCGGCTGACGCGAAAGCTGACGCTTGGAATTCGCCCTTATCAAAAGGACAGGCGCTATAAACGACTGTGAGAGGTGAGGTGTAGCGAGGTACCAAAACGACAGGCAAACTGCGAAATTTTCTGCTCTCTCTTCTGAAAAAAAAATAAAAAAACCGACGCAGTCGGTAGGACTCGAACCTACGCTCCCACAGGGAATCTGATTTCTAGTCAGACGCCTTAACCACTCGGCCACGACTGCTCGTAGCTAAAGCTTCCCTCGAATCGTGAAAAATGCAACCGGTCTGCGCAGAATGTTGACAGGAAACGAACTCGGTGCACTGATTACGGCAGGGCTACCAGCGCTACGAGACGAGCCATTACGGAAGCGTTAAAATCTTCGCCCGAACAGGGATTCGAACCCTGGACACTTAGGTTAAAAGCCTAATGCTCTACCGACTGAGCTATCCGGGCTCACGCTTGTTGTGCATGGAGCGACTGCAAGCAATGTGAATAACTGGAACGCGTGTGTAGGCGTACTACGGTAATTGCTGGCTTCTGGCGCAACTGGCGACTTCACCGACTTCCCACTGACGCTGGTAGCACCCCAACAGCGGACCAGTGCCTCTTCTCCCTTTATCCCGGTGCTGACAGTAATTGCATCCTGTGCCTGCTTCCCCCGATTACGTTCGGTTGAAGCTCCGGAAGGAGGGCGACAAACGAAGGTTGGAAGGCCGAAAGATGGAGGGTCGTGTGCGCAAAAACTTCCCTTCCGGTACCGGGAATCGAACACGGGCCTCCTGGGTGAAAGCCAGGTATCCTAGCCACTAGACCACACCGGATTTGCTCGAGAAACGTGAGATTTACTCCCTCTCTTCTCGCATTTCGTGCTCAATCCGGACTCAGTGTTGTTCTCTGTTTGCGAGCATTTTTGCGCGTGCAGACTGGCATGGCGCACAGCTCGAAACTGTCTATTCATTGCTGTTTGCATCATATTTCACTCATAACAGGGGAGGAGAATGATCAAAGTTATACCTTGCCATAATTGGAAGTAAACATTGTGACGCTGAGGCGTGGACTCCTTGTGGATAACAAACGACAATTAAGTTCGTTCGCTAGCAATAGCAACGCCGTTAATTCAGCCGTGATGTACAGCAAATTAAATGCCCCGGGTGAGGATCGAACTCACGACCTTAAGATTATGAGACTTACGCGCTACCTACTGCGCTACCGAGGCTCGTTGCAACCATCATCCCAGGAATCTTGGTAAGTCTCACATATTAGAGATAGACAGTTTGCGCTTTCTCAGGAATCTGTTGTGTCGCTACGCGTGCTTTCCCGACTTGCTAGAGTAAACTGCTGCCGCAGCTTTTTTAACGACGGAAAGCAGCACTGCCTGAGGTTACAGTACATCGCCCTTGCGGCACCTGAACACAGCGGCCTGTAGGGCCAGGCCGACGCTGGAGTTCAGTAACAGCACGCGGCCGTCCAAGTAGGGTCTCTTGCGTGCTGCATGTTTGGTTCTTCTCACAGCGAATCCTGCTATACATTCCTGAGGCTGGCGCACCTCAAGCGAGCAATCGGCGCGGCAGCACTATAGCGAGAACAGCAAAACGATGCATCGGCCGGGAATCGAAGCCGGGCCGCCTGCGTGGTAGTCGAACAACCTACCACTTTTTTAGTTGTTGTTCTCATTTTGTTAGTTGCATTTGTTGGGGGCGGACGTCCGATGACGTCCGTGCTTCCCGAGCATATTCCCGAGCAGCTGTCTGCAGGGAAAGTGGGATTGCCACCCAGCGACGTCGGATACAACCGAAAAAAGTGCTACACACGCGGAGTCCCCCACTACACTGCCTCAAAGCGACCGCTCGTCACTATTGTGTGAGTAACGTTGCGGCCGCGGCGACGAGCCTTGCCCAAAGACGCAGCGTGCGTGGAGGCGCTGCCCGAATGCACCCTCCTACCTCGTAAAGCGTCTACAGCTACTATCACCGTGGGCCACTGCCGGCGGGCGGGAAGCCGACACAGCGCGGCGTTGCGAGCAGCGGCTGTGCGGTGGTAGTGTAATGGTGAGCATAGTTGCCTTCCGAGCAGTTGAGCCGCGTTCGATTCCCGGCCACCGCAACGGGCGCAAATCTATGCGTATGAGTATGTGAGCCACGTGCTGTTGAATTAACGTTTTCTTTCCGTCGTCGCTCCACGCAGGCCATCCTGTAGTATGTCCCGACTTGTCCCGACTT
This sequence comes from Schistocerca cancellata, assembly GCF_023864275.1. Lineage (NCBI taxonomy): Eukaryota > Metazoa > Arthropoda > Insecta > Orthoptera > Acrididae > Schistocerca > Schistocerca cancellata. Next base: position 293,670 of record NW_026046428.1, on the reverse strand, counting down.
TGCTCGGCTGACGCGAAAGCTGACGCTTGGAATTCGCCCTTATCAAAAGGACAGGCGCTATAAACGACTGTGAGAGGTGAGGTGTAGCGAGGTACCAAAACGACAGGCAAACTGCGAAATTTTCTGCTCTCTCTTCTGAAACAAAAAATAAAAAAACCGACGCAGTCGGTAGGACTCGAACCTACGCTCCCACAGGGAATCTGATTTCTAGTCAGACGCCTTAACCACTCGGCCACGACTGCTCGTAGCTAAAGCTTCCCTCGAATCGTGAAAAATGCAACCGGTCTGCGCAGAATGTTGACAGGAAACGAACTCGGTGCACTGATTACGGCAGGGCTACCAGCGCTACGAGACGAGCCATTACGGAAGCGTTAAAATCTTCGCCCGAACAGGGATTCGAACCCTGGACACTTAGGTTAAAAGCCTAATGCTCTACCGACTGAGCTATCCGGGCTCACGCTTGTTGTGCATGGAGCGACTGCAAGCAATGTGAATAACTGGAACGCGTGTGTAGGCGTACTACGGTAATTGCTGGCTTCTGGCGCAACTGGCGACTTCACCGACTTCCCACTGACGCTGGTAGCACCCCAACAGCGGACCAGTGCCTCTTCTCCCTTTATCCCGGTGCTGACAGTAATTGCATCCTGTGCCTGCTTCCCCCGATTACGTTCGGTTGAAGCTCCGGAAGGAGGGCGACAAACGAAGGTTGGAAGGCCGAAAGATGGAGGGTCGTGTGCGCAAAAACTTCCCTTCCGGTACCGGGAATCGAACACGGGCCTCCTGGGTGAAAGCCAGGTATCCTAGCCACTAGACCACACCGGATTTGCTCGAGAAACGTGAGATTTACTCCCTCTCTTCTCGCATTTCGTGCTCAATCCGGACTCAGTGTTGTTCTCTGTTTGCGAGCATTTTTGCGCGTGCAGACTGGCATGGCGCACAGCTCGAAACTGTCTATTCATTGCTGTTTGCATCATATTTCACTCATAACAGGGGAGGAGAATGATCAAAGTTATACCTTGCCATAATTGGAAGTAAACATTGTGACGCTGAGGCGTGGACTCCTTGTGGATAACAAACGACAATTAAGTTCGTTCGCTAGCAATAGCAACGCCGTTAATTCAGCCGTGATGTACAGCAAATTAAATGCCCCGGGTGAGGATCGAACTCACGACCTTAAGATTATGAGACTTACGCGCTACCTACTGCGCTACCGAGGCTCGTTGCAACCATCATCCCAGGAATCTTGGTAAGTCTCACATATTAGAGATAGACAGTTTGCGCTTTCTCAGGAATCTGTTGTGTCGCTACGCGTGCTTTCCCGACTTGCTAGAGTAAACTGCTGCCGCAGCTTTTTTAACGACGGAAAGCAGCACTGCCTGAGGTTACAGTACATCGCCCTTGCGGCACCTGAACACAGCGGCCTGTAGGGCCAGGCCGACGCTGGAGTTCAGTAACAGCACGCGGCCGTCCAAGTAGGGTCTCTTGCGTGCTGCATGTTTGGTTCTTCTCACAGCGAATCCTGCTATACATTCCTGAGGCTGGCGCACCTCAAGCGAGCAATCGGCGCGGCAGCACTATAGCGAGAACAGCAAAACGATGCATCGGCCGGGAATCGAAGCCGGGCCGCCTGCGTGGTAGTCGAACAACCTACCACTTTTTTAGTTGTTGTTCTCATTTTGTTAGTTGCATTTGTTGGGGGCGGACGTCCGATGACGTCCGTGCTTCCCGAGCATATTCCCGAGCAGCTGTCTGCAGGGAAAGTGGGATTGCCACCCAGCGACGTCGGATACAACCGAAAAAAGTGCTACACACGCGGAGTCCCCCACTACACTGCCTCAAAGCGACCGCTCGTCACTATTGTGTGAGTAACGTTGCGGCCGCGGCGACGAGCCTTGCCCAAAGACGCAGCGTGCGTGGAGGCGCTGCCCGAATGCACCCTCCTACCTCGTAAAGCGTCTACAGCTACTATCACCGTGGGCCACTGCCGGCGGGCGGGAAGCCGACACAGCGCGGCGTTGCGAGCAGCGGCTGTGCGGTGGTAGTGTAATGGTGAGCATAGTTGCCTTCCGAGCAGTTGAGCCGCGTTCGATTCCCGGCCACCGCAACGGGCGCAAATCTATGCGTATGAGTATGTGAGCCACGTGCTGTTGAATTAACGTTTTCTTTCCGTCGTCGCTCCACGCAGGCCATCCTGTAGTATGTCCCGACTTGTCCCGACTTTGCTCGGCTGACGCGAAAGCTGACGCTTGGATTTCGCCCTTATCAAAAGGACAGGCGCTATAAACGACTGTGAGAGGTGAGGTGTAGCGAGGTACCAAAACGACAGGCAAACTGCGAAATTTTCTGCTCTCTCTTCTGAAACAAAAAATAAAAAAACCGACGCAGTCGGTAGGACTCGAACCTACGCTCCCACAGGGAATCTGATTTCTAGTCAGACGCCTTAACCACTCGGCCACGACTGCTCGTAGCTAAAGCTTCCCTCGAATCGTGAAAAATGCAACCGGTCTGCGCAGAATGTTGACAGGAAACGAACTCGGTGCACTGATTACGGCAGGGCTACCAGCGCTACGAGACGAGCCATTACGGAAGCGTTAAAATCTTCGCCCGAACAGGGATTCGAACCCTGGACACTTAGGTTAAAAGCCTAATGCTCTACCGACTGAGCTATCCGGGCTCACGCTTGTTGTGCATGGAGCGACTGCAAGCAATGTGAATAACTGGAACGCGTGTGTAGGCGTACTACGGTAATTGCTGGCTTCTGGCGCAACTGGCGACTTCACCGACTTCCCACTGACGCTGGTAGCACCCCAACAGCGGACCAGTGCCTCTTCTCCCTTTATCCCGGTGCTGACAGTAATTGCATCCTGTGCCTGCTTCCCCCGATTACGTTCGGTTGAAGCTCCGGAAGGAGGGCGACAAACGAAGGTTGGAAGGCCAAAAGATGGAGGGTCGTGTGCGCAAAAACTTCCCTTCCGGTACCGGGAATCGAACCCGGGCCTCCTGGGTGAAAGCCAGGTATCCTAGCCACTAGACCACACCGGATTTGCTCGAGAAACGTGAGATTTACTCCCTCTCTTCTCGCATTTCGTGCTCAATCCGGACTCAGTGTTGTTCTCTGTTTGCGAGCATTTTTGCGCGTGCAGACTGGCATGGCGCACAGCTCGAAACTGTCTATTCATTGCTGTTTGCATCATATTTCACTCATAACAGGGGAGGAGAATGATCAAAGTTGTTCCTTGCCATAATTGGAAGTAAACATTGTGACGCTGAGGCGTGGACTCCTTGTGGATAACAAACGACAATTAAGTTCGTTCGCTAGCAATAGCAACGCCGTTAATTCAGCCGTGATGTACAGCAAATTAAATGCCCCGGGTGAGGATCGAACTCACGACCTTAAGATTATGAGACTTACGCGCTACCTACTGCGCTACCGAGGCTCGTTGCAACCATCATCCCAGGAATCTTGGTAAGTCTCACATATTAGAGATAGACAGTTTGCGCTTTCTCAGGAATCTGTTGTGTCGCTACGCGTGCTTTCCCGACTTGCTAGAGTAAACTGCTGCCGCAGCTTTTTTAACGACGGAAAGCAGCACTGCCTGAGGTTACAGTACATCGCCCTTGCGGCACCTGAACACAGCGGCCTGTAGGGCCAGGCCGACGCTGGAGTTCAGTAACAGCACGCGGCCGTCCAAGTAGGGTCTCTTGCGTGCTGCATGTTTGGTTCTTCTCACAGCGAATCCTGCTATACATTCCTGAGGCTGGCGCACCTCAAGCGAGCAATCGGCGCGGCAGCACTATAGCGAGAACAGCAAAACGATGCATCGGCCGGGAATCGAAGCCGGGCCGCCCGCGTGGTAGTCGAACAACCTACCACTTTTTTAGTTGTTGTTCTCATTTTGTTAGTTGCATTTGTTGGGGGCGGACGTCCGATGACGTCCGTGCTTCCCGAGCATATTCCCGAGCAGCTGTCTGCAGGGAAAGTGGGATTGCCACCCAGCGACGTCGGATACAACCGAAAAAAGTGCTACACACGCGGAGTCCCCCACTACACTGCCTCAAAGCGACCGCTCGTCACTATTGTGTGAGTAACGTTGCGGCCGCGGCGACGAGCCTTGCCCAAAGACGCAGCGTGCGTGGAGGCGCTGCCCGAATGCACCCTCCTACCTCGTAAAGCGTCTACAGCTACTATCACCGTGGGCCACTGCCGGCGGGCGGGAAGCCGACACAGCGCGGCGTTGCGAGCAGCGGCTGTGCGGTGGTAGTGTAATGGTGAGCATAGTTGCCTTCCGAGCAGTTGAGCCGCGTTCGATTCCCGGCCACCGCAACGGGCGCAAATCTATGCGTATGAGTATGTGAGCCACGTGCTGTTGAATTAACGTTTTCTTTCCGTCGTCGCTCCACGCAGGCCATCCTGTAGTATGTCCCGACTTGTCCCGACTTTGCTCGGCTGACGCGAAAGCTGACGCTTGGAATTCGCCCTTAGCAAAAGGACAGGCGCTATAAACGACTGTGAGAGGTGAGGTGTAGCGAGGTACCAAAACGACAGGCAAACTGCGAAATTTTCTGCTCTCTCTTCTGAAACAAAAAATAAAAAAACCGACGCAGTCGGTAGGACTCGAACCTACGCTCCCACAGGGAATCTGATTTCTAGTCAGACGCCTTAACCACTCGGCCACGACTGCTCGTAGCTAAAGCTTCCCTCGAATCGTGAAAAATGCAACCGGTCTGCGCAGAATGTTGACAGGAAACGAACTCGGTGCACTGATTACGGCAGGGCTACCAGCGCTACGAGACGAGCCATTACGGAAGCGTTAAAATCTTCGCCCGAACAGGGATTCGAACCCTGGACACTTAGGTTAAAAGCCTAATGCTCTACCGACTGAGCTATCCGGGCTCACGCTTGTTGTGCATGGAGCGACTGCAAGCAATGTGAATAACTGGAACGCGTGTGTAGGCGTACTACGGTAATTGCTGGCTTCTGGCGCAACTGGCGACTTCACCGACTTCCCACTGACGCTGGTAGCACCCCAACAGCGGACCAGTGCCTCTTCTCCCTTTATCCCGGTGCTGACAGTAATTGCATCCTGTGCCTGCTTCCCCCGATTACGTTCGGTTGAAGCTCCGGAAGGAGGGCGACAAACGAAGGTTGGAAGGCCGAAAGATGGAGGGTCGTGTGCGCAAAAACTTCCCTTCCGGTACCGGGAATCGAACACGGGCCTCCTGGGTGAAAGCCAGGTATCCTAGCCACTAGACCACACCGGATTTGCTCGAGAAACGTGAGATTTACTCCCTCTCTTCTCGCATTTCGTGCTCAATCCGGACTCAGTGTTGTTCTCTGTTTGCGAGCATTTTTGCGCGTGCAGACTGGCATGGCGCACAGCTCGAAACTGTCTATTCATTGCTGTTTGCATCATATTTCACTCATAACAGGGGAGGAGAATGATCAAAGTTGTACCTTGCCATAATTGGAAGTAAACATTGTGACGCTGAGGCGTGGACTCCTTGTGGATAACAAACGACAATTAAGTTCGTTCGCTAGCAATAGCAACGCCGTTAATTCAGCCGTGATGTACAGCAAATTAAATGCCCCGGGTGAGGATCGAACTCACGACCTTAAGATTATGAGACTTACGCGCTACCTACTGCGCTACCGAGGCTCGTTGCAACCATCGTCCCAGGAATCTTGGTAAGTCTCACATATTAGAGATAGACAGTTTGCGCTTTCTCAGGAATCTGTTGTGTCGCTACGCGTGCTTTCCCGACTTGCTAGAGTAAACTGCTGCCGCAGCTTTTTTAACGACGGAAAGCAGCACTGCCTGAGGTTACAGTACATCGCCCTTGCGGCACCTGAACACAGCGGCCTGTAGGGCCAGGCCGACGCTGGAGTTCAGTAACAGCACGCGGCCGTCCAAGTAGGGTCTCTTGCGTGCTGCATGTTTGGTTCTTCTCACAGCGAATCCTGCTATACATTCCTGAGGCTGGCGCACCTCAAGCGAGCAATCGGCGCGGCAGCACTATAGCGAGAACAGCAAAACGATGCATCGGCCGGGAATCGAAGCCGGGCCGCCCGCGTGGTAGTCGAACAACCTACCACTTTTTTAGTTGTTGTTCTCATTTTGTTAGTTGCATTTGTTGGGGGCGGACGTCCGATGACGTCCGTGCTTCCCGAGCATATTCCCGAGCAGCTGTCTGCAGGGAAAGTGGGATTGCCACCCAGCGACGTCGGATACAACCGAAAAAAGTGCTACACACGCGGAGTCCCCCACTACACTGCCTCAAAGCGACCGCTCGTCACTATTGTGTGAGTAACGTTGCGGCCGCGGCGACGAGCCTTGCCCAAAGACGCAGCGTGCGTGGAGGCGCTGCCCGAATGCACCCTCCTACCTCGTAAAGCGTCTACAGCTACTATCACCGTGGGCCACTGCCGGCGGGCGGGAAGCCGACACAGCGCGGCGTTGCGAGCAGCGGCTGTGCGGTGGTAGTGTAATGGTGAGCATAGTTGCCTTCCGAGCAGTTGAGCCGCGTTCGATTCCCGGCCACCGCAACGGGCGCAAATCTATGCGTATGAGTATGTGAGCCACGTGCTGTTGAATTAACGTTTTCTTTCCGTCGTCGCTCCACGCAGGCCATCCTGTAGTATGTCCCGACTTGTCCCGACTTTGCTCGGCTGACGCGAAAGCTGACGCTTGGAATTCGCCCTTATCAAAAGGACAGGCGCTATAAACGACTGTGAGAGGTGAGGTGTAGCGAGGTACCAAAACGACAGGCAAACTGCGAAATTTTCTGCTCTCTCTTCTGAAACAAAAAATAAAAAAACCGACGCAGTCGGTAGGACTCGAACCTACGCTCCCACAGGGAATCTGATTTCTAGTCAGACGCCTTAACCACTCGGCCACGACTGCTCGTAGCTAAAGCTTCCCTCGAATCGTGAAAAATGCAACCGGTCTGCGCAGAATGTTGACAGGAAACGAACTCGGTGCACTGATTACGGCAGGGCTACCAGCGCTACGAGACGAGCCATTACGGAAGCGTTAAAATCTTCGCCCGAACAGGGATTCGAACCCTGGACACTTAGGTTAAAAGCCTAATGCTCTACCGACTGAGCTATCCGGGCTCACGCTTGTTGTGCATGGAGCGACTGCAAGCAATGTGAATAACTGGAACGCGTGTGTAGGCGTACTACGGTAATTGCTGGCTTCTGGCGCAACTGGCGACTTCACCGACTTCCCACTGACGCTGGTAGCACCCCAACAGCGGACCAGTGCCTCTTCTCCCTTTATCCCGGTGCTGACAGTAATTGCATCCTGTGCCTGCTTCCCCCGATTACGTTCGGTTGAAGCTCCGGAAGGAGGGCGACAAACGAAGGTTGGAAGGCCAAAAGATGGAGGGTCGTGTGCGCAAAAACTTCCCTTCCGGTACCGGGAATCGAACCCGGGCCTCCTGGGTGAAAGCCAGGTATCCTAGCCACTAGACCACACCGGATTTGCTCGAGAAACGTGAGATTTACTCCCTCTCTTCTCGCATTTCGTGCTCAATCCGGACTCAGTGTTGTTCTCTGTTTGCGAGCATTTTTGCGCGTGCAGACTGGCATGGCGCACAGCTCGAAACTGTCTATTCATTGCTGTTTGCATCATATTTCACTCATAACAGGGGAGGAGAATGATCAAAGTTGTACCTTGCCATAATTGGAAGTAAACATTGTGACGCTGAGGCGTGGACTCCTTGTGGATAACAAACGACAATTAAGTTCGTTCGCTAGCAATAGCAACGCCGTTAATTCAGCCGTGATGTACAGCAAATTAAATGCCCCGGGTGAGGATCGAACTCACGACCTTAAGATTATGAGACTTACGCGCTACCTACTGCGCTACCGAGGCTCGTTGCAACCATCATCCCAGGAATCTTGGTAAGTCTCACATATTAGAGATAGACAGTTTGCGCTTTCTCAGGAATCTGTTGTGTCGCTACGCGTGCTTTCCCGACTTGCTAGAGTAAACTGCTGCCGCAGCTTTTTTAACGACGGAAAGCAGCACTGCCTGAGGTTACAGTACATCGCCCTTGCGGCACCTGAACACAGCGGCCTGTAGGGCCAGGCCGACGCTGGAGTTCAGTAACAGCACGCGGCCGTCCAAGTAGGGTCTCTTGCGTGCTGCATGTTTGGTTCTTCTCACAGCGAATCCTGCTATACATTCCTGAGGCTGGCGCACCTCAAGCGAGCAATCGGCGCGGCAGCACTATAGCGAGAACAGCAAAACGATGCATCGGCCGGGAATCGAAGCCGGGCCGCCCGCGTGGTAGTCGAACAACCTACCACTTTTTTAGTTGTTGTTCTCATTTTGTTAGTTGCATTTGTTGGGGGCGGACGTCCGATGACGTCCGTGCTTCCCGAGCATATTCCCGAGCAGCTGTCTGCAGGGAAAGTGGGATTGCCACCCAGCGACGTCGGATACAACCGAAAAAAGTGCTACACACGCGGAGTCCCCCACTACACTGCCTCAAAGCGACCGCTCGTCACTATTGTGTGAGTAACGTTGCGGCCGCGGCGACGAGCCTTGCCCAAAGACGCAGCGTGCGTGGAGGCGCTGCCCGAATGCACCCTCCTACCTCGTAAAGCGTCTACAGCTACTATCACCGTGGGCCACTGCCGGCGGGCGGGAAGCCGACACAGCGCGGCGTTGCGAGCAGCGGCTGTGCGGTGGTAGTGTAATGGTGAGCATAGTTGCCTTCCGAGCAGTTGAGCCGCGTTCGATTCCCGGCCACCGCAACGGGCGCAAATCTATGCGTATGAGTATGTGAGCCACGTGCTGTTGAATTAACGTTTTCTTTCCGTCGTCGCTCCACGCAGGCCATCCTGTAGTATGTCCCGACTTGTCCCGACTTTGCTCGGCTGACGCGAAAGCTGACGCTTGGAATTCGCCCTTAGCAAAAGGACAGGCGCTATAAACGACTGTGAGAGGTGAGGTGTAGCGAGGTACCAAAACGACAGGCAAACTGCGAAATTTTCTGCTCTCTCTTCTGAAACAAAAAATAAAAAAACCGACGCAGTCGGTAGGACTCGAACCTACGCTCCCACAGGGAATCTGATTTCTAGTCAGACGCCTTAACCACTCGGCCACGACTGCTCGTAGCTAAAGCTTCCCTCGAATCGTGAAAAATGCAACCGGTCTGCGCAGAATGTTGACAGGAAACGAACTCGGTGCACTGATTACGGCAGGGCTACCAGCGCTACGAGACGAGCCATTACGGAAGCGTTAAAATCTTCGCCCGAACAGGGATTCGAACCCTGGACACTTAGGTTAAAAGCCTAATGCTCTACCGACTGAGCTATCCGGGCTCACGCTTGTTGTGCATGGAGCGACTGCAAGCAATGTGAATAACTGGAACGCGTGTGTAGGCGTACTACGGTAATTGCTGGCTTCTGGCGCAACTGGCGACTTCACCGACTTCCCACTGACGCTGGTAGCACCCCAACAGCGGACCAGTGCCTCTTCTCCCTTTATCCCGGTGCTGACAGTAATTGCATCCTGTGCCTGCTTCCCCCGATTACGTTCGGTTGAAGCTCCGGAAGGAGGGCGACAAACGAAGGTTGGAAGGCCAAAAGATGGAGGGTCGTGTGCGCAAAAACTTCCCTTCCGGTACCGGGAATCGAACCCGGGCCTCCTGGGTGAAAGCCAGGTATCCTAGCCACTAGACCACACCGGATTTGCTCGAGAAACGTGAGATTTACTCCCTCTCTTCTCGCATTTCGTGCTCAATCCGGACTCAGTGTTGTTCTCTGTTTGCGAGCATTTTTGCGCGTGCAGACTGGCATGGCGCACAGCTCGAAACTGTCTATTCATTGCTGTTTGCATCATATTTCACTCATAACAGGGGAGGAGAATGATCAAAGTTGTACCTTGCCATAATTGGAAGTAAACATTGTGACGCTGAGGCGTGGACTCCTTGTGGATAACAAACGACAATTAAGTTCGTTCGCTAGCAATAGCAACGCCGTTAATTCAGCCGTGATGTACAGCAAATTAAATGCCCCGGGTGAGGATCGAACTCACGACCTTAAGATTATGAGACTTACGCGCTACCTACTGCGCTACCGAGGCTCGTTGCAACCATCATCCCAGGAATCTTGGTAAGTCTCACATATTAGAGATAGACAGTTTGCGCTTTCTCAGGAATCTGTTGTGTCGCTACGCGTGCTTTCCCGACTTGCTAGAGTAAACTGCTGCCGCAGCTTTTTTAACGACGGAAAGCAGCACTGCCTGAGGTTACAGTACATCGCCCTTGCGGCACCTGAACACAGCGGCCTGTAGGGCCAGGCCGACGCTGGAGTTCAGTAACAGCACGCGGCCGTCCAAGTAGGGTCTCTTGCGTGCTGCATGTTTGGTTCTTCTCACAGCGAATCCTGCTATACATTCCTGAGGCTGGCGCACCTCAAGCGAGCAATCGGCGCGGCAGCACTATAGCGAGAACAGCAAAACGATGCATCGGCCGGGAATCGAAGCCGGGCCGCCCGCGTGGTAGTCGAACAACCTACCACTTTTTTAGTTGTTGTTCTCATTTTGTTAGTTGCATTTGTTGGGGGCGGACGTCCGATGACGTCCGTGCTTCCCGAGCATATTCCCGAGCAGCTGTCTGCAGGGAAAGTGGGATTGCCACCCAGCGACGTCGGATACAACCGAAAAAAGTGCTACACACGCGGAGTCCCCCACTACACTGCCTCAAAGCGACCGCTCGTCACTATTGTGTGAGTAACGTTGCGGCCGCGGCGACGAGCCTTGCCCAAAGACGCAGCGTGCGTGGAGGCGCTGCCCGAATGCACCCTCCTACCTCGTAAAGCGTCTACAGCTACTATCACCGTGGGCCACTGCCGGCGGGCGGGAAGCCGACACAGCGCGGCGTTGCGAGCAGCGGCTGTGCGGTGGTAGTGTAATGGTGAGCATAGTTGCCTTCCGAGCAGTTGAGCCGCGTTCGATTCCCGGCCACCGCAACGGGCGCAAATCTATGCGTATGAGTATGTGAGCCACGTGCTGTTGAATTAACGTTTTCTTTCCGTCGTCGCTCCACGCAGGCCATCCTGTAGTATGTCCCGACTTGTCCCGACTTTGCTCGGCTGGCGCGAAAGCTGACGCTTGGAATTCGCCCTTATCAAAAGGACAGGCGCTATAAACGACTGTGAGAGGTGAGGTGTAGCGAGGTACCAAAACGACAGGCAAACTGCGAAATTTTCTGCTCTCTCTTCTGAAACAAAAAATAAAAAAACCGACGCAGTCGGTAGGACTCGAACCTACGCTCCCACAGGGAATCTGATTTCTAGTCAGACGCCTTAACCACTCGGCCACGACTGCTCGTAGCTAAAGCTTCCCTCGAATCGTGAAAAATGCAACCGGTCTGCGCAGAATGTTGACAGGAAACGAACTCGGTGCACTGATTACGGCAGGGCTACCAGCGCTACGAGACGAGCCATTACGGAAGCGTTAAAATCTTCGCCCGAACAGGGATTCGAACCCTGGACACTTAGGTTAAAAGCCTAATGCTCTACCGACTGAGCTATCCGGGCTCACGCTTGTTGTGCATGGAGCGACTGCAAGCAATGTGAATAACTGGAACGCGTGTGTAGGCGTACTACGGTAATTGCTGGCTTCTGGCGCAACTGGCGACTTCACCGACTTCCCACTGACGCTGGTAGCACCCCAACAGCGGACCAGTGCCTCTTCTCCCTTTATCCCGGTGCTGACAGTAATTGCATCCTGTGCCTGCTTCCCCCGATTACGTTCGGTTGAAGCTCCGGAAGGAGGGCGACAAACGAAGGTTGGAAGGCCAAAAGATGGAGGGTCGTGTGCGCAAAAACTTCCCTTCCGGTACCGGGAATCGAACCCGGGCCTCCTGGGTGAAAGCCAGGTATCCTAGCCACTAGACCACACCGGATTTGCTCGAGAAACGTGAGATTTACTCCCTCTCTTCTCGCATTTCGTGCTCAATCCGGACTCAGTGTTGTTCTCTGTTTGCGAGCATTTTTGCGCGTGCAGACTGGCATGGCGCACAGCTCGAAACTGTCTATTCATTGCTGTTTGCATCATATTTCACTCATAACAGGGGAGGAGAATGATCAAAGTTGTACCTTGCCATAATTGGAAGTAAACATTGTGACGCTGAGGCGTGGACTCCTTGTGGATAACAAACGACAATTAAGTTCGTTCGCTAGCAATAGCAACGCCGTTAATTCAGCCGTGATGTACAGCAAATTAAATGCCCCGGGTGAGGATCGAACTCACGACCTTAAGATTATGAGACTTACGCGCTACCTACTGCGCTACCGAGGCTCGTTGCAACCATCATCCCAGGAATCTTGGTAAGTCTCACATATTAGAGATAGACAGTTTGCGCTTTCTCAGGAATCTGTTGTGTCGCTACGCGTGCTTTCCCGACTTGCTAGAGTAAACTGCTGCCGCAGCTTTTTTAACGACGGAAAGCAGCACTGCCTGAGGTTACAGTACATCGCCCTTGCGGCACCTGAACACAGCGGCCTGTAGGGCCAGGCCGACGCTGGAGTTCAGTAACAGCACGCGGCCGTCCAAGTAGGGTCTCTTGCGTGCTGCATGTTTGGTTCTTCTCACAGCGAATCCTGCTATACATTCCTGAGGCTGGCGCACCTCAAGCGAGCAATCGGCGCGGCAGCACTATAGCGAGAACAGCAAAACGATGCATCGGCCGGGAATCGAAGCCGGGCCGCCCGCGTGGTAGTCGAACAACCTACCACTTTTTTAGTTGTTGTTCTCATTTTGTTAGTTGCATTTGTTGGGGGCGGACGTCCGATGACGTCCGTGCTTCCCGAGCATATTCCCGAGCAGCTGTCTGCAGGGAAAGTGGGATTGCCACCCAGCGACGTCGGATACAACCGAAAAAAGTGCTACACACGCGGAGTCCCCCACTACACTGCCTCAAAGCGACCGCTCGTCACTATTGTGTGAGTAACGTTGCGGCCGCGGCGACGAGCCTTGCCCAAAGACGCAGCGTGCGTGGAGGCGCTGCCCGAATGCACCCTCCTACCTCGTAAAGCGTCTACAGCTACTATCACCGTGGGCCACTGCCGGCGGGCGGGAAGCCGACACAGCGCGGCGTTGCGAGCAGCGGCTGTGCGGTGGTAGTGTAATGGTGAGCATAGTTGCCTTCCGAGCAGTTGAGCCGCGTTCGATTCCCGGCCACCGCAACGGGCGCAAATCTATGCGTATGAGTATGTGAGCCACGTGCTGTTGAATTAACGTTTTCTTTCCGTCGTCGCTCCACGCAGGCCATCCTGTAGTATGTCCCGACTTGTCCCGACTTTGCTCGGCTGACGCGAAAGCTGACGCTTGGAATTCGCCCTTATCAAAAGGACAGGCGCTATAAACGACTGTGAGAGGTGAGGTGTAGCGAGGTACCAAAACGACAGGCAAACTGCGAAATTTTCTGCTCTCTCTTCTGAAACAAAAAATAAAAAAACCGACGCAGTCGGTAGGACTCGAACCTACGCTCCCACAGGGAATCTGATTTCTAGTCAGACGCCTTAACCACTCGGCCACGACTGCTCGTAGCTAAAGCTTCCCTCGAATCGTGAAAAATGCAACCGGTCTGCGCAGAATGTTGACAGGAAACGAACTCGGTGCACTGATTACGGCAGGGCTACCAGCGCTACGAGACGAGCCATTACGGAAGCGTTAAAATCTTCGCCCGAACAGGGATTCGAACCCTGGACACTTAGGTTAAAAGCCTAATGCTCTACCGACTGAGCTATCCGGGCTCACGCTTGTTGTGCATGGAGCGACTGCAAGCAATGTGAATAACTGGAACGCGTGTGTAGGCGTACTACGGTAATTGCTGGCTTCTGGCGCAACTGGCGACTTCACCGACTTCCCACTGACGCTGGTAGCACCCCAACAGCGGACCAGTGCCTCTTCTTCCTTTATCCCGGTGCTGACAGTAATTGCATCCTGTGCCTGCTTCCCCCGATTACGTTCGGTTGAAGCTCCGGAAGGAGGGCGACAAACGAAGGTTGGAAGGCCAAAAGATGGAGGGTCGTGTGCGCAAAAACTTCCCTTCCGGTACCGGGAATCGAACCCGGGCCTCCTGGGTGAAAGCCAGGTATCCTAGCCACTAGACCACACCGGATTTGCTCGAGAAACGTGAGATTTACTCCCTCTCTTCTCGCATTTCGTGCTCAATCCGGACTCAGTGTTGTTCTCTGTTTGCGAGCATTTTTGCGCGTGCAGACTGGCATGGCGCACAGCTCGAAACTGTCTATTCATTGCTGTTTGCATCATATTTCACTCATAACAGGGGAGGAGAATGATCAAAGTTGTTCCTTGCCATAATTGGAAGTAAACATTGTGACGCTGAGGCGTGGACTCCTTGTGGATAACAAACGACAATTAATTTCGTTCGCTAGCAATAGCAACGCCGTTAATTCAGCCGTGATGTACAGCAAATTAAATGCCCCGGGTGAGGATCGAACTCACGACCTTAAGATTATGAGACTTACGCGCTACCTACTGCGCTACCGAGGCTCGTTGCAACCATCATCCCAGGAATCTTGGTAAGTCTCACATATTAGAGATAGACAGTTTGCGCTTTCTCAGGAATCTGTTGTGTCGCTACGCGTGCTTTCCCGACTTGCTAGAGTAAACTGCTGCCGCAGCTTTTTTAACGACGGAAAGCAGCACTGCCTGAGGTTACAGTACATCGCCCTTGCGGCACCTGAACACAGCGGCCTGTAGGGCCAGGCCGACGCTGGAGTTCAGTAACAGCACGCGGCCGTCCAAGTAGGGTCTCTTGCGTGCTGCATGTTTGGTTCTTCTCACAGCGAATCCTGCTATACATTCCTGAGGCTGGCGCACCTCAAGCGAGCAATCGGCGCGGCAGCACTATAGCGAGAACAGCAAAACGATGCATCGGCCGGGAATCGAAGCCGGGCCGCCCGCGTGGTAGTCGAACAACCTACCACTTTTTTAGTTGTTGTTCTCATTTTGTTAGTTGCATTTGTTGGGGGCGGACGTCCGATGACGTCCGTGCTTCCCGAGCATATTCCCGAGCAGCTGTCTGCAGGGAAAGTGGGATTGCCACCCAGCGACGTCGGATACAACCGAAAAAAGTGCTACACACGCGGAGTCCCCCACTACACTGCCTCAAAGCGACCGCTCGTCACTATTGTGTGAGTAACGTTGCGGCCGCGGCGACGAGCCTTGCCCAAAGACGCAGCGTGCGTGGAGGCGCTGCCCGAATGCACCCTCCTACCTCGTAAAGCGTCTACAGCTACTATCACCGTGGGCCACTGCCGGCGGGCGGGAAGCCGACACAGCGCGGCGTTGCGAGCAGCGGCTGTGCGGTGGTAGTGTAATGGTGAGCATAGTTGCCTTCCGAGCAGTTGAGCCGCGTTCGATTCCCGGCCACCGCAACGGGCGCAAATCTATGCGTATGAGTATGTGAGCCACGTGCTGTTGAATTAACGTTTTCTTTCCGTCGTCGCTCCACGCAGGCCATCCTGTAGTATGTCCCGACTTGTCCCGACTTTGCTCGGCTGACGCGAAAGCTGACGCTTGGAATTCGCCCTTATCAAAAGGACAGGCGCTATAAACGACTGTGAGAGGTGAGGTGTAGCGAGGTACCAAAACGACAGGCAAACTGCGAAATTTTCTGCTCTCTCTTCTGAAACAAAAAATAAAAAAACCGACGCAGTCGGTAGGACTCGAACCTACGCTCCCACAGGGAATCTGATTTCTAGTCAGACGCCTTAACCACTCGGCCACGACTGCTCGTAGCTAAAGCTTCCCTCGAATCGTGAAAAATGCAACCGGTCTGCGCAGAATGTTGACAGGAAACGAACTCGGTGCACTGATTACGGCAGGGCTACCAGCGCTACGAGACGAGCCATTACGGAAGCGTTAAAATCTTCGCCCGAACAGGGATTCGAACCCTGGACACTTAGGTTAAAAGCCTAATGCTCTACCGACTGAGCTATCCGGGCTCACGCTTGTTGTGCATGGAGCGACTGCAAGCAATGTGAATAACTGGAACGCGTGTGTAGGCGTACTACGGTAATTGCTGGCTTCTGGCGCAACTGGCGACTTCACCGACTTCCCACTGACGCTGGTAGCACCCCAACAGCGGACCAGTGCCTCTTCTCCCTTTATCCCGGTGCTGACAGTAATTGCATCCTGTGCCTGCTTCCCCCGATTACGTTCGGTTGAAGCTCCGGAAGGAGGGCGACAAACGAAGGTTGGAAGGCCAAAAGATGGAGGGTCGTGTGCGCAAAAACTTCCCTTCCGGTACCGGGAATCGAACCCGGGCCTCCTGGGTGAAAGCCAGGTATCCTAGCCACTAGACCACACCGGATTTGCTCGAGAAACGTGAGATTTACTCCCTCTCTTCTCGCATTTCGTGCTCAATCCGGACTCAGTGTTGTTCTCTGTTTGCGAGCATTTTTGCGCGTGCAGACTGGCATGGCGCACAGCTCGAAACTGTCTATTCATTGCTGTTTGCATCATATTTCACTCATAACAGGGGAGGAGAATGATCAAAGTTGTACCTTGCCATAATTGGAAGTAAACATTGTGACGCTGAGGCGTGGACTCCTTGTGGATAACAAACGACAATTAAGTTCGTTCGCTAGCAATAGCAACGCCGTTAATTCAGCCGTGATGTACAGCAAATTAAATGCCCCGGGTGAGGATCGAACTCACGACCTTAAGATTATGAGACTTACGCGCTACCTACTGCGCTACCGAGGCTCGTTGCAACCATCATCCCAGGAATCTTGGTAAGTCTCACATATTAGAGATAGACAGTTTGCGCTTTCTCAGGAATCTGTTGTGTCGCTACGCGTGCTTTCCCGACTTGCTAGAGTAAACTGCTGCCGCAGCTTTTTTAACGACGGAAAGCAGCACTGCCTGAGGTTACAGTACATCGCCCTTGCGGCACCTGAACACAGCGGCCTGTAGGGCCAGGCCGACGCTGGAGTTCAGTAACAGCACGCGGCCGTCCAAGTAGGGTCTCTTGCGTGCTGCATGTTTGGTTCTTCTCACAGCGAATCCTGCTATACATTCCTGAGGCTGGCGCACCTCAAGCGAGCAATCGGCGCGGCAGCACTATAGCGAGAACAGCAAAACGATGCATCGGCCGGGAATCGAAGCCGGGCCGCCCGCGTGGTAGTCGAACAACCTACCACTTTTTTAGTTGTTGTTCTCATTTTGTTAGTTGCATTTGTTGGGGGCGGACGTCCGATGACGTCCGTGCTTCCCGAGCATATTCCCGAGCAGCTGTCTGCAGGGAAAGTGGGATTGCCACCCAGCGACGTCGGATACAACCGAAAAAAGTGCTACACACGCGGAGTCCCCCACTACACTGCCTCAAAGCGACCGCTCGTCACTATTGTGTGAGTAACGTTGCGGCCGCGGCGACGAGCCTTGCCCAAAGACGCAGCGTGCGTGGAGGCGCTGCCCGAATGCACCCTCCTACCTCGTAAAGCGTCTACAGCTACTATCACCGTGGGCCACTGCCGGCGGGCGGGAAGCCGACACAGCGCGGCGTTGCGAGCAGCGGCTGTGCGGTGGTAGTGTAATGGTGAGCATAGTTGCCTTCCGAGCAGTTGAGCCGCGTTCGATTCCCGGCCACCGCAACGGGCGCAAATCTATGCGTATGAGTATGTGAGCCACGTGCTGTTGAATTAACGTTTTCTTTCCGTCGTCGCTCCACGCAGGCCATCCTGTAGTATGTCCCGACTTGTCCCGACTTTGCTCGGCTGACGCGAAAGCTGACGCTTGGAATTCGCCCTTATCAAAAGGACAGGCGCTATAAACGACTGTGAGAGGTGAGGTGTAGCGAGGTACCAAAACGACAGGCAAACTGCGAAATTTTCTGCTCTCTCTTCTGAAACAAAAAATAAAAAAACCGACGCAGTCGGTAGGACTCGAACCTACGCTCCCACAGGGAATCTGATTTCTAGTCAGACGCCTTAACCACTCGGCCACGACTGCTCGTAGCTAAAGCTTCCCTCGAATCGTGAAAAATGCAACCGGTCTGCGCAGAATGTTGACAGGAAACGAACTCGGTGCACTGATTACGGCAGGGCTACCAGCGCTACGAGACGAGCCATTACGGAAGCGTTAAAATCTTCGCCCGAACAGGGATTCGAACCCTGGACACTTAGGTTAAAAGCCTAATGCTCTACCGACTGAGCTATCCGGGCTCACGCTTGTTGTGCATGGAGCGACTGCAAGCAATGTGAATAACTGGAACGCGTGTGTAGGCGTACTACGGTAATTGCTGGCTTCTGGCGCAACTGGCGACTTCACCGACTTCCCACTGACGCTGGTAGCACCCCAACAGCGGACCAGTGCCTCTTCTTCCTTTATCCCGGTGCTGACAGTAATTGCATCCTGTGCCTGCTTCCCCCGATTACGTTCGGTTGAAGCTCCGGAAGGAGGGCGACAAACGAAGGTTGGAAGGCCAAAAGATGGAGGGTCGTGTGCGCAAAAACTTCCCTTCCGGTACCGGGAATCGAACCCGGGCCTCCTGGGTGAAAGCCAGGTATCCTAGCCACTAGACCACACCGGATTTGCTCGAGAAACGTGAGATTTACTCCCTCTCTTCTCGCATTTCGTGCTCAATCCGGACTCAGTGTTGTTCTCTGTTTGCGAGCATTTTTGCGCGTGCAGACTGGCATGGCGCACAGCTCGAAACTGTCTATTCATTGCTGTTTGCATCATATTTCACTCATAACAGGGGAGGAGAATGATCAAAGTTGTTCCTTGCCATAATTGGAAGTAAACATTGTGACGCTGAGGCGTGGACTCCTTGTGGATAACAAACGACAATTAATTTCGTTCGCTAGCAATAGCAACGCCGTTAATTCAGCCGTGATGTACAGCAAATTAAATGCCCCGGGTGAGGATCGAACTCACGACCTTAAGATTATGAGACTTACGCGCTACCTACTGCGCTACCGAGGCTCGTTGCAACCATCATCCCAGGAATCTTGGTAAGTCTCACATATTAGAGATAGACAGTTTGCGCTTTCTCAGGAATCTGTTGTGTCGCTACGCGTGCTTTCCCGACTTGCTAGAGTAAACTGCTGCCGCAGCTTTTTTAACGACGGAAAGCAGCACTGCCTGAGGTTACAGTACATCGCCCTTGCGGCACCTGAACACAGCGGCCTGTAGGGCCAGGCCGACGCTGGAGTTCAGTAACAGCACGCGGCCGTCCAAGTAGGGTCTCTTGCGTGCTGCATGTTTGGTTCTTCTCACAGCGAATCCTGCTATACATTCCTGAGGCTGGCGCACCTCAAGCGAGCAATCGGCGCGGCAGCACTATAGCGAGAACAGCAAAACGATGCATCGGCCGGGAATCGAAGCCGGGCCGCCCGCGTGGTAGTCGAACAACCTACCACTTTTTTAGTTGTTGTTCTCATTTTGTTAGTTGCATTTGTTGGGGGCGGACGTCCGATGACGTCCGTGCTTCCCGAGCATATTCCCGAGCAGCTGTCTGCAGGGAAAGTGGGATTGCCACCCAGCGACGTCGGATACAACCGAAAAAAGTGCTACACACGCGGAGTCCCCCACTACACTGCCTCAAAGCGACCGCTCGTCACTATTGTGTGAGTAACGTTGCGGCCGCGGCGACGAGCCTTGCCCAAAGACGCAGCGTGCGTGGAGGCGCTGCCCGAATGCACCCTCCTACCTCGTAAAGCGTCTACAGCTACTATCACCGTGGGCCACTGCCGGCGGGCGGGAAGCCGACACAGCGCGGCGTTGCGAGCAGCGGCTGTGCGGTGGTAGTGTAATGGTGAGCATAGTTGCCTTCCGAGCAGTTGAGCCGCGTTCGATTCCCGGCCACCGCAACGGGCGCAAATCTATGCGTATGAGTATGTGAGCCACGTGCTGTTGAATTAACGTTTTCTTTCCGTCGTCGCTCCACGCAGGCCATCCTGTAGTATGTCCCGACTTGTCCCGACTTTGCTTGGCTGACGCGAAAGCTGACGCTTGGAATTCGCCCTTATCAAAAGGACAGGCGCTATAAACGACTGTGAGAGGTGAGGTGTAGCGAGGTACCAAAACGACAGGCAAACTGCGAAATTTTCTGCTCTCTCTTCTGAAACAAAAAATAAAAAATCCGACGCAGTCGGTAGGACTCGAACCTACGCTCCCACAGTGAATCTGATTTCTAGTCAGACGCCTTAACCACTCGGCCACGACTGCTCGTAGCTAAAGCTTCCCTCGAATCGTGAAAAATGCAACCGGTCTGCGCAGAATGTTGACAGGAAACGAACTCGGTGCACTGATTACGGCAGGGCTACCAGCGCTACGAGACGAGCCATTACGGAAGCGTTAAAATCTTCGCCCGAACAGGGATTCGAACCCTGGACACTTAGGTTAAAAGCCTAATGCTCCACCGACTGAGCTATCCGGGCTCACGCTTGTTGTGCATGGAGCGACTGCAAGCAATGTGAATAACTGGAACGCGTGTGTAGGCGTACTACGGTAATTGCTGGCTTCTGGCGCAACTGGCGACTTCACCGACTTCCCACTGACGCTGGTAGCACCCCAACAGCGGACCAGTGCCTCTTCTCCCTTTATCCCGGTGCTGACAGTAATTGCATCCTGTGCCTGCTTCCCCCGATTACGTTCGGTTGAAGCTCCGGAAGGAGGGCGACAAACGAAGGTTGGAAGGCCAAAAGATGGAGGGTCGTGTGCGCAAAAACTTCCCTTCCGGTACCGGGAATCGAACCCGGGCCTCCTGGGTGAAAGCCAGGTATCCTAGCCACTAGACCACACCGGATTTGCTCGAGAAACGTGAGATTTACTCCCTCTCTTCTCGCATTTCGTGCTCAATCCGGACTCAGTGTTGTTCTCTGTTTGCGAGCATTTTTGCGCGTGCAGACTGGCATGGCGCACAGCTCGAAACTGTCTATTCATTGCTGTTTGCATCATATTTCACTCATAACAGGGGAGGAGAATGATCAAAGTTGTTCCTTGCCATAATTGGAAGTAAACATTGTGACGCTGAGGCGTGGACTCCTTGTGGATAACAAACGACAATTAATTTCGTTCGCTAGCAATAGCAACGCCGTTAATTCAGCCGTGATGTACAGCAAATTAAATGCCCCGGGTGAGGATCGAACTCACGACCTTAAGATTATGAGACTTACGCGCTACCTACTGCGCTACCGAGGCTCGTTGCAACCATCATCCCAGGAATCTTGGTAAGTCTCACATATTAGAGATAGACAGTTTGCGCTTTCTCAGGAATCTGTTGTGTCGCTACGCGTGCTTTCCCGACTTGCTAGAGTAAACTGCTGCCGCAGCTTTTTTAACGACGGAAAGCAGCACTGCCTGAGGTTACAGTACATCGCCCTTGCGGCACCTGAACACAGCGGCCTGTAGGGCCAGGCCGACGCTGGAGTTCAGTAACAGCACGCGGCCGTCCAAGTAGGGTCTCTTGCGTGCTGCATGTTTGGTTCTTCTCACAGCGAATCCTGCTATACATTCCTGAGGCTGGCGCACCTCAAGCGAGCAATCGGCGCGGCAGCACTATAGCGAGAACAGCAAAACGATGCATCGGCCGGGAATCGAAGCCGGGCCGCCCGCGTGGTAGTCGAACAACCTACCACTTTTTTAGTTGTTGTTCTCATTTTGTTAGTTGCATTTGTTGGGGGCGGACGTCCGATGACGTCCGTGCTTCCCGAGCATATTCCCGAGCAGCTGTCTGCAGGGAAAGTGGGATTGCCACCCAGCGACGTCGGATACAACCGAAAAAAGTGCTACACACGCGGAGTCCCCCACTACACTGCCTCAAAGCGACCGCTCGTCACTATTGTGTGAGTAACGTTGCGGCCGCGGCGACGAGCCTTGCCCAAAGACGCAGCGTGCGTGGAGGCGCTGCCCGAATGCACCCTCCTACCTCGTAAAGCGTCTACAGCTACTATCACCGTGGGCCACTGCCGGCGGGCGGGAAGCCGACACAGCGCGGCGTTGCGAGCAGCGGCTGTGCGGTGGTAGTGTAATGGTGAGCATAGTTGCCTTCCGAGCAGTTGAGCCGCGTTCGATTCCCGGCCACCGCAACGGGCGCAAATCTATGCGTATGAGTATGTGAGCCACGTGCTGTTGAATTAACGTTTTCTTTCCGTCGTCGCTCCACGCAGGCCATCCTGTAGTATGTCCCGACTTGTCCCGACTTTGCTTGGCTGACGCGAAAGCTGACGCTTGGAATTCGCCCTTATCAAAAGGACAGGCGCTATAAACGACTGTGAGAGGTGAGGTGTAGCGAGGTACCAAAACGACAGGCAAACTGCGAAATTTTCTGCTCTCTCTTCTGAAACAAAAAATAAAAAATCCGACGCAGTCGGTAGGACTCGAACCTACGCTCCCACAGTGAATCTGATTTCTAGTCAGACGCCTTAACCACTCGGCCACGACTGCTCGTAGCTAAAGCTTCCCTCGAATCGTGAAAAATGCAACCGGTCTGCGCAGAATGTTGACAGGAAACGAACTCGGTGCACTGATTACGGCAGGGCTACCAGCGCTACGAGACGAGCCATTACGGAAGCGTTAAAATCTTCGCCCGAACAGGGATTCGAACCCTGGACACTTAGGTTAAAAGCCTAATGCTCCACCGACTGAGCTATCCGGGCTCACGCTTGTTGTGCATGGAGCGACTGCAAGCAATGTGAATAACTGGAACGCGTGTGTAGGCGTACTACGGTAATTGCTGGCTTCTGGCGCAACTGGCGACTTCACCGACTTCCCACTGACGCTGGTAGCACCCCAACAGCGGACCAGTGCCTCTTCTCCCTTTATCCCGGTGCTGACAGTAATTGCATCCTGTGCCTGCTTCCCCCGATTACGTTCGGTTGAAGCTCCGGAAGGAGGGCGACAAACGAAGGTTGGAAGGCCAAAAGATGGAGGGTCGTGTGCGCAAAAACTTCCCTTCCGGTACCGGGAATCGAACCCGGGCCTCCTGGGTGAAAGCCAGGTATCCTAGCCACTAGACCACACCGGATTTGCTCGAGAAACGTGAGATTTACTCCCTCTCTTCTCGCATTTCGTGCTCAATCCGGACTCAGTGTTGTTCTCTGTTTGCGAGCATTTTTGCGCGTGCAGACTGGCATGGCGCACAGCTCGAAACTGTCTATTCATTGCTGTTTGCATCATATTTCACTCATAACAGGGGAGGAGAATGATCAAAGTTGTTCCTTGCCATAATTGGAAGTAAACATTGTGACGCTGAGGCGTGGACTCCTTGTGGATAACAAACGACAATTAAGTTCGTTCGCTAGCAATAGCAACGCCGTTAATTCAGCCGTGATGTACAGCAAATTAAATGCCCCGGGTGAGGATCGAACTCACGACCTTAAGATTATGAGACTTACGCGCTACCTACTGCGCTACCGAGGCTCGTTGCAACCATCATCCCAGGAATCTTGGTAAGTCTCACATATTAGAGATAGACAGTTTGCGCTTTCTCAGGAATCTGTTGTGTCGCTACGCGTGCTTTCCCGACTTGCTAGAGTAAACTGCTGCCGCAGCTTTTTTAACGACGGAAATCAGCACTGCCTGAGGTTACAGTACATCGCCCTTGCGGCACCTGAACACAGCGGCCTGTAGGGCCAGGCCGACGCTGGAGTTCAGTAACAGCACGCGGCCGTCCAAGTAGGGTCTCTTGCGTGCTGCATGTTTGGTTCTTCTCACAGCGAATCCTGCTATACATTCCTGAGGCTGGCGCACCTCAAGCGAGCAATCGGCGCGGCAGCACTATAGCGAGAACAGCAAAACGATGCATCGGCCGGGAATCGAAGCCGGGCCGCCCGCGTGGTAGTCGAACAACCTACCACTTTTTTAGTTGTTGTTCTCATTTTGTTAGTTGCATTTGTTGGGGGCGGACGTCCGATGACGTCCGTGCTTCCCGAGCATATTCCCGAGCAGCTGTCTGCAGGGAAAGTGGGATTGCCACCCAGCGACGTCGGATACAACCGAAAAAAGTGCTACACACGCGGAGTCCCCCACTACACTGCCTCAAAGCGACCGCTCGTCACTATTGTGTGAGTAACGTTGCGGCCGCGGCGACGAGCCTTGCCCAAAGACGCAGCGTGCGTGGAGGCGCTGCCCGAATGCACCCTCCTACCTCGTAAAGCGTCTACAGCTACTATCACCGTGGGCCACTGCCGGCGGGCGGGAAGCCGACACAGCGCGGCGTTGCGAGCAGCGGCTGTGCGGTGGTAGTGTAATGGTGAGCATAGTTGCCTTCCGAGCAGTTGAGCCGCGTTCGATTCCCGGCCACCGCAACGGGCGCAAATCTATGCGTATGAGTATGTGAGCCACGTGCTGTTGAATTAACGTTTTCTTTCCGTCGTCGCTCCACGCAGGCCATCCTGTAGTATGTCCCGACTTGTCCCGACTTTGCTCGGCTGACGCGAAAGCTGACGCTTGGAATTCGCCCTTATCAAAAGGACAGGCGCTATAAACGACTGTGAGAGGTGAGGTGTAGCGAGGTACCAAAACGACAGGCAAACTGCGAAATTTTCTGCTCTCTCTTCTGAAACAAAAAATAAAAAATCCGACGCAGTCGGTAGGACTCGAACCTACGCTCCCACAGTGAATCTGATTTCTAGTCAGACGCCTTAACCACTCGGCCACGACTGCTCGTAGCTAAAGCTTCCCTCGAATCGTGAAAAATGCAACCGGTCTGCGCAGAATGTTGACAGGAAACGAACTCGGTGCACTGATTACGGCAGGGCTACCAGCGCTACGAGACGAGCCATTACGGAAGCGTTAAAATCTTCGCCCGAACAGGGATTCGAACCCAGGACACTTAGGTTAAAAGCCTAATGCTCCACCGACTGAGCTATCCGGGCTCACGCTTGTTGTGCATGGAGCGACTGCAAGCAATGTGAATAACTGGAACGCGTGTGTAGGCGTACTACGGTAATTGCTGGCTTCTGGCGCAACTGGCGACTTCACCGACTTCCCACTGACGCTGGTAGCACCCCAACAGCGGACCAGTGCCTCTTCTCCCTTTATCCCGGTGCTGACAGTAATTGCATCCTGTGCCTGCTTCCCCCGATTACGTTCGGTTGAAGCTCCGGAAGGAGGGCGACAAACGAAGGTTGGAAGGCCAAAAGATGGAGGGTCGTGTGCGCAAAAACTTCCCTTCCGGTACCGGGAATCGAACCCGGGCCTCCTGGGTGAAAGCCAGGTATCCTAGCCACTAGACCACACCGGATTTGCTCGAGAAACGTGAGATTTACTCCCTCTCTTCTCGCATTTCGTGCTCAATCCGGACTCAGTGTTGTTCTCTGTTTGCGAGCATTTTTGCGCGTGCAGACTGGCATGGCGCACAGCTCGAAACTGTCTATTCATTGCTGTTTGCATCATATTTCACTCATAACAGGGGAGGAGAATGATCAAAGTTGTACCTTGCCATAATTGGAAGTAAACATTGTGACGCTGAGGCGTGGACTCCTTGTGGATAACAAACGACAATTAAGTTCGTTCGCTAGCAATAGCAACGCCGTTAATTCAGCCGTGATGTACAGCAAATTAAATGCCCCGGGTGAGGATCGAACTCACGACCTTAAGATTATGAGACTTACGCGCTACCTACTGCGCTACCGAGGCTCGTTGCAACCATCATCCCAGGAATCTTGGTAAGTCTCACATATTAGAGATAGACAGTTTGCGCTTTCTCAGGAATCTGTTGTGTCGCTACGCGTGCTTTCCCGACTTGCTAGAGTAAACTGCTGCCGCAGCTTTTTTAACGACGGAAAGCAGCACTGCCTGAGGTTACAGTACATCGCCCTTGCGGCACCTGAACACAGCGGCCTGTAGGGCCAGGCCGACGCTGGAGTTCAGTAACAGCACGCGGCCGTCCAAGTAGGGTCTCTTGCGTGCTGCATGTTTGGTTCTTCTCACAGCGAATCCTGCTATACATTCCTGAGGCTGGCGCACCTCAAGCGAGCAATCGGCGCGGCAGCACTATAGCGAGAACAGCAAAACGATGCATCGGCCGGGAATCGAAGCCGGGCCGCCCGCGTGGTAGTCGAACAACCTACCACTTTTTTAGTTGTTGTTCTCATTTTGTTAGTTGCATTTGTTGGGGGCGGACGTCCGATGACGTCCGTGCTTCCCGAGCATATTCCCGAGCAGCTGTCTGCAGGGAAAGTGGGATTGCCACCCAGCGACGTCGGATACAACCGAAAAAAGTGCTACACACGCGGAGTCCCCCACTACACTGCCTCAAAGCGACCGCTCGTCACTATTGTGTGAGTAACGTTGCGGCCGCGGCGACGAGCCTTGCCCAAAGACGCAGCGTGCGTGGAGGCGCTGCCCGAATGCACCCTCCTACCTCGTAAAGCGTCTACAGCTACTATCACCGTGGGCCACTGCCGGCGGGCGGGAAGCCGACACAGCGCGGCGTTGCGAGCAGCGGCTGTGCGGTGGTAGTGTAATGGTGAGCATAGTTGCCTTCCGAGCAGTTGAGCCGCGTTCGATTCCCGGCCACCGCAACGGGCGCAAATCTATGCGTATGAGTATGTGAGCCACGTGCTGTTGAATTAACGTTTTCTTTCCGTCGTCGCTCCACGCAGGCCATCCTGTAGTATGTCCCGACTTGTCCCGACTTTGCTCGGCTGACGCGAAAGCTGACGCTTGGAATTCGCCCTTATCAAAAGGACAGGCGCTATAAACGACTGTGAGAGGTGAGGTGTAGCGAGGTACCAAAACGACAGGCAAACTGCGAAATTTTCTGCTCTCTCTTCTGAAACAAAAAATAAAAAAACCGACGCAGTCGGTAGGACTCGAACCTACGCTCCCACAGGGAATCTGATTTCTAGTCAGACGCCTTAACCACTCGGCCACGACTGCTCGTAGCTAAAGCTTCCCTCGAATCGTGAAAAATGCAACCGGTCTGCGCAGAATGTTGACAGGAAACGAACTCGGTGCACTGATTACGGCAGGGCTACCAGCGCTACGAGACGAGCCATTACGGAAGCGTTAAAATCTTCGCCCGAACAGGGATTCGAACCCTGGACACTTAGGTTAAAAGCCTAATGCTCCACCGACTGAGCTATCCGGGCTCACGCTTGTTGTGCATGGAGCGACTGCAAGCAATGTGAATAACTGGAACGCGTGTGTAGGCGTACTACGGTAATTGCTGGCTTCTGGCGCAACTGGCGACTTCACCGACTTCCCACTGACGCTGGTAGCACCCCAACAGCGGACCAGTGCCTCTTCTCCCTTTATCCCGGTGCTGACAGTAATTGCATCCTGTGCCTGCTTCCCCGGATTACGTTCGGTTGAAGCTCCAGAAGGAGGGCGACAAACGAAGGTTGGAAGGCCAAAAGATGGAGGGTCGTGTGCGCAAAAACTTCCCTTCCGGTACCGGGAATCGAACCCGGGCCTCCTGGGTGAAAGCCAGGTATCCTAGCCACTAGACCACACCGGATTTGCTCGAGAAACGTGAGATTTACTCCCTCTCTTCTCGCATTTCGTGCTCAATCCGGACTCAGTGTTGTTCTCTGTTTGCGAGCATTTTTGCGCGTGCAGACTGGCATGGCGCACAGCTCGAAACTGTCTATTCATTGCTGTTTGCATCATATTTCACTCATAACAGGGGAGGAGAATGATCAAAGTTGTTCCTTGTCATAATTGGAAGTAAACATTGTGACGCTGAGGCGTGGACTCCTTGTGGATAACAAACGACAATTAAGTTCGTTCGCTAGCAATAGCAACGCCGTTAATTCAGCCGTGATGTACAGCAAATTAAATGCCCCGGGTGAGGATCGAACTCACGACCTTAAGATTATGAGACTTACGCGCTACCTACTGCGCTACCGAGGCTCGTTGCAACCATTATCCCAGGAATCTTGGTAAGTCTCACATATTAGAGATAGACAGTTTGCGCTTTCTCAGGAATCTGTTGTGTCGCTACGCGTGCTTTCCCGACTTGCTAGAGTAAACTGCTGCCGCAGCTTTTTTAACGACGGAAAGCAGCACTGCCTGAGGTTACAGTACATCGCCCTTGCGGCACCTGAACACAGCGGCCTGTAGGGCCAGGCCGACGCTGGAGTTCAGTAACAGCACGCGGCCGTCCAAGTAGGGTCTCTTGCGTGCTGCATGTTTGGTTCTTCTCACAGCGAATCCTGCTATACATTCCTGAGGCTGGCGCACCTCAAGCGAGCAATCGGCGCGGCAGCACTATAGCGAGAACAGCAAAACGATGCATCGGCCGGGAATCGAAGCCGGGCCGCCCGCGTGGTAGTCGAACAACCTACCACTTTTTTAGTTGTTGTTCTCATTTTGTTAGTTGCATTTGTTGGGGGCGGACGTCCGATGACGTCCGTGCTTCCCGAGCATATTCCCGAGCAGCTGTCTGCAGGGAAAGTGGGATTGCCACCCAGCGACGTCGGATACAACCGAAAAAAGTGCTACACACGCGGAGTCCCCCACTACACTGCCTCAAAGCGACCGCTCGTCACTATTGTGTGAGTAACGTTGCGGCCGCGGCGACGAGCCTTGCCCAAAGACGCAGCGTGCGTGGAGGCGCTGCCCGAATGCACCCTCCTACCTCGTAAAGCGTCTACAGCTACTATCACCGTGGGCCACTGCCGGCGGGCGGGAAGCCGACACAGCGCGGCGTTGCGAGCAGCGGCTGTGCGGTGGTAGTGTAATGGTGAGCATAGTTGCCTTCCGAGCAGTTGAGCCGCGTTCGATTCCCGGCCACCGCAACGGGCGCAAATCTATGCGTATGAGTATGTGAGCCACGTGCTGTTGAATTAACGTTTTCTTTCCGTCGTCGCTCCACGCAGGCCATCCTGTAGTATGTCCCGACTTGTCCCGACTTTGCTCGGCTGACGCGAAAGCTGACGCTTGGAATTCGCCCTTATCAAAAGGACAGGCGCTATAAACGACTGTGAGAGGTGAGGTGTAGCGAGGTACCAAAACGACAGGCAAACTGCGAAATTTTCTGCTCTCTCTTCTGAAACAAAAAATAAAAAAACCGACGCAGTCGGTAGGACTCGAACCTACGCTCCCACAGGGAATCTGATTTCTAGTCAGACGCCTTAACCACTCGGCCACGACTGCTCGTAGCTAAAGCTTCCCTCGAATCGTGAAAAATGCAACCGGTCTGCGCAGAATGTTGACAGGAAACGAACTCGGTGCACTGATTACGGCAGGGCTACCAGCGCTACGAGACGAGCCATTACGGAAGCGTTAAAATCTTCGCCCGAACAGGGATTCGAACCCTGGACACTTAGGTTAAAAGCCTAATGCTCCACCGACTGAGCTATCCGGGCTCACGCTTGTTGTGCATGGAGCGACTGCAAGCAATGTGAATAACTGGAACGCGTGTGTAGGCGTACTACGGTAATTGCTGGCTTCTGGCGCAACTGGCGACTTCACCGACTTCCCACTGACGCTGGTAGCACCCCAACAGCGGACCAGTGCCTCTTCTCCCTTTATCCCGGTGCTGACAGTAATTGCATCCTGTGCCTGCTTCCCCCGATTACGTTCGGTTGAAGCTCCGGAAGGAGGGCGACAAACGAAGGTTGGAAGGCCAAAAGATGGAGGGTCGTGTGCGCAAAAACTTCCCTTCCGGTACCGGGAATCGAACCCGGGCCTCCTGGGTGAAAGCCAGGTATCCTAGCCACTAGACCACACCGGATTTGCTCGAGAAACGTGAGATTTACTCCCTCTCTTCTCGCATTTCGTGCTCAATCCGGACTCAGTGTTGTTCTCTGTTTGCGAGCATTTTTGCGCGTGCAGACTGGCATGGCGCACAGCTCGAAACTGTCTATTCATTGCTGTTTGCATCATATTTCACTCATAACAGGGGAGGAGAATGATCAAAGTTGTTCCTTGCCATAATTGGAAGTAAACATTGTGACGCTGAGGCGTGGACTCCTTGTGGATAACAAACGACAATTAAGTTCGTTCGCTAGCAATAGCAACGCCGTTAATTCAGCCGTGATGTACAGCAAATTAAATGCCCCGGGTGAGGATCGAACTCACGACCTTAAGATTATGAGACTTACGCGCTACCTACTGCGCTACCGAGGCTCGTTGCAACCATCATCCCAGGAATCTTGGTAAGTCTCACATATTAGAGATAGACAGTTTGCGCTTTCTCAGGAATCTGTTGTGTCGCTACGCGTGCTTTCCCGACTTGCTAGAGTAAACTGCTGCCGCAGCTTTTTTAACGACGGAAAGCAGCACTGCCTGAGGTTACAGTACATCGCCCTTGCGGCACCTGAACACAGCGGCCTGTAGGGCCAGGCCGACGCTGGAGTTCAGTAACAGCACGCGGCCGTCCAAGTAGGGTCTCTTGCGTGCTGCATGTTTGATTCTTCTCACAGCGAATCCTGCTATACATTCCTGAAGCTGGCGCACCTCAAGCGAGCAATCGGCGCGGCAGCACTATAGCGAGAACAGCAAAACGATGCATCGGCCGGGAATCGAAGCCGGGCCGCCCGCGTGGTAGTCGAACAACCTACCACTTTTTTAGTTGTTGTTCTCATTTTGTTAGTTGCATTTGTTGGGGGCGGACGTCCGATGACGTCCGTGCTTCCCGAGCATATTCCCGAGCAGCTGTCTGCAGGGAAAGTGGGATTGCCACCCAGCGACGTCGGATACAACCGAAAAAAGTGCTACACACGCGGAGTCCCCCACTACACTGCCTCAAAGCGACCGCTCGTCACTATTGTGTGAGTAACGTTGCGGCCGCGGCGACGAGCCTTGCCCAAAGACGCAGCGTGCGTGGAGGCGCTGCCCGAATGCACCCTCCTACCTCGTAAAGCGTCTACAGCTACTATCACCGTGGGCCACTGCCGGCGGGCGGGAAGCCGACACAGCGCGGCGTTGCGAGCAGCGGCTGTGCGGTGGTAGTGTAATGGTGAGCATAGTTGCCTTCCGAGCAGTTGAGCCGCGTTCGATTCCCGGCCACCGCAACGGGCGCAAATCTATGCGTATGAGTATGTGAGCCACGTGCTGTTGAATTAACGTTTTCTTTCCGTCGTCGCTCCACGCAGGCCATCCTGTAGTATGTCCCGACTTGTCCCGACTTTGCTCGGCTGACGCGAAAGCTGACGCTTGGAATTCGCCCTTATCAAAAGGACAGGCGCTATAAACGACTGTGAGAGGTGAGGTGTAGCGAGGTACCAAAACGACAGGCAAACTGCGAAATTTTCTGCTCTCTCTTCTGAAACAAAAAATAAAAAATCCGACGCAGTCGGTAGGACTCGAACCTACGCTCCCACAGTGAATCTGATTTCTAGTCAGACGCCTTAACCACTCGGCCACGACTGCTCGTAGCTAAAGCTTCCCTCGAATCGTGAAAAATGCAACCGGTCTGCGCAGAATGTTGACAGGAAACGAACTCGGTGCACTGATTACGGCAGGGCTACCAGCGCTACGAGACGAGCCATTACGGAAGCGTTAAAATCTTCGCCCGAACAGGGATTCGAACCCAGGACACTTAGGTTAAAAGCCTAATGCTCCACCGACTGAGCTATCCGGGCTCACGCTTGTTGTGCATGGAGCGACTGCAAGCAATGTGAATAACTGGAACGCGTGTGTAGGCGTACTACGGTAATTGCTGGCTTCTGGCGCAACTGGCGACTTCACCGACTTCCCACTGACGCTGGTAGCACCCCAACAGCGGACCAGTGCCTCTTCTCCCTTTATCCCGGTGCTGACAGTAATTGCATCCTGTGCCTGCTTCCCCCGATTACGTTCGGTTGAAGCTCCGGAAGGAGGGCGACAAACGAAGGTTGGAAGGCCAAAAGATGGAGGGTCGTGTGCGCAAAAACTTCCCTTCCGGTACCGGGAATCGAACCCGGGCCTCCTGGGTGAAAGCCAGGTATCCTAGCCACTAGACCACACCGGATTTGCTCGAGAAACGTGAGATTTACTCCCTCTCTTCTCGCATTTCGTGCTCAATCCGGACTCAGTGTTGTTCTCTGTTTGCGAGCATTTTTGCGCGTGCAGACTGGCATGGCGCACAGCTCGAAACTGTCTATTCATTGCTGTTTGCATCATATTTCACTCATAACAGGGGAGGAGAATGATCAAAGTTGTACCTTGCCATAATTGGAAGTAAACATTGTGACGCTGAGGCGTGGACTCCTTGTGGATAACAAACGACAATTAAGTTCGTTCGCTAGCAATAGCAACGCCGTTAATTCAGCCGTGATGTACAGCAAATTAAATGCCCCGGGTGAGGATCGAACTCACGACCTTAAGATTATGAGACTTACGCGCTACCTACTGCGCTACCGAGGCTCGTTGCAACCATCATCCCAGGAATCTTGGTAAGTCTCACATATTAGAGATAGACAGTTTGCGCTTTCTCAGGAATCTGTTGTGTCGCTACGCGTGCTTTCCCGACTTGCTAGAGTAAACTGCTGCCGCAGCTTTTTTAACGACGGAAAGCAGCACTGCCTGAGGTTACAGTACATCGCCCTTGCGGCACCTGAACACAGCGGCCTGTAGGGCCAGGCCGACGCTGGAGTTCAGTAACAGCACGCGGCCGTCCAAGTAGGGTCTCTTGCGTGCTGCATGTTTGGTTCTTCTCACAGCGAATCCTGCTATACATTCCTGAGGCTGGCGCACCTCAAGCGAGCAATCGGCGCGGCAGCACTATAGCGAGAACAGCAAAACGATGCATCGGCCGGGAATCGAAGCCGGGCCGCCCGCGCGGTAGTCGAACAACCTACCACTTTTTTAGTTGTTGTTCTCATTTTGTTAGTTGCATTTGTTGGGGGCGGACGTCCGATGACGTCCGTGCTTCCCGAGCATATTCCCGAGCAGCTGTCTGCAGGGAAAGTGGGATTGCCACCCAGCGACGTCGGATACAACCGAAAAAAGTGCTACACACGCGGAGTCCCCCACTACACTGCCTCAAAGCGACCGCTCGTCACTATTGTGTGAGTAACGTTGCGGCCGCGGCGACGAGCCTTGCCCAAAGACGCAGCGTGCGTGGAGGCGCTGCCCGAATGCACCCTCCTACCTCGTAAAGCGTCTACAGCTACTATCACCGTGGGCCACTGCCGGCGGGCGGGAAGCCGACACAGCGCGGCGTTGCGAGCAGCGGCTGTGCGGTGGTAGTGTAATGGTGAGCATAGTTGCCTTCCGAGCAGTTGAGCCGCGTTCGATTCCCGGCCACCGCAACGGGCGCAAATCTATGCGTATGAGTATGTGAGCCACGTGCTGTTGAATTAACGTTTTCTTTCCGTCGTCGCTCCACGCAGGCCATCCTGTAGTATGTCCCGACTTGTCCCGACTTTGCTCGGCTGACGCGAAAGCTGACGCTTGGATTTCGCCCTTATCAAAAGGACAGGCGCTATAAACGACTGTGAGAGGTGAGGTGTAGCGAGGTACCAAAACGACAGGCAAACTGCGAAATTTTCTGCTCTCTCTTCTGAAACAAAAAATAAAAAAACCGACGCAGTCGGTAGGACTCAAACCTACGCTCCCACAGGGAATCTGATTTCTAGTCAGACGCCTTAACCACTCGGCCACGACTGCTCGTAGCTAAAGCTTCCCTCGAATCGTGAAAAATGCAACCGGTCTGCGCAGAATGTTGACAGGAAACGAACTCGGTGCACTGATTACGGCAGGGCTACCAGCGCTACGAGACGAGCCATTACGGAAGCGTTAAAATCTTCGCCCGAACAGGGATTCGAACCCTGGACACTTAGGTTAAAATCCTAATGCTCTACCGACTGAGCTATCCGGGCTCACGCTTGTTGTGCATGGAGCGACTGCAAGCAATGTGAATAACTGGAACGCGTGTGTAGGCGTACTACGGTAATTGCTGGCTTCTGGCGCAACTGGCGACTTCACCGACTTCCCACTGACGCTGGTAGCACCCCAACAGCGGACCAGTGCCTCTTCTCCCTTTATCCCGGTGCTGACAGTAATTGCATCCTGTGCCTGCTTCCCCCGATTACGTTCGGTTGAAGCTCCGGAAGGAGGGCGACAAACGAAGGTTGGAAGGCCAAAAGATGGAGGGTCGTGTGCGCAAAAACTTCCCTTCCGGTACCGGGAATCGAACCCGGGCCTCCTGGGTGAAAGCCAGGTATCCTAGCCACTAGACCACACCGGATTTGCTCGAGAAACGTGAGATTTACTCCCTCTCTTCTCGCATTTCGTGCTCAATCCGGACTCAGTGTTGTTCTCTGTTTGCGAGCATTTTTGCGCGTGCAGACTGGCATGGCGCACAGCTCGAAACTGTCTATTCATTGCTGTTTGCATCATATTTCACTCATAACAGGGGAGGAGAATGATCAAAGTTGTTCCTTGCCATAATTGGAAGTAAACATTGTGACGCTGAGGCGTGGACTCCTTGTGGATAACAAACGACAATTAAGTTCGTTCGCTAGCAATAGCAACGCCGTTAATTCAACCGTGATGTACAGCAAATTAAATGCCCCGGGTGAGGATCGAACTCACGACCTTAAGATTATGAGACTTACGCGCTACCTACTGCGCTACCGAGGCTCGTTGCAACCATCATCCCAGGAATCTTGGTAAGTCTCACATATTAGAGATAGACAGTTTGCGCTTTCTCAGGAATCTGTTGTGTCGCTACGCGTGCTTTCCCGACTTGCTAGAGTAAACTGCTGCCGCAGCTTTTTTAACGACGGAAAGCAGCACTGCCTGAGGTTACAGTACATCGCCCTTGCGGCACCTGAACACAGCGGCCTGTAGGGCCAGGCCGACGCTGGAGTTCAGTAACAGCACGCGGCCGTCCAAGTAGGGTCTCTTGCGTGCTGCATGTTTGGTTCTTCTCACAGCGAATCCTGCTATACATTCCTGAGGCTGGCGCACCTCAAGCGAGCAATCGGCGCGGCAGCACTATAGCGAGAACAGCAAAACGATGCATCGGCCGGGAATCGAAGCCGGGCCGCCCGCGTGGTAGTCGAACAACCTACCACTTTTTTAGTTGTTGTTCTCATTTTGTTAGTTGCATTTGTTGGGGGCGGACGTCCGATGACGTCCGTGCTTCCCGAGCATATTCCCGAGCAGCTGTCTGCAGGGAAAGTGGGATTGCCACCCAGCGACGTCGGATACAACCGAAAAAAGTGCTACACACGCGGAGTCCCCCACTACACTGCCTCAAAGCGACCGCTCGTCACTATTGTGTGAGTAACGTTGCGGCCGCGGCGACGAGCCTTGCCCAAAGACGCAGCGTGCGTGGAGGCGCTGCCCGAATGCACCCTCCTACCTCGTAAAGCGTCTACAGCTACTATCACCGTGGGCCACTGCCGGCGGGCGGGAAGCCGACACAGCGCGGCGTTGCGAGCAGCGGCTGTGCGGTGGTAGTGTAATGGTGAGCATAGTTGCCTTCCGAGCAGTTGAGCCGCGTTCGATTCCCGGCCACCGCAACGGGCGCAAATCTATGCGTATGAGTATGTGAGCCACGTGCTGTTGAATTAACGTTTTCTTTCCGTCGTCGCTCCACGCAGGCCATCCTGTAGTATGTCCCGACTTGTCCCGACTTTGCTCGGCTGACGCGAAAGCTGACGCTTGGAATTCGCCCTTATCAAAAGGACAGGCGCTATAAACGACTGTGAGAGGTGAGGTGTAGCGAGGTACCAAAACGACAGGCAAACTGCGAAATTTTCTGCTCTCTCTTCTGAAACAAAAAATAAAAAATCCGACGCAGTCGGTAGGACTCGAACCTACGCTCCCACAGGGAATCTGATTTCTAGTCAGACGCCTTAACCACTCGGCCACGACTGCTCGTAGCTAAAGCTTCCCTCGAATCGTGAAAAATGCAACCGGTCTGCGCAGAATGTTGACAGGAAACGAACTCGGTGCACTGATTACGGCAGGGCTACCAGCGCTACGAGACGAGCCATTACGGAAGCGTTAAAATCTTCGCCCGAACAGGGATTCGAACCCTGGACACTTAGGTTAAAAGCCTAATGCTCCACCGACTGAGCTATCCGGGCTCACGCTTGTTGTGCATGGAGCGACTGCAAGCAATGTGAATAACTGGAACGCGTGTGTAGGCGTACTACGGTAATTGCTGGCTTCTGGCGCAACTGGCGACTTCACCGACTTCCCACTGACGCTGGTAGCACCCCAACAGCGGACCAGTGCCTCTTCTCCCTTTATCCCGGTGCTGACAGTAATTGCATCCTGTGCCTGCTTCCCCCGATTACGTTCGGTTGAAGCTCCGGAAGGAGGGCGACAAACGAAGGTTGGAAGGCCAAAAGATGGAGGGTCGTGTGCGCAAAAACTTCCCTTCCGGTACCGGGAATCGAACCCGGGCCTCCTGGGTGAAAGCCAGGTATCCTAGCCACTAGACCACACCGGATTTGCTCGAGAAACGTGAGATTTACTCCCTCTCTTCTCGCATTTC
This sequence comes from Schistocerca cancellata, assembly GCF_023864275.1. NCBI lineage: Eukaryota > Metazoa > Arthropoda > Insecta > Orthoptera > Acrididae > Schistocerca > Schistocerca cancellata. The sequence goes on along the minus strand of NW_026046428.1, from coordinate 257,283 downwards.
GTGCTCAATCCGGACTCAGTGTTGTTCTCTGTTTGCGAGCATTTTTGCGCGTGCAGACTGGCATGGCGCACAGCTCGAAACTGTCTATTCATTGCTGTTTGCATCATATTTCACTCATAACAGGGGAGGAGAATGATCAAAGTTGTTCCTTGCCATAATTGGAAGTAAACATTGTGACGCTGAGGCGTGGACTCCTTGTGGATAACAAACGACAATTAAGTTCGTTCGCTAGCAATAGCAACGCCGTTAATTCAGCCGTGATGTACAGCAAATTAAATGCCCCGGGTGAGGATCGAACTCACGACCTTAAGATTATGAGACTTACGCGCTACCTACTGCGCTACCGAGGCTCGTTGCAACCATCATCCCAGGAATCTTGGTAAGTCTCACATATTAGAGATAGACAGTTTGCGCTTTCTCAGGAATCTGTTGTGTCGCTACGCGTGCTTTCCCGACTTGCTAGAGTAAACTGCTGCCGCAGCTTTTTTAACGACGGAAAGCAGCACTGCCTGAGGTTACAGTACATCGCCCTTGCGGCACCTGAACACAGCAGCCTGTAGGGCCAGGCCGACGCTGGAGTTCAGTAACAGCACGCGGCCGTCCAAGTAGGGTCTCTTGCGTGCTGCATGTTTGGTTCTTCTCACAGCGAATCCTGCTATACATTCCTGAGGCTGGCGCACCTCAAGCGAGCAATCGGCGCGGCAGCACTATAGCGAGAACAGCAAAACGATGCATCGGCCGGGAATCGAAGCCGGGCCGCCCGCGTGGTAGTCGAACAACCTACCACTTTTTTAGTTGTTGTTCTCATTTTGTTAGTTGCATTTGTTGGGGGCGGACGTCCGATGACGTCCGTGCTTCCCGAGCATATTCCCGAGCAGCTGTCTGCAGGGAAAGTGGGATTGCCACCCAGCGACGTCGGATACAACCGAAAAAAGTGCTACACACGCGGAGTCCCCCACTACACTGCCTCAAAGCGACCGCTCGTCACTATTGTGTGAGTAACGTTGCGGCCGCGGCGACGAGCCTTGCCCAAAGACGCAGCGTGCGTGGAGGCGCTGCCCGAATGCACCCTCCTACCTCGTAAAGCGTCTACAGCTACTATCACCGTGGGCCACTGCCGGCGGGCGGGAAGCCGACACAGCGCGGCGTTGCGAGCAGCGGCTGTGCGGTGGTAGTGTAATGGTGAGCATAGTTGCCTTCCGAGCAGTTGAGCCGCGTTCGATTCCCGGCCACCGCAACGGGCGCAAATCTATGCGTATGAGTATGTGAGCCACGTGCTGTTGAATTAACGTTTTCTTTCCGTCGTCGCTCCACGCAGGCCATCCTGTAGTATGTCCCGACTTGTCCCGACTTTGCTCGGCTGACGCGAAAGCTGACGCTTGGAATTCGCCCTTATCAAAAGGACAGGCGCTATAAACGACTGTGAGAGGTGAGGTGTAGCGAGGTACCAAAACGACAGGCAAACTGCGAAATTTTCTGCTCTCTCTTCTGAAACAAAAAATAAAAAAACCGACGCAGTCGGTAGGACTCGAACCTACGCTCCCACAGGGAATCTGATTTCTAGTCAGACGCCTTAACCACTCGGCCACGACTGCTCGTAGCTAAAGCTTCCCTCGAATCGTGAAAAATGCAACCGGTCTGCGCAGAATGTTGACAGGAAACGAACTCGGTGCACTGATTACGGCAGGGCTACCAGCGCTACGAGACGAGCCATTACGGAAGCGTTAAAATCTTCGCCCGAACAGGGATTCGAACCCTGGACACTTAGGTTAAAAGCCTAATGCTCTACCGACTGAGCTATCCGGGCTCACGCTTGTTGTGCATGGAGCGACTGCAAGCAATGTGAATAACTGGAACGCGTGTGTAGGCGTACTACGGTAATTGCTGGCTTCTGGCGCAACTGGCGACTTCACCGACTTCCCACTGACGCTGGTAGCACCCCAACAGCGGACCAGTGCCTCTTCTCCCTTTATCCCGGTGCTGACAGTAATTGCATCCTGTGCCTGCTTCCCCCGATTACGTTCGGTTGAAGCTCCGGAAGGAGGGCGACAAACGAAGGTTGGAAGGCCAAAAGATGGAGGGTCGTGTGCGCAAAAACTTCCCTTCCGGTACCGGGAATCGAACCCGGGCCTCCTGGGTGAAAGCCAGGTATCCTAGCCACTAGACCACACCGGATTTGCTCGAGAAACGTGAGATTTACTCCCTCTCTTCTCGCATTTCGTGCTCAATCCGGACTCAGTGTTGTTCTCTGTTTGCGAGCATTTTTGCGCGTGCAGACTGGCATGGCGCACAGCTCGAAACTGTCTATTCATTGCTGTTTGCATCATATTTCACTCATAACAGGGGACCAGAATGATCAAAGTTGTTCCTTGCCATAATTGGAAGTAAACATTGTGACGCTGAGGCGTGGACTCCTTGTGGATAACAAACGACAATTAAGTTCGTTCGCTAGCAATAGCAACGCCGTTAATTCAGCCGTGATGTACAGCAAATTAAATGCCCCGGGTGAGGATCGAACTCACGACCTTAAGATTATGAGACTTACGCGCTACCTACTGCGCTACCGAGGCTCGTTGCAACCATCATCCCAGGAATCTTGGTAAGTCTCACATATTAGAGATAGACAGTTTGCGCTTTCTCAGGAATCTGTTGTGTCGCTACGCGTGCTTTCCCGACTTGCTAGAGTAAACTGCTGCCGCAGCTTTTTTAACGACGGAAAGCAGCACTGCCTGAGGTTACAGTACATCGCCCTTGCGGCACCTGAACACAGCAGCCTGTAGGGCCAGGCCGACGCTGGAGTTCAGTAACAGCACGCGGCCGTCCAAGTAGGGTCTCTTGCGTGCTGCATGTTTGGTTCTTCTCACAGCGAATCCTGCTATACATTCCTGAGGCTGGCGCACCTCAAGCGAGCAATCGGCGCGGCAGCACTATAGCGAGAACAGCAAAACGATGCATCGGCCGGGAATCGAAGCCGGGCCGCCCGCGTGGTAGTCGAACAACCTACCACTTTTTTAGTTGTTGTTCTCATTTTGTTAGTTGCATTTGTTGGGGGCGGACGTCCGATGACGTCCGTGCTTCCCGAGCATATTCCCGAGCAGCTGTCTGCAGGGAAAGTGGGATTGCCACCCAGCGACGTCGGATACAACCGAAAAAAGTGCTACACACGCGGAGTCCCCCACTACACTGCCTCAAAGCGACCGCTCGTCACTATTGTGTGAGTAACGTTGCGGCCGCGGCGACGAGCCTTGCCCAAAGACGCAGCGTGCGTGGAGGCGCTGCCCGAATGCACCCTCCTACCTCGTAAAGCGTCTACAGCTACTATCACCGTGGGCCACTGCCGGCGGGCGGGAAGCCGACACAGCGCGGCGTTGCGAGCAGCGGCTGTGCGGTGGTAGTGTAATGGTGAGCATAGTTGCCTTCCGAGCAGTTGAGCCGCGTTCGATTCCCGGCCACCGCAACGGGCGCAAATCTATGCGTATGAGTATGTGAGCCACGTGCTGTTGAATTAACGTTTTCTTTCCGTCGTCGCTCCACGCAGGCCATCCTGTAGTATGTCCCGACTTGTCCCGACTTTGCTCGGCTGACGCGAAAGCTGACGCTTGGATTTCGCCCTTATCAAAAGGACAGGCGCTATAAACGACTGTGAGAGGTGAGGTGTAGCGAGGTACCAAAACGACAGGCAAACTGCGAAATTTTCTGCTCTCTCTTCTGAAACAAAAAATAAAAAAACCGACGCAGTCGGTAGGACTCGAACCTACGCTCCCACAGGGAATCTGATTTCTAGTCAGACGCCTTAACCACTCGGCCACGACTGCTCATAGCTAAAGCTTCCCTCGAATCGTGAAAAATGCAACCGGTCTGCGCAGAATGTTGACAGGAAACGAACTCGGTGCACTGATTACGGCAGGGCTACCAGCGCTACGAGACGAGCCATTACGGAAGCGTTAAAATCTTCGCCCGAACAGGGATTCGAACCCTGGACACTTAGGTTAAAAGCCTAATGCTCTACCGACTGAGCTATCCGGGCTCACGCTTGTTGTGCATGGAGCGACTGCAAGCAATGTGAATAACTGGAACGCGTGTGTAGGCGTACTACGGTAATTGCTGGCTTCTGGCGCAACTGGCGACTTCACCGACTTCCCACTGACGCTGGTAGCACCCCAACAGCGGACCAGTGCCTCTTCTCCCTTTATCCCGGTGCTGACAGTAATTGCATCCTGTGCCTGCTTCCCCCGATTACGTTCGGTTGAAGCTCCGGAAGGAGGGCGACAAACGAAGGTTGGAAGGCCAAAAGATGGAGGGTCGTGTGCGCAAAAACTTCCCTTCCGGTACCGGGAATCGAACCCGGGCCTCCTGGGTGAAAGCCAGGTATCCTAGCCACTAGACCACACCGGATTTGCTCGAGAAACGTGAGATTTACTCCCTCTCTTCTCGCATTTCGTGCTCAATCCGGACTCAGTGTTGTTCTCTGTTTGCGAGCATTTTTGCGCGTGCAGACTGGCATGGCGCACAGCTCGAAACTGTCTATTCATTGCTGTTTGCATCATATTTCACTCATAACAGGGGACCAGAATGATCAAAGTTGTTCCTTGCCATAATTGGAAGTAAACATTGTGACGCTGAGGCGTGGACTCCTTGTGGATAACAAACGACAATTAAGTTCGTTCGCTAGCAATAGCAACGCCGTTAATTCAGCCGTGATGTACAGCAAATTAAATGCCCCGGGTGAGGATCGAACTCACGACCTTAAGATTATGAGACTTACGCGCTACCTACTGCGCTACCGAGGCTCGTTGCAACCATCATCCCAGGAATCTTGGTAAGTCTCACATATTAGAGATAGACAGTTTGCGCTTTCTCAGGAATCTGTTGTGTCGCTACGCGTGCTTTCCCGACTTGCTAGAGTAAACTGCTGCCGCAGCTTTTTTAACGACGGAAAGCAGCACTGCCTGAGGTTACAGTACATCGCCCTTGCGGCACCTGAACACAGCAGCCTGTAGGGCCAGGCCGACGCTGGAGTTCAGTAACAGCACGCGGCCGTCCAAGTAGGGTCTCTTGCGTGCTGCATGTTTGGTTCTTCTCACAGCGAATCCTGCTATACATTCCTGAGGCTGGCGCACCTCAAGCGAGCAATCGGCGCGGCAGCACTATAGCGAGAACAGCAAAACGATGCATCGGCCGGGAATCGAAGCCGGGCCGCCCGCGTGGTAGTCGAACAACCTACCACTTTTTTAGTTGTTGTTCTCATTTTGTTAGTTGCATTTGTTGGGGGCGGACGTCCGATGACGTCCGTGCTTCCCGAGCATATTCCCGAGCAGCTGTCTGCAGGGAAAGTGGGATTGCCACCCAGCGACGTCGGATACAACCGAAAAAAGTGCTACACACGCGGAGTCCCCCACTACACTGCCTCAAAGCGACCGCTCGTCACTATTGTGTGAGTAACGTTGCGGCCGCGGCGACGAGCCTTGCCCAAAGACGCAGCGTGCGTGGAGGCGCTGCCCGAATGCACCCTCCTACCTCGTAAAGCGTCTACAGCTACTATCACCGTGGGCCACTGCCGGCGGGCGGGAAGCCGACACAGCGCGGCGTTGCGAGCAGCGGCTGTGCGGTGGTAGTGTAATGGTGAGCATAGTTGCCTTCCGAGCAGTTGAGCCGCGTTCGATTCCCGGCCACCGCAACGGGCGCAAATCTATGCGTATGAGTATGTGAGCCACGTGCTGTTGAATTAACGTTTTCTTTCCGTCGTCGCTCCACGCAGGCCATCCTGTAGTATGTCCCGACTTGTCCCGACTTTGCTCGGCTGACGCGAAAGCTGACGCTTGGATTTCGCCCTTATCAAAAGGACAGGCGCTATAAACGACTGTGAGAGGTGAGGTGTAGCGAGGTACCAAAACGACAGGCAAACTGCGAAATTTTCTGCTCTCTCTTCTGAAACAAAAAATAAAAAAACCGACGCAGTCGGTAGGACTCGAACCTACGCTCCCACAGGGAATCTGATTTCTAGTCAGACGCCTTAACCACTCGGCCACGACTGCTCATAGCTAAAGCTTCCCTCGAATCGTGAAAAATGCAACCGGTCTGCGCAGAATGTTGACAGGAAACGAACTCGGTGCACTGATTACGGCAGGGCTACCAGCGCTACGAGACGAGCCATTACGGAAGCGTTAAAATCTTCGCCCGAACAGGGATTCGAACCCTGGACACTTAGGTTAAAATCCTAATGCTCTACCGACTGAGCTAACCGGGCTCACGCTTGTTGTGCATGGAGCGACTGCAAGCAATGTGAATAACTGGAACGCGTGTGTAGGCGTACTACGGTAATTGCTGGCTTCTGGCGCAACTGGCGACTTCACCGACTTCCCACTGACGCTGGTAGCACCCCAACAGCGGACCAGTGCCTCTTCTCCCTTTATCCCGGTGCTGACAGTAATTGCATCCTGTGCCTGCTTCCCCCGATTACGTTCGGTTGAAGCTCCGGAAGGAGGGCGACAAACGAAGGTTGGAAGGCCAAAAGATGGAGGGTCGTGTGCGCAAAAACTTCCCTTCCGGTACCGGGAATCGAACCCGGGCCTCCTGGGTGAAAGCCAGGTATCCTAGCCACTAGACCACACCGGATTTGCTCGAGAAACGTGAGATTTACTCCCTCTCTTCTCGCATTTCGTGCTCAATCCGGACTCAGTGTTGTTCTCTGTTTGCGAGCATTTTTGCGCGTGCAGACTGGCATGGCGCACAGCTCGAAACTGTCTATTCATTGCTGTTTGCATCATATTTCACTCATAACAGGGGAGGAGAATGATCAAAGTTGTTCCTTGCCATAATTGGAAGTAAACATTGTGACGCTGAGGCGTGGACTCCTTGTGGATAACAAACGACAATTAAGTTCGTTCGCTAGCAATAGCAACGCCGTTAATTCAACCGTGATGTACAGCAAATTAAATGCCCCGGGTGAGGATCGAACTCACGACCTTAAGATTATGAGACTTACGCGCTACCTACTGCGCTTCCGAGGCTCGTTGCAACCATCATCCCAGGAATCTTGGTAAGTCTCACATATTAGAGATAGACAGTTTGCGCTTTCTCAGGAATCTGTTGTGTCGCTACGCGTGCTTTCCCGACTTGCTAGAGTAAACTGCTGCCGCAGCTTTTTTAACGACGGAAAGCAGCACTGCCTGAGGTTACAGTACATCGCCCTTGCGGCACCTGAACACAGCGGCCTGTAGGGCCAGGCCGACGCTGGAGTTCAGTAACAGCACGCGGCCGTCCAAGTAGGGTCTCTTGCGTGCTGCATGTTTGGTTCTTCTCACAGCGAATCCTGCTATACATTCCTGAGGCTGGCGCACCTCAAGCGAGCAATCGGCGCGGCAGCACTATAGCGAGAACAGCAAAACGATGCATCGGCCGGGAATCGAAGCCGGGCCGCCCGCGTGGTAGTCGAACAACCTACCACTTTTTTAGTTGTTGTTCTCATTTTGTTAGTTGCATTTGTTGGGGGCGGACGTCCGATGACGTCCGTGCTTCCCGAGCATATTCCCGAGCAGCTGTCTGCAGGGAAAGTGGGATTGCCACCCAGCGACGTCGGATACAACCGAAAAAAGTGCTACACACGCGGAGTCCCCCACTACACTGCCTCAAAGCGACCGCTCGTCACTATTGTGTGAGTAACGTTGCGGCCGCGGCGACGAGCCTTGCCCAAAGACGCAGCGTGCGTGGAGGCGCTGCCCGAATGCACCCTCCTACCTCGTAAAGCGTCTACAGCTACTATCACCGTGGGCCACTGCCGGCGGGCGGGAAGCCGACACAGCGCGGCGTTGCGAGCAGCGGCTGTGCGGTGGTAGTGTAATGGTGAGCATAGTTGCCTTCCGAGCAGTTGAGCCGCGTTCGATTCCCGGCCACCGCAACGGGCGCAAATCTATGCGTATGAGTATGTGAGCCACGTGCTGTTGAATTAACGTTTTCTTTCCGTCGTCGCTCCACGCAGGCCATCCTGTAGTATGTCCCGACTTGTCCCGACTTTGCTCGGCTGACGCGAAAGCTGACGCTTGGATTTCGCCCTTATCAAAAGGACAGGCGCTATAAACGACTGTGAGAGGTGAGGTGTAGCGAGGTACCAAAACGACAGGCAAACTGCGAAATTTTCTGCTCTCTCTTCTGAAACAAAAAATAAAAAAACCGACGCAGTCGGTAGGACTCGAACCTACGCTCCCACAGGGAATCTGATTTCTAGTCAGACGCCTTAACCACTCGGCCACGACTGCTCGTAGCTAAAGCTTCCCTCGAATCGTGAAAAATGCAACCGGTCTGCGCAGAATGTTGACAGGAAACGAACTCGGTGCACTGATTACGGCAGGGCTACCAGCGCTACGAGACGAGCCATTACGGAAGCGTTAAAATCTTCGCCCGAACAGGGATTCGAACCCTGGACACTTAGGTTAAAATCCTAATGCTCTACCGACTGAGCTATCCGGGCTCACGCTTGTTGTGCATGGAGCGACTGCAAGCAATGTGAATAACTGGAACGCGTGTGTAGGCGTACTACGGTAATTGCTGGCTTCTGGCGCAACTGGTGACTTCACCGACTTCCCACTGACGCTGGTAGCACCCCAACAGCGGACCAGTGCCTCTTCTCCCTTTATCCCGGTGCTGACAGTAATTGCATCCTGTGCCTGCTTCCCCCGATTACGTTCGGTTGAAGCTCCGGAAGGAGGGCGACAAACGAAGGTTGGAAGGCCAAAAGATGGAGGGTCGTGTGCGCAAAAACTTCCCTTCCGGTACCGGGAATCGAACCCGGGCCTCCTGGGTGAAAGCCAGGTATCCTAGCCACTAGACCACACCGGATTTGCTCGAGAAACGTGAGATTTACTCCCTCTCTTCTCGCATTTCGTGCTCAATCCGGACTCAGTGTTGTTCTCTGTTTGCGAGCATTTTTGCGCGTGCAGACTGGCATGGCGCACAGCTCGAAACTGTCTATTCATTGCTGTTTGCATCATATTTCACTCATAACAGGGGAGGAGAATGATCAAAGTTGTTCCTTGCCATAATTGGAAGTAAACATTGTGACGCTGAGGCGTGGACTCCTTGTGGATAACAAACGACAATTAAGTTCGTTCGCTAGCAATAGCAACGCCGTTAATTCAACCGTGATGTACAGCAAATTAAATGCCCCGGGTGAGGATCGAACTCACGACCTTAAGATTATGAGACTTACGCGCTACCTACTGCGCTTCCGAGGCTCGTTGCAACCATCATCCCAGGAATCTTGGTAAGTCTCACATATTAGAGATAGACAGTTTGCGCTTTCTCAGGAATCTGTTGTGTCGCTACGCGTGCTTTCCCGACTTGCTAGAGTAAACTGCTGCCGCAGCTTTTTTAACGACGGAAAGCAGCACTGCCTGAGGTTACAGTACATCGCCCTTGCGGCACCTGAACACAGCGGCCTGTAGGGCCAGGCCGACGCTGGAGTTCAGTAACAGCACGCGGCCGTCCAAGTAGGGTCTCTTGCGTGCTGCATGTTTGGTTCTTCTCACAGCGAATCCTGCTATACATTCCTGAGGCTGGCGCACCTCAAGCGAGCAATCGGCGCGGCAGCACTATAGCGAGAACAGCAAAACGATGCATCGGCCGGGAATCGAAGCCGGGCCGCCCGCGTGGTAGTCGAACAACCTACCACTTTTTTAGTTGTTGTTCTCATTTTGTTAGTTGCATTTGTTGGGGGCGGACGTCCGATGACGTCCGTGCTTCCCGAGCATATTCCCGAGCAGCTGTCTGCAGGGAAAGTGGGATTGCCACCCAGCGACGTCGGATACAACCGAAAAAAGTGCTACACACGCGGAGTCCCCCACTACACTGCCTCAAAGCGACCGCTCGTCACTATTGTGTGAGTAACGTTGCGGCCGCGGCGACGAGCCTTGCCCAAAGACGCAGCGTGCGTGGAGGCGCTGCCCGAATGCACCCTCCTACCTCGTAAAGCGTCTACAGCTACTATCACCGTGGGCCACTGCCGGCGGGCGGGAAGCCGACACAGCGCGGCGTTGCGAGCAGCGGCTGTGCGGTGGTAGTGTAATGGTGAGCATAGTTGCCTTCCGAGCAGTTGAGCCGCGTTCGATTCCCGGCCACCGCAACGGGCGCAAATCTATGCGTATGAGTATGTGAGCCACGTGCTGTTGAATTAACGTTTTCTTTCCGTCGTCGCTCCACGCAGGCCATCCTGTAGTATGTCCCGACTTGTCCCGACTTTGCTCGGCTGACGCGAAAGCTGACGCTTGGATTTCGCCCTTATCAAAAGGACAGGCGCTATAAACGACTGTGAGAGGTGAGGTGTAGCGAGGTACCAAAACGACAGGCAAACTGCGAAATTTTCTGCTCTCTCTTCTGAAACAAAAAATAAAAAAACCGACGCAGTCGGTAGGACTCGAACCTACGCTCCCACAGGGAATCTGATTTCTAGTCAGACGCCTTAACCACTCGGCCACGACTGCTCATAGCTAAAGCTTCCCTCGAATCGTGAAAAATGCAACCGGTCTGCGCAGAATGTTGACAGGAAACGAACTCGGTGCACTGATTACGGCAGGGCTACCAGCGCTACGAGACGAGCCATTACGGAAGCGTTAAAATCTTCGCCTGAACAGGGATTCGAACCCTGGACACTTAGGTTAAAATCCTAATGCTCTACCGACTGAGCTATCCGGGCTCACGCTTGTTGTGCATGGAGCGACTGCAAGCAATGTGAATAACTGGAACGCGTGTGTAGGCGTACTACGGTAATTGCTGGCTTCTGGCGCAACTGGCGACTTCACCGACTTCCCACTGACGCTGGTAGCACCCCAACAGCGGACCAGTGCCTCTTCTCCCTTTATCCCGGTGCTGACAGTAATTGCATCCTGTGCCTGCTTCCCCCGATTACGTTCGGTTGAAGCTCCGGAAGGAGGGCGACAAACGAAGGTTGGAAGGCCAAAAGATGGAGGGTCGTGTGCGCAAAAACTTCCCTTCCGGTACCGGGAATCGAACCCGGGCCTCCTGGGTGAAAGCCAGGTATCCTAGCCACTAGACCACACCGGATTTGCTCGAGAAACGTGAGATTTACTCCCTCTCTTCTCGCATTTCGTGCTCAATCCGGACTCAGTGTTGTTCTCTGTTTGCGAGCATTTTTGCGCGTGCAGACTGGCATGGCGCACAGCTCGAAACTGTCTATTCATTGCTGTTTGCATCATATTTCACTCATAACAGGGGAGGAGAATGATCAAAGTTGTTCCTTGCCATAATTGGAAGTAAACATTGTGACGCTGAGGCGTGGACTCCTTGTGGATAACAAACGACAATTAAGTTCGTTCGCTAGCAATAGCAACGCCGTTAATTCAGCCGTGATGTACAGCAAATTAAATGCCCCGGGTGAGGATCGAACTCACGACCTTAAGATTATGAGACTTACGCGCTACCTACTGCGCTACCGAGGCTCGTTGCAACCATCATCCCAGGAATCTTGGTAAGTCTCACATATTAGAGATAGACAGTTTGCGCTTTCTCAGGAATCTGTTGTGTCGCTACGCGTGCTTTCCCGACTTGCTAGAGTAAACTGCTGCCGCAGCTTTTTTAACGACGGAAAGCAGCACTGCCTGAGGTTACAGTACATCGCCCTTGCGGCACCTGAACACAGCGGCCTGTAGGGCCAGGCCGACGCTGGAGTTCAGTAACAGCACGCGGCCGTCCAAGTAGGGTCTCTTGCGTGCTGCATGTTTGGTTCTTCTCACAGCGAATCCTGCTATACATTCCTGAGGCTGGCGCACCTCAAGCGAGCAATCGGCGCGGCAGCACTATAGCGAGAACAGCAAAACGATGCATCGGCCGGGAATCGAAGCCGGGCCGCCCGCGTGGTAGGCGAACAACCTACCACTTTTTTAGTTGTTGTTCTCATTTTGTTAGTTGCATTTGTTGGGGGCGGACGTCCGATGACGTCCGTGCTTCCCGAGCATATTCCCGAGCAGCTGTCTGCAGGGAAAGTGGGATTGCCACCCAGCGACGTCGGATACAACCGAAAAAAGTGCTACACACGCGGAGTCCCCCACTACACTGCCTCAAAGCGACCGCTCGTCACTATTGTGTGAGTAACGTTGCGGCCGCGGCGACGAGCCTTGCCCAAAGACGCAGCGTGCGTGGAGGCGCTGCCCGAATGCACCCTCCTACCTCGTAAAGCGTCTACAGCTACTATCACCGTGGGCCACTGCCGGCGGGCGGGAAGCCGACACAGCGCGGCGTTGCGAGCAGCGGCTGTGCGGTGGTAGTGTAATGGTGAGCATAGTTGCCTTCCGAGCAGTTGAGCCGCGTTCGATTCCCGGCCACCGCAACGGGCGCAAATCTATGCGTATGAGTATGTGAGCCACGTGCTGTTGAATTAACGTTTTCTTTCCGTCGTCGCTCCACGCAGGCCATCCTGTAGTATGTCCCGACTTGTCCCGACTTTGCTCGGCTGACGCGAAAGCTGACGCTTGGATTTCGCCCTTATCAAAAGGACAGGCGCTATAAACGACTGTGAGAGGTGAGGTGTAGCGAGGTACCAAAACGACAGGCAAACTGCGAAATTTTCTGCTCTCTCTTCTGAAACAAAAAATAAAAAAACCGACGCAGTCGGTAGGACTCGAACCTACGCTCCCACACGGAATCTGATTTCTAGTCAGACGCCTTAACCACTCGGCCACGACTGCTCGTAGCTAAAGCTTCCCTCGAATCGTGAAAAATGCAACCGGTCTGCGCAGAATGTTGACAGGAAACGAACTCGGTGCACTGATTACGGCAGGGCTACCAGCGCTACGAGACGAGCCATTACGGAAGCGTTAAAATCTTCGCCCGAACAGGGATTCGAACCCTGGACACTTAGGTTAAAATCCTAGTGCTCTACCGACTGAGCTATCCGGGCTCACGCTTGTTGTGCATGGAGCGACTGCAAGCAATGTGAATAACTGGAACGCGTGTGTAGGCGTACTACGGTAATTGCTGGCTTCTGGCGCAACTGGCGACTTCACCGACTTCCCACTGACGCTGGTAGCACCCCAACAGCGGACCAGTGCCTCTTCTCCCTTTATCCCGGTGCTGACAGTAATTGCATCCTGTGCCTGCTTCCCCCGATTACGTTCGGTTGAAGCTCCGGAAGGAGGGCGACAAACGAAGGTTGGAAGGCCAAAAGATGGAGGGTCGTGTGCGCAAAAACTTCCCTTCCGGTACCGGGAATCGAACCCGGGCCTCCTGGGTGAAAGCCAGGTATCCTAGCCACTAGACCACACCGGATTTGCTCGAGAAACGTGAGATTTACTCCCTCTCTTCTCGCATTTCGTGCTCAATCCGGACTCAGTGTTGTTCTCTGTTTGCGAGCATTTTTGCGCGTGCAGACTGGCATGGCGCACAGCTCGAAACTGTCTATTCATTGCTGTTTGCATCATATTTCACTCATAACAGGGGACCAGAATGATCAAAGTTGTTCCTTGCCATAATTGGAAGTAAACATTGTGACGCTGAGGCGTGGACTCCTTGTGGATAACAAACGACAATTAAGTTCGTTCGCTAGCAATAGCAACGCCGTTAATTCAGCCGTGATGTACAGCAAATTAAATGCCCCGGGTGAGGATCGAACTCACGACCTTAAGATTATGAGACTTACGCGCTACCTACTGCGCTACCGAGGCTCGTTGCAACCATCATCCCAGGAATCTTGGTAAGTCTCACATATTAGAGATAGACAGTTTGCGCTTTCTCAGGAATCTGTTGTGTCGCTACGCGTGCTTTCCCGACTTGCTAGAGTAAACTGCTGCCGCAGCTTTTTTAACGACGGAAAGCAGCACTGCCTGAGGTTACAGTACATCGCCCTTGCGGCACCTGAACACAGCGGCCTGTAGGGCCAGGCCGACGCTGGAGTTCAGTAACAGCACGCGGCCGTCCAAGTAGGGTCTCTTGCGTGCTGCATGTTTGGTTCTTCTCACAGCGAATCCTGCTATACATTCCTGAGGCTGGCGCACCTCAAGCGAGCAATCGGCGCGGCAGCACTATAGCGAGAACAGCAAAACGATGCATCGGCCGGGAATCGAAGCCGGGCCGCCCGCGTGGTAGTCGAACAACCTACCACTTTTTTAGTTGTTGTTCTCATTTTGTTAGTTGCATTTGTTGGGGGCGGACGTCCGATGACGTCCGTGCTTCCCGAGCATATTCCCGAGCAGCTGTCTGCAGGGAAAGTGGGATTGCCACCCAGCGACGTCGGATACAACCGAAAAAAGTGCTACACACGCGGAGTCCCCCACTACACTGCCTCAAAGCGACCGCTCGTCACTATTGTGTGAGTAACGTTGCGGCCGCGGCGACGAGCCTTGCCCAAAGACGCAGCGTGCGTGGAGGCGCTGCCCGAATGCACCCTCCTACCTCGTAAAGCGTCTACAGCTACTATCACCGTGGGCCACTGCCGGCGGGCGGGAAGCCGACACAGCGCGGCGTTGCGAGCAGCGGCTGTGCGGTGGTAGTGTAATGGTGAGCATAGTTGCCTTCCGAGCAGTTGAGCCGCGTTCGATTCCCGGCCACCGCAACGGGCGCAAATCTATGCGTATGAGTATGTGAGCCACGTGCTGTTGAATTAACGTTTTCTTTCCGTCGTCGCTCCACGCAGGCCATCCTGTAGTATGTCCCGACTTGTCCCGACTTTGCTCGGCTGACGCGAAAGCTGACGCTTGGATTTCGCCCTTATCAAAAGGACAGGCGCTATAAACGACTGTGAGAGGTGAGGTGTAGCGAGGTACCAAAACGACAGGCAAACTGCGAAATTTTCTGCTCTCTCTTCTGAAACAAAAAATAAAAAAACCGACGCAGTCGGTAGGACTCGAACCTACGCTCCCACAGGGAATCTGATTTCTAGTCAGACGCCTTAACCACTCGGCCACGACTGCTCGTAGCTAAAGCTTCCCTCGAATCGTGAAAAATGCAACCGGTCTGCGCAGAATGTTGACAGGAAACGAACTCGGTGCACTGATTACGGCAGGGCTACCAGCGCTACGAGACGAGCCATTACGGAAGCGTTAAAATCTTCGCCCGAACAGGGATTCGAACCCTGGACACTTAGGTTAAAATCCTAGTGCTCTACCGACTGAGCTATCCGGGCTCACGCTTGTTGTCCATGGAGCGACTGCAAGCAATGTGAATAACTGGAACGCGTGTGTAGGCGTACTACGGTAATTGCTGGCTTCTGGCGCAACTGGCGACTTCACCGACTTCCCACTGACGCTGGTAGCACCCCAACAGCGGACCAGTGCCTCTTCTCCCTTTATCCCGGTGCTGACAGTAATTGCATCCTGTGCCTGCTTCCCCCGATTACGTTCGGTTGAAGCTCCGGAAGGAGGGCGACAAACGAAGGTTGGAAGGCCAAAAGATGGAGGGTCGTGTGCGCAAAAACTTCCCTTCCGGTACCGGGAATCGAACCCGGGCCTCCTGGGTGAAAGCCAGGTATCCTAGCCACTAGACCACACCGGATTTGCTCGAGAAACGTGAGATTTACTCCCTCTCTTCTCGCATTTCGTGCTCAATCCGGACTCAGTGTTGTTCTCTGTTTGCGAGCATTTTTGCGCGTGCAGACTGGCATGGCGCACAGCTCGAAACTGTCTATTCATTGCTGTTTGCATCATATTTCACTCATAACAGGGGAGGAGAATGATCAAAGTTGTTCCTTGCCATAATTGGAAGTAAACATTGTGACGCTGAGGCGTGGACTCCTTGTGGATAACAAACGACAATTAAGTTCGTTCGCTAGCAATAGCAACGCCGTTAATTCAGCCGTGATGTACAGCAAATTAAATGCCCCGGGTGAGGATCGAACTCACGACCTTAAGATTATGAGACTTACGCGCTACCTACTGCGCTACCGAGGCTCGTTGCAACCATCATCCCAGGAATCTTGGTAAGTCTCACATATTAGAGATAGACAGTTTGCGCTTTCTCAGGAATCTGTTGTGTCGCTACGCGTGCTTTCCCGACTTGCTAGAGTAAACTGCTGCCGCAGCTTTTTTAACGACGGAAAGCAGCACTGCCTGAGGTTACAGTACATCGCCCTTGCGGCACCTGAACACAGCGGCCTGTAGGGCCAGGCCGACGCTGGAGTTCAGTAACAGCACGCGGCCGTCCAAGTAGGGTCTCTTGCGTGCTGCATGTTTGGTTCTTCTCACAGCGAATCCTGCTATACATTCCTGAGGCTGGCGCACCTCAAGCGAGCAATCGGCGCGGCAGCACTATAGCGAGAACAGCAAAACGATGCATCGGCCGGGAATCGAAGCCGGGCCGCCCGCGTGGTAGGCGAACAACCTACCACTTTTTTAGTTGTTGTTCTCATTTTGTTAGTTGCATTTGTTGGGGGCGGACGTCCGATGACGTCCGTGCTTCCCGAGCATATTCCCGAGCAGCTGTCTGCAGGGAAAGTGGGATTGCCACCCAGCGACGTCGGATACAACCGAAAAAAGTGCTACACACGCGGAGTCCCCCACTACACTGCCTCAAAGCGACCGCTCGTCACTATTGTGTGAGTAACGTTGCGGCCGCGGCGACGAGCCTTGCCCAAAGACGCAGCGTGCGTGGAGGCGCTGCCCGAATGCACCCTCCTACCTCGTAAAGCGTCTACAGCTACTATCACCGTGGGCCACTGCCGGCGGGCGGGAAGCCGACACAGCGCGGCGTTGCGAGCAGCGGCTGTGCGGTGGTAGTGTAATGGTGAACATAGTTGCCTTCCGAGCAGTTGAGCCGCGTTCGATTCCCGGCCACCGCAACGGGCGCAAATCTATGCGTATGAGTATGTGAGCCACGTGCTGTTGAATTAACGTTTTCTTTCCGTCGTCGCTCCACGCAGGCCATCCTGTAGTATGTCCCGACTTGTCCCGACTTTGCTCGGCTGACGCGAAAGCTGACGCTTGGATTTCGCCCTTATCAAAAGGACAGGCGCTATAAACGACTGTGAGAGGTGAGGTGTAGCGAGGTACCAAAACGACAGGCAAACTGCGAAATTTTCTGCTCTCTCTTCTGAAACAAAAAATAAAAAAACCGACGCAGTCGGTAGGACTCGAACCTACGCTCCCACACGGAATCTGATTTCTAGTCAGACGCCTTAACCACTCGGCCACGACTGCTCGTAGCTAAAGCTTCCCTCGAATCGTGAAAAATGCAACCGGTCTGCGCAGAATGTTGACAGGAAACGAACTCGGTGCACTGATTACGGCAGGGCTACCAGCGCTACGAGACGAGCCATTACGGAAGCGTTAAAATCTTCGCCCGAACAGGGATTCGAACCCTGGACACTTAGGTTAAAATCCTAGTGCTCTACCGACTGAGCTATCCGGGCTCACGCTTGTTGTGCATGGAGCGACTGCAAGCAATGTGAATAACTGGAACGCGTGTGTAGGCGTACTACGGTAATTGCTGGCTTCTGGCGCAACTGGCGACTTCACCGACTTCCCACTGACGCTGGTAGCACCCCAACAGCGGACCAGTGCCTCTTCTCCCTTTATCCCGGTGCTGACAGTAATTGCATCCTGTGCCTGCTTCCCCCGATTACGTTCGGTTGAAGCTCCGGAAGGAGGGCGACAAACGAAGGTTGGAAGGCCAAAAGATGGAGGGTCGTGTGCGCAAAAACTTCCCTTCCGGTACCGGGAATCGAACCCGGGCCTCCTGGGTGAAAGCCAGGTATCCTAGCCACTAGACCACACCGGATTTGCTCGAGAAACGTGAGATTTACTCCCTCTCTTCTCGCATTTCGTGCTCAATCCGGACTCAGTGTTGTTCTCTGTTTGCGAGCATTTTTGCGCGTGCAGACTGGCATGGCGCACAGCTCGAAACTGTCTATTCATTGCTGTTTGCATCATATTTCACTCATAACAGGGGAGGAGAATGATCAAAGTTGTTCCTTGCCATAATTGGAAGTAAACATTGTGACGCTGAGGCGTGGACTCCTTGTGGATAACAAACGACAATTAAGTTCGTTCGCTAGCAATAGCAACGCCGTTAATTCAGCCGTGATGTAC
Source organism: Schistocerca cancellata (assembly GCF_023864275.1). NCBI lineage: Eukaryota > Metazoa > Arthropoda > Insecta > Orthoptera > Acrididae > Schistocerca > Schistocerca cancellata. Next base: position 239,257 of record NW_026046428.1, on the reverse strand, counting down.
AGCAAATTAAATGCCCCGGGTGAGGATCGAACTCACGACCTTAAGATTATGAGACTTACGCGCTACCTACTGCGCTACCGAGGCTCGTTGCAACCATCATCCCAGGAATCTTGGTAAGTCTCACATATTAGAGATAGACAGTTTGCGCTTTCTCAGGAATCTGTTGTGTCGCTACGCGTGCTTTCCCGACTTGCTAGAGTAAACTGCTGCCGCAGCTTTTTTAACGACGGAAAGCAGCACTGCCTGAGGTTACAGTACATCGCCCTTGCGGCACCTGAACACAGCGGCCTGTAGGGCCAGGCCGACGCTGGAGTTCAGTAACAGCACGCGGCCGTCCAAGTAGGGTCTCTTGCGTGCTGCATGTTTGGTTCTTCTCACAGCGAATCCTGCTATACATTCCTGAGGCTGGCGCACCTCAAGCGAGCAATCGGCGCGGCAGCACTATAGCGAGAACAGCAAAACGATGCATCGGCCGGGAATCGAAGCCGGGCCGCCCGCGTGGTAGTCGAACAACCTACCACTTTTTTAGTTGTTGTTCTCATTTTGTTAGTTGCATTTGTTGGGGGCGGACGTCCGATGACGTCCGTGCTTCCCGAGCATATTCCCGAGCAGCTGTCTGCAGGGAAAGTGGGATTGCCACCCAGCGACGTCGGATACAACCGAAAAAAGTGCTACACACGCGGAGTCCCCCACTACACTGCCTCAAAGCGACCGCTCGTCACTATTGTGTGAGTAACGTTGCGGCCGCGGCGACGAGCCTTGCCCAAAGACGCAGCGTGCGTGGAGGCGCTGCCCGAATGCACCCTCCTACCTCGTAAAGCGTCTACAGCTACTATCACCGTGGGCCACTGCCGGCGGGCGGGAAGCCGACACAGCGCGGCGTTGCGAGCAGCGGCTGTGCGGTGGTAGTGTAATGGTGAGCATAGTTGCCTTCCGAGCAGTTGAGCCGCGTTCGATTCCCGGCCACCGCAACGGACGCAAATCTATGCGTATGAGTATGTGAGCCACGTGCTGTTGAATTAACGTTTTCTTTCCGTCGTCGCTCCACGCAGGCCATCCTGTAGTATGTCCCGACTTGTCCCGACTTTGCTCGGCTGACGCGAAAGCTGACGCTTGGATTTCGCCCTTATCAAAAGGACAGGCGCTATAAACGACTGTGAGAGGTGAGGTGTAGCGAGGTACCAAAACGACAGGCAAACTGCGAAATTTTCTGCTCTCTCTTCTGAAACAAAAAATAAAAAAACCGACGCAGTCGGTAGGACTCGAACCTACGCTCCCACACGGAATCTGATTTCTAGTCAGACGCCTTAACCACTCGGCCACGACTGCTCGTAGCTAAAGCTTCCCTCGAATCGTGAAAAATGCAACCGGTCTGCGCAGAATGTTGACAGGAAACGAACTCGGTGCACTGATTACGGCAGGGCTACCAGCGCTACGAGACGAGCCATTACGGAAGCGTTAAAATCTTCGCCCGAACAGGGATTCGAACCCTGGACACTTAGGTTAAAATCCTAGTGCTCTACCGACTGAGCTATCCGGGCTCACGCTTGTTGTCCATGGAGCGACTGCAAGCAATGTGAATAACTGGAACGCGTGTGTAGGCGTACTACGGTAATTGCTGGCTTCTGGCGCAACTGGCGACTTCACCGACTTCCCACTGACGCTGGTAGCACCCCAACAGCGGACCAGTGCCTCTTCTCCCTTTATCCCGGTGCTGACAGTAATTGCATCCTGTGCCTGCTTCCCCCGATTACGTTCGGTTGAAGCTCCGGAAGGAGGGCGACAAACGAAGGTTGGAAGGCCAAAAGATGGAGGGTCGTGTGCGCAAAAACTTCCCTTCCGGTACCGGGAATCGAACCCGGGCCTCCTGGGTGAAAGCCAGGTATCCTAGCCACTAGACCACACCGGATTTGCTCGAGAAACGTGAGATTTACTCCCTCTCTTCTCGCATTTCGTGCTCAATCCGGACTCAGTGTTGTTCTCTGTTTGCGAGCATTTTTGCGCGTGCAGACTGGCATGGCGCACAGCTCGAAACTGTCTATTCATTGCTGTTTGCATCATATTTCACTCATAACAGGGGAGGAGAATGATCAAAGTTGTTCCTTGCCATAATTGGAAGTAAACATTGTGACGCTGAGGCGTGGACTCCTTGTGGATAACAAACGACAATTAAGTTCGTTCGCTAGCAATAGCAACGCCGTTAATTCAGCCGTGATGTACAGCAAATTAAATGCCCCGGGTGAGGATCGAACTCACGACCTTAAGATTATGAGACTTACGCGCTACCTACTGCGCTACCGAGGCTCGTTGCAACCATCATCCCAGGAATCTTGGTAAGTCTCACATATTAGAGATAGACAGTTTGCGCTTTCTCAGGAATCTGTTGTGTCGCTACGCGTGCTTTCCCGACTTGCTAGAGTAAACTGCTGCCGCAGCTTTTTTAACGACGGAAAGCAGCACTGCCTGAGGTTACAGTACATCGCCCTTGCGGCACCTGAACACAGCGGCCTGTAGGGCCAGGCCGACGCTGGAGTTCAGTAACAGCACGCGGCCGTCCAAGTAGGGTCTCTTGCGTGCTGCATGTTTGGTTCTTCTCACAGCGAATCCTGCTATACATTCCTGAGGCTGGCGCACCTCAAGCGAGCAATCGGCGCGGCAGCACTATAGCGAGAACAGCAAAACGATGCATCGGCCGGGAATCGAAGCCGGGCCGCCCGCGTGGTAGGCGAACAACCTACCACTTTTTTAGTTGTTGTTCTCATTTTGTTAGTTGCATTTGTTGGGGGCGGACGTCCGATGACGTCCGTGCTTCCCGAGCATATTCCCGAGCAGCTGTCTGCAGGGAAAGTGGGATTGCCACCCAGCGACGTCGGATACAACCGAAAAAAGTGCTACACACGCGGAGTCCCCCACTACACTGCCTCAAAGCGACCGCTCGTCACTATTGTGTGAGTAACGTTGCGGCCGCGGCGACGAGCCTTGCCCAAAGACGCAGCGTGCGTGGAGGCGCTGCCCGAATGCACCCTCCTACCTCGTAAAGCGTCTACAGCTACTATCACCGTGGGCCACTGCCGGCGGGCGGGAAGCCGACACAGCGCGGCGTTGCGAGCAGCGGCTGTGCGGTGGTAGTGTAATGGTGAGCATAGTTGCCTTCCGAGCAGTTGAGCCGCGTTCGATTCCCGGCCACCGCAACGGGCGCAAATCTATGCGTATGAGTATGTGAGCCACGTGCTGTTGAATTAACGTTTTCTTTCCGTCGTCGCTCCACGCAGGCCATCCTGTAGTATGTCCCGACTTGTCCCGACTTTGCTCGGCTGACGCGAAAGCTGACGCTTGGATTTCGCCCTTATCAAAAGGACAGGCGCTATAAACGACTGTGAGAGGTGAGGTGTAGCGAGGTACCAAAACGACAGGCAAACTGCGAAATTTTCTGCTCTCTCTTCTGAAACAAAAAATAAAAAAACCGACGCAGTCGGTAGGACTCGAACCTACGCTCCCACACGGAATCTGATTTCTAGTCAGACGCCTTAACCACTCGGCCACGACTGCTCGTAGCTAAAGCTTCCCTCGAATCGTGAAAAATGCAACCGGTCTGCGCAGAATGTTGACAGGAAACGAACTCGGTGCACTGATTACGGCAGGGCTACCAGCGCTACGAGACGAGCCATTACGGAAGCGTTAAAATCTTCGCCCGAACAGGGATTCGAACCCTGGACACTTAGGTTAAAATCCTAGTGCTCTACCGACTGAGCTATCCGGGCTCACGCTTGTTGTGCATGGAGCGACTGCAAGCAATGTGAATAACTGGAACGCGTGTGTAGGCGTACTACGGTAATTGCTGGCTTCTGGCGCAACTGGCGACTTCACCGACTTCCCACTGACGCTGGTAGCACCCCAACAGCGGACCAGTGCCTCTTCTCCCTTTATCCCGGTGCTGACAGTAATTGCATCCTGTGCCTGCTTCCCCCGATTACGTTCGGTTGAAGCTCCGGAAGGAGGGCGACAAACGAAGGTTGGAAGGCCAAAAGATGGAGGGTCGTGTGCGCAAAAACTTCCCTTCCGGTACCGGGAATCGAACCCGGGCCTCCTGGGTGAAAGCCAGGTATCCTAGCCACTAGACCACACCGGATTTGCTCGAGAAACGTGAGATTTACTCCCTCTCTTCTCGCATTTCGTGCTCAATCCGGACTCAGTGTTGTTCTCTGTTTGCGAGCATTTTTGCGCGTGCAGACTGGCATGGCGCACAGCTCGAAACTGTCTATTCATTGCTGTTTGCATCATATTTCACTCATAACAGGGGAGGAGAATGATCAAAGTTGTTCCTTGCCATAATTGGAAGTAAACATTGTGACGCTGAGGCGTGGACTCCTTGTGGATAACAAACGACAATTAAGTTCGTTCGCTAGCAATAGCAACGCCGTTAATTCAGCCGTGATGTACAGCAAATTAAATGCCCCGGGTGAGGATCGAACTCACGACCTTAAGATTATGAGACTTACGCGCTACCTACTGCGCTACCGAGGCTCGTTGCAACCATCATCCCAGGAATCTTGGTAAGTCTCACATATTAGAGATAGACAGTTTGCGCTTTCTCAGGAATCTGTTGTGTCGCTACGCGTGCTTTCCCGACTTGCTAGAGTAAACTGCTGCCGCAGCTTTTTTAACGACGGAAAGCAGCACTGCCTGAGGTTACAGTACATCGCCCTTGCGGCACCTGAACACAGCGGCCTGTAGGGCCAGGCCGACGCTGGAGTTCAGTAACAGCACGCGGCCGTCCAAGTAGGGTCTCTTGCGTGCTGCATGTTTGGTTCTTCTCACAGCGAATCCTGCTATACATTCCTGAGGCTGGCGCACCTCAAGCGAGCAATCGGCGCGGCAGCACTATAGCGAGAACAGCAAAACGATGCATCGGCCGGGAATCGAAGCCGGGCCGCCCGCGTGGTAGTCGAACAACCTACCACTTTTTTAGTTGTTGTTCTCATTTTGTTAGTTGCATTTGTTGGGGGCGGACGTCCGATGACGTCCGTGCTTCCCGAGCATATTCCCGAGCAGCTGTCTGCAGGGAAAGTGGGATTGCCACCCAGCGACGTCGGATACAACCGAAAAAAGTGCTACACACGCGGAGTCCCCCACTACACTGCCTCAAAGCGACCGCTCGTCACTATTGTGTGAGTAACGTTGCGGCCGCGGCGACGAGCCTTGCCCAAAGACGCAGCGTGCGTGGAGGCGCTGCCCGAATGCACCCTCCTACCTCGTAAAGCGTCTACAGCTACTATCACCGTGGGCCACTGCCGGCGGGCGGGAAGCCGACACAGCGCGGCGTTGCGAGCAGCGGCTGTGCGGTGGTAGTGTAATGGTGAGCATAGTTGCCTTCCGAGCAGTTGAGCCGCGTTCGATTCCCGGCCACCGCAACGGACGCAAATCTATGCGTATGAGTATGTGAGCCACGTGCTGTTGAATTAACGTTTTCTTTCCGTCGTCGCTCCACGCAGGCCATCCTGTAGTATGTCCCGACTTGTCCCGACTTTGCTCGGCTGACGCGAAAGCTGACGCTTGGATTTCGCCCTTATCAAAAGGACAGGCGCTATAAACGACTGTGAGAGGTGAGGTGTAGCGAGGTACCAAAACGACAGGCAAACTGCGAAATTTTCTGCTCTCTCTTCTGAAACAAAAAATAAAAAAACCGACGCAGTCGGTAGGACTCGAACCTACGCTCCCACACGGAATCTGATTTCTAGTCAGACGCCTTAACCACTCGGCCACGACTGCTCGTAGCTAAAGCTTCCCTCGAATCGTGAAAAATGCAACCGGTCTGCGCAGAATGTTGACAGGAAACGAACTCGGTGCACTGATTACGGCAGGGCTACCAGCGCTACGAGACGAGCCATTACGGAAGCGTTAAAATCTTCGCCCGAACAGGGATTCGAACCCTGGACACTTAGGTTAAAAGCCTAATGCTCTACCGACTGAGCTATCTGGGCTCACGCTTGTTGTGCATGGAGCGACTGCAAGCAATGTGAATAACTGGAACGCGTGTGTAGGCGTACTACGGTAATTGCTGGCTTCTGGCGCAACTGGCGACTTCACCGACTTCCCACTGACGCTGGTAGCACCCCAACAGCGGACCAGTGCCTCTTCTCCCTTTATCCCGGTGCTGACAGTAATTGCATCCTGTGCCTGCTTCCCCCGATTACGTTCGGTTGAAGCTCCGGAAGGAGGGCGACAAACGAAGGTTGGAAGGCCAAAAGATGGAGGGTCGTGTGCGCAAAAACTTCCCTTCCGGTACCGGGAATCGAACCCGGGCCTCCTGGGTGAAAGCCAGGTATCCTAGCCACTAGACCACACCGGATTTGCTCGAGAAACGTGAGATTTACTCCCTCTCTTCTCGCATTTCGTGCTCAATCCGGACTCAGTGTTGTTCTCTGTTTGCGAGCATTTTTGCGCGTGCAGACTGGCATGGCGCACAGCTCGAAACTGTCTATTCATTGCTGTTTGCATCATATTTCACTCATAACAGGGGAGGAGAATGATCAAAGTTGTTCCTTGCCATAATTGGAAGTAAACATTGTGACGCTGAGGCGTGGACTCCTTGTGGATAACAAACGACAATTAAGTTCGTTCGCTAGCAATAGCAACGCCGTTAATTCAGCCGTGATGTACAGCAAATTAAATGCCCCGGGTGAGGATCGAACTCACGACCTTAAGATTATGAGACTTACGCGCTACCTACTGCGCTACCGAGGCTCGTTGCAACCATCATCCCAGGAATCTTGGTAAGTCTCACATATTAGAGATAGACAGTTTGCGCTTTCTCAGGAATCTGTTGTGTCGCTACGCGTGCTTTCCCGACTTGCTAGAGTAAACTGCTGCCGCAGCTTTTTTAACGACGGAAAGCAGCACTGCCTGAGGTTACAGTACATCGCCCTTGCGGCACCTGAACACAGCGGCCTGTAGGGCCAGGCCGACGCTGGAGTTCAGTAACAGCACGCGGCCGTCCAAGTAGGGTCTCTTGCGTGCTGCATGTTTGGTTCTTCTCACAGCGAATCCTGCTATACATTCCTGAGGCTGGCGCACCTCAAGCGAGCAATCGGCGCGGCAGCACTATAGCGAGAACAGCAAAACGATGCATCGGCCGGGAATCGAAGCCGGGCCGCCCGCGTGGTAGTCGAACAACCTACCACTTTTTTAGTTGTTGTTCTCATTTTGTTAGTTGCATTTGTTGGGGGCGGACGTCCGATGACGTCCGTGCTTCCCGAGCATATTCCCGAGCAGCTGTCTGCAGGGAAAGTGGGATTGCCACCCAGCGACGTCGGATACAACCGAAAAAAGTGCTACACACGCGGAGTCCCCCACTACACTGCCTCAAAGCGACCGCTCGTCACTATTGTGTGAGTAACGTTGCGGCCGCGGCGACGAGCCTTGCCCAAAGACGCAGCGTGCGTGGAGGCGCTGCCCGAATGCACCCTCCTACCTCGTAAAGCGTCTACAGCTACTATCACCGTGGGCCACTGCCGGCGGGCGGGAAGCCGACACAGCGCGGCGTTGCGAGCAGCGGCTGTGCGGTGGTAGTGTAATGGTGAGCATAGTTGCCTTCCGAGCAGTTGAGCCGCGTTCGATTCCCGGCCACCGCAACGGACGCAAATCTATGCGTATGAGTATGTGAGCCACGTGCTGTTGAATTAACGTTTTCTTTCCGTCGTCGCTCCACGCAGGCCATCCTGTAGTATGTCCCGACTTGTCCCGACTTTGCTCGGCTGACGCGAAAGCTGACGCTTGGATTTCGCCCTTATCAAAAGGACAGGCGCTATAAACGACTGTGAGAGGTGAGGTGTAGCGAGGTACCAAAACGACAGGCAAACTGCGAAATTTTCTGCTCTCTCTTCTGAAACAAAAAATAAAAAAACCGACGCAGTCGGTAGGACTCGAACCTACGCTCCCACACGGAATCTGATTTCTAGTCAGACGCCTTAACCACTCGGCCACGACTGCTCGTAGCTAAAGCTTCCCTCGAATCGTGAAAAATGCAACCGGTCTGCGCAGAATGTTGACAGGAAACGAACTCGGTGCACTGATTACGGCAGGGCTACCAGCGCTACGAGACGAGCCATTACGGAAGCGTTAAAATCTTCGCCCGAACAGGGATTCGAACCCTGGACACTTAGGTTAAAAGCCTAATGCTCTACCGACTGAGCTATCCGGGCTCACGCTTGTTGTGCATGGAGCGACTGCAAGCAATGTGAATAACTGGAACGCGTGTGTAGGCGTACTACGGTAATTGCTGGCTTCTGGCGCAACTGGCGACTTCACCGACTTCCCACTGACGCTGGTAGCACCCCAACAGCGGACCAGTGCCTCTTCTCCCTTTATCCCGGTGCTGACAGTAATTGCATCCTGTGCCTGCTTCCCCCGATTACGTTCGGTTGAAGCTCCGGAAGGAGGGCGACAAACGAAGGTTGGAAGGCCAAAAGATGGAGGGTCGTGTGCGCAAAAACTTCCCTTCCGGTACCGGGAATCGAACCCGGGCCTCCTGGGTGAAAGCCAGGTATCCTAGCCACTAGACCACACCGGATTTGCTCGAGAAACGTGAGATTTACTCCCTCTCTTCTCGCATTTCGTGCTCAATCCGGACTCAGTGTTGTTCTCTGTTTGCGAGCATTTTTGCGCGTGCAGACTGGCATGGCGCACAGCTCGAAACTGTCTATTCATTGCTGTTTGCATCATATTTCACTCATAACAGGGGAGGAGAATGATCAAAGTTGTTCCTTGCCATAATTGGAAGTAAACATTGTGACGCTGAGGCGTGGACTCCTTGTGGATAACAAACGACAATTAAGTTCGTTCGCTAGCAATAGCAACGCCGTTAATTCAGCCGTGATGTACAGCAAATTAAATGCCCCGGGTGAGGATCGAACTCACGACCTTAAGATTATGAGACTTACGCGCTACCTACTGCGCTACCGAGGCTCGTTGCAACCATCATCCCAGGAATCTTGGTAAGTCTCACATATTAGAGATAGACAGTTTGCGCTTTCTCAGGAATCTGTTGTGTCGCTACGCGTGCTTTCCCGACTTGCTAGAGTAAACTGCTGCCGCAGCTTTTTTAACGACGGAAAGCAGCACTGCCTGAGGTTACAGTACATCGCCCTTGCGGCACCTGAACACAGCGGCCTGTAGGGCCAGGCCGACGCTGGAGTTCAGTAACAGCACGCGGCCGTCCAAGTAGGGTCTCTTGCGTGCTGCATGTTTGGTTCTTCTCACAGCGAATCCTGCTATACATTCCTGAGGCTGGCGCACCTCAAGCGAGCAATCGGCGCGGCAGCACTATAGCGAGAACAGCAAAACGATGCATCGGCCGGGAATCGAAGCCGGGCCGCCCGCGTGGTAGTCGAACAACCTACCACTTTTTTAGTTGTTGTTCTCATTTTGTTAGTTGCATTTGTTGGGGGCGGACGTCCGATGACGTCCGTCCTTCCCGAGCATATTCCCGAGCAGCTGTCTGCAGGGAAAGTGGGATTGCCACCCAGCGACGTCGGATACAACCGAAAAAAGTGCTACACACGCGGAGTCCCCCACTACACTGCCTCAAAGCGACCGCTCGTCACTATTGTGTGAGTAACGTTGCGGCCGCGGCGACGAGCCTTGCCCAAAGACGCAGCGTGCGTGGAGGCGCTGCCCGAATGCACCCTCCTACCTCGTAAAGCGTCTACAGCTACTATCACCGTGGGCCACTGCCGGCGGGCGGGAAGCCGACACAGCGCGGCGTTGCGAGCAGCGGCTGTGCGGTGGTAGTGTAATGGTGAGCATAGTTGCCTTCCGAGCAGTTGAGCCGCGTTCGATTCCCGGCCACCGCAACGGGCGCAAATCTATGCGTATGAGTATGTGAGCCACGTGCTGTTGAATTAACGTTTTCTTTCCGTCGTCGCTCCACGCAGGCCATCCTGTAGTATGTCCCGACTTGTCCCGACTTTGCTCGGCTGACGCGAAAGCTGACGCTTGGATTTCGCCCTTATCAAAAGGACAGGCGCTATAAACGACTGTGAGAGGTGAGGTGTAGCGAGGTACCAAAACGACAGGCAAACTGCGAAATTTTCTGCTCTCTCTTCTGAAACAAAAAATAAAAAAACCGACGCAGTCGGTAGGACTCGAACCTACGCTCCCACAGGGAATCTGATTTCTAGTCAGACGCCTTAACCACTCGGCCACGACTGCTCGTAGCTAAAGCTTCCCTCGAATCGTGAAAAATGCAACCGGTCTGCGCAGAATGTTGACAGGAAACGAACTCGGTGCACTGATTACGGCAGGGCTACCAGCGCTACGAGACGAGCCATTACGGAAGCGTTAAAATCTTCGCCCGAACAGGGATTCGAACCCTGGACACTTAGGTTAAAATCCTAATGCTCTACCGACTGAGCTATCCGGGCTCACGCTTGTTGTGCATGGAGCGACTGCAAGCAATGTGAATAACTGGAACGCGTGTGTAGGCGTACTACGGTAATTGCTGGCTTCTGGCGCAACTGGCGACTTCACCGACTTCCCACTGACGCTGGTAGCACCCCAACAGCGGACCAGTGCCTCTTCTCCCTTTATCCCGGTGCTGACAGTAATTGCATCCTGTGCCTGCTTCCCCCGATTACGTTCGGTTGAAGCTCCGGAAGGAGGGCGACAAACGAAGGTTGGAAGGCCAAAAGATGGAGGGTCGTGTGCGCAAAAACTTCCCTTCCGGTACCGGGAATCGAACCCGGGCCTCCTGGGTGAAAGCCAGGTATCCTAGCCACTAGACCACACCGGATTTGCTCGAGAAACGTGAGATTTACTCCCTCTCTTCTCGCATTTCGTGCTCAATCCGGACTCAGTGTTGTTCTCTGTTTGCGAGCATTTTTGCGCGTGCAGACTGGCATGGCGCACAGCTCGAAACTGTCTATTCATTGCTGTTTGCATCATATTTCACTCATAACAGGGGAGGAGAATGATCAAAGTTGTTCCTTGCCATAATTGGAAGTAAACATTGTGACGCTGAGGCGTGGACTCCTTGTGGATAACAAACGACAATTAAGTTCGTTCGCTAGCAATAGCAACGCCGTTAATTCAGCCGTGATGTACAGCAAATTAAATGCCCCGGGTGAGGATCGAACTCACGACCTTAAGATTATGAGACTTACGCGCTACCTACTGCGCTACCGAGGCTCGTTGCAACCATCATCCCAGGAATCTTGGTAAGTCTCACATATTAGAGATAGACAGTTTGCGCTTTCTCAGGAATCTGTTGTGTCGCTACGCGTGCTTTCCCGACTTGCTAGAGTAAACTGCTGCCGCAGCTTTTTTAACGACGGAAAGCAGCACTGCCTGAGGTTACAGTACATCGCCCTTGTGGCACCTGAACACAGCGGCCTGTAGGGCCAGGCCGACGCTGGAGATCAGTAACAGCACGCGGCCGTCCAAGTAGGGTCTCTTGCGTGCTGCATGTTTGGTTCTTCTCACAGCGAATCCTGCTATACATTCCTGAGGCTGGCGCACCTCAAGCGAGCAATCGGCGCGGCAGCACTATAGCGAGAACAGCAAAACGATGCATCGGCCGGGAATCGAAGCCGGGCCGCCCGCGTGGTAGTCGAACAACCTACCACTTTTTTAGTTGTTGTTCTCATTTTGTTAGTTGCATTTGTTGGGGGCGGACGTCCGATGACGTCCGTGCTTCCCGAGCATATTCCCGAGCAGCTGTCTGCAGGGAAAGTGGGATTGCCACCCAGCGACGTCGGATACAACCGAAAAAAGTGCTACACACGCGGAGTCCCCCACTACACTGCCTCAAAGCGACCGCTCGTCACTATTGTGTGAGTAACGTTGCGGCCGCGGCGACGAGCCTTGCCCAAAGACGCAGCGTGCGTGGAGGCGCTGCCCGAATGCACCCTCCTACCTCGTAAAGCGTCTACACCTACTATAACCGTGGGCCACTGCCGGCGGGCGGGAAGCCGACACAGCGCGGCGTTGCGAGCAGCGGCTGTGCGGTGGTAGTGTAATGGTGAGCATAGTTGCCTTCCGAGCAGTTGAGCCGCGTTCGATTCCCGGCCACCGCAACGGGCGCAAATCTATGCGTATGAGTATGTGAGCCACGTGCTGTTGAATTAACGTTTTCTTTCCGTCGTCGCTCCACGCAGGCCATCCTGTAGTATGTCCCGACTTGTCCCGACTTTGCTCGGCTGACGCGAAAGCTGACGCTTGGATTTCGCCCTTATCAAAAGGACAGGCGCTATAAACGACTGTGAGAGGTGAGGTGTAGCGAGGTACCAAAACGACAGGCAAACTGCGAAATTTTCTGCTCTCTCTTCTGAAACAAAAAATAAAAAAACCGACGCAGTCGGTAGGACTCGAACCTACGCTCCCACAGGGAATCTGATTTCTAGTCAGACGCCTTAACCACTCGGCCACGACTGCTCGTAGCTAAAGCTTCCCTCGAATCGTGAAAAATGCAACCGGTCTGCGCAGAATGTTGACAGGAAACGAACTCGGTGCACTGATTACGGCAGGGCTACCAGCGCTACGAGACGAGCCATTACGGAAGCGTTAAAATCTTCGCCCGAACAGGGATTCGAACCCTGGACACTTAGGTTAAAAGCCTAATGCTCTACCGACTGAGCTATCCGGGCTCACGCTTTTTGTGCATGGAGCGACTGCAAGCAATGTGAATAACTGGAACGCGTGTGTAGGCGTACTACGGTAATTGCTGGCTTCTGGCGCAACTGGCGACTTCACCGACTTCCCACTGACGCTGGTAGCACCCCAACAGCGGACCAGTGCCTCTTCTCCCTTTATCCCGGTGCTGACAGTAATTGCATCCTGTGCCTGCTTCCCCCGATTACGTTCGGTTGAAGCTCCGGAAGGAGGGCGACAAACGAAGGTTGGAAGGCCAAAAGATGGAGGGTCGTGTGCGCAAAAACTTCCCTTCCGGTACCGGGAATCGAACCCGGGCCTCCTGGGTGAAAGCCAGGTATCCTAGCCACTAGACCACACCGGATTTGCTCGAGAAACGTGAGATTTACTCCCTCTCTTCTCGCATTTCGTGCTCAATCCGGACTCAGTGTTGTTCTCTGTTTGCGAGCATTTTTGCGCGTGCAGACTGGCATGGCGCACAGCTCGAAACTGTCTATTCATTGCTGTTTGCATCATATTTCACTCATAACAGGGGAGGAGAATGATCAAAGTTGTTCCTTGCCATAATTGGAAGTAAACATTGTGACGCTGAGGCGTGGACTCCTTGTGGATAACAAACGACAATTAAGTTCGTTCGCTAGCAATAGCAACGCCGTTAATTCAGCCGTGATGTACAGCAAATTAAATGCCCCGGGTGAGGATCGAACTCACGACCTTAAGATTATGAGACTTACGCGCTACCTACTGCGCTACCGAGGCTCGTTGCAACCATCATCCCAGGAATCTTGGTAAGTCTCACATATTAGAGATAGACAGTTTGCGCTTTCTCAGGAATCTGTTGTGTCGCTACGCGTGCTTTCCCGACTTGCTAGAGTAAACTGCTGCCGCAGCTTTTTTAACGACGGAAAGCAGCACTGCCTGAGGTTACAGTACATCGCCCTTGCGGCACCTGAACACAGCGGCCTGTAGGGCCAGGCCGACGCTGGAGATCAGTAACAGCACGCGGCCGTCCAAGTAGGGTCTCTTGCGTGCTGCATGTTTGGTTCTTCTCACAGCGAATCCTGCTATACATTCCTGAGGCTGGCGCACCTCAAGCGAGCAATCGGCGCGGCAGCACTATAGCGAGAACAGCAAAACGATGCATCGGCCGGGAATCGAAGCCGGGCCGCCCGCGTGGTAGTCGAACAACCTACCACTTTTTTAGTTGTTGTTCTCATTTTGTTAGTTGCATTTGTTGGGGGCGGACGTCCGATGACGTCCGTGCTTCCCGAGCATATTCCCGAGCAGCTGTCTGCAGGGAAAGTGGGATTGCCACCCAGCGACGTCGGATACAACCGAAAAAAGTGCTACACACGCGGAGTCCCCCACTACACTGCCTCAAAGCGACCGCTCGTCACTATTGTGTGAGTAACGTTGCGGCCGCGGCGACGAGCCTTGCCCAAAGACGCAGCGTGCGTGGAGGCGCTGCCCGAATGCACCCTCCTACCTCGTAAAGCGTCTACAGCTACTATCACCGTGGGCCACTGCCGGCGGGCGGGAAGCCGACACAGCGCGGCGTTGCGAGCAGCGGCTGTGCGGTGGTAGTGTAATGGTGAGCATAGTTGCCTTCCGAGCAGTTGAGCCGCGTTCGATTCCCGGCCACCGCAACGGGCGCAAATCTATGCGTATGAGTATGTGAGCCACGTGCTGTTGAATTAACGTTTTCTTTCCGTCGTCGCTCCACGCAGGCCATCCTGTAGTATGTCCCGACTTGTCCCGACTTTGCTCGGCTGACGCGAAAGCTGACGCTTGGATTTCGCCCTTATCAAAAGGACAGGCGCTATAAACGACTGTGAGAGGTGAGGTGTAGCGAGGTACCAAAACGACAGGCAAACTGCGAAATTTTCTGCTCTCTCTTCTGAAACAAAAAATAAAAAAACCGACGCAGTCGGTAGGACTCGAACCTACGCTCCCACAGGGAATCTGATTTCTAGTCAGACGCCTTAACCACTCGGCCACGACTGCTCGTAGCTAAAGCTTCCCTCGAATCGTGAAAAATGCAACCGGTCTGCGCAGAATGTTGACAGGAAACGAACTCGGTGCACTGATTACGGCAGGGCTACCAGCGCTACGAGACGAGCCATTACGGAAGCGTTAAAATCTTCGCCCGAACAGGGATTCGAACCCTGGACACTTAGGTTAAAATCCTAATGCTCTACCGACTGAGCTATCCGGGCTCACGCTTGTTGTGCATGGAGCGACTGCAAGCAATGTGAATAACTGGAACGCGTGTGTAGGCGTACTACGGTAATTGCTGGCTTCTGGCGCAACTGGCGACTTCACCGACTTCCCACTGACGCTGGTAGCACCCCAACAGCGGACCAGTGCCTCTTCTCCCTTTATCCCGGTGCTGACAGTAATTGCATCCTGTGCCTGCTTCCCCCGATTACGTTCGGTTGAAGCTCCGGAAGGTGGGCGACAAACGAAGGTTGGAAGGCCAAAAGATGGAGGGTCGTGTGCGCAAAAACTTCCCTTCCGGTACCGGGAATCGAACCCGGGCCTCCTGGGTGAAAGCCAGGTATCCTAGCCACTAGACCACACCGGATTTGCTCGAGAAACGTGAGATTTACTCCCTCTCTTCTCGCATTTCGTGCTCAATCCGGACTCAG
Organism: Schistocerca cancellata; assembly: GCF_023864275.1. Classification (NCBI taxonomy): domain Eukaryota; kingdom Metazoa; phylum Arthropoda; class Insecta; order Orthoptera; family Acrididae; genus Schistocerca; species Schistocerca cancellata. Next base: position 223,964 of record NW_026046428.1, on the reverse strand, counting down.
TGTTGTTCTCTGTTTGCGAGCATTTTTGCGCGTGCAGACTGGCATGGCGCACAGCTCGAAACTGTCTATTCATTGCTGTTTGCATCATATTTCACTCATAACAGGGGAGGAGAATGATCAAAGTTGTTCCTTGCCATAATTGGAAGTAAACATTGTGACGCTGAGGCGTGGACTCCTTGTGGATAACAAACGACAATTAAGTTCGTTCGCTAGCAATAGCAACGCCGTTAATTCAGCCGTGATGTACAGCAAATTAAATGCCCCAGGTGAGGATCGAACTCACGACCTTAAGATTATGAGACTTACGCGCTACCTACTGCGCTACCGAGGCTCGTTGCAACCATCATCCCAGGAATCTTGGTAAGTCTCACATATTAGAGATAGACAGTTTGCGCTTTCTCAGGAATCTGTTGTGTCGCTACGCGTGCTTTCCCGACTTGCTAGAGTAAACTGCTGCCGCAGCTTTTTTAACGACGGAAAGCAGCACTGCCTGAGGTTACAGTACATCGCCCTTGCGGCACCTGAACACAGCGGCCTGTAGGGCCAGGCCGACGCTGGAGTTCAGTAACAGCACGCGGCCGTCCAAGTAGGGTCTCTTGCGTGCTGCATGTTTGGTTCTTCTCACAGCGAATCCTGCTATACATTCCTGAGGCTGGCGCACCTCAAGCGAGCAATCGGCGCGGCAGCACTATAGCGAGAACAGCAAAACGATGCATCGGCCGGGAATCGAAGCCGGGCCGCCCGCGTGGTAGTCGAACAACCTACCACTTTTTTAGTTGTTGTTCTCATTTTGTTAGTTGCATTTGTTGGGGGCGGACGTCCGATGACGTCCGTGCTTCCCGAGCATATTCCCGAGCAGCTGTCTGCAGGGAAAGTGGGATTGCCACCCAGCGACGTCGGATACAACCGAAAAAAGTGCTACACACGCGGAGTCCCCCACTACACTGCCTCAAAGCGACCGCTCGTCACTATTGTGTGAGTAACGTTGCGGCCGCGGCGACGAGCCTTGCCCAAAGACGCAGCGTGCGTGGAGGCGCTGCCCGAATGCACCCTCCTACCTCGTAAAGCGTCTACAGCTACTATCACCGTGGGCCACTGCCGGCGGGCGGGAAGCCGACACAGCGCGGCGTTGCGAGCAGCGGCTGTGCGGTGGTAGTGTAATGGTGAGCATAGTTGCCTTCCGAGCAGTTGAGCCGCGTTCGATTCCCGGCCACCGCAACGGGCGCAAATCTATGCGTATGAGTATGTGAGCCACGTGCTGTTGAATTAACGTTTTCTTTCCGTCGTCGCTCCACGCAGGCCATCCTGTAGTATGTCCCGACTTGTCCCGACTTTGCTCGGCTGACGCGAAAGCTGACGCTTGGATTTCGCCCTTATCAAAAGGACAGGCGCTATAAACGACTGTGAGAGGTGAGGTGTAGCGAGGTACCAAAACGACAGGCAAACTGCGAAATTTTCTGCTCTCTCTTCTGAAACAAAAAATAAAAACACCGACGCAGTCGGTAGGACTCGAACCTACGCTCCCACAGGGAATCTGATTTCTAGTCAGACGCCTTAACCACTCGGCCACGACTGCTCGTAGCTAAAGCTTCCCTCGAATCGTGAAAAATGCAACCGGTCTGCGCAGAATGTTGACAGGAAACGAACTCGGTGCACTGATTACGGCAGGGCTACCAGCGCTACGAGACGAGCCATTACGGAAGCGTTAAAATCTTCGCCCGAACAGGGATTCGAACCCTGGACACTTAGGTTAAAAGCCTAATGCTCTACCGACTGAGCTATCCGGGCTCACGCTTTTTGTGCATGGAGCGACTGCAAGCAATGTGAATAACTGGAACGCGTGTGTAGGCGTACTACGGTAATTGCTGGCTTCTGGCGCAACTGGCGACTTCACCGACTTCCCACTGACGCTGGTAGCACCCCAACAGCGGACCAGTGCCTCTTCTCCCTTTATCCCGGTGCTGACAGTAATTGCATCCTGTGCCTGCTTCCCCCGATTACGTTCGGTTGAAGCTCCGGAAGGAGGGCGACAAACGAAGGTTGGAAGGCCAAAAGATGGAGGGTCGTGTGCGCAAAAACTTCCCTTCCGGTACCGGGAATCGAACCCGGGCCTCCTGGGTGAAAGCCAGGTATCCTAGCCACTAGACCACACCGGATTTGCTCGAGAAACGTGAGATTTACTCCCTCTCTTCTCGCATTTCGTGCTCAATCCGGACTCAGTGTTGTTCTCTGTTTGCGAGCATTTTTGCGCGTGCAGACTGGCATGGCGCACAGCTCGAAACTGTCTATTCATTGCTGTTTGCATCATATTTCACTCATAACAGGGGAGGAGAATGATCAAAGTTGTTCCTTGCCATAATTGGAAGTAAACATTGTGACGCTGAGGCGTGGACTCCTTGTGGATAACAAACGACAATTAAGTTCGTTCGCTAGCAATAGCAACGCCGTTAATTCAGCCGTGATGTACAGCAAATTAAATGCCCCGGGTGAGGATCGAACTCACGACCTTAAGATTATGAGACTTACGCGCTACCTACTGCGCTACCGAGGCTCGTTGCAACCATCATCCCAGGAATCTTGGTAAGTCTCACATATTAGAGATAGACAGTTTGCGCTTTCTCAGGAATCTGTTGTGTCGCTACGCGTGCTTTCCCGACTTGCTAGAGTAAACTGCTGCCGCAGCTTTTTTAACGACGGAAAGCAGCACTGCCTGAGGTTACAGTACATCGCCCTTGCGGCACCTGAACACAGCGGCCTGTAGGGCCAGGCCGACGCTGGAGATCAGTAACAGCACGCGGCCGTCCAAGTAGGGTCTCTTGCGTGCTGCATGTTTGGTTCTTCTCACAGCGAATCCTGCTATACATTCCTGAGGCTGGCGCACCTCAAGCGAGCAATCGGCGCGGCAGCACTATAGCGAGAACAGCAAAACGATGCATCGGCCGGGAATCGAAGCCGGGCCGCCCGCGTGGTAGTCGAACAACCTACCACTTTTTTAGTTGTTGTTCTCATTTTGTTAGTTGCATTTGTTGGGGGCGGACGTCCGATGACGTCCGTGCTTCCCGAGCATATTCCCGAGCAGCTGTCTGCAGGGAAAGTGGGATTGCCACCCAGCGACGTCGGATACAACCGAAAAAAGTGCTACACACGCGGAGTCCCCCACTACACTGCCTCAAAGCGACCGCTCGTCACTATTGTGTGAGTAACGTTGCGGCCGCGGCGACGAGCCTTGCCCAAAGACGCAGCGTGCGTGGAGGCGCTGCCCGAATGCACCCTCCTACCTCGTAAAGCGTCTACAGCTACTATCACCGTGGGCCACTGCCGGCGGGCGGGAAGCCGACACAGCGCGGCGTTGCGAGCAGCGGCTGTGCGGTGGTAGTGTAATGGTGAGCATAGTTGCCTTCCGAGCAGTTGAGCCGCGTTCGATTCCCGGCCACCGCAACGGGCGCAAATCTATGCGAATGAGTATGTGAGCCACGTGCTGTTGAATTAACGTTTTCTTTCCGTCGTCGCTCCACGCAGGCCATCCTGTAGTATGTCCCGACTTGTCCCGACTTTGCTCGGCTGACGCGAAAGCTGACGCTTGGATTTCGCCCTTATCAAAAGGACAGGCGCTATAAACGACTGTGAGAGGTGAGGTGTAGCGAGGTACCAAAACGACAGGCAAACTGCGAAATTTTCTGCTCTCTCTTCTGAAACAAAAAATAAAAAAACCGACGCAGTCGGTAGGACTCGAACCTACGCTCCCACAGGGAATCTGATTTCTAGTCAGACGCCTTAACCACTCGGCCACGACTGCTCGTAGCTAAAGCTTCCCTCGAATCGTGAAAAATGCAACCGGTCTGCGCAGAATGTTGACAGGAAACGAACTCGGTGCACTGATTACGGCAGGGCTACCAGCGCTACGAGACGAGCCATTACGGAAGCGTTAAAATCTTCGCCCGAACAGGGATTCGAACCCTGGACACTTAGGTTAAAAGCCTAATGCTCTACCGACTGAGCTATCCGGGCTCACGCTTGTTGTGCATGGAGCGACTGCAAGCAATGTGAATAACTGGAACGCGTGTGTAGGCGTACTACGGTAATTGCTGGCTTCTGGCGCAACTGGCGACTTCACCGACTTCCCACTGACGCTGGTAGCACCCCAACAGCGGACCAGTGCCTCTTCTCCCTTTATCCCGGTGCTGACAGTAATTGCATCCTGTGCCTGCTTCCCCCGATTACGTTCGGTTGAAGCTCCGGAAGGAGGGCGACAAACGAAGGTTGGAAGGCCAAAAGATGGAGGGTCGTGTGCGCAAAAACTTCCCTTCCGGTACCGGGAATCGAACCCGGGCCTCCTGGGTGAAAGCCAGGTATCCTAGCCACTAGACCACACCGGATTTGCTCGAGAAACGTGAGATTTACTCCCTCTCTTCTCGCATTTCGTGCTCAATCCGGACTCAGTGTTGTTCTCTGTTTGCGAGCATTTTTGCGCGTGCAGACTGGCATGGCGCACAGCTCGAAACTGTCTATTCATTGCTGTTTGCATCATATTTCACTCATAACAGGGGAGGAGAATGATCAAAGTTGTTCCTTGCCATAATTGGAAGTAAACATTGTGACGCTGAGGCGTGGACTCCTTGTGGATAACAAACGACAATTAAGTTCGTTCGCTAGCAATAGCAACGCCGTTAATTCAGCCGTGATGTACAGCAAATTAAATGCCCCAGGTGAGGATCGAACTCACGACCTTAAGATTATGAGACTTACGCGCTACCTACTGCGCTTCCGAGGCTCGTTGCAACCATCATCCCAGGAATCTTGGTAAGTCTCACATATTAGAGATAGACAGTTTGCGCTTTCTCAGGAATCTGTTGTGTCGCTACGCGTGCTTTCCCGACTTGCTAGAGTAAACTGCTGCCGCAGCTTTTTTAACGACGGAAAGCAGCACTGCCTGAGGTTACAGTACATCGCCCTTGCGGCACCTGAACACAGCGGCCTGTAGGGCCAGGCCGACGCTGGAGTTCAGTAACAGCACGCGGCCGTCCAAGTAGGGTCTCTTGCGTGCTGCATGTTTGGTTCTTCTCACAGCGAATCCTGCTATACATTCCTGAGGCTGGCGCACCTCAAGCGAGCAATCGGCGCGGCAGCACTATAGCGAGAACAGCAAAACGATGCATCGGCCGGGAATCGAAGCCGGGCCGCCCGCGTGGTAGTCGAACAACCTACCACTTTTTTAGTTGTTGTTCTCATTTTGTTAGTTGCATTTGTTGGGGGCGGACGTCCGATGACGTCCGTGCTTCCCGAGCATATTCCCGAGCAGCTGTCTGCAGGGAAAGTGGGATTGCCACCCAGCGACGTCGGATACAACCGAAAAAAGTGCTACACACGCGGAGTCCCCCACTACACTGCCTCAAAGCGACCGCTCGTCACTATTGTGTGAGTAACGTTGCGGCCGCGGCGACGAGCCTTGCCCAAAGACGCAGCGTGCGTGGAGGCGCTGCCCGAATGCACCCTCCTACCTCGTAAAGCGTCTACAGCTACTATCACCGTGGGCCACTGCCGGCGGGCGGGAAGCCGACACAGCGCGGCGTTGCGAGCAGCGGCTGTGCGGTGGTAGTGTAATGGTGAGCATAGTTGCCTTCCGAGCAGTTGAGCCGCGTTCGATTCCCGGCCACCGCAACGGGCGCAAATCTATGCGTATGAGTATGTGAGCCACGTGCTGTTGAATTAACGTTTTCTTTCCGTCGTCGCTCCACGCAGGCCATCCTGTAGTATGTCCCGACTTGTCCCGACTTTGCTCGGCTGACGCGAAAGCTGACGCTTGGATTTCGCCCTTATCAAAAGGACAGGCGCTATAAACGACTGTGAGAGGTGAGGTGTAGCGAGGTACCAAAACGACAGGCAAACTGCGAAATTTTCTGCTCTCTCTTCTGAAACAAAAAATAAAAAAACCGACGCAGTCGGTAGGACTCGAACCTACGCTCCCACAGGGAATCTGATTTCTAGTCAGACGCCTTAACCACTCGGCCACGACTGCTCGTAGCTAAAGCTTCCCTCGAATCGTGAAAAATGCAACCGGTCTGCGCAGAATGTTGACAGGAAACGAACTCGGTGCACTGATTACGGCAGGGCTACCAGCGCTACGAGACGAGCCATTACGGAAGCGTTAAAATCTTCGCCCGAACAGGGATTCGAACCCTGGACACTTAGGTTAAAAGCCTAATGCTCTACCGACTGAGCTATCCGGGCTCACGCTTGTTGTGCATGGAGCGACTGCAAGCAATGTGAATAACTGGAACGCGTGTGTAGGCGTACTACGGTAATTGCTGGCTTCTGGCGCAACTGGCGACTTCACCGACTTCCCACTGACGCTGGTAGCACCCCAACAGCGGACCAGTGCCTCTTCTCCCTTTATCCCGGTGCTGACAGTAATTGCATCCTGTGCCTGCTTCCCCCGATTACGTTCGGTTGAAGCTCCGGAAGGAGGGCGACAAACGAAGGTTGGAAGGCCAAAAGATGGAGGGTCGTGTGCGCAAAAACTTCCCTTCCGGTACCGGGAATCGAACCCGGGCCTCCTGGGTGAAAGCCAGGTATCCTAGCCACTAGACCACACCGGATTTGCTCGAGAAACGTGAGATTTACTCCCTCTCTTCTCGCATTTCGTGCTCAATCCGGACTCAGTGTTGTTCTCTGTTTGCGAGCATTTTTGCGCGTGCAGACTGGCATGGCGCACAGCTCGAAACTGTCTATTCATTGCTGTTTGCATCATATTTCACTCATAACAGGGGAGGAGAATGATCAAAGTTGTTCCTTGCCATAATTGGAAGTAAACATTGTGACGCTGAGGCGTGGACTCCTTGTGGATAACAAACGACAATTAAGTTCGTTCGCTAGCAATAGCAACGCCGTTAATTCAGCTGTGATGTACAGCAAATTAAATGCCCCAGGTGAGGATCGAACTCACGACCTTAAGATTATGAGACTTACGCGCTACCTACTGCGCTACCGAGGCTCTTTGCAACCATCATCCCAGGAATCTTGGTAAGTCTCACATATTAGAGATAGACAGTTTGCGCTTTCTCAGGAATCTGTTGTGTCGCTACGCGTGCTTTCCCGACTTGCTAGAGTAAACTGCTGCCGCAGCTTTTTTAACGACGGAAAGCAGCACTGCCTGAGGTTACAGTACATCGCCCTTGCGGCACCTGAACACAGCGGCCTGTAGGGCCAGGCCGACGCTGGAGTTCAGTAACAGCACGCGGCCGTCCAAGTAGGGTCTCTTGCGTGCTGCATGTTTGGTTCTTCTCACAGCGAATCCTGCTATACATTCCTGAGGCTGGCGCACCTCAAGCGAGCAATCGGCGCGGCAGCACTATAGCGAGAACAGCAAAACGATGCATCGGCCGGGAATCGAAGCCGGGCCGCCCGCGTGGTAGTCGAACAACCTACCACTTTTTTAGTTGTTGTTCTCATTTTGTTAGTTGCATTTGTTGGGGGCGGACGTCCGATGACGTCCGTGCTTCCCGAGCATATTCCCGAGCAGCTGTCTGCAGGGAAAGTGGGATTGCCACCCAGCGACGTCGGATACAACCGAAAAAAGTGCTACACACGCGGAGTCCCCCACTACACTGCCTCAAAGCGACCGCTCGTCACTATTGTGTGAGTAACGTTGCGGCCGCGGCGACGAGCCTTGCCCAAAGACGCAGCGTGCGTGGAGGCGCTGCCCGAATGCACCCTCCTACCTCGTAAAGCGTCTACAGCTACTATCACCGTGGGCCACTGCCGGCGGGCGGGAAGCCGACACAGCGCGGCGTTGCGAGCAGCGGCTGTGCGGTGGTAGTGTAATGGTGAGCATAGTTGCCTTCCGAGCAGTTGAGCCGCGTTCGATTCCCGGCCACCGCAACGGGCGCAAATCTATGCGTATGAGTATGTGAGCCACGTGCTGTTGAATTAACGTTTTCTTTCCGTCGTCGCTCCACGCAGGCCATCCTGTAGTATGTCCCGACTTGTCCCGACTTTGCTCGGCTGACGCGAAAGCTGACGCTTGGATTTCGCCCTTATCAAAAGGACAGGCGCTATAAACGACTGTGAGAGGTGAGGTGTAGCGAGGTACCAAAACGACAGGCAAACTGCGAAATTTTCTGCTCTCTCTTCTGAAACAAAAAATAAAAAAACCGACGCAGTCGGTAGGACTCGAACCTACGCTCCCACAGGGAATCTGATTTCTAGTCAGACGCCTTAACCACTCGGCCACGACTGCTCGTAGCTAAAGCTTCCCTCGAATCGTGAAAAATGCAACCGGTCTGCGCAGAATGTTGACAGGAAACGAACTCGGTGCACTGATTACGGCAGGGCTACCAGCGCTACGAGACGAGCCATTACGGAAGCGTTAAAATCTTCGCCCGAACAGGGATTCGAACCCTGGACACTTAGGTTAAAAGCCTAATGCTCTACCGACTGAGCTATCCGGGCTCACGCTTGTTGTGCATGGAGCGACTGCAAGCAATGTGAATAACTGGAACGCGTCTGTAGGCGTACTACGGTAATTGCTGGCTTCTGGCGCAACTGGCGACTTCACCGACTTCCCACTGACGCTGGTAGCACCCCAACAGCGGACCAGTGCCTCTTCTCCCTTTATCCCGGTGCTGACAGTAATTGCATCCTGTGCCTGCTTCCCCCGATTACGTTCGGTTGAAGCTCCGGAAGGAGGGCGACAAACGAAGGTTGGAAGGCCAAAAGATGGAGGGTCGTGTGCGCAAAAACTTCCCTTCCGGTACCGGGAATCGAACCCGGGCCTCCTGGGTGAAAGCCAGGTATCCTAGCCACTAGACCACACCGGATTTGCTCGAGAAACGTGAGATTTACTCCCTCTCTTCTCGCATTTCGTGCTCAATCCGGACTCAGTGTTGTTCTCTGTTTGCGAGCATTTTTGCGCGTGCAGACTGGCATGGCGCACAGCTCGAAACTGTCTATTCATTGCCTTTTTGCTTCATATTTCACTCATAACAGGGGAGGAGAATGATCAAAGTTGTTCCTTGCCATAATTGGAAGTAAACATTGTGACGCTGAGGCGTGGACTCCTTGTGGATAACAAACGACAATTAAGTTCGTTCGCTAGCAATAGCAACGCCGTTAATTCAGCCGTGATGTACAGCAAATTAAATGCCCCAGGTGAGGATCGAACTCACGACCTTAAGATTATGAGACTTACGCGCTACCTACTGCGCTACCCAGGCTCGTTGCAACCATCATCCCAGGAATCTTGGTAAGTCTCACATATTAGAGATAGACAGTTTGCGCTTTCTCAGGAATCTGTTGTGTCGCTACGCGTGCTTTCCCGACTTGCTAGAGTAAACTGCTGCCGCAGCTTTTTTAACGACGGAAAGCAGCACTGCCTGAGGTTACAGTACATCGCCCTTGCGGCACCTGAACACAGCGGCCTGTAGGGCCAGGCCGACGCTGGAGTTCAGTAACAGCACGCGGCCGTCCAAGTAGGGTCTCTTGCGTGCTGCATGTTTGGTTCTTCTCACAGCGAATCCTGCTATACATTCCTGAGGCTGGCGCACCTCAAGCGAGCAATCGGCGCGGCAGCACTATAGCGAGAACAGCAAAACGATGCATCGGCCGGGAATCGAAGCCGGGCCGCCCGCGTGGTAGTCGAACAACCTACCACTTTTTTAGTTGTTGTTCTCATTTTGTTAGTTGCATTTGTTGGGGGCGGACGTCCGATGACGTCCGTGCTTCCCGAGCATATTCCCGAGCAGCTGTCTGCAGGGAAAGTGGGATTGCCACCCAGCGACGTCGGATACAACCGAAAAAAGTGCTACACACGCGGAGTCCCCCACTACACTGCCTCAAAGCGACCGCTCGTCACTATTGTGTGAGTAACGTTGCGGCCGCGGCGACGAGCCTTGCCCAAAGACGCAGCGTGCGTGGAGGCGCTGCCCGAATGCACCCTCCTACCTCGTAAAGCGTCTACAGCTACTATCACCGTGGGCCACTGCCGGCGGGCGGGAAGCCGACACAGCGCGGCGTTGCGAGCAGCGGCTGTGCGGTGGTAGTGTAATGGTGAGCATAGTTGCCTTCCGAGCAGTTGAGCCGCGTTCGATTCCCGGCCACCGCAACGGGCGCAAATCTATGCGTATGAGTATGTGAGCCACGTGCTGTTGAATTAACGTTTTCTTTCCGTCGTCGCTCCACGCAGGCCATCCTGTAGTATGTCCCGACTTGTCCCGACTTTGCTCGGCTGACGCGAAAGCTGACGCTTGGATTTCGCCCTTATCAAAAGGACAGGCGCTATAAACGACTGTGAGAGGTGAGGTGTAGCGAGGTACCAAAACGACAGGCAAACTGCGAAATTTTCTGCTCTCTCTTCTGAAACAAAAAATAAAAAAACCGACGCAGTCGGTAGGACTCGAACCTACGCTCCCACACGGAATCTGATTTCTAGTCAGACGCCTTAACCACTCGGCCACGACTGCTCGTAGCTAAAGCTTCCCTCGAATCGTGAAAAATGCAACCGGTCTGCGCAGAATGTTGACAGGAAACGAACTCGGTGCACTGATTACGGCAGGGCTACCAGCGCTACGAGACGAGCCATTACGGAAGCGTTAAAATCTTCGCCCGAACAGGGACTCGAACCCTGGACACTTAGGTTAAAATCCTAATGCTCTACCGACTGAGCTATCCGGGCTCACGCTTGTTGTGCATGGAGCGACTGCAAGCAATGTGAATAACTGGAACGCGTGTGTAGGCGTACTACGGTAATTGCTGGCTTGTGGCGCAACTGGCGACTTCACCGACTTCCCACTGACGCTGGTAGCACCCCAACAGCGGACCAGTGCCTCTTCTCCCTTTATCCCGGTGCTGACAGTAATTGCATCCTGTGCCTGCTCCCCCCGATTACGTTCGGTTGAAGCTCCGGAAGGAGGGCGACAAACGAAGGTTGGAAGGCCAAAAGATGGAGGGTCGTGTGCGCAAAAACTTCCCTTCCGGTACCGGGAATCGAACCCGGGCCTCCTGGGTGAAAGCCAGGTATCCTAGCCACTAGACCACACCGGATTTGCTCGAGAAACGTGAGATTTACTCCCTCTCTTCTCGCATTTCGTGCTCAATCCGGACTCAGTGTTGTTCTCTGTTTGCGAGCATTTTTGCGCGTGCAGACTGGCATGGCGCACAGCTCGAAACTGTCTATTCATTGCTGTTTGCATCATATTTCACTCATAACAGGGGAGGAGAATGATCAAAGTTGTTCCTTGCCATAATTGGAAGTAAACATTGTGACGCTGAGGCGTGGACTCCTTGTGGATAACAAACGACAATTAAGTTCGTTCGCTAGCAATAGCAACGCCGTTAATTCAGCCGTGATGTACAGCAAATTAAATGCCCCGGGTGAGGATCGAACTCACGACCTTAAGATTATGAGACTTACGCGCTACCTACTGCGCTACCGAGGCTCGTTGCAACCATCATCCCAGGAATCTTGGTAAGTCTCACATATTAGAGATAGACAGTTTGCGCTTTCTCAGGAATCTGTTGTGTCGCTACGCGTGCTTTCCCGACTTGCTAGAGTAAACTGCTGCCGCAGCTTTTTTAACGACGGAAAGCAGCACTGCCTGAGGTTACAGTACATCGCCCTTGCGGCACCTGAACACAGCGGCCTGTAGGGCCAGGCCGACGCTGGAGATCAGTAACAGCACGCGGCCGTCCAAGTAGGGTCTCTTGCGTGCTGCATGTTTGGTTCTTCTCACAGCGAATCCTGCTATACATTCCTGAGGCTGGCGCACCTCAAGCGAGCAATCGGCGCGGCAGCACTATAGCGAGAACAGCAAAACGATGCATCGGCCGGGAATCGAAGCCGGGCCGCCCGCGTGGTAGTCGAACAACCTACCACTTTTTTAGTTGTTGTTCTCATTTTGTTAGTTGCATTTGTTGGGGGCGGACGTCCGATGACGTCCGTGCTTCCCGAGCATATTCCCGAGCAGCTGTCTGCAGGGAAAGTGGGATTGCCACCCAGCGACGTCGGATACAACCGAAAAAAGTGCTACACACGCGGAGTCCCCCACTACACTGCCTCAAAGCGACCGCTCGTCACTATTGTGTGAGTAACGTTGCGGCCGCGGCGACGAGCCTTGCCCAAAGACGCAGCGTGCGTGGAGGCGCTGCCCGAATGCACCCTCCTACCTCGTAAAGCGTCTACACCTACTATCACCGTGGGCCACTGCCGGCGGGCGGGAAGCCGACACAGCGCGGCGTTGCGAGCAGCGGCTGTGCGGTGGTAGTGTAATGGTGAGCATAGTTGCCTTCCGAGCAGTTGAGCCGCGTTCGATTCCCGGCCACCGCAACGGGCGCAAATCTATGCGTATGAGTATGTGAGCCACGTGCTGTTGAATTAACGTTTTCTTTCCGTCGTCGCTCCACGCAGGCCATCCTGTAGTATGTCCCGACTTGTCCCGACTTTGCTCGGCTGACGCGAAAGCTGACGCTTGGATTTCGCCCTTATCAAAAGGACAGGCGCTATAAACGACTGTGAGAGGTGAGGTGTAGCGAGGTACCAAAACGACAGGCAAACTGCGAAATTTTCTGCTCTCTCTTCTGAAACAAAAAATAAAAAAACCGACGCAGTCGGTAGGACTCGAACCTACGCTCCCACAGGGAATCTGATTTCTAGTCAGACGCCTTAACCACTCGGCCACGACTGCTCGTAGCTAAAGCTTCCCTCGAATCGTGAAAAATGCAACCGGTCTGCGCAGAATGTTGACAGGAAACGAACTCGGTGCACTGATTACGGCAGGGCTACCAGCGCTACGAGACGAGCCATTACGGAAGCGTTAAAATCTTCGCCCGAACAGGGATTCGAACCCTGGACACTTAGGTTAAAAGCCTAATGCTCTACCGACTGAGCTATCCGGGCTCACGCTTGTTGTGCATGGAGCGACTGCAAGCAATGTGAATAACTGGAACGCGTGTGTAGGCGTACTACGGTAATTGCTGGCTTCTGGCGCAACTGGCGACTTCACCGACTTCCCACTGACGCTGGTAGCACCCCAACAGCGGACCAGTGCCTCTTCTCCCTTTATCCCGGTGCTGACAGTAATTGCATCCTGTGCCTGCTTCCCCCGATTACGTTCGGTTGAAGCTCCGGAAGGAGGGCGACAAACGAAGGTTGGAAGGCCAAAAGATGGAGGGTCGTGTGCGCAAAAACTTCCCTTCCGGTACCGGGAATCGAACCCGGGCCTCCTGGGTGAAAGCCAGGTATCCTAGCCACTAGACCACACCGGATTTGCTCGAGAAACGTGAGATTTACTCCCTCTCTTCTCGCATTTCGTGCTCAATCCGGACTCAGTGTTGTTCTCTGTTTGCGAGCATTTTTGCGCGTGCAGACTGGCATGGCGCACAGCTCGAAACTGTCTATTCATTGCTGTTTGCATCATATTTCACTCATAACAGGGGAGGAGAATGATCAAAGTTGTTCCTTGCCATAATTGGAAGTAAACATTGTGACGCTGAGGCGTGGACTCCTTGTGGATAACAAACGACAATTAAGTTCGTTCGCTAGCAATAGCAACGCCGTTAATTCAGCCGTGATGTACAGCAAATTAAATGCCCCGGGTGAGGATCGAACTCACGACCTTAAGATTATGAGACTTACGCGCTACCTACTGCGCTACCGAGGCTCGTTGCAACCATCATCCCAGGAATCTTGGTAAGTCTCACATATTAGAGATAGACAGTTTGCGCTTTCTCAGGAATCTGTTGTGTCGCTACGCGTGCTTTCCCGACTTGCTAGAGTAAACTGCTGCCGCAGCTTTTTTAACGACGGAAAGCAGCACTGCCTGAGGTTACAGTACATCGCCCTTGCGGCACCTGAACACAGCGGCCTGTAGGGCCAGGCCGACGCTGGAGTTCAGTAACAGCACGCGGCCGTCCAAGTAGGGTCTCTTGCGTGCTGCATGTTTGGTTCTTCTCACAGCGAATCCTGCTATACATTCCTGAGGCTGGCGCACCTCAAGCGAGCAATCGGCGCGGCAGCACTATAGCGAGAACAGCAAAACGATGCATCGGCCGGGAATCGAAGCCGGGCCGCCCGCGTGGTAGTCGAACAACCTACCACTTTTTTAGTTGTTGTTCTCATTTTGTTAGTTGCATTTGTTGGGGGCGGACGTCCGATGACGTCCGTGCTTCCCGAGCATATTCCCGAGCAGCTGTCTGCAGGGAAAGTGGGATTGCCACCCAGCGACGTCGGATACAACCGAAAAAAGTGCTACACACGCGGAGTCCCCCACTACACTGCCTCAAAGCGACCGCTCGTCACTATTGTGTGAGTAACGTTGCGGCCGCGGCGACGAGCCTTGCCCAAAGACGCAGCGTGCGTGGAGGCGCTGCCCGAATGCACCCTCCTACCTCGTAAAGCGTCTACAGCTACTATCACCGTGGGCCACTGCCGGCGGGCGGGAAGCCGACACAGCGCGGCGTTGCGAGCAGCGGCTGTGCGGTGGTAGTGTAATGGTGAGCATAGTTGCCTTCCGAGCAGTTGAGCCGCGTTCGATTCCCGGCCACCGCAACGGGCGCAAATCTATGCGTATGAGTATGTGAGCCACGTGCTGTTGAATTAACGTTTTCTTTCCGTCGTCGCTCCACGCAGGCCATCCTGTAGTATGTCCCGACTTGTCCCGACTTTGCTCGGCTGACGCGAAAGCTGACGCTTGGATTTCGCCCTTATCAAAAGGACAGGCGCTATAAACGACTGTGAGAGGTGAGGTGTAGCGAGGTACCAAAACGACAGGCAAACTGCGAAATTTTCTGCTCTCTCTTCTGAAACAAAAAATAAAAAAACCGACGCAGTCGGTAGGACTCGAACCTACGCTCCCACAGGGAATCTGATTTCTAGTCAGACGCCTTAACCACTCGGCCACGACTGCTCGTAGCTAAAGCTTCCCTCGAATCGTGAAAAATGCAACCGGTCTGCGCAGAATGTTGACAGGAAACGAACTCGGTGCACTGATTACGGCAGGGCTACCAGCGCTACGAGACGAGCCATTACGGAAGCGTTAAAATCTTCGCCCGAACAGGGATTCGAACCCTGGACACTTAGGTTAAAAGCCTAATGCTCTACCGACTGAGCTATCCGGGCTCACGCTTTTTGTGCATGGAGCGACTGCAAGCAATGTGAATAACTGGAACGCGTGTGTAGGCGTACTACGGTAATTGCTGGCTTCTGGCGCAACTGGCGACTTCACCGACTTCCCACTGACGCTGGTAGCACCCCAACAGCGGACCAGTGCCTCTTCTCCCTTTATCCCGGTGCTGACAGTAATTGCATCCTGTGCCTGCTTCCCCCGATTACGTTCGGTTGAAGCTCCGGAAGGAGGGCGACAAACGAAGGTTGGAAGGCCAAAAGATGGAGGGTCGTGTGCGCAAAAACTTCCCTTCCGGTACCGGGAATCGAACCCGGGCCTCCTGGGTGAAAGCCAGGTATCCTAGCCACTAGACCACACCGGATTTGCTCGATAAACGTGAGATTTACTCCCTCTCTTCTCGCATTTCGTGCTCAATCCGGACTCAGTGTTGTTCTCTGTTTGCGAGCATTTTTGCGCGTGCAGACTGGCATGGCGCACAGCTCGAAACTGTCTATTCATTGCTGTTTGCATCATATTTCACTCATAACAGGGGAGGAGAATGATCAAAGTTGTTCCTTGCCATAATTGGAAGTAAACATTGTGACGCTGAGGCGTGGACTCCTTGTGGATAACAAACGACAATTAAGTTCGTTCGCTAGCAATAGCAACGCCGTTAATTCAGCCGTGATGTACAGCAAATTAAAT
Source organism: Schistocerca cancellata (assembly GCF_023864275.1). Classification (NCBI taxonomy): domain Eukaryota; kingdom Metazoa; phylum Arthropoda; class Insecta; order Orthoptera; family Acrididae; genus Schistocerca; species Schistocerca cancellata. The sequence continues at coordinate 208,164 of NW_026046428.1, read as the reverse complement.
GCCCCAGGTGAGGATCGAACTCACGACCTTAAGATTATGAGACTTACGCGCTACCTACTGCGCTACCGAGGCTCGTTGCAACCATCATCCCAGGAATCTTGGTAAGTCTCACATATTAGAGATAGACAGTTTGCGCTTTCTCAGGAATCTGTTGTGTCGCTACGCGTGCTTTCCCGACTTGCTAGAGTAAACTGCTGCCGCAGCTTTTTTAACGACGGAAAGCAGCACTGCCTGAGGTTACAGTACATCGCCCTTGCGGCACCTGAACACAGCGGCCTGTAGGGCCAGGCCGACGCTGGAGTTCAGTAACAGCACGCGGCCGTCCAAGTAGGGTCTCTTGCGTGCTGCATGTTTGGTTCTTCTCACAGCGAATCCTGCTATACATTCCTGAGGCTGGCGCACCTCAAGCGAGCAATCGGCGCGGCAGCACTATAGCGAGAACAGCAAAACGATGCATCGGCCGGGAATCGAAGCCGGGCCGCCCGCGTGGTAGTCGAACAACCTACCACTTTTTTAGTTGTTGTTCTCATTTTGTTAGTTGCATTTGTTGGGGGCGGACGTCCGATGACGTCCGTGCTTCCCGAGCATATTCCCGAGCAGCTGTCTGCAGGGAAAGTGGGATTGCCACCCAGCGACGTCGGATACAACCGAAAAAAGTGCTACACACGCGGAGTCCCCCACTACACTGCCTCAAAGCGACCGCTCGTCACTATTGTGTGAGTAACGTTGCGGCCGCGGCGACGAGCCTTGCCCAAAGACGCAGCGTGCGTGGAGGCGCTGCCCGAATGCACCCTCCTACCTCGTAAAGCGTCTACAGCTACTATCACCGTGGGCCACTGCCGGCGGGCGGGAAGCCGACACAGCGCGGCGTTGCGAGCAGCGGCTGTGCGGTGGTAGTGTAATGGTGAGCATAGTTGCCTTCCGAGCAGTTGAGCCGCGTTCGATTCCCGGCCACCGCAACGGGCGCAAATCTATGCGTATGAGTATGTGAGCCACGTGCTGTTGAATTAACGTTTTCTTTCCGTCGTCGCTCCACGCAGGCCATCCTGTAGTATGTCCCGACTTGTCCCGACTTTGCTCGGCTGACGCGAAAGCTGACGCTTGGATTTCGCCCTTATCAAAAGGACAGGCGCTATAAACGACTGTGAGAGGTGAGGTGTAGCGAGGTACCAAAACGACAGGCAAACTGCGAAATTTTCTGCTCTCTCTTCTGAAACAAAAAATAAAAAAACCGACGCAGTCGGTAGGACTCGAACCTACGCTCCCACAGGGAATCTGATTTCTAGTCAGACGCCTTAACCACTCGGCCACGACTGCTCGTAGCTAAAGCTTCCCTCGAATCGTGAAAAATGCAACCGGTCTGCGCAGAATGTTGACAGGAAACGAACTCGGTGCACTGATTACGGCAGGGCTACCAGCGCTACGAGACGAGCCATTACGGAAGCGTTAAAATCTTCGCCCGAACAGGGATTCGAACCCTGGACACTTAGGTTAAAAGCCTAATGCTCTACCGACTGAGCTATCCGGGCTCACGCTTTTTGTGCATGGAGCGACTGCAAGCAATGTGAATAACTGGAACGCGTGTGTAGGCGTACTACGGTAATTGCTGGCTTCTGGCGCAACTGGCGACTTCACCGACTTCCCACTGACGCTGGTAGCACCCCAACAGCGGACCAGTGCCTCTTCTCCCTTTATCCCGGTGCTGACAGTAATTGCATCCTGTGCCTGCTTCCCCCGATTACGTTCGGTTGAAGCTCCGGAAGGAGGGCGACAAACGAAGGTTGGAAGGCCAAAAGATGGAGGGTCGTGTGCGCAAAAACTTCCCTTCCGGTACCGGGAATCGAACCCGGGCCTCCTGGGTGAAAGCCAGGTATCCTAGCCACTAGACCACACCGGATTTGCTCGAGAAACGTGAGATTTACTCCCTCTCTTCTCGCATTTCGTGCTCAATCCGGACTCAGTGTTGTTCTCTGTTTGCGAGCATTTTTGCGCGTGCAGACTGGCATGGCGCACAGCTCGAAACTGTCTATTCATTGCTGTTTGCATCATATTTCACTCATAACAGGGGAGGAGAATGATCAAAGTTGTTCCTTGCCATAATTGGAAGTAAACATTGTGACGCTGAGGCGTGGACTCCTTGTGGATAACAAACGACAATTAAGTTCGTTCGCTAGCAATAGCAACGCCGTTAATTCAGCCGTGATGTACAGCAAATTAAATGCCCCAGGTGAGGATCGAACTCACGACCTTAAGATTATGAGACTTACGCGCTACCTACTGCGCTACCGAGGCTCGTTGCAACCATCATCCCAGGAATCTTGGTAAGTCTCACATATTAGAGATAGACAGTTTGCGCTTTCTCAGGAATCTGTTGTGTCGCTACGCGTGCTTTCCCGACTTGCTAGAGTAAACTGCTGCCGCAGCTTTTTTAACGACGGAAAGCAGCACTGCCTGAGGTTACAGTACATCGCCCTTGCGGCACCTGAACACAGCGGCCTGTAGGGCCAGGCCGACGCTGGAGTTCAGTAACAGCACGCGGCCGTCCAAGTAGGGTCTCTTGCGTGCTGCATGTTTGGTTCTTCTCACAGCGAATCCTGCTATACATTCCTGAGGCTGGCGCACCTCAAGCGAGCAATCGGCGCGGCAGCACTATAGCGAGAACAGCAAAACGATGCATCGGCCGGGAATCGAAGCCGGGCCGCCCGCGTGGTAGTCGAACAACCTACCACTTTTTTAGTTGTTGTTCTCATTTTGTTAGTTGCATTTGTTGGGGGCGGACGTCCGATGACGTCCGTGCTTCCCGAGCATATTCCCGAGCAGCTGTCTGCAGGGAAAGTGGGATTGCCACCCAGCGACGTCGGATACAACCGAAAAAAGTGCTACACACGCGGAGTCCCCCACTACACTGCCTCAAAGCGACCGCTCGTCACTATTGTGTGAGTAACGTTGCGGCCGCGGCGACGAGCCTTGCCCAAAGACGCAGCGTGCGTGGAGGCGCTGCCCGAATGCACCCTCCTACCTCGTAAAGCGTCTACAGCTACTATCACCGTGGGCCACTGCCGGCGGGCGGGAAGCCGACACAGCGCGGCGTTGCGAGCAGCGGCTGTGCGGTGGTAGTGTAATGGTGAGCATAGTTGCCTTCCGAGCAGTTGAGCCGCGTTCGATTCCCGGCCACCGCAACGGGCGCAAATCTATGCGTATGAGTATGTGAGCCACGTGCTGTTGAATTAACGTTTTCTTTCCGTCGTCGCTCCACGCAGGCCATCCTGTAGTATGTCCCGACTTGTCCCGACTTTGCTCGGCTGACGCGAAAGCTGACGCTTGGATTTCGCCCTTATCAAAAGGACAGGCGCTATAAACGACTGTGAGAGGTGAGGTGTAGCGAGGTACCAAAACGACAGGCAAACTGCGAAATTTTCTGCTCTCTCTTCTGAAACAAAAAATAAAAAAACCGACGCAGTCGGTAGGACTCGAACCTACGCTCCCACAGGGAATCTGATTTCTAGTCAGACGCCTTAACCACTCGGCCACGACTGCTCGTAGCTAAAGCTTCCGTCGAATCGTGAAAAATGCAACCGGTCTGCGCAGAATGTTGACAGGAAACGAACTCGGTGCACTGATTACGGCAGGGCTACCAGCGCTACGAGACGAGCCATTACGGAAGCGTTAAAATCTTCGCCCGAACAGGGACTCGAACCCTGGACACTTAGGTTAAAATCCTAATGCTCTACCGACTGAGCTATCCGGGCTCACGCTTGTTGTGCATGGAGCGACTGCAAGCAATGTGAATAACTGGAACGCGTGTGTAGGCGTACTACGGTAATTGCTGGCTTGTGGCGCAACTGGCGACTTCACCGACTTCCCACTGACGCTGGTAGCACCCCAACAGCGGACCAGTGCCTCTTCTCCCTTTATCCCGGTGCTGACAGTAATTGCATCCTGTGCCTGCTTCCCCCGATTACGTTCGGTTGAAGCTCCGGAAGGAGGGCGACAAACGAAGGTTGGAAGGCCAAAAGATGGAGGGTCGTGTGCGCAAAAACTTCCCTTCCGGTACCGGGAATCGAACCCGGGCCTCCTGGGTGAAAGCCAGGTATCCTAGCCACTAGACCACACCGGATTTGCTCGAGAAACGTGAGATTTACTCCCTCTCTTCTCGCATTTCGTGCTCAATCCGGACTCAGTGTTGTTCTCTGTTTGCGAGCATTTTTGCGCGTGCAGACTGGCATGGCGCACAGCTCGAAACTGTCTATTCATTGCTGTTTGCATCATATTTCACTCATAACAGGGGAGGAGAATGATCAAAGTTGTTCCTTGCCATAATTGGAAGTAAACATTGTGACGCTGAGGCGTGGACTCCTTGTGGATAACAAACGACAATTAAGTTCGTTCGCTAGCAATAGCAACGCCGTTAATTCAGCCGTGATGTACAGCAAATTAAATGCCCCGGGTGAGGATCGAACTCACGACCTTAAGATTATGAGACTTACGCGCTACCTACTGCGCTACCGAGGCTCGTTGCAACCATCATCCCAGGAATCTTGGTAAGTCTCACATATTAGAGATAGACAGTTTGCGCTTTCTCAGGAATCTGTTGTGTCGCTACGCGTGCTTTCCCGACTTGCTAGAGTAAACTGCTGCCGCAGCTTTTTTAACGACGGAAAGCAGCACTGCCTGAGGTTACAGTACATCGCCCTTGCGGCACCTGAACACAGCGGCCTGTAGGGCCAGGCCGACGCTGGAGTTCAGTAACAGCACGCGGCCGTCCAAGTAGGGTCTCTTGCGTGCTGCATGTTTGGTTCTTCTCACAGCGAATCCTGCTATACATTCCTGAGGCTGGCGCACCTCAAGCGAGCAATCGGCGCGGCAGCACTATAGCGAGAACAGCAAAACGATGCATCGGCCGGGAATCGAAGCCGGGCCGCCCGCGTGGTAGTCGAACAACCTACCACTTTTTTAGTTGTTGTTCTCATTTTGTTAGTTGCATTTGTTGGGGGCGGACGTCCGATGACGTCCGTGCTTCCCGAGCATATTCCCGAGCAGCTGTCTGCAGGGAAAGTGGGATTGCCACCCAGCGACGTCGGATACAACCGAAAAAAGTGCTACACACGCGGAGTCCCCCACTACACTGCCTCAAAGCGACCGCTCGTCACTATTGTGTGAGTAACGTTGCGGCCGCGGCGACGAGCCTTGCCCAAAGACGCAGCGTGCGTGGAGGCGCTGCCCGAATGCACCCTCCTACCTCGTAAAGCGTCTACAGCTACTATCACCGTGGGCCACTGCCGGCGGGCGGGAAGCCGACACAGCGCGGCGTTGCGAGCAGCGGCTGTGCGGTGGTAGTGTAATGGTGAGCATAGTTGCCTTCCGAGCAGTTGAGCCGCGTTCGATTCCCGGCCACCGCAACGGGCGCAAATCTATGCGTATGAGTATGTGAGCCACGTGCTGTTGAATTAACGTTTTCTTTCCGTCGTCGCTCCACGCAGGCCATCCTGTAGTATGTCCCGACTTGTCCCGACTTTGCTCGGCTGACGCGAAAGCTGACGCTTGGATTTCGCCCTTATCAAAAGGACAGGCGCTATAAACGACTGTGAGAGGTGAGGTGTAGCGAGGTACCAAAACGACAGGCAAACTGCGAAATTTTCTGCTCTCTCTTCTGAAACAAAAAATAAAAAAACCGACGCAGTCGGTAGGACTCGAACCTACGCTCCCACAGGGAATCTGATTTCTAGTCAGACGCCTTAACCACTCGGCCACGACTGCTCGTAGCTAAAGCTTCCCTCGAATCGTGAAAAATGCAACCGGTCTGCGCAGAATGTTGACAGGAAACGAACTCGGTGCACTGATTACGGCAGGGCTACCAGCGCTACGAGACGAGCCATTACGGAAGCGTTAAAATCTTCGCCCGAACAGGGACTCGAACCCTGGACACTTAGGTTAAAATCCTAATGCTCTACCGACTGAGCTATCCGGGCTCACGCTTGTTGTGCATGGAGCGACTGCAAGCAATGTGAATAACTGGAACGCGTGTGTAGGCGTACTACGGTAATTGCTGGCTTGTGGCGCAACTGGCGACTTCACCGACTTCCCACTGACGCTGGTAGCACCCCAACAGCGGACCAGTGCCTCTTCTCCCTTTATCCCGGTGCTGACAGTAATTGCATCCTGTGCCTGCTTCCCCCGATTACGTTCGGTTGAAGCTCCGGAAGGAGGGCGACAAACGAAGGTTGGAAGGCCAAAAGATGGAGGGTCGTGTGCGCAAAAACTTCCCTTCCGGTACCGGGAATCGAACCCGGGCCTCCTGGGTGAAAGCCAGGTATCCTAGCCACTAGACCACACCGGATTTGCTCGAGAAACGTGAGATTTACTCCCTCTCTTCTCGCATTTCGTGCTCAATCCGGACTCAGTGTTGTTCTCTGTTTGCGAGCATTTTTGCGCGTGCAGACTGGCATGGCGCACAGCTCGAAACTGTCTATTCATTGCTGTTTGCATCATATTTCACTCATAACAGGGGAGGAGAATGATCAAAGTTGTTCCTTGTCATAATTGGAAGTAAACATTGTGACGCTGAGGCGTGGACTCCTTGTGGATAACAAACGACAATTAAGTTCGTTCGCTAGCAATAGCAACGCCGTTAATTCAGCCGTGATGTACAGCAAATTAAATGCCCCGGGTGAGGATCGAACTCACGACCTTAAGATTATGAGACTTACGCGCTACCTACTGCGCTACCGAGGCTCGTTGCAACCATCATCCCAGGAATCTTGGTAAGTCTCACATATTAGAGATAGACAGTTTGCGCTTTCTCAGGAATCTGTTGTGTCGCTACGCGTGCTTTCCCGACTTGCTAGAGTAAACTGCTGCCGCAGCTTTTTTAACGACGGAAAGCAGCACTGCCTGAGGTTACAGTACATCGCCCTTGCGGCACCTGAACACAGCGGCCTGTAGGGCCAGGCCGACGCTGGAGTTCAGTAACAGCACGCGGCCGTCCAAGTAGGGTCTCTTGCGTGCTGCATGTTTGGTTCTTCTCACAGCGAATCCTGCTATACATTCCTGAGGCTGGCGCACCTCAAGCGAGCAATCGGCGCGGCAGCACTATAGCGAGAACAGCAAAACGATGCATCGGCCGGGAATCGAAGCCGGGCCGCCCGCGTGGTAGTCGAACAACCTACCACTTTTTTAGTTGTTGTTCTCATTTTGTTAGTTGCATTTGTTGGGGGCGGACGTCCGATGACGTCCGTGCTTCCCGAGCATATTCCCGAGCAGCTGTCTGCAGGGAAAGTGGGATTGCCACCCAGCGACGTCGGATACAACCGAAAAAAGTGCTACACACGCGGAGTCCCCCACTACACTGCCTCAAAGCGACCGCTCGTCACTATTGTGTGAGTAACGTTGCGGCCGCGGCGACGAGCCTTGCCCAAAGACGCAGCGTGCGTGGAGGCGCTGCCCGAATGCACCCTCCTACCTCGTAAAGCGTCTACAGCTACTATCACCGTGGGCCACTGCCGGCGGGCGGGAAGCCGACACAGCGCGGCGTTGCGAGCAGCGGCTGTGCGGTGGTAGTGTAATGGTGAGCATAGTTGCCTTCCGAGCAGTTGAGCCGCGTTCGATTCCCGGCCACCGCAACGGGCGCAAATCTATGCGTATGAGTATGTGAGCCACGTGCTGTTGAATTAACGTTTTCTTTCCGTCGTCGCTCCACGCAGGCCATCCTGTAGTATGTCCCGACTTGTCCCGACTTTGCTCGGCTGGCGCGAAAGCTGACGCTTGGAATTCGCCCTTATCAAAAGGACAGGCGCTATAAACGACTGTGAGAGGTGAGGTGTAGCGAGGTACCAAAACGACAGGCAAACTGCGAAATTTTCTGCTCTCTCTTCTGAAACAAAAAATAAAAAAACCGACGCAGTCGGTAGGACTCGAACCTACGCTCCCACAGGGAATCTGATTTCTAGTCAGACGCCTTAACCACTCGGCCACGACTGCTCGTAGCTAAAGCTTCCCTCGAATCGTGAAAAATGCAACCGGTCTGCGCAGAATGTTGACAGGAAACGAACTCGGTGCACTGATTACGGCAGGGCTACCAGCGCTACGAGACGAGCCATTACGGAAGCGTTAAAATCTTCGCCCGAACAGGGATTCGAACCCTGGACACTTAGGTTAAAAGCCTAATGCTCTACCGACTGAGCTATCCGGGCTCACGCTTGTTGTGCATGGAGCGACTGCAAGCAATGTGAATAACTGGAACGCGTGTGTAGGCGTACTACGGTAATTGCTGGCTTCTGGCGCAACTGGCGACTTCACCGACTTCCCACTGACGCTGGTAGCACCCCAACAGCGGACCAGTGCCTCTTCTCCCTTTATCCCGGTGCTGACAGTAATTGCATCCTGTGCCTGCTTCCCCCGATTACGTTCGGTTGAAGCTCCGGAAGGAGGGCGACAAACGAAGGTTGGAAGGCCAAAAGATGGAGGGTCGTGTGCGCAAAAACTTCCCTTCCGGTACCGGGAATCGAACCCGGGCCTCCTGGGTGAAAGCCAGGTATCCTAGCCACTAGACCACACCGGATTTGCTCGAGAAACGTGAGATTTACTCCCTCTCTTCTCGCATTTCGTGCTCAATCCGGACTCAGTGTTGTTCTCTGTTTGCGAGCATTTTTGCGCGTGCAGACTGGCATGGCGCACAGCTCGAAACTGTCTATTCATTGCTGTTTGCATCATATTTCACTCATAACAGGGGAGGAGAATGATCAAAGTTGTTCCTTGCCATAATTGGAAGTAAACATTGTGACGCTGAGGCGTGGACTCCTTGTGGATAACAAACGACAATTAAGTTCGTTCGCTAGCAATAGCAACGCCGTTAATTCAGCCGTGATGTACAGCAAATTAAATGCCCCGGGTGAGGATCGAACTCACGACCTTAAGATTATGAGACTTACGCGCTACCTACTGCGCTACCGAGGCTCGTTGCAACCATCATCCCAGGAATCTTGGTAAGTCTCACATATTAGAGATAGACAGTTTGCGCTTTCTCAGGAATCTGTTGTGTCGCTACGCGTGCTTTCCCGACTTGCTAGAGTAAACTGCTGCCGCAGCTTTTTTAACGACGGAAAGCAGCACTGCCTGAGGTTACAGTACATCGCCCTTGCGGCACCTGAACACAGCGGCCTGTAGGGCCAGGCCGACGCTGGAGTTCAGTAACAGCACGCGGCCGTCCAAGTAGGGTCTCTTGCGTGCTGCATGTTTGGTTCTTCTCACAGCGAATCCTGCTATACATTCCTGAGGCTGGCGCACCTCAAGCGAGCAATCGGCGCGGCAGCACTATAGCGAGAACAGCAAAACGATGCATCGGCCGGGAATCGAAGCCGGGCCGCCCGCGTGGTAGTCGAACAACCTACCACTTTTTTAGTTGTTGTTCTCATTTTGTTAGTTGCATTTGTTGGGGGCGGACGTCCGATGACGTCCGTGCTTCCCGAGCATATTCCCGAGCAGCTGTCTGCAGGGAAAGTGGGATTGCCACCCAGCGACGTCGGATACAACCGAAAAAAGTGCTACACACGCGGAGTCCCCCACTACACTGCCTCAAAGCGACCGCTCGTCACTATTGTGTGAGTAACGTTGCGGCCGCGGCGACGAGCCTTGCCCAAAGACGCAGCGTGCGTGGAGGCGCTGCCCGAATGCACCCTCCTACCTCGTAAAGCGTCTACAGCTACTATCACCGTGGGCCACTGCCGGCGGGCGGGAAGCCGACACAGCGCGGCGTTGCGAGCAGCGGCTGTGCGGTGGTAGTGTAATGGTGAGCATAGTTGCCTTCCGAGCAGTTGAGCCGCGTTCGATTCCCGGCCACCGCAACGGGCGCAAATCTATGCGTATGAGTATGTGAGCCACGTGCTGTTGAATTAACGTTTTCTTTCCGTCGTCGCTCCACGCAGGCCATCCTGTAGTATGTCCCGACTTGTCCCGACTTTGCTCGGCTGACGCGAAAGCTGACGCTTGGATTTCGCCCTTATCAAAAGGACAGGCGCTATAAACGACTGTGAGAGGTGAGGTGTAGCGAGGTACCAAAACGACAGGCAAACTGCGAAATTTTCTGCTCTCTCTTCTGAAACAAAAAATAAAAAAACCGACGCAGTCGGTAGGACTCGAACCTACGCTCCCACAGGGAATCTGATTTCTAGTCAGACGCCTTAACCACTCGGCCACGACTGCTCGTAGCTAAAGCTTCCCTCGAATCGTGAAAAATGCAACCGGTCTGCGCAGAATGTTGACAGGAAACGAACTCGGTGCACTGATTACGGCAGGGCTACCAGCGCTACGAGACGAGCCATTACGGAAGCGTTAAAATCTTCGCCCGAACAGGGATTCGAACCCTGGACACTTAGGTTAAAAGCCTAATGCTCTACCGACTGAGCTATCCGGGCTCACGCTTGTTGTGCATGGAGCGACTGCAAGCAATGTGAATAACTGGAACGCGTGTGTAGGCGTACTACGGTAATTGCTGGCTTGTGGCGCAACTGGCGACTTCACCGACTTCCCACTGACGCTGGTAGCACCCCAACAGCGGACCAGTGCCTCTTCTCCCTTTATCCCGGTGCTGACAGTAATTGCATCCTGTGCCTGCTTCCCCCGATTACGTTCGGTTGAAGCTCCGGAAGGAGGGCGACAAACGAAGGTTGGAAGGCCAAAAGATGGAGGGTCGTGTGCGCAAAAACTTCCCTTCCGGTACCGGGAATCGAACCCGGGCCTCCTGGGTGAAAGCCAGGTATCCTAGCCACTAGACCACACCGGATTTGCTCGAGAAACGTGAGATTTACTCCCTCTCTTCTCGCATTTCGTGCTCAATCCGGACTCAGTGTTGTTCTCTGTTTGCGAGCATTTTTGCGCGTGCAGACTGGCATGGCGCACAGCTCGAAACTGTCTATTCATTGCTGTTTGCATCATATTTCACTCATAACAGGGGAGGAGAATGATCAAAGTTGTTCCTTGCCATAATTGGAAGTAAACATTGTGACGCTGAGGCGTGGACTCCTTGTGGATAACAAACGACAATTAAGTTCGTTCGCTAGCAATAGCAACGCCGTTAATTCAGCCGTGATGTACAGCAAATTAAATGCCCCGGGTGAGGATCGAACTCACGACCTTAAGATTATGAGACTTACGCGCTACCTACTGCGCTACCGAGGCTCGTTGCAACCATCATCCCAGGAATCTTGGTAAGTCTCACATATTAGAGATAGACAGTTTGCGCTTTCTCAGGAATCTGTTGTGTCGCTACGCGTGCTTTCCCGACTTGCTAGAGTAAACTGCTGCCGCAGCTTTTTTAACGACGGAAAGCAGCACTGCCTGAGGTTACAGTACATCGCCCTTGCGGCACCTGAACACAGCGGCCTGTAGGGCCAGGCCGACGCTGGAGTTCAGTAACAGCACGCGGCCGTCCAAGTAGGGTCTCTTGCGTGCTGCATGTTTGGTTCTTCTCACAGCGAATCCTGCTATACATTCCTGAGGCTGGCGCACCTCAAGCGAGCAATCGGCGCGGCAGCACTATAGCGAGAACAGCAAAACGATGCATCGGCCGGGAATCGAAGCCGGGCCGCCCGCGTGGTAGTCGAACAACCTACCACTTTTTTAGTTGTTGTTCTCATTTTGTTAGTTGCATTTGTTGGGGGCGGACGTCCGATGACGTCCGTGCTTCCCGAGCATATTCCCGAGCAGCTGTCTGCAGGGAAAGTGGGATTGCCACCCAGCGACGTCGGATACAACCGAAAAAAGTGCTACACACGCGGAGTCCCCCACTACACTGCCTCAAAGCGACCGCTCGTCACTATTGTGTGAGTAACGTTGCGGCCGCGGCGACGAGCCTTGCCCAAAGACGCAGCGTGCGTGGAGGCGCTGCCCGAATGCACCCTCCTACCTCGTAAAGCGTCTACAGCTACTATCACCGTGGGCCACTGCCGGCGGGCGGGAAGCCGACACAGCGCGGCGTTGCGAGCAGCGGCTGTGCGGTGGTAGTGTAATGGTGAGCATAGTTGCCTTCCGAGCAGTTGAGCCGCGTTCGATTCCCGGCCACCGCAACGGGCGCAAATCTATGCGTATGAGTATGTGAGCCACGTGCTGTTGAATTAACGTTTTCTTTCCGTCGTCGCTCCACGCAGGCCATCCTGTAGTATGTCCCGACTTGTCCCGACTTTGCTCGGCTGACGCGAAAGCTGACGCTTGGATTTCGCCCTTATCAAAAGGACAGGCGCTATAAACGACTGTGAGAGGTGAGGTGTAGCGAGGTACCAAAACGACAGGCAAACTGCGAAATTTTCTGCTCTCTCTTCTGAAACAAAAAATAAAAAAACCGACGCAGTCGGTAGGACTCGAACCTACGCTCCCACAGGGAATCTGATTTCTAGTCAGACGCCTTAACCACTCGGCCACGACTGCTCGTAGCTAAAGCTTCCCTCGAATCGTGAAAAATGCAACCGGTCTGCGCAGAATGTTGACAGGAAACGAACTCGGTGCACTGATTACGGCAGGGCTACCAGCGCTACGAGACGAGCCATTACGGAAGCGTTAAAATCTTCGCCCGAACAGGGATTCGAACCCTGGACACTTAGGTTAAAAGCCTAATGCTCTACCGACTGAGCTATCCGGGCTCACGCTTGTTGTGCATGGAGCGACTGCAAGCAATGTGAATAACTGGAACGCGTGTGTAGGCGTACTACGGTAATTGCTGGCTTGTGGCGCAACTGGCGACTTCACCGACTTCCCACTGACGCTGGTAGCACCCCAACAGCGGACCAGTGCCTCTTCTCCCTTTATCCCGGTGCTGACAGTAATTGCATCCTGTGCCTGCTTCCCCCGATTACGTTCGGTTGAAGCTCCGGAAGGAGGGCGACAAACGAAGGTTGGAAGGCCAAAAGATGGAGGGTCGTGTGCGCAAAAACTTCCCTTCCGGTACCGGGAATCGAACCCGGGCCTCCTGGGTGAAAGCCAGGTATCCTAGCCACTAGACCACACCGGATTTGCTCGAGAAACGTGAGATTTACTCCCTCTCTTCTCGCATTTCGTGCTCAATCCGGACTCAGTGTTGTTCTCTGTTTGCGAGCATTTTTGCGCGTGCAGACTGGCATGGCGCACAGCTCGAAACTGTCTATTCATTGCTGTTTGCATCATATTTCACTCATAACAGGGGAGGAGAATGATCAAAGTTGTTCCTTGCCATAATTGGAAGTAAACATTGTGACGCTGAGGCGTGGACTCCTTGTGGATAACAAACGACAATTAAGTTCGTTCGCTAGCAATAGCAACGCCGTTAATTCAGCCGTGATGTACAGCAAATTAAATGCCCCGGGTGAGGATCGAACTCACGACCTTAAGATTATGAGACTTACGCGCTACCTACTGCGCTACCGAGGCTCGTTGCAACCATCATCCCAGGAATCTTGGTAAGTCTCACATATTAGAGATAGACAGTTTGCGCTTTCTCAGGAATCTGTTGTGTCGCTACGCGTGCTTTCCCGACTTGCTAGAGTAAACTGCTGCCGCAGCTTTTTTAACGACGGAAAGCAGCACTGCCTGAGGTTACAGTACATCGCCCTTGCGGCACCTGAACACAGCGGCCTGTAGGGCCAGGCCGACGCTGGAGTTCAGTAACAGCACGCGGCCGTCCAAGTAGGGTCTCTTGCGTGCTGCATGTTTGGTTCTTCTCACAGCGAATCCTGCTATACATTCCTGAGGCTGGCGCACCTCAAGCGAGCAATCGGCGCGGCAGCACTATAGCGAGAACAGCAAAACGATGCATCGGCCGGGAATCGAAGCCGGGCCGCCCGCGTGGTAGTCGAACAACCTACCACTTTTTTAGTTGTTGTTCTCATTTTGTTAGTTGCATTTGTTGGGGGCGGACGTCCGATGACGTCCGTGCTTCCCGAGCATATTCCCGAGCAGCTGTCTGCAGGGAAAGTGGGATTGCCACCCAGCGACGTCGGATACAACCGAAAAAAGTGCTACACACGCGGAGTCCCCCACTACACTGCCTCAAAGCGACCGCTCGTCACTATTGTGTGAGTAACGTTGCGGCCGCGGCGACGAGCCTTGCCCAAAGACGCAGCGTGCGTGGAGGCGCTGCCCGAATGCACCCTCCTACCTCGTAAAGCGTCTACAGCTACTATCACCGTGGGCCACTGCCGGCGGGCGGGAAGCCGACACAGCGCGGCGTTGCGAGCAGCGGCTGTGCGGTGGTAGTGTAATGGTGAGCATAGTTGCCTTCCGAGCAGTTGAGCCGCGTTCGATTCCCGGCCACCGCAACGGGCGCAAATCTATGCGTATGAGTATGTGAGCCACGTGCTGTTGAATTAACGTTTTCTTTCCGTCGTCGCTCCACGCAGGCCATCCTGTAGTATGTCCCGACTTGTCCCGACTTTGCTCGGCTGACGCGAAAGCTGACGCTTGGATTTCGCCCTTATCAAAAGGACAGGCGCTATAAACGACTGTGAGAGGTGAGGTGTAGCGAGGTACCAAAACGACAGGCAAACTGCGAAATTTTCTGCTCTCTCTTCTGAAACAAAAAATAAAAAAACCGACGCAGTCGGTAGGACTCGAACCTACGCTCCCACAGGGAATCTGATTTCTAGTCAGACGCCTTAACCACTCGGCCACGACTGCTCGTAGCTAAAGCTTCCCTCGAATCGTGAAAAATGCAACCGGTCTGCGCAGAATGTTGACAGGAAACGAACTCGGTGCACTGATTACGGCAGGGCTACCAGCGCTACGAGACGAGCCATTACGGAAGCGTTAAAATCTTCGCCCGAACAGGGATTCGAACCCTGGACACTTAGGTTAAAAGCCTAATGCTCTACCGACTGAGCTATCCGGGCTCACGCTTGTTGTGCATGGAGCGACTGCAAGCAATGTGAATAACTGGAACGCGTGTGTAGGCGTACTACGGTAATTGCTGGCTTCTGGCGCAACTGGCGACTTCACCGACTTCCCACTGACGCTGGTAGCACCCCAACAGCGGACCAGTGCCTCTTCTCCCTTTATCCCGGTGCTGACAGTAATTGCATCCTGTGCCTGCTTCCCCCGATTACGTTCGGTTGAAGCTCCGGAAGGAGGGCGACAAACGAAGGTTGGAAGGCCAAAAGATGGAGGGTCGTGTGCGCAAAAACTTCCCTTCCGGTACCGGGAATCGAACCCGGGCCTCCTGGGTGAAAGCCAGGTATCCTAGCCACTAGACCACACCGGATTTGCTCGAGAAACGTGAGATTTACTCCCTCTCTTCTCGCATTTCGTGCTCAATCCGGACTCAGTGTTGTTCTCTGTTTGCGAGCATTTTTGCGCGTGCAGACTGGCATGGCGCACAGCTCGAAACTGTCTATTCATTGCTGTTTGCATCATATTTCACTCATAACAGGGGAGGAGAATGATCAAAGTTGTTCCTTGCCATAATTGGAAGTAAACATTGTGACGCTGAGGCGTGGACTCCTTGTGGATAACAAACGACAATTAAGTTCGTTCGCTAGCAATAGCAACGCCGTTAATTCAGCCGTGATGTACAGCAAATTAAATGCCCCAGGTGAGGATCGAACTCACGACCTTAAGATTATGAGACTTACGCGCTACCTACTGCGCTACCGAGGCTCGTTGCAACCATCATCCCAGGAATCTTGGTAAGTCTCACATATTAGAGATAGACAGTTTGCGCTTTCTCAGGAATCTGTTGTGTCGCTACGCGTGCTTTCCCGACTTGCTAGAGTAAACTGCTGCCGCAGCTTTTTTAACGACGGAAAGCAGCACTGCCTGAGGTTACAGTACATCGCCCTTGCGGCACCTGAACACAGCGGCCTGTAGGGCCAGGCCGACGCTGGAGTTCAGTAACAGCACGCGGCCGTCCAAGTAGGGTCTCTTGCGTGCTGCATGTTTGGTTCTTCTCACAGCGAATCCTGCTATACATTCCTGAGGCTGGCGCACCTCAAGCGAGCAATCGGCGCGGCAGCACTATAGCGAGAACAGCAAAACGATGCATCGGCCGGGAATCGAAGCCGGGCCGCCCGCGTGGTAGTCGAACAACCTACCACTTTTTTAGTTGTTGTTCTCATTTTGTTAGTTGCATTTGTTGGGGGCGGACGTCCGATGACGTCCGTGCTTCCCGAGCATATTCCCGAGCAGCTGTCTGCAGGGAAAGTGGGATTGCCACCCAGCGACGTCGGATACAACCGAAAAAAGTGCTACACACGCGGAGTCCCCCACTACACTGCCTCAAAGCGACCGCTCGTCACTATTGTGTGAGTAACGTTGCGGCCGCGGCGACGAGCCTTGCCCAAAGACGCAGCGTGCGTGGAGGCGCTGCCCGAATGCACCCTCCTACCTCGTAAAGCGTCTACAGCTACTATCACCGTGGGCCACTGCCGGCGGGCGGGAAGCCGACACAGCGCGGCGTTGCGAGCAGCGGCTGTGCGGTGGTAGTGTAATGGTGAGCATAGTTGCCTTCCGAGCAGTTGAGCCGCGTTCGATTCCCGGCCACCGCAACGGGCGCAAATCTATGCGTATGAGTATGTGAGCCACGTGCTGTTGAATTAACGTTTTCTTTCCGTCGTCGCTCCACGCAGGCCATCCTGTAGTATGTCCCGACTTGTCCCGACTTTGCTCGGCTGACGCGAAAGCTGACGCTTGGATTTCGCCCTTATCAAAAGGACAGGCGCTATAAACGACTGTGAGAGGTGAGGTGTAGCGAGGTACCAAAACGACAGGCAAACTGCGAAATTTTCTGCTCTCTCTTCTGAAACAAAAAATAAAAAAACCGACGCAGTCGGTAGGACTCGAACCTACGCTCCCACAGGGAATCTGATTTCTAGTCAGACGCCTTAACCACTCGGCCACGACTGCTCGTAGCTAAAGCTTCCCTCGAATCGTGAAAAATGCAACCGGTCTGCGCAGAATGTTGACAGGAAACGAACTCGGTGCACTGATTACGGCAGGGCTACCAGCGCTACGAGACGAGCCATTACGGAAGCGTTAAAATCTTCGCCCGAACAGGGACTCGAACCCTGGACACTTAGGTTAAAATCCTAATGCTCTACCGACTGAGCTATCCGGGCTCACGCTTGTTGTGCATGGAGCGACTGCAAGCAATGTGAATAACTGGAACGCGTGTGTAGGCGTACTACGGTAATTGCTGGCTTGTGGCGCAACTGGCGACTTCACCGACTTCCCACTGACGCTGGTAGCACCCCAACAGCGGACCAGTGCCTCTTCTCCCTTTATCCCGGTGCTGACAGTAATTGCATCCTGTGCCTGCTTCCCCCGATTACGTTCGGTTGAAGCTCCGGAAGGAGGGCGACAAACGAAGGTTGGAAGGCCAAAAGATGGAGGGTCGTGTGCGCAAAAACTTCCCTTCCGGTACCGGGAATCGAACCCGGGCCTCCTGGGTGAAAGCCAGGTATCCTAGCCACTAGACCACACCGGATTTGCTCGAGAAACGTGAGATTTACTCCCTCTCTTCTCGCATTTCGTGCTCAATCCGGACTCAGTGTTGTTCTCTGTTTGCGAGCATTTTTGCGCGTGCAGACTGGCATGGCGCACAGCTCGAAACTGTCTATTCATTGCTGTTTGCATCATATTTCACTCATAACAGGGGAGGAGAATGATCAAAGTTGTTCCTTGCCATAATTGGAAGTAAACATTGTGACGCTGAGGCGTGGACTCCTTGTGGATAACAAACGACAATTAAGTTCGTTCGCTAGCAATAGCAACGCCGTTAATTCAGCCGTGATGTACAGCAAATTAAATGCCCCGGGTGAGGATCGAACTCACGACCTTAAGATTATGAGACTTACGCGCTACCTACTGCGCTACCGAGGCTCGTTGCAACCATCATCCCAGGAATCTTGGTAAGTCTCACATATTAGAGATAGACAGTTTGCGCTTTCTCAGGAATCTGTTGTGTCGCTACGCGTGCTTTCCCGACTTGCTAGAGTAAACTGCTGCCGCAGCTTTTTTAACGACGGAAAGCAGCACTGCCTGAGGTTACAGTACATCGCCCTTGCGGCACCTGAACACAGCGGCCTGTAGGGCCAGGCCGACGCTGGAGTTCAGTAACAGCACGCGGCCGTCCAAGTAGGGTCTCTTGCGTGCTGCATGTTTGGTTCTTCTCACAGCGAATCCTGCTATACATTCCTGAGGCTGGCGCACCTCAAGCGAGCAATCGGCGCGGCAGCACTATAGCGAGAACAGCAAAACGATGCATCGGCCGGGAATCGAAGCCGGGCCGCCCGCGTGGTAGTCGAACAACCTACCACTTTTTTAGTTGTTGTTCTCATTTTGTTAGTTGCATTTGTTGGGGGCGGACGTCCGATGACGTCCGTGCTTCCCGAGCATATTCCCGAGCAGCTGTCTGCAGGGAAAGTGGGATTGCCACCCAGCGACGTCGGATACAACCGAAAAAAGTGCTACACACGCGGAGTCCCCCACTACACTGCCTCAAAGCGACCGCTCGTCACTATTGTGTGAGTAACGTTGCGGCCGCGGCGACGAGCCTTGCCCAAAGACGCAGCGTGCGTGGAGGCGCTGCCCGAATGCACCCTCCTACCTCGTAAAGCGTCTACAGCTACTATCACCGTGGGCCACTGCCGGCGGGCGGGAAGCCGACACAGCGCGGCGTTGCGAGCAGCGGCTGTGCGGTGGTAGTGTAATGGTGAGCATAGTTGCCTTCCGAGCAGTTGAGCCGCGTTCGATTCCCGGCCACCGCAACGGGCGCAAATCTATGCGTATGAGTATGTGAGCCACGTGCTGTTGAATTAACGTTTTCTTTCCGTCGTCGCTCCACGCAGGCCATCCTGTAGTATGTCCCGACTTGTCCCGACTTTGCTCGGCTGACGCGAAAGCTGACGCTTGGATTTCGCCCTTATCAAAAGGACAGGCGCTATAAACGACTGTGAGAGGTGAGGTGTAGCGAGGTACCAAAACGACAGGCAAACTGCGAAATTTTCTGCTCTCTCTTCTGAAACAAAAAATAAAAAAACCGACGCAGTCGGTAGGACTCGAACCTACGCTCCCACAGGGAATCTGATTTCTAGTCAGACGCCTTAACCACTCGGCCACGACTGCTCGTAGCTAAAGCTTCCCTCGAATCGTGAAAAATGCAACCGGTCTGCGCAGAATGTTGACAGGAAACGAACTCGGTGCACTGATTACGGCAGGGCTACCAGCGCTACGAGACGAGCCATTACGGAAGCGTTAAAATCTTCGCCCGAACAGGGATTCGAACCCTGGACACTTAGGTTAAAATCCTAATGCTCTACCGACTGAGCTATCCGGGCTCACGCTTTTTGTGCATGGAGCGACTGCAAGCAATGTGAATAACTGGAACGCGTGTGTAGGCGTACTACGGTAATTGCTGGCTTGTGGCGCAACTGGCGACTTCACCGACTTCCCACTGACGCTGGTAGCACCCCAACAGCGGACCAGTGCCTCTTCTCCCTTTATCCCGGTGCTGACAGTAATTGCATCCTGTGCCTGCTTCCCCCGATTACGTTCGGTTGAAGCTCCGGAAGGAGGGCGACAAACGAAGGTTGGAAGGCCAAAAGATGGAGGGTCGTGTGCGCAAAAACTTCCCTTCCGGTACCGGGAATCGAACCCGGGCCTCCTGGGTGAAAGCCAGGTATCCTAGCCACTAGACCACACCGGATTTGCTCGAGAAACGTGAGATTTACTCCCTCTCTTCTCGCATTTCGTGCTCAATCCGGACTCAGTGTTGTTCTCTGTTTGCGAGCATTTTTGCGCGTGCAGACTGGCATGGCGCACAGCTCGAAACTGTCTATTCATTGCTGTTTGCATCATATTTCACTCATAACAGGGGAGGAGAATGATCAAAGTTGTTCCTTGCCATAATTGGAAGTAAACATTGTGACGCTGAGGCGTGGACTCCTTGTGGATAACAAACGACAATTAAGTTCGTTCGCTAGCAATAGCAACGCCGTTAATTCAGCCGTGATGTACAGCAAATTAAATGCCCCGGGTGAGGATCGAACTCACGACCTTAAGATTATGAGACTTACGCGCTACCTACTGCGCTACCGAGGCTCGTTGCAACCATCATCCCAGGAATCTTGGTAAGTCTCACATATTAGAGATAGACAGTTTGCGCTTTCTCAGGAATCTGTTGTGTCGCTACGCGTGCTTTCCCGACTTGCTAGAGTAAACTGCTGCCGCAGCTTTTTTAACGACGGAAAGCAGCACTGCCTGAGGTTACAGTACATCGCCCTTGCGGCACCTGAACACAGCGGCCTGTAGGGCCAGGCCGACGCTGGAGTTCAGTAACAGCACGCGGCCGTCCAAGTAGGGTCTCTTGCGTGCTGCATGTTTGGTTCTTCTCACAGCGAATCCTGCTATACATTCCTGAGGCTGGCGCACCTCAAGCGAGCAATCGGCGCGGCAGCACTATAGCGAGAACAGCAAAACGATGCATCGGCCGGGAATCGAAGCCGGGCCGCCCGCGTGGTAGTCGAACAACCTACCACTTTTTTAGTTGTTGTTCTCATTTTGTTAGTTGCATTTGTTGGGGGCGGACGTCCGATGACGTCCGTGCTTCCCGAGCATATTCCCGAGCAGCTGTCTGCAGGGAAAGTGGGATTGCCACCCAGCGACGTCGGATACAACCGAAAAAAGTGCTACACACGCGGAGTCCCCCACTACACTGCCTCAAAGCGACCGCTCGTCACTATTGTGTGAGTAACGTTGCGGCCGCGGCGACGAGCCTTGCCCAAAGACGCAGCGTGCGTGGAGGCGCTGCCCGAATGCACCCTCCTACCTCGTAAAGCGTCTACAGCTACTATCACCGTGGGCCACTGCCGGCGGGCGGGAAGCCGACACAGCGCGGCGTTGCGAGCAGCGGCTGTGCGGTGGTAGTGTAATGGTGAGCATAGTTGCCTTCCGAGCAGTTGAGCCGCGTTCGATTCCCGGCCACCGCAACGGGCGCAAATCTATGCGTATGAGTATGTGAGCCACGTGCTGTTGAATTAACGTTTTCTTTCCGTCGTCGCTCCACGCAGGCCATCCTGTAGTATGTCCCGACTTGTCCCGACTTTGCTCGGCTGACGCGAAAGCTGACGCTTGGATTTCGCCCTTATCAAAAGGACAGGCGCTATAAACGACTGTGAGAGGTGAGGTGTAGCGAGGTACCAAAACGACAGGCAAACTGCGAAATTTTCTGCTCTCTCTTCTGAAACAAAAAATAAAAAAACCGACGCAGTCGGTAGGACTCGAACCTACGCTCCCACAGGGAATCTGATTTCTAGTCAGACGCCTTAACCACTCGGCCACGACTGCTCGTAGCTAAAGCTTCCCTCGAATCGTGAAAAATGCAACCGGTCTGCGCAGAATGTTGACAGGAAACGAACTCGGTGCACTGATTACGGCAGGGCTACCAGCGCTACGAGACGAGCCATTACGGAAGCGTTAAAATCTTCGCCCGAACAGGGATTCGAACCCTGGACACTTAGGTTAAAATCCTAATGCTCTACCGACTGAGCTATCCGGGCTCACGCTTTTTGTGCATGGAGCGACTGCAAGCAATGTGAATAACTGGAACGCGTGTGTAGGCGTACTACGGTAATTGCTGGCTTGTGGCGCAACTGGCGACTTCACCGACTTCCCACTGACGCTGGTAGCACCCCAACAGCGGACCAGTGCCTCTTCTCCCTTTATCCCGGTGCTGACAGTAATTGCATCCTGTGCCTGCTTCCCCCGATTACGTTCGGTTGAAGCTCCGGAAGGAGGGCGACAAACGAAGGTTGGAAGGCCAAAAGATGGAGGGTCGTGTGCGCAAAAACTTCCCTTCCGGTACCGGGAATCGAACCCGGGCCTCCTGGGTGAAAGCCAGGTATCCTAGCCACTAGACCACACCGGATTTGCTCGAGAAACGTGAGATTTACTCCCTCTCTTCTCGCATTTCGTGCTCAATCCGGACTCAGTGTTGTTCTCTGTTTGCGAGCATTTTTGCGCGTGCAGACTGGCATGGCGCACAGCTCGAAACTGTCTATTCATTGCTGTTTGCATCATATTTCACTCATAACAGGGGAGGAGAATGATCAAAGTTGTTCCTTGCCATAATTGGAAGTAAACATTGTGACGCTGAGGCGTGGACTCCTTGTGGATAACAAACGACAATTAAGTTCGTTCGCTAGCAATAGCAACGCCGTTAATTCAGCCGTGATGTACAGCAAATTAAATGCCCCGGGTGAGGATCGAACTCACGACCTTAAGATTATGAGACTTACGCGCTACCTACTGCGCTACCGAGGCTCGTTGCAACCATCATCCCAGGAATCTTGGTAAGTCTCACATATTAGAGATAGACAGTTTGCGCTTTCTCAGGAATCTGTTGTGTCGCTACGCGTGCTTTCCCGACTTGCTAGAGTAAACTGCTGCCGCAGCTTTTTTAACGACGGAAAGCAGCACTGCCTGAGGTTACAGTACATCGCCCTTGCGGCACCTGAACACAGCGGCCTGTAGGGCCAGGCCGACGCTGGAGTTCAGTAACAGCACGCGGCCGTCCAAGTAGGGTCTCTTGCGTGCTGCATGTTTGGTTCTTCTCACAGCGAATCCTGCTATACATTCCTGAGGCTGGCGCACCTCAAGCGAGCAATCGGCGCGGCAGCACTATAGCGAGAACAGCAAAACGATGCATCGGCCGGGAATCGAAGCCGGGCCGCCCGCGTGGTAGTCGAACAACCTACCACTTTTTTAGTTGTTGTTCTCATTTTGTTAGTTGCATTTGTTGGGGGCGGACGTCCGATGACGTCCGTGCTTCCCGAGCATATTCCCGAGCAGCTGTCTGCAGGGAAAGTGGGATTGCCACCCAGCGACGTCGGATACAACCGAAAAAAGTGCTACACACGCGGAGTCCCCCACTACACTGCCTCAAAGCGACCGCTCGTCACTATTGTGTGAGTAACGTTGCGGCCGCGGCGACGAGCCTTGCCCAAAGACGCAGCGTGCGTGGAGGCGCTGCCCGAATGCACCCTCCTACCTCGTAAAGCGTCTACAGCTACTATCACCGTGGGCCACTGCCGGCGGGCGGGAAGCCGACACAGCGCGGCGTTGCGAGCAGCGGCTGTGCGGTGGTAGTGTAATGGTGAGCATAGTTGCCTTCCGAGCAGTTGAGCCGCGTTCGATTCCCGGCCACCGCAACGGGCGCAAATCTATGCGTATGAGTATGTGAGCCACGTGCTGTTGAATTAACGTTTTCTTTCCGTCGTCGCTCCACGCAGGCCATCCTGTAGTATGTCCCGACTTGTCCCGACTTTGCTCGGCTGACGCGAAAGCTGACGCTTGGATTTCGCCCTTATCAAAAGGACAGGCGCTATAAACGACTGTGAGAGGTGAGGTGTAGCGAGGTACCAAAACGACAGGCAAACTGCGAAATTTTCTGCTCTCTCTTCTGAAACAAAAAATAAAAAAACCGACGCAGTCGGTAGGACTCGAACCTACGCTCCCACAGGGAATCTGATTTCTAGTCAGACGCCTTAACCACTCGGCCACGACTGCTCGTAGCTAAAGCTTCCCTCGAATCGTGAAAAATGCAACCGGTCTGCGCAGAATGTTGACAGGAAACGAACTCGGTGCACTGATTACGGCAGGGCTACCAGCGCTACGAGACGAGCCATTACGGAAGCGTTAAAATCTTCGCCCGAACAGGGATTCGAACCCTGGACACTTAGGTTAAAAGCCTAATGCTCTACCGACTGAGCTATCCGGGCTCACGCTTGTTGTGCATGGAGCGACTGCAAGCAATGTGAATAACTGGAACGCGTGTGTAGGCGTACTACGGTAATTGCTGGCTTCTGGCGCAACTGGCGACTTCACCGACTTCCCACTGACGCTGGTAGCACCCCAACAGCGGACCAGTGCCTCTTCTCCCTTTATCCCGGTGCTGACAGTAATTGCATCCTGTGCCTGCTTCCCCCGATTACGTTCGGTTGAAGCTCCGGAAGGAGGGCGACAAACGAAGGTTGGAAGGCCAAAAGATGGAGGGTCGTGTGCGCAAAAACTTCCCTTCCGGTACCGGGAATCGAACCCGGGCCTCCTGGGTGAAAGCCAGGTATCCTAGCCACTAGACCACACCGGATTTGCTCGAGAAACGTGAGATTTACTCCCTCTCTTCTCGCATTTCGTGCTCAATCCGGACTCAGTGTTGTTCTCTGTTTGCGAGCATTTTTGCGCGTGCAGACTGGCATGGCGCACAGCTCGAAACTGTCTATTCATTGCTGTTTGCATCATATTTCACTCATAACAGGGGAGGAGAATGATCAAAGTTGTTCCTTGCCATAATTGGAAGTAAACATTGTGACGCTGAGGCGTGGACTCCTTGTGGATAACAAACGACAATTAAGTTCGTTCGCTAGCAATAGCAACGCCGTTAATTCAGCCGTGATGTACAGCAAATTAAATGCCCCAGGTGAGGATCGAACTCACGACCTTAAGATTATGAGACTTACGCGCTACCTACTGCGCTACCGAGGCTCGTTGCAACCATCATCCCAGGAATCTTGGTAAGTCTCACATATTAGAGATAGACAGTTTGCGCTTTCTCAGGAATCTGTTGTGTCGCTACGCGTGCTTTCCCGACTTGCTAGAGTAAACTGCTGCCGCAGCTTTTTTAACGACGGAAAGCAGCACTGCCTGAGGTTACAGTACATCGCCCTTGCGGCACCTGAACACAGCGGCCTGTAGGGCCAGGCCGACGCTGGAGTTCAGTAACAGCACGCGGCCGTCCAAGTAGGGTCTCTTGCGTGCTGCATGTTTGGTTCTTCTCACAGCGAATCCTGCTATACATTCCTGAGGCTGGCGCACCTCAAGCGAGCAATCGGCGCGGCAGCACTATAGCGAGAACAGCAAAACGATGCATCGGCCGGGAATCGAAGCCGGGCCGCCCGCGTGGTAGTCGAACAACCTACCACTTTTTTAGTTGTTGTTCTCATTTTGTTAGTTGCATTTGTTGGGGGCGGACGTCCGATGACGTCCGTGCTTCCCGAGCATATTCCCGAGCAGCTGTCTGCAGGGAAAGTGGGATTGCCACCCAGCGACGTCGGATACAACCGAAAAAAGTGCTACACACGCGGAGTCCCCCACTACACTGCCTCAAAGCGACCGCTCGTCACTATTGTGTGAGTAACGTTGCGGCCGCGGCGACGAGCCTTGCCCAAAGACGCAGCGTGCGTGGAGGCGCTGCCCGAATGCACCCTCCTACCTCGTAAAGCGTCTACAGCTACTATCACCGTGGGCCACTGCCGGCGGGCGGGAAGCCGACACAGCGCGGCGTTGCGAGCAGCGGCTGTGCGGTGGTAGTGTAATGGTGAGCATAGTTGCCTTCCGAGCAGTTGAGCCGCGTTCGATTCCCGGCCACCGCAACGGGCGCAAATCTATGCGTATGAGTATGTGAGCCACGTGCTGTTGAATTAACGTTTTCTTTCCGTCGTCGCTCCACGCAGGCCATCCTGTAGTATGTCCCGACTTGTCCCGACTTTGCTCGGCTGACGCGAAAGCTGACGCTTGGATTTCGCCCTTATCAAAAGGACAGGCGCTATAAACGACTGTGAGAGGTGAGGTGTAGCGAGGTACCAAAACGACAGGCAAACTGCGAAATTTTCTGCTCTCTCTTCTGAAACAAAAAATAAAAAAACCGACGCAGTCGGTAGGACTCGAACCTACGCTCCCACACGGAATCTGATTTCTAGTCAGACGCCTTAACCACTCGGCCACGACTGCTCGTAGCTAAAGCTTCCCTCGAATCGTGAAAAATGCAACCGGTCTGCGCAGAATGTTGACAGGAAACGAACTCGGTGCACTGATTACGGCAGGGCTACCAGCGCTACGAGACGAGCCATTACGGAAGCGTTAAAATCTTCGCCCGAACAGGGATTCGAACCCTGGACACTTAGGTTAAAATCCTAATGCTCTACCGACTGAGCTATCCGGGCTCACGCTTGTTGTGCATGGAGCGACTGCAAGCAATGTGAATAACTGGAACGCGTGTGTAGGCGTACTACGGTAATTGCTGGCTTGTGGCGCAACTGGCGACTTCACCGACTTCCCACTGACGCTGGTAGCACCCCAACAGCGGACCAGTGCCTCTTCTCCCTTTATCCCGGTGCTGACAGTAATTGCATCCTGTGCCTGCTTCCCCCGATTACGTTCGGTTGAAGCTCCGGAAGGAGGGCGACAAACGAAGGTTGGAAGGCCAAAAGATGGAGGGTCGTGTGCGCAAAAACTTCCCTTCCGGTACCGGGAATCGAACCCGGGCCTCCTGGGTGAAAGCCAGGTATCCTAGCCACTAGACCACACCGGATTTGCTCGAGAAACGTGAGATTTACTCCCTCTCTTCTCGCATTTCGTGCTCAATCCGGACTCAGTGTTGTTCTCTGTTTGCGAGCATTTTTGCGCGTGCAGACTGGCATGGCGCACAGCTCGAAACTGTCTATTCATTGCTGTTTGCATCATATTTCACTCATAACAGGGGAGGAGAATGATCAAAGTTGTTCCTTGCCATAATTGGAAGTAAACATTGTGACGCTGAGGCGTGGACTCCTTGTGGATAACAAACGACAATTAAGTTCGTTCGCTAGCAATAGCAACGCCGTTAATTCAGCCGTGATGTACAGCAAATTAAATGCCCCGGGTGAGGATCGAACTCACGACCTTAAGATTATGAGACTTACGCGCTACCTACTGCGCTACCGAGGCTCGTTGCAACCATCATCCCAGGAATCTTGGTAAGTCTCACATATTAGAGATAGACAGTTTGCGCTTTCTCAGGAATCTGTTGTGTCGCTACGCGTGCTTTCCCGACTTGCTAGAGTAAACTGCTGCCGCAGCTTTTTTAACGACGGAAAGCAGCACTGCCTGAGGTTACAGTACATCGCCCTTGCGGCACCTGAACACAGCGGCCTGTAGGGCCAGGCCGACGCTGGAGTTCAGTAACAGCACGCGGCCGTCCAAGTAGGGTCTCTTGCGTGCTGCATGTTTGGTTCTTCTCACAGCGAATCCTGCTATACATTCCTGAGGCTGGCGCACCTCAAGCGAGCAATCGGCGCGGCAGCACTATAGCGAGAACAGCAAAACGATGCATCGGCCGGGAATCGAAGCCGGGCCGCCCGCGTGGTAGTCGAACAACCTACCACTTTTTTAGTTGTTGTTCTCATTTTGTTAGTTGCATTTGTTGGGGGCGGACGTCCGATGACGTCCGTGCTTCCCGAGCATATTCCCGAGCAGCTGTCTGCAGGGAAAGTGGGATTGCCACCCAGCGACGTCGGATACAACCGAAAAAAGTGCTACACACGCGGAGTCCCCCACTACACTGCCTCAAAGCGACCGCTCGTCACTATTGTGTGAGTAACGTTGCGGCCGCGGCGACGAGCCTTGCCCAAAGACGCAGCGTGCGTGGAGGCGCTGCCCGAATGCACCCTCCTACCTCGTAAAGCGTCTACAGCTACTATCACCGTGGGCCACTGCCGGCGGGCGGGAAGCCGACACAGCGCGGCGTTGCGAGCAGCGGCTGTGCGGTGGTAGTGTAATGGTGAGCATAGTTGCCTTCCGAGCAGTTGAGCCGCGTTCGATTCCCGGCCACCGCAACGGGCGCAAATCTATGCGTATGAGTATGTGAGCCACGTGCTGTTGAATTAACGTTTTCTTTCCGTCGTCGCTCCACGCAGGCCATCCTGTAGTATGTCCCGACTTGTCCCGACTTTGCTCGGCTGACGCGAAAGCTGACGCTTGGATTTCGCCCTTATCAAAAGGACAGGCGCTATAAACGACTGTGAGAGGTGAGGTGTAGCGAGGTACCAAAACGACAGGCAAACTGCGAAATTTTCTGCTCTCTCTTCTGAAACAAAAAATAAAAAAACCGACGCAGTCGGTAGGACTCGAACCTACGCTCCCACAGGGAATCTGATTTCTAGTCAGACGCCTTAACCACTCGGCCACGACTGCTCGTAGCTAAAGCTTCCCTCGAATCGTGAAAAATGCAACCGGTCTGCGCAGAATGTTGACAGGAAACGAACTCGGTGCACTGATTACGGCAGGGCTACCAGCGCTACGAGACGAGCCATTACGGAAGCGTTAAAATCTTCGCCCGAACAGGGATTCGAACCCTGGACACTTAGGTTAAAAGCCTAATGCTCTACCGACTGAGCTATCCGGGCTCACGCTTGTTGTGCATGGAGCGACTGCAAGCAATGTGAATAACTGGAACGCGTGTGTAGGCGTACTACGGTAATTGCTGGCTTCTGGCGCAACTGGCGACTTCACCGACTTCCCACTGACGCTGGTAGCACCCCAACAGCGGACCAGTGCCTCTTCTCCCTTTATCCCGGTGCTGACAGTAATTGCATCCTGTGCCTGCTTCCCCCGATTACGTTCGGTTGAAGCTCCGGAAGGAGGGCGACAAACGAAGGTTGGAAGGCCAAAAGATGGAGGGTCGTGTGCGCAAAAACTTCCCTTCCGGTACCGGGAATCGAACCCGGGCCTCCTGGGTGAAAGCCAGGTATCCTAGCCACTAGACCACACCGGATTTGCTCGAGAAACGTGAGATTTACTCCCTCTCTTCTCGCATTTCGTGCTCAATCCGGACTCAGTGTTGTTCTCTGTTTGCGAGCATTTTTGCGCGTGCAGACTGGCATGGCGCACAGCTCGAAACTGTCTATTCATTGCTGTTTGCATCATATTTCACTCATAACAGGGGAGGAGAATGATCAAAGTTGTTCCTTGCCATAATTGGAAGTAAACATTGTGACGCTGAGGCGTGGACTCCTTGTGGATAACAAACGACAATTAAGTTCGTTCGCTAGCAATAGCAACGCCGTTAATTCAGCCGTGATGTACAGCAAATTAAATGCCCCGGGTGAGGATCGAACTCACGACCTTAAGATTATGAGACTTACGCGCTACCTACTGCGCTACCGAGGCTCGTTGCAACCATCATCCCAGGAATCTTGGTAAGTCTCACATATTAGAGATAGACAGTTTGCGCTTTCTCAGGAATCTGTTGTGTCGCTACGCGTGCTTTCCCGACTTGCTAGAGTAAACTGCTGCCGCAGCTTTTTTAACGACGGAAAGCAGCACTGCCTGAGGTTACAGTACATCGCCCTTGCGGCACCTGAACACAGCGGCCTGTAGGGCCAGGCCGACGCTGGAGATCAGTAACAGCACGCGGCCGTCCAAGTAGGGTCTCTTGCGTGCTGCATGTTTGGTTCTTCTCACAGCGAATCCTGCTATACATTCCTGAGGCTGGCGCACCTCAAGCGAGCAATCGGCGCGGCAGCACTATAGCGAGAACAGCAAAACGATGCATCGGCCGGGAATCGAAGCCGGGCCGCCCGCGTGGTAGTCGAACAACCTACCACTTTTTTAGTTGTTGTTCTCATTTTGTTAGTTGCATTTGTTGGGGGCGGACGTCCGATGACGTCCGTGCTTCCCGAGCATATTCCCGAGCAGCTGTCTGCAGGGAAAGTGGGATTGCCACCCAGCGACGTCGGATACAACCGAAAAAAGTGCTACACACGCGGAGTCCCCCACTACACTGCCTCAAAGCGACCGCTCGTCACTATTGTGTGAGTAACGTTGCGGCCGCGGCGACGAGCCTTGCCCAAAGACGCAGCGTGCGTGGAGGCGCTGCCCGAATGCACCCTCCTACCTCGTAAAGCGTCTACAGCTACTATCACCGTGGGCCACTGCCGGCGGGCGGGAAGCCGACACAGCGCGGCGTTGCGAGCAGCGGCTGTGCGGTGGTAGTGTAATGGTGAGCATAGTTGCCTTCCGAGCAGTTGAGCCGCGTTCGATTCCCGGCCACCGCAACGGGCGCAAATCTATGCGTATGAGTATGTGAGCCACGTGCTGTTGAATTAACGTTTTCTTTCCGTCGTCGCTCCACGCAGGCCATCCTGTAGTATGTCCCGACTTGTCCCGACTTTGCTCGGCTGACGCGAAAGCTGACGCTTGGATTTCGCCCTTATCAAAAGGACAGGCGCTATAAACGACTGTGAGAGGTGAGGTGTAGCGAGGTACCAAAACGACAGGCAAACTGCGAAATTTTCTGCTCTCTCTTCTGAAACAAAAAATAAAAAAACCGACGCAGTCGGTAGGACTCAAACCTACGCTCCCACAGGGAATCTGATTTCTAGTCAGACGCCTTAACCACTCGGCCACGACTGCTCGTAGCTAAAGCTTCCCTCGAATCGTGAAAAATGCAACCGGTCTGCGCAGAATGTTGACAGGAAACGAACTCGGTGCACTGATTACGGCAGGGCTACCAGCGCTACGAGACGAGCCATTACGGAAGCGTTAAAATCTTCGCCCGAACAGGGATTCGAACCCTGGACACTTAGGTTAAAAGCCTAATGCTCTACCGACTGAGCTATCCGGGCTCACGCTTGTTGTGCATGGAGCGACTGCAAGCAATGTGAATAACTGGAACGCGTGTGTAGGCGTACTACGGTAATTGCTGGCTTGTGGCGCAACTGGCGACTTCACCGACTTCCCACTGACGCTGGTAGCACCCCAACAGCGGACCAGTGCCTCTTCTCCCTTTATCCCGGTGCTGACAGTAATTGCATCCTGTGCCTGCTTCCCCCGATTACGTTCGGTTGAAGCTCCGGAAGGAGGGCGACAAACGAAGGTTGGAAGGCCAAAAGATGGAGGGTCGTGTGCGCAAAAACTTCCCTTCCGGTACCGGGAATCGAACCCGGGCCTCCTGGGTGAAAGCCAGGTATCCTAGCCACTAGACCACACCGGATTTGCTCGAGAAACGTGAGATTTACTCCCTCTCTTCTCGCATTTCGTGCTCAATCCGGACTCAGTGTTGTTCTCTGTTTGCGAGCATTTTTGCTCGTGCAGACTGGCATGGCGCACAGCTCGAAACTGTCTATTCATTGCTGTTTGCATCATATTTCACTCATAACAGGGGAGGAGAATGATCAAAGTTGTACCTTGCCATAATTGGAAGTAAACATTGTGACGCTGAGGCGTGGACTCCTTGTGGATAACAAACGACAATTAAGTTCGTTCGCTAGCAATAGCAACGCCGTTAATTCAGCCGTGATGTACAGCAAATTAAATGCCCCGGGTGAGGATCGAACTCACGACCTTAAGATTATGAGACTTACGCGCTACCTACTGCGCTACCGAGGCTCGTTGCAACCATCATCCCAGGAATCTTGGTAAGTCTCACATATTAGAGATAGACAGTTTGCGCTTTCTCAGGAATCTGTTGTGTCGCTACGCGTGCTTTCCCGACTTGCTAGAGTAAACTGCTGCCGCAGCTTTTTTAACGACGGAAAGCAGCACTGCCTGAGGTTACAGTACATCGCCCTTGCGGCACCTGAACACAGCGGCCTGTAGGGCCAGGCCGACGCTGGAGTTCAGTAACAGCACGCGGCCGTCCAAGTAGGGTCTCTTGCGTGCTGCATGTTTGGTTCTTCTCACAGCGAATCCTGCTATACATTCCTGAGGCTGGCGCACCTCAAGCGAGCAATCGGCGCGGCAGCACTATAGCGAGAACAGCAAAACGATGCATCGGCCGGGAATCGAAGCCGGGCCGCCCGCGTGGTAGTCGAACAACCTACCACTTTTTTAGTTGTTGTTCTCATTTTGTTAGTTGCATTTGTTGGGGGCGGACGTCCGATGAACTCCGTGCTTCCCGAGCATATTCCCGAGCAGCTGTCTGCAGGGAAAGTGGGATTGCCACCCAGCGACGTCGGATACAACCGAAAAAAGTGCTACACACGCGGAGTCCCCCACTACACTGCCTCAAAGCGACCGCTCGTCACTATTGTGTGAGTAACGTTGCGGCCGCGGCGACGAGCCTTGCCCAAAGACGCAGCGTGCGTGGAGGCGCTGCCCGAATGCACCCTCCTACCTCGTAAAGCGTCTACAGCTACTATCACCGTGGGCCACTGCCGGCGGGCGGGAAGCCGACACAGCGCGGCGTTGCGAGCAGCGGCTGTGCGGTGGTAGTGTAATGGTGAGCATAGTTGCCTTCCGAGCAGTTGAGCCGCGTTCGATTCCCGGCCACCGCAACGGGCGCAAATCTATGCGTATGAGTATGTGAGCCACGTGCTGTTGAATTAACGTTTTCTTTCCGTCGTCGCTCCACGCAGGCCATCCTGTAGTATGTCCCGACTTGTCCCGACTTTGCTCGGCTGACGCGAAAGCTGACGCTTGGATTTCGCCCTTATCAAAAGGACAGGCGCTATAAACGACTGTGAGAGGTGAGGTGTAGCGAGGTACCAAAACGACAGGCAAACTGCGAAATTTTCTGCTCTCTCTTCTGAAACAAAAAATAAAAAAACCGACGCAGTCGGTAGGACTCGAACCTACGCTCCCACAGGGAATCTGATTTCTAGTCAGACGCCTTAACCACTCGGCCACGACTGCTCGTAGCTAAAGCTTCCCTCGAATCGTGAAAAATGCAACCGGTCTGCGCAGAATGTTGACAGGAAACGAACTCGGTGCACTGATTACGGCAGGGCTACCAGCGCTACGAGACGAGCCATTACGGAAGCGTTAAAATCTTCGCCCGAACAGGGATTCGAACCCTGGACACTTAGGTTAAAAGCCTAATGCTCTACCGACTGAGCTATCCGGGCTCACGCTTGTTGTGCATGGAGCGACTGCAAGCAATGTGAATAACTGGAACGCGTGTGTAGGCGTACTACGGTAATTGCTGGCTTGTGGCGCAACTGGCGACTTCACCGACTTCCCACTGACGCTGGTAGCACCCCAACAGCGGACCAGTGCCTCTTCTCCCTTTATCCCGGTGCTGACAGTAATTGCATCCTGTGCCTGCTTCCCCCGATTACGTTCGGTTGAAGCTCCGGAAGGAGGGCGACAAACGAAGGTTGGAAGGCCAAAAGATGGAGGGTCGTGTGCGCAAAAACTTCCCTTCCGGTACCGGGAATCGAACCCGGGCCTCCTGGGTGAAAGCCAGGTATCCTAGCCACTAGACCACACCGGATTTGCTCGAGAAACGTGAGATTTACTCCCTCTCTTCTCGCATTTCGTGCTCAATCCGGACTCAGTGTTGTTCTCTGTTTGCGAGCATTTTTGCGCGTGCAGACTGGCATGGCGCACAGCTCGAAACTGTCTATTCATTGCTGTTTGCATCATATTTCACTCATAACAGGGGAGGAGAATGATCAAAGTTGTTCCTTGCCATAATTGGAAGTAAACATTGTGACGCTGAGGCGTGGACTCCTTGTGGATAACAAACGACAATTAAGTTCGTTCGCTAGCAATAGCAACGCCGTTAATTCAGCCGTGATGTACAGCAAATTAAATGCCCCGGGTGAGGATCGAACTCACGACCTTAAGATTATGAGACTTACGCGCTACCTACTGCGCTACCGAGGCTCGTTGCAACCATCATCCCAGGAATCTTGGTAAGTCTCACATATTAGAGATAGACAGTTTGCGCTTTCTCAGGAATCTGTTGTGTCGCTACGCGTGCTTTCCCGACTTGCTAGAGTAAACTGCTGCCGCAGCTTTTTTTAACGACGGAAAGCAGCGCTGCCTGAGGTTACAGTACATCGCCCTTGCGGCACCTGAACACAGCGGCCTGTAGGGCCAGGCCGACGCTGGAGATCAGTAACAGCACGCGGCCGTCCAAGTAGGGTCTCTTGCGTGCTGCATGTTTGGTTCTTCTCACAGCGAATCCTGCTATACATTCCTGAGGCTGGCGCACCTCAAGCGAGCAATCGGCGCGGCAGCACTATAGCGAGAACAGCAAAACGATGCATCGGCCAGGAATCGAAGCCGGGCCGCCCGCGTGGTAGTCGAACAACCTACCACTTTTTTAGTTGTTGTTCTCATTTTGTTAGTTGCATTTGTTGGGGGCGGACGTCCGATGACGTCCGTGCTTCCCGAGCATATTCCCGAGCAGCTGTCTGCAGGGAAAGTGGGATTGCCACCCAGCGACGTCGGATACAACCGAAAAAAGTGCTACACACGCGGAGTCCCCCACTACACTGCCTCAAAGCGACCGCTCGTCACTATTGTGTGAGTAACGTTGCGGCCGCGGCGACGAGCCTTGCCCAAAGACGCAGCGTGCGTGGAGGCGCTGCCCGAATGCACCCTCCTACCTCGTAAAGCGTCTACAGCTACTATCACCGTGGGCCACTGCCGGCGGGCGGGAAGCCGACACAGCGCGGCGTTGCGAGCAGCGGCTGTGCGGTGGTAGTGTAATGGTGAGCATAGTTGCCTTCCGAGCAGTTGAGCCGCGTTCGATTCCCGGCCACCGCAACGGGCGCAAATCTATGCGTATGAGTATGTGAGCCACGTGCTGTTGAATTAACGTTTTCTTTCCGTCGTCGCTCCACGCAGGCCATCCTGTAGTATGTCCCGACTTGTCCCGACTTTGCTCGGCTGACGCGAAAGCTGACGCTTGGATTTCGCCCTTATCAAAAGGACAGGCGCTATAAACGACTGTGAGAGGTGAGGTGTAGCGAGGTACCAAAACGACAGGCAAACTGCGAAATTTTCTGCTCTCTCTTCTGAAACAAAAAATAAAAAAACCGACGCAGTCGGTAGGACTCGAACCTACGCTCCCACAGGGAATCTGATTTCTAGTCAGACGCCTTAACCACTCGGCCACGACTGCTCGTAGCTAAAGCTTCCCTCGAATCGTGAAAAATGCAACCGGTCTGCGCAGAATGTTGACAGGAAACGAACTCGGTGCACTGATTACGGCAGGGCTACCAGCGCTACGAGACGAGCCATTACGGAAGCGTTAAAATCTTCGCCCGAACAGGGATTCGAACCCTGGACACTTAGGTTAAAAGCCTAATGCTCTACCGACTGAGCTATCCGGGCTCACGCTTGTTGTGCATGGAGCGACTGCAAGCAATGTGAATAACTGGAACGCGTGTGTAGGCGTACTACGGTAATTGCTGGCTTGTGGCGCAACTGGCGACTTCACCGACTTCCCACTGACGCTGGTAGCACCCCAACAGCGGACCAGTGCCTCTTCTCCCTTTATCCCGGTGCTGACAGTAATTGCATCCTGTGCCTGCTTCCCCCGATTACGTTCGGTTGAAGCTCCGGAAGGAGGGCGACAAACGAAGGTTGGAAGGCCAAAAGATGGAGGGTCGTGTGCGCAAAAACTTCCCTTCCGGTACCGGGAATCGAACCCGGGCCTCCTGGGTGAAAGCCAGGTATCCTAGCCACTAGACCACACCGGATTTGCTCGAGAAACGTGAGATTTACTCCCTCTCTTCTCGCATTTCGTGCTCAATCCGGACTCAGTGTTGTTCTCTGTTTGCGAGCATTTTTGCGCGTGCAGACTGGCATGGCGCACAGCTCGAAACTGTCTATTCATTGCTGTTTGCATCATATTTCACTCATAACAGGGGAGGAGAATGATCAAAGTTGTACCTTGCCATAATTGGAAGTAAACATTGTGACGCTGAGGCGTGGACTCCTTGTGGATAACAAACGACAATTAAGTTCGTTCGCTAGCAATAGCAACGCCGTTAATTCAGCCGTGATGTACAGCAAATTAAATGCCCCGGGTGAGGATCGAACTCACGACCTTAAGATTATGAGACTTACGCGCTACCTACTGCGCTACCGAGGCTCGTTGCAACCATCATCCCAGGAATCTTAGTAAGTCTCACATATTAGAGATAGACAGTTTGCGCTTTCTCAGGAATCTGTTGTGTCGCTACGCGTGCTTTCCCGACTTGCTAGAGTAAACTGCTGCCGCAGCTTTTTTAACGACGGAAAGCAGCACTGCCTGAGGTTACAGTACATCGCCCTTGCGGCACCTGAACACAGCGGCCTGTAGGGCCAGGCCGACGCTGGAGTTCAGTAACAGCACGCGGCCGTCCAAGTAGGGTCTCTTGCGTGCTGCATGTTTGGTTCTTCTCACAGCGAATCCTGCTATACATTCCTGAGGCTGGCGCACCTCAAGCGAGCAATCGGCGCGGCAGCACTATAGCGAGAACAGCAAAACGATGCATCGGCCGGGAATCGAAGCCGGGCCGCCCGCGTGGTAGTCGAACAACCTACCACTTTTTTAGTTGTTGTTCTCATTTTGTTAGTTGCATTTGTTGGGGGCGGACGTCCGATGACGTCCGTGCTTCCCGAGCATATTCCCGAGCAGCTGTCTGCAGGGAAAGTGGGATTGCCACCCAGCGACGTCGGATACAACCGAAAAAAGTGCTACACACGCGGAGTCCCCCACTACACTGCCTCAAAGCGACCGCTCGTCACTATTGTGTGAGTAACGTTGCGGCCGCGGCGACGAGCCTTGCCCAAAGACGCAGCGTGCGTGGAGGCGCTGCCCGAATGCACCCTCCTACCTCGTAAAGCGTCTACAGCTACTATCACCGTGGGCCACTGCCGGCGGGCGGGAAGCCGACACAGCGCGGCGTTGCGAGCAGCGGCTGTGCGGTGGTAGTGTAATGGTGAGCATAGTTGCCTTCCGAGCAGTTGAGCCGCGTTCGATTCCCGGCCACCGCAACGGGCGCAAATCTATGCGTATGAGTATGTGAGCCACGTGCTGTTGAATTAACGTTTTCTTTCCGTCGTCGCTCCACGCAGGCCATCCTGTAGTATGTCCCGACTTGTCCCGACTTTGCTCGGCTGACGCGAAAGCTGACGCTTGGATTTCGCCCTTATCAAAAGGACAGGCGCTATAAACGACTGTGAGAGGTGAGGTGTAGCGAGGTACCAAAACGACAGGCAAACTGCGAAATTTTCTGCTCTCTCTTCTGAAACAAAAAATAAAAAAACCGACGCAGTCGGTAGGACTCGAACCTACGCTCCCACAGGGAATCTGATTTCTAGTCAGACGCCTTAACCACTCGGCCACGACTGCTCGTAGCTAAAGCTTCCCTCGAATCGTGAAAAATGCAACCGGTCTGCGCAGAATGTTGACAGGAAACGAACTCGGTGCACTGATTACGGCAGGGCTACCAGCGCTACGAGACGAGCCATTACGGAAGCGTTAAAATCTTCGCCCGAACAGGGATTCGAACCCTGGACACTTAGGTTAAAAGCTTAATGCTCTACCGACTGAGCTATCCGGGCTCACGCTTGTTGTGCATGGAGCGACTGCAAGCAATGTGAATAACTGGAACGCGTGTGTAGGCGTACTACGGTAATTGCTGGCTTGTGGCGCAACTGGCGACTTCACCGACTTCCCACTGACGCTGGTAGCACCCCAACAGCGGACCAGTGCCTCTTCTCCCTTTATCCCGGTGCTGACAGTAATTGCATCCTGTGCCTGCTTCCCCCGATTACGTTCGGTTGAAGCTCCGGAAGGAGGGCGACAAACGAAGGTTGGAAGGCCAAAAGATGGAGGGTCGTGTGCGCAAAAACTTCCCTTCCGGTACCGGGAATCGAACCCGGGCCTCCTGGGTGAAAGCCAGGTATCCTAGCCACTAGACCACACCGGATTTGCTCGAGAAACGTGAGATTTACTCCCTCTCTTCTCGCATTTCGTGCTCAATCCGGACTCAGTGTTGTTCTCTGTTTGCGAGCATTTTTGCGCGTGCAGACTGGCATGGCGCACAGCTCGAAACTGTCTATTCATTGCTGTTTGCATCATATTTCACTCATAACAGGGGAGGAGAATGATCAAAGTTGTTCCTTGCCATAATTGGAAGTAAACATTGTGACGCTGAGGCGTGGACTCCTTGTGGATAACAAACGACAATTAAGTTCGTTCGCTAGCAATAGCAACGCCGTTAATTCAGCCGTGATGTACAGCAAATTAAATGCCCCGGGTGAGGATCGAACTCACGACCTTAAGATTATGAGACTTACGCGCTACCTACTGCGCTACCGAGGCTCGTTGCAACCATCATCCCAGGAATCTTGGTAAGTCTCACATATTAGAGATAGACAGTTTGCGCTTTCTCAGGAATCTGTTGTGTCGCTACGCGTGCTTTCCCGACTTGCTAGAGTAAACTGCTGCCGCAGCTTTTTTAACGACGGAAAGCAGCACTGCCTGAGGTTACAGTACATCGCCCTTGCGGCACCTGAACACAGCGGCCTGTAGGGCCAGGCCGACGCTGGAGTTCAGTAACAGCACGCGGCCGTCCAAGTAGGGTCTCTTGCGTGCTGCATGTTTGGTTCTTCTCACAGCGAATCCTGCTATACATTCCTGAGGCTGGCGCACCTCAAGCGAGCAATCGGCGCGGCAGCACTATAGCGAGAACAGCAAAACGATGCATCGGCCGGGAATCGAAGCCGGGCCGCCCGCGTGGTAGTCGAACAACCTACCACTTTTTTAGTTGTTGTTCTCATTTTGTTAGTTGCATTTGTTGGGGGCGGACGTCCGATGACGTCCGTGCTTCCCGAGCATATTCCCGAGCAGCTGTCTGCAGGGAAAGTGGGATTGCCACCCAGCGACGTCGGATACAACCGAAAAAAGTGCTACACACGCGGAGTCCCCCACTACACTGCCTCAAAGCGACCGCTCGTCACTATTGTGTGAGTAACGTTGCGGCCGCGGCGACGAGCCTTGCCCAAAGACGCAGCGTGCGTGGAGGCGCTGCCCGAATGCACCCTCCTACCTCGTAAAGCGTCTACAGCTACTATCACCGTGGGCCACTGCCGGCGGGCGGGAAGCCGACACAGCGCGGCGTTGCGAGCAGCGGCTGTGCGGTGGTAGTGTAATGGTGAGCATAGTTGCCTTCCGAGCAGTTGAGCCGCGTTCGATTCCCGGCCACCGCAACGGGCGCAAATCTATGCGTATGAGTATGTGAGCCACGTGCTGTTGAATTAACGTTTTCTTTCCGTCGTCGCTCCACGCAGGCCATCCTGTAGTATGTCCCGACTTGTCCCGACTTTGCTCGGCTGACGCGAAAGCTGACGCTTGGATTTCGCCCTTATCAAAAGGACAGGCGCTATAAACGACTGTGAGAGGTGAGGTGTAGCGAGGTACCAAAACGACAGGCAAACTGCGAAATTTTCTGCTCTCTCTTCTGAAACAAAAAATAAAAACACCGACGCAGTCGGTAGGACTCGAACCTACGCTCCCACAGGGAATCTGATTTCTAGTCAGACGCCTTAACCACTCGGCCACGACTGCTCGTAGCTAAAGCTTCCCTCGAATCGTGAAAAATGCAACCGGTCTGCGCAGAATGTTGACAGGAAACGAACTCGGTGCACTGATTACGGCAGGGCTACCAGCGCTACGAGACGAGCCATTACGGAAGCGTTAAAATCTTCGCCCGAACAGGGATTCGAACCCTGGACACTTAGGTTAAAAGCCTAATGCTCTACCGACTGAGCTATCCGGGCTCACGCTTGTTGTGCATGGAGCGACTGCAAGCAATGTGAATAACTGGAACGCGTGTGTAGGCGTACTACGGTAATTGCTGGCTTCTGGCGCAACTGGCGACTTCACCGACTTCCCACTGACGCTGGTAGCACCCCAACAGCGGACCAGTGCCTCTTCTCCCTTTATCCCGGTGCTGACAGTAATTGCATCCTGTGCCTGCTTCCCCCGATTACGTTCGGTTGAAGCTCCGGAAGGAGGGCGACAAACGAAGGTTGGAAGGCCAAAAGATGGAGGGTCGTGTGCGCAAAAACTTCCCTTCCGGTACCGGGAATCGAACCCGGGCCTCCTGGGTGAAAGCCAGGTATCCTAGCCACTAGACCACACCGGATTTGCTCGAGAAACGTGAGATTTACTCCCTCTCTTCTCGCATTTCGTGCTCAATCCGGACTCAGTGTTGTTCTCTGTTTGCGAGCATTTTTGCGCGTGCAGACTGGCATGGCGCACAGCTCGAAACTGTCTATTCATTGCTGTTTGCATCATATTTCACTCATAACAGGGGAGGAGAATGATCAAAGTTGTACCTTGCCATAATTGGAAGTAAACATTGTGACGCTGAGGCGTGGACTCCTTGTGGATAACAAACGACAATTAAGTTCGTTCGCTAGCAATAGCAACGCCGTTAATTCAGCCGTGATGTACAGCAAATTAAATGCCCCGGGTGAGGATCGAACTCACGACCTTAAGATTATGAGACTTACGCGCTACCTACTGCGCTACCGAGGCTCGTTGCAACCATCATCCCAGGAATCTTGGTAAGTCTCACATATTAGAGATAGACAGTTTGCGCTTTCTCAGGAATCTGTTGTGTCGCTACGCGTGCTTTCCCGACTTGCTAGAGTAAACTGCTGCCGCAGCTTTTTTAACGACGGAAAGCAGCACTGCCTGAGGTTACAGTACATCGCCCTTGCGGCACCTGAACACAGCGGCCTGTAGGGCCAGGCCGACGCTGGAGTTCAGTAACAGCACGCGGCCGTCCAAGTAGGGTCTCTTGCGTGCTGCATGTTTGGTTCTTCTCACAGCGAATCCTGCTATACATTCCTGAGGCTGGCGCACCTCAAGCGAGCAATCGGCGCGGCAGCACTATAGCGAGAACAGCAAAACGATGCATCGGCCGGGAATCGAAGCCGGGCCGCCCGCGTGGTAGTCGAACAACCTACCACTTTTTTAGTTGTTGTTCTCATTTTGTTAGTTGCATTTGTTGGGGGCGGACGTCCGATGACGTCCGTGCTTCCCGAGCATATTCCCGAGCAGCTGTCTGCAGGGAAAGTGGGATTGCCACCCAGCGACGTCGGATACAACCGAAAAAAGTGCTACACACGCGGAGTCCCCCACTACACTGCCTCAAAGCGACCGCTCGTCACTATTGTGTGAGTAACGTTGCGGCCGCGGCGACGAGCCTTGCCCAAAGACGCAGCGTGCGTGGAGGCGCTGCCCGAATGCACCCTCCTACCTCGTAAAGCGTCTACAGCTACTATCACCGTGGGCCACTGCCGGCGGGCGGGAAGCCGACACAGCGCGGCGTTGCGAGCAGCGGCTGTGCGGTGGTAGTGTAATGGTGAGCATAGTTGCCTTCCGAGCAGTTGAGCCGCGTTCGATTCCCGGCCACCGCAACGGGCGCAAATCTATGCGTATGAGTATGTGAGCCACGTGCTGTTGAATTAACGTTTTCTTTCCGTCGTCGCTCCACGCAGGCCATCCTGTAGTATGTCCCGACTTGTCCCGACTTTGCTCGGCTGACGCGAAAGCTGACGCTTGGATTTCGCCCTTATCAAAAGGACAGGCGCTATAAACGACTGTGAGAGGTGAGGTGTAGCGAGGTACCAAAACGACAGGCAAACTGCGAAATTTTCTGCTCTCTCTTCTGAAACAAAAAATAAAAACACCGACGCAGTCGGTAGGACTCGAACCTACGCTCCCACAGGGAATCTGATTTCTAGTCAGACGCCTTAACCACTCGGCCACGACTGCTCGTAGCTAAAGCTTCCCTCGAATCGTGAAAAATGCAACCGGTCTGCGCAGAATGTTGACAGGAAACGAACTCGGTGCACTGATTACGGCAGGGCTACCAGCGCTACGAGACGAGCCATTACGGAAGCGTTAAAATCTTCGCCCGAACAGGGATTCGAACCCTGGACACTTAGGTTAAAAGCCTAATGCTCTACCGACTGAGCTATCCGGGCTCACGCTTTTTGTGCATGGAGCGACTGCAAGCAATGTGAATAACTGGAACGCGTGTGTAGGCGTACTACGGTAATTGCTGGCTTCTGGCGCAACTGGCGACTTCACCGACTTCCCACTGACGCTGGTAGCACCCCAACAGCGGACCAGTGCCTCTTCTCCCTTTATCCCGGTGCTGACAGTAATTGCATCCTGTGCCTGCTTCCCCCGATTACGTTCGGTTGAAGCTCCGGAAGGAGGGCGACAAACGAAGGTTGGAAGGCCAAAAGATGGAGGGTCGTGTGCGCAAAAACTTCCCTTCCGGTACCGGGAATCGAACCCGGGCCTCCTGGGTGAAAGCCAGGTATCCTAGCCACTAGACCACACCGGATTTGCTCGAGAAACGTGAGATTTACTCCCTCTCTTCTCGCATTTCGTGCTCAATCCGGACTCAGTGTTGTTCTCTGTTTGCGAGCATTTTTGCGCGTGCAGACTGGCATGGCGCACAGCTCGAAACTGTCTATTCATTGCTGTTTGCATCATATTTCACTCATAACAGGGGAGGAGAATGATCAAAGTTGTTCCTTGCCATAATTGGAAGTAAACATTGTGACGCTGAGGCGTGGACTCCTTGTGGATAACAAACGACAATTAAGTTCGTTCGCTAGCAATAGCAACGCCGTTAATTCAGCCGTGATGTACAGCAAATTAAATGCCCCGGGTGAGGATCGAACTCACGACCTTAAGATTATGAGACTTACGCGCTACCTACTGCGCTACCGAGGCTCGTTGCAACCATCATCCCAGGAATCTTGGTAAGTCTCACATATTAGAGATAGACAGTTTGCGCTTTCTCAGGAATCTGTTGTGTCGCTACGCGTACTTTCCCGACTTGCTAGAGTAAACTGCTGCCGCAGCTTTTTTAACGACGGAAAGCAGCACTGCCTGAGGTTACAGTACATCGCCCTTGCGGCACCTGAACACAGCGGCCTGTAGGGCCAGGCCGACGCTGGAGTTCAGTAACAGCACGCGGCCGTCCAAGTAGGGTCTCTTGCGTGCTGCATGTTTGGTTCTTCTCACAGCGAATCCTGCTATACATTCCTGAGGCTGGCGCACCTCAAGCGAGCAATCGGCGCGGCAGCACTATAGCGAGAACAGCAAAACGATGCATCGGCCGGGAATCGAAGCCGGGCCGCCCGCGTGGTAGTCGAACAACCTACCACTTTTTTAGTTGTTGTTCTCATTTTGTTAGTTGCATTTGTTGGGGGCGGACGTCCGATGACGTCCGTGCTTCCCGAGCATATTCCCGAGCAGCTGTCTGCAGGGAAAGTGGGATTGCCACCCAGCGACGTCGGATACAACCGAAAAAAGTGCTACACACGCGGAGTCCCCCACTACACTGCCTCAAAGCGACCGCTCGTCACTATTGTGTGAGTAACGTTGCGGCCGCGGCGACGAGCCTTGCCCAAAGACGCAGCGTGCGTGGAGGCGCTGCCCGAATGCACCCTCCTACCTCGTAAAGCGTCTACAGCTACTATCACCGTGGGCCACTGCCGGCGGGCGGGAAGCCGACACAGCGCGGCGTTGCGAGCAGCGGCTGTGCGGTGGTAGTGTAATGGTGAGCATAGTTGCCTTCCGAGCAGTTGAGCCGCGTTCGATTCCCGGCCACCGCAACGGGCGCAAATCTATGCGTATGAGTATGTGAGCCACGTGCTGTTGAATTAACGTTTTCTTTCCGTCGTCGCTCCACGCAGGCCATCCTGTAGTATGTCCCGACTTGTCCCGACTTTGCTCGGCTGACGCGAAAGCTGACGCTTGGATTTCGCCCTTATCAAAAGGACAGGCGCTATAAACGACTGTGAGAGGTGAGGTGTAGCGAGGTACCAAAACGACAGGCAAACTGCGAAATTTTCTGCTCTCTCTTCTGAAACAAAAAATAAAAAAACCGACGCAGTCGGTAGGACTCGAACCTACGCTCCCAGAGGGTATCTGATTTCTAGTCAGACGCCTTAACCACTCGGCCACGACTGCTCGTAGCTAAAGCTTCCCTCGAATCGTGAAAAATGCAACCGGTCTGCGCAGAATGTTGACAGGAAACGAACTCGGTGCACTGATTACGGCAGGGCTACCAGCGCTACGAGACGAGCCAT
The DNA here is from genome assembly GCF_023864275.1 of Schistocerca cancellata. Classification (NCBI taxonomy): domain Eukaryota; kingdom Metazoa; phylum Arthropoda; class Insecta; order Orthoptera; family Acrididae; genus Schistocerca; species Schistocerca cancellata. Next base: position 164,547 of record NW_026046428.1, on the reverse strand, counting down.
TACGGAAGCGTTAAAATCTTCGCCCGAACAGGGATTCGAACCCTGGACACTTAGGTTAAAAGCCTAATGCTCTACCGACTGAGCTATCTGGGCTCACGCTTGTTGTGCATGGAGCGACTGCAAGCAATGTGAATAACTGGAACGCGTGTGTAGGCGTACTACGGTAATTGCTGGCTTCTGGCGCAACTGGCGACTTCACCGACTTCCCACTGACGCTGGTAGCACCCCAACAGCGGACCAGTGCCTCTTCTCCCTTTATCCCGGTGCTGACAGTAATTGCATCCTGTGCCTGCTTCCCCCGATTACGTTCGGTTGAAGCTCCGGAAGGAGGGCGACAAACGAAGGTTGGAAGGCCAAAAGATGGAGGGTCGTGTGCGCAAAAACTTCCCTTCCGGTACCGGGAATCGAACCCGGGCCTCCTGGGTGAAAGCCAGGTATCCTAGCCACTAGACCACACCGGATTTGCTCGAGAAACGTGAGATTTACTCCCTCTCTTCTCGCATTTCGTGCTCAATCCGGACTCAGTGTTGTTCTCTGTTTGCGAGCATTTTTGCGCGTGCAGACTGGCATGGCGCACAGCTCGAAACTGTCTATTCATTGCTGTTTGCATCATATTTCACTCATAACAGGGGAGGAGAATGATCAAAGTTGTACCTTGCCATAATTGGAAGTAAACATTGTGACGCTGAGGCGTGGACTCCTTGTGGATAACAAACGACAATTAAGTTCGTTCGCTAGCAATAGCAACGCCGTTAATTCAGCCGTGATGTACAGCAAATTAAATGCCCCGGGTGAGGATCGAACTCACGACCTTAAGATTATGAGACTTACGCGCTACCTACTGCGCTACCGAGGCTCGTTGCAACCATCATCCCAGGAATCTTGGTAAGTCTCACATATTAGAGATAGACAGTTTGCGCTTTCTCAGGAATCTGTTGTGTCGCTACGCGTGCTTTCCCGACTTGCTAGAGTAAACTGCTGCCGCAGCTTTTTTAACGACGGAAAGCAGCACTGCCTGAGGTTACAGTACATCGCCCTTGCGGCACCTGAACACAGCGGCCTGTAGGGCCAGGCCGACGCTGGAGTTCAGTAACAGCACGCGGCCGTCCAAGTAGGGTCTCTTGCGTGCTGCATGTTTGGTTCTTCTCACAGCGAATCCTGCTATACATTCCTGAGGCTGGCGCACCTCAAGCGAGCAATCGGCGCGGCAGCACTATAGCGAGAACAGCAAAACGATGCATCGGCCGGGAATCGAAGCCGGGCCGCCCGCGTGGTAGTCGAACAACCTACCACTTTTTTAGTTGTTGTTCTCATTTTGTTAGTTGCATTTGTTGGGGGCGGACGTCCGATGACGTCCGTGCTTCCCGAGCATATTCCCGAGCAGCTGTCTGCAGGGAAAGTGGGATTGCCACCCAGCGACGTCGGATACAACCGAAAAAAGTGCTACACACGCGGAGTCCCCCACTACACTGCCTCAAAGCGACCGCTCGTCACTATTGTGTGAGTAACGTTGCGGCCGCGGCGACGAGCCTTGCCCAAAGACGCAGCGTGCGTGGAGGCGCTGCCCGAATGCACCCTCCTACCTCGTAAAGCGTCTACAGCTACTATCACCGTGGGCCACTGCCGGCGGGCGGGAAGCCGACACAGCGCGGCGTTGCGAGCAGCGGCTGTGCGGTGGTAGTGTAATGGTGAGCATAGTTGCCTTCCGAGCAGTTGAGCCGCGTTCGATTCCCGGCCACCGCAACGGGCGCAAATCTATGCGTATGAGTATGTGAGCCACGTGCTGTTGAATTAACGTTTTCTTTCCGTCGTCGCTCCACGCAGGCCATCCTGTAGTATGTCCCGACTTGTCCCGACTTTGCTCGGCTGACGCGAAAGCTGACGCTTGGATTTCGCCCTTATCAAAAGGACAGGCGCTATAAACGACTGTGAGAGGTGAGGTGTAGCGAGGTACCAAAACGACAGGCAAACTGCGAAATTTTCTGCTCTCTCTTCTGAAACAAAAAATAAAAACACCGACGCAGTCGGTAGGACTCGAACCTACGCTCCCAGAGGGTATCTGATTTCTAGTCAGACGCCTTAACCACTCGGCCACGACTGCTCGTAGCTAAAGCTTCCCTCGAATCGTGGAAAATGCAACCGGTCTGCGCAGAATGTTGACAGGAAACGAACTCGGTGCACTGATTACGGCAGGGCTACCAGCGCTACGAGACGAGCCATTACGGAAGCGTTAAAATCTTCGCCCGAACAGGGATTCGAACCCTGGACACTTAGGTTAAAAGCCTAATGCTCTACCGACTGAGCTATCCGGGCTCACGCTTGTTGTGCATGGAGCGACTGCAAGCAATGTGAATAACTGGAACGCGTGTGTAGGCGTACTACGGTAATTGCTGGCTTCTGGCGCAACTGGCGACTTCACCGACTTCCCACTGACGCTGGTAGCACCCCAACAGCGGACCAGTGCCTCTTCTCCCTTTATCCCGGTGCTGACAGTAATTGCATCCTGTGCCTGCTTCCCCCGATTACGTTCGGTTGAAGCTCCGGAAGGAGGGCGACAAACGAAGGTTGGAAGGCCAAAAGATGGAGGGTCGTGTGCGCAAAAACTTCCCTTCCGGTACCGGGAATCGAACCCGGGCCTCCTGGGTGAAAGCCAGGTATCCTAGCCACTAGACCACACCGGATTTGCTCGAGAAACGTGAGATTTACTCCCTCTCTTCTCGCATTTCGTGCTCAATCCGGACTCAGTGTTGTTCTCTGTTTGCGAGCATTTTTGCGCGTGCAGACTGGCATGGCGCACAGCTCGAAACTGTCTATTCATTGCTGTTTGCATCATATTTCACTCATAACAGGGGAGGAGAATGATCAAAGTTGTACCTTGCCATAATTGGAAGTAAACATTGTGACGCTGAGGCGTGGACTCCTTGTGGATAACAAACGACAATTAAGTTCGTTCGCTAGCAATAGCAACGCCGTTAATTCAGCCGTGATGTACAGCAAATTAAATGCCCCAGGTGAGGATCGAACTCACGACCTTAAGATTATGAGACTTACGCGCTACCTACTGCGCTACCGAGGCTCGTTGCAACCATCATCCCAGGAATCTTGGTAAGTCTCACATATTAGAGATAGACAGTTTGCGCTTTCTCAGGAATCTGTTGTGTCGCTACGCGTGCTTTCCCGACTTGCTAGAGTAAACTGCTGCCGCAGCTTTTTTAACGACGGAAAGCAGCACTGCCTGAGGTTACAGTACATCGCCCTTGCGGCACCTGAACACAGCGGCCTGTAGGGCCAGGCCGACGCTGGAGTTCAGTAACAGCACGCGGCCGTCCAAGTAGGGTCTCTTGCGTGCTGCATGTTTGGTTCTTCTCACAGCGAATCCTGCTATACATTCCTGAGGCTGGCGCACCTCAAGCGAGCAATCGGCGCGGCAGCACTATAGCGAGAACAGCAAAACGATGCATCGGCCGGGAATCGAAGCCGGGCCGCCCGCGTGGTAGTCGAACAACCTACCACTTTTTTAGTTGTTGTTCTCATTTTGTTAGTTGCATTTGTTGGGGGCGGACGTCCGATGACGTCCGTGCTTCCCGAGCATATTCCCGAGCAGCTGTCTGCAGGGAAAGTGGGATTGCCACCCAGCGACGTCGGATACAACCGAAAAAAGTGCTACACACGCGGAGTCCCCCACTACACTGCCTCAAAGCGACCGCTCGTCACTATTGTGTGAGTAACGTTGCGGCCGCGGCGACGAGCCTTGCCCAAAGACGCAGCGTGCGTGGAGGCGCTGCCCGAATGCACCCTCCTACCTCGTAAAGCGTCTACAGCTACTATCACCGTGGGCCACTGCCGGCGGGCGGGAAGCCGACACAGCGCGGCGTTGCGAGCAGCGGCTGTGCGGTGGTAGTGTAATGGTGAGCATAGTTGCCTTCCGAGCAGTTGAGCCGCGTTCGATTCCCGGCCACCGCAACGGGCGCAAATCTATGCGTATGAGTATGTGAGCCACGTGCTGTTGAATTAACGTTTTCTTTCCGTCGTCGCTCCACGCAGGCCATCCTGTAGTATGTCCCGACTTGTCCCGACTTTGCTCGGCTGACGCGAAAGTTGACGCTTGGATTTCGCCCTTATCAAAAGGACAGGCGCTATAAACGACTGTGAGAGGTGAGGTGTAGCGAGGTACCAAAACGACAGGCAAACTGCGAAATTTTCTGCTCTCTCTTCTGAAACAAAAAATAAAAACACCGACGCAGTCGGTAGGACTCGAACCTACGCTCCCACAGGGAATCTGATTTCTAGTCAGACGCCTTAACCACTCGGCCACGACTGCTCGTAGCTAAAGCTTCCCTCGAATCGTGAAAAATGCAACCGGTCTGCGCAGAATGTTGACAGGAAACGAACTCGGTGCACTGATTACGGCAGGGCTACCAGCGCTACGAGACGAGCCATTACGGAAGCGTTAAAATCTTCGCCCGAACAGGGATTCGAACCCTGGACACTTAGGTTAAAAGCCTAATGCTCTACCGACTGAGCTATCCGGGCTCACGCTTTTTGTGCATGGAGCGACTGCAAGCAATGTGAATAACTGGAACGCGTGTGTAGGCGTACTACGGTAATTGCTGGCTTCTGGCGCAACTGGCGACTTCACCGACTTCCCACTGACGCTGGTAGCACCCCAACAGCGGACCAGTGCCTCTTCTCCCTTTATCCCGGTGCTGACAGTAATTGCATCCTGTGCCTGCTTCCCCCGATTACGTTCGGTTGAAGCTCCGGAAGGAGGGCGACAAACGAAGGTTGGAAGGCCAAAAGATGGAGGGTCGTGTGCGCAAAAACTTCCCTTCCGGTACCGGGAATCGAACCCGGGCCTCCTGGGTGAAAGCCAGGTATCCTAGCCACTAGACCACACCGGATTTGCTCGAGAAACGTGAGATTTACTCCCTCTCTTCTCGCATTTCGTGCTCAATCCGGACTCAGTGTTGTTCTCTGTTTGCGAGCATTTTTGCGCGTGCAGACTGGCATGGCGCACAGCTCGAAACTGTCTATTCATTGCTGTTTGCATCATATTTCACTCATAACAGGGGAGGAGAATGATCAAAGTTGTTCCTTGCCATAATTGGAAGTAAACATTGTGACGCTGAGGCGTGGACTCCTTGTGGATAACAAACGACAATTAAGTTCGTTCGCTAGCAATAGCAACGCCGTTAATTCAGCCGTGATGTACAGCAAATTAAATGCCCCGGGTGAGGATCGAACTCACGACCTTAAGATTATGAGACTTACGCGCTACCTACTGCGCTACCGAGGCTCGTTGCAACCATCATCCCAGGAATCTTGGTAAGTCTCACATATTAGAGATAGATAGTTTGCGCTTTCTCAGGAATCTGTTGTGTCGCTACGCGTACTTTCCCGACTTGCTAGAGTAAACTGCTGCCGCAGCTTTTTTAACGACGGAAAGCAGCACTGCCTGAGGTTACAGTACATCGCCCTTGCGGCACCTGAACACAGCGGCCTGTAGGGCCAGGCCGACGCTGGAGTTCAGTAACAGCACGCGGCCGTCCAAGTAGGGTCTCTTGCGTGCTGCATGTTTGGTTCTTCTCACAGCGAATCCTGCTATACATTCCTGAGGCTGGCGCACCTCAAGCGAGCAATCGGCGCGGCAGCACTATAGCGAGAACAGCAAAACGATGCATCGGCCGGGAATCGAAGCCGGGCCGCCCGCGTGGTAGTCGAACAACCTACCACTTTTTTAGTTGTTGTTCTCATTTTGTTAGTTGCATTTGTTGGGGGCGGACGTCCGATGACGTCCGTGCTTCCCGAGCATATTCCCGAGCAGCTGTCTGCAGGGAAAGTGGGATTGCCACCCAGCGACGTCGGATACAACCGAAAAAAGTGCTACACACGCGGAGTCCCCCACTACACTGCCTCAAAGCGACCGCTCGTCACTATTGTGTGAGTAACGTTGCGGCCGCGGCGACGAGCCTTGCCCAAAGATGCAGCGTGCGTGGAGGCGCTGCCCGAATGCACCCTCCTACCTCGTAAAGCGTCTACAGCTACTATCACCGTGGGCCACTGCCGGCGGGCGGGAAGCCGACACAGCGCGGCGTTGCGAGCAGCGGCTGTGCGGTGGTAGTGTAATGGTGAGCATAGTTGCCTTCCGAGCAGTTGAGCCGCGTTCGATTCCCGGCCACCGCAACGGGCGCAAATCTATGCGTATGAGTATGTGAGCCACGTGCTGTTGAATTAACGTTTTCTTTCCGTCGTCGCTCCACGCAGGCCATCCTGTAGTATGTCCCGACTTGTCCCGACTTTGCTCGGCTGACGCGAAAGCTGACGCTTGGATTTCGCCCTTATCAAAAGGACAGGCGCTATAAACGACTGTGAGAGGTGAGGTGTAGCGAGGTACCAAAACGACAGGCAAACTGCGAAATTTTCTGCTCTCTCTTCTGAAACAAAAAATAAAAAAACCGACGCAGTCGGTAGGACTCGAACCTACGCTCCCACAGGGAATCTGATTTCTAGTCAGACGCCTTAACCACTCGGCCACGACTGCTCGTAGCTAAAGCTTCCCTCGAATCGTGAAAAATGCAACCGGTCTGCGCAGAATGTTGACAGGAAACGAACTCGGTGCACTGATTACGGCAGGGCTACCAGCGCTACGAGACGAGCCATTACGGAAGCGTTAAAATCTTCGCCCGAACAGGGATTCGAACCCTGGACACTTAGGTTAAAAGCCTAATGCTCTACCGACTGAGCTATCCGGGCTCACGCTTGTTGTGCATGGAGCGACTGCAAGCAATGTGAATAACTGGAACGCGTGTGTAGGCGTACTACGGTAATTGCTGGCTTCTGGCGCAACTGGCGACTTCACCGACTTCCCACTGACGCTGGTAGCACCCCAACAGCGGACCAGTGCCTCTTCTCCCTTTATCCCGGTGCTGACAGTAATTGCATCCTGTGCCTGCTTCCCCCGATTACGTTCGGTTGAAGCTCCGGAAGGAGGGCGACAAACGAAGGTTGGAAGGCCAAAAGATGGAGGGTCGTGTGCGCAAAAACTTCCCTTCCGGTACCGGGAATCGAACCCGGGCCTCCTGCGTGAAAGCCAGGTATCCTAGCCACTAGACCACACCGGATTTGCTCGAGAAACGTGAGATTTACTCCCTCTCTTCTCGCATTTCGTGCTCAATCCGGACTCAGTGTTGTTCTCTGTTTGCGAGCATTTTTGCGCGTGCAGACTGGCATGGCGCACAGCTCGAAACTGTCTATTCATTGCTGTTTGCATCATATTTCACTCATAACAGGGGAGGAGAATGATCAAAGTTGTTCCTTGCCATAATTGGAAGTAAACATTGTGACGCTGAGGCGTGGACTCCTTGTGGATAACAAACGACAATTAAGTTCGTTCGCTAGCAATAGCAACGCCGTTAATTCAGCCGTGATGTACAGCAAATTAAATGCCCCGGGTGAGGATCGAACTCACGACCTTAAGATTATGAGACTTACGCGCTACCTACTGCGCTACCGAGGCTCGTTGCAACCATCATCCCAGGAATCTTGGTAAGTCTCACATATTAGAGATAGACAGTTTGCGCTTTCTCAGGAATCTGTTGTGTCGCTACGCGTGCTTTCCCGACTTGCTAGAGTAAACTGCTGCCGCAGCTTTTTTAACGACGGAAAGCAGCACTGCCTGAGGTTACAGTACATCGCCCTTGCGGCACCTGAACACAGCGGCCTGTAGGGCCAGGCCGACGCTGGAGTTCAGTAACAGCACGCGGCCGTCCAAGTAGGGTCTCTTGCGTGCTGCATGTTTGGTTCTTCTCACAGCGAATCCTGCTATACATTCCTGAGGCTGGCGCACCTCAAGCGAGCAATCGGCGCGGCAGCACTATAGCGAGAACAGCAAAACGATGCATCGGCCGGGAATCGAAGCCGGGCCGCCCGCGTGGTAGTCGAACAACCTACCACTTTTTTAGTTGTTGTTCTCATTTTGTTAGTTGCATTTGTTGGGGGCGGACGTCCGATGACGTCCGTGCTTCCCGAGCATATTCCCGAGCAGCTGTCTGCAGGGAAAGTGGGATTGCCACCCAGCGACGTCGGATACAACCGAAAAAAGTGCTACACACGCGGAGTCCCCCACTACACTGCCTCAAAGCGACCGCTCGTCACTATTGTGTGAGTAACGTTGCGGCCGCGGCGACGAGCCTTGCCCAAAGACGCAGCGTGCGTGGAGGCGCTGCCCGAATGCACCCTCCTACCTCGTAAAGCGTCTACAGCTACTATCACCGTGGGCCACTGCCGGCGGGCGGGAAGCCGACACAGCGCGGCGTTGCGAGCAGCGGCTGTGCGGTGGTAGTGTAATGGTGAGCATAGTTGCCTTCCGAGCAGTTGAGCCGCGTTCGATTCCCGGCCACCGCAACGGGCGCAAATCTATGCGTATGAGTATGTGAGCCACGTGCTGTTGAATTAACGTTTTCTTTCCGTCGTCGCTCCACGCAGGCCATCCTGTAGTATGTCCCGACTTTGCTCGGCTGACGCGAAAGCTGACGCTTGGATTTCGCCCTTATCAAAAGGACAGGCGCTATAAACGACTGTGAGAGGTGAGGTGTAGCGAGGTACCAAAACGACAGGCAAACTGCGAAATTTTCTGCTCTCTCTTCTGAAACAAAAAATAAAGAAACCGACGCAGTCGGTAGGACTCGAACCTACGCTCCCACAGGGAATCTGATTTCTAGTCAGACGCCTTAACCACTCGGCCACGACTGCTCGTAGCTAAAGCTTCCCTCGAATCGTGAAAAATGCAACCGGTCTGCGCAGAATGTTGACAGGAAACGAACTCGGTGCACTGATTACGGCAGGGCTACCAGCGCTACGAGACGAGCCATTACGGAAGCGTTAAAATCTTCGCCCGAACAGGGATTCGAACCCTGGACACTTAGGTTAAAAGCCTAATGCTCTACCGACTGAGCTATCCGGGCTCACGCTTGTTGTGCATGGAGCGACTGCAAGCAATGTGAATAACTGGAACGCGTGTGTAGGCGTACTACGGTAATTGCTGGCTTCTGGCGCAACTGGCGACTTCACCGACTTCCCACTGACGCTGGTAGCACCCCAACAGCGGACCAGTGCCTCTTCTCCCTTTATCCCGGTGCTGACAGTAATTGCATCCTGTGCCTGCTTCCCCCGATTACGTTCGGTTGAAGCTCCGGAAGGAGGGCGACAAACGAAGGTTGGAAGGCCAAAAGATGGAGGGTCGTGTGCGCAAAAACTTCCCTTCCGGTACCGGGAATCGAACCCGGGCCTCCTGGGTGAAAGCCAGGTATCCTAGCCACTAGACCACACCGGATTTGCTCGAGAAACGTGAGATTTACTCCCTCTCTTCTCGCATTTCGTGCTCAATCCGGACTCAGTGTTGTTCTCTGTTTGCGAGCATTTTTGCGCGTGCAGACTGGCATGGCGCACAGCTCGAAACTGTCTATTCATTGCTGTTTGCATCATATTTCACTCATAACAGGGGAGGAGAATGATCAAAGTTGTTCCTTGCCATAATTGGAAGTAAACATTGTGACGCTGAGGCGTGGACTCCTTGTGGATAACAAACGACAATTAAGTTCGTTCGCTAGCAATAGCAACGCCGTTAATTCAGCCGTGATGTACAGCAAATTAAATGCCCCGGGTGAGGATCGAACTCACGACCTTAAGATTATGAGACTTACGCGCTACCTACTGCGCTACCGAGGCTCGTTGCAACCATCATCCCAGGAATCTTGGTAAGTCTCACATATTAGAGATAGACAGTTTGCGCTTTCTCAGGAATCTGTTGTGTCGCTACGCGTGCTTTCCCGACTTGCTAGAGTAAACTGCTGCCGCAGCTTTTTTAACGACGGAAAGCAGCACTGCCTGAGGTTACAGTACATCGCCCTTGCGGCACCTGAACACAGCGGCCTGTAGGGCCAGGCCGACGCTGGAGTTCAGTAACAGCACGCGGCCGTCCAAGTAGGGTCTCTTGCGTGCTGCATGTTTGGTTCTTCTCACAGCGAATCCTGCTATACATTCCTGAGGCTGGCGCACCTCAAGCGAGCAATCGGCGCGGCAGCACTATAGCGAGAACAGCAAAACGATGCATCGGCCGGGAATCGAAGCCGGGCCGCCCGCGTGGTAGTCGAACAACCTACCACTTTTTTAGTTGTTGTTCTCATTTTGTTAGTTGCATTTGTTGGGGGCGGACGTCCGATGACGTCCGTGCTTCCCGAGCATATTCCCGAGCAGCTGTCTGCAGGGAAAGTGGGATTGCCACCCAGCGACGTCGGATACAACCGAAAAAAGTGCTACACACGCGGAGTCCCCCACTACACTGCCTCAAAGCGACCGCTCGTCACTATTGTGTGAGTAACGTTGCGGCCGCGGCGACGAGCCTTGCCCAAAGACGCAGCGTGCGTGGAGGCGCTGCCCGAATGCACCCTCCTACCTCGTAAAGCGTCTACAGCTACTATCACCGTGGGCCACTGCCGGCGGGCGGGAAGCCGACACAGCGCGGCGTTGCGAGCAGCGGCTGTGCGGTGGTAGTGTAATGGTGAGCATAGTTGCCTTCCGAGCAGTTGAGCCGCGTTCGATTCCCGGCCACCGCAACGGGCGCAAATCTATGCGTATGAGTATGTGAGCCACGTGCTGTTGAATTAACGTTTTCTTTCCGTCGTCGCTCCACGCAGGCCATCCTGTAGTATGTCCCGACTTTGCTCGGCTGACGCGAAAGCTGACGCTTGGATTTCGCCCTTATCAAAAGGACAGGCGCTATAAACGACTGTGAGAGGTGAGGTGTAGCGAGGTACCAAAACGACAGGCAAACTGCGAAATTTTCTGCTCTCTCTTCTGAAACAAAAAATAAAGAAACCGACGCAGTCGGTAGGACTCGAACCTACGCTCCCACAGGGAATCTGATTTCTAGTCAGACGCCTTAACCACTCGGCCACGACTGCTCGTAGCTAAAGCTTCCCTCGAATCGTGAAAAATGCAACCGGTCTGCGCAGAATGTTGACAGGAAACGAACTCGGTGCACTGATTACGGCAGGGCTACCAGCGCTACGAGACGAGCCATTACGGAAGCGTTAAAATCTTCGCCCGAACAGGGATTCGAACCCTGGACACTTAGGTTAAAAGCCTAATGCTCTACCGACTGAGCTATCCGGGCTCACGCTTGTTGTGCATGGAGCGACTGCAAGCAATGTGAATAACTGGAACGCGTGTGTAGGCGTACTACGGTAATTGCTGGCTTCTGGCGCAACTGGCGACTTCACCGACTTCCCACTGACGCTGGTAGCACCCCAACAGCGGACCAGTGCCTCTTCTCCCTTTATCCCGGTGCTGACAGTAATTGCATCCTGTGCCTGCTTCCCCCGATTACGTTCGGTTGAAGCTCCGGAAGGAGGGCGACAAACGAAGGTTGGAAGGCCAAAAGATGGAGGGTCGTGTGCGCAAAAACTTCCCTTCCGGTACCGGGAATCGAACCCGGGCCTCCTGGGTGAAAGCCAGGTATCCTAGCCACTAGACCACACCGGATTTGCTCGAGAAACGTGAGATTTACTCCCTCTCTTCTCGCATTTCGTGCTCAATCCGGACTCAGTGTTGTTCTCTGTTTGCGAGCATTTTTGCGCGTGCAGACTGGCATGGCGCACAGCTCGAAACTGTCTATTCATTGCTGTTTGCATCATATTTCACTCATAACAGGGGAGGAGAATGATCAAAGTTGTTCCTTGCCATAATTGGAAGTAAACATTGTGACGCTGAGGCGTGGACTCCTTGTGGATAACAAACGACAATTAAGTTCGTTCGCTAGCAATAGCAACGCCGTTAATTCAGCCGTGATGTACAGCAAATTAAATGCCCCGGGTGAGGATCGAACTCACGACCTTAAGATTATGAGACTTACGCGCTACCTACTGCGCTACCGAGGCTCGTTGCAACCATCATCCCAGGAATCTTGGTAAGTCTCACATATTAGAGATAGACAGTTTGCGCTTTCTCAGGAATCTGTTGTGTCGCTACGCGTGCTTTCCCGACTTGCTAGAGTAAACTGCTGCCGCAGCTTTTTTAACGACGGAAAGCAGCACTGCCTGAGGTTACAGTACATCGCCCTTGCGGCACCTGAACACAGCGGCCTGTAGGGCCAGGCCGACGCTGGAGTTCAGTAACAGCACGCGGCCGTCCAAGTAGGGTCTCTTGCGTGCTGCATGTTTGGTTCTTCTCACAGCGAATCCTGCTATACATTCCTGAGGCTGGCGCACCTCAAGCGAGCAATCGGCGCGGCAGCACTATAGCGAGAACAGCAAAACGATGCATCGGCCGGGAATCGAAGCCGGGCCGCCCGCGTGGTAGTCGAACAACCTACCACTTTTTTAGTTGTTGTTCTCATTTTGTTAGTTGCATTTGTTGGGGGCGGACGTCCGATGACGTCCGTGCTTCCCGAGCATATTCCCGAGCAGCTGTCTGCAGGGAAAGTGGGATTGCCACCCAGCGACGTCGGATACAACCGAAAAAAGTGCTACACACGCGGAGTCCCCCACTACACTGCCTCAAAGCGACCGCTCGTCACTATTGTGTGAGTAACGTTGCGGCCGCGGCGACGAGCCTTGCCCAAAGACGCAGCGTGCGTGGAGGCGCTGCCCGAATGCACCCTCCTACCTCGTAAAGCGTCTACAGCTACTATCACCGTGGGCCACTGCCGGCGGGCGGGAAGCCGACACAGCGCGGCGTTGCGAGCAGCGGCTGTGCGGTGGTAGTGTAATGGTGAGCATAGTTGCCTTCCGAGCAGTTGAGCCGCGTTCGATTCCCGGCCACCGCAACGGGCGCAAATCTATGCGTATGAGTATGTGAGCCACGTGCTGTTGAATTAACGTTTTCTTTCCGTCGTCGCTCCACGCAGGCCATCCTGTAGTATGTCCCGACTTGTCCCGACTTTGCTCGGCTGACGCGAAAGCTGACGCTTGGATTTCGCCCTTATCAAAAGGACAGGCGCTATAAACGACTGTGAGAGGTGAGGTGTAGCGAGGTACCAAAACGACAGGCAAACTGCGAAATTTTCTGCTCTCTCTTCTGAAACAAAAAATAAAGAAACCGACGCAGTCGGTAGGACTCGAACCTACGCTCCCACAGGGAATCTGATTTCTAGTCAGACGCCTTAACCACTCGGCCACGACTGCTCGTAGCTAAAGCTTCCCTCGAATCGTGAAAAATGCAACCGGTCTGCGCAGAATGTTGACAGGAAACGAACTCGGTGCACTGATTACGGCAGGGCTACCAGCGCTACGAGACGAGCCATTACGGAAGCGTTAAAATCTTCGCCCGAACAGGGATTCGAACCCTGGACACTTAGGTTAAAAGCCTAATGCTCTACCGACTGAGCTATCCGGGCTCACGCTTGTTGTGCATGGAGCGACTGCAAGCAATGTGAATAACTGGAACGCGTGTGTAGGCGTACTACGGTAATTGCTGGCTTCTGGCGCAACTGGCGACTTCACCGACTTCCCACTGACGCTGGTAGCACCCCAACAGCGGACCAGTGCCTCTTCTCCCTTTATCCCGGTGCTGACAGTAATTGCATCCTGTGCCTGCTTCCCCCGATTACGTTCGGTTGAAGCTCCGGAAGGAGGGCGACAAACGAAGGTTGGAAGGCCAAAAGATGGAGGGTCGTGTGCGCAAAAACTTCCCTTCCGGTACCGGGAATCGAACCCGGGCCTCCTGGGTGAAAGCCAGGTATCCTAGCCACTAGACCACACCGGATTTGCTCGAGAAACGTGAGATTTACTCCCTCTCTTCTCGCATTTCGTGCTCAATCCGGACTCAGTGTTGTTCTCTGTTTGCGAGCATTTTTGCGCGTGCAGACTGGCATGGCGCACAGCTCGAAACTGTCTATTCATTGCTGTTTGCATCATATTTCACTCATAACAGGGGAGGAGAATGATCAAAGTTGTTCCTTGCCATAATTGGAAGTAAACATTGTGACGCTGAGGCGTGGACTCCTTGTGGATAACAAACGACAATTAAGTTCGTTCGCTAGCAATAGCAACGCCGTTAATTCAGCCGTGATGTACAGCAAATTAAATGCCCCGGGTGAGGATCGAACTCACGACCTTAAGATTATGAGACTTACGCGCTACCTACTGTGCTACCGAGGCTCGTTGCAACCATCATCCCAGGAATCTTGGTAAGTCTCACATATTAGAGATAGACAGTTTGCGCTTTCTCAGGAATCTGTTGTGTCGCTACGCGTGCTTTCCCGACTTGCTAGAGTAAACTGCTGCCGCAGCTTTTTTAACGACGGAAAGCAGCACTGCCTGAGGTTACAGTACATCGCCCTTGCGGCACCTGAACACAGCGGCCTGTAGGGCCAGGCCGACGCTGGAGTTCAGTAACAGCACGCGGCCGTCCAAGTAGGGTCTCTTGCGTGCTGCATGTTTGGTTCTTCTCACAGCGAATCCTGCTATACATTCCTGAGGCTGGCGCACCTCAAGCGAGCAATCGGCGCGGCAGCACTATAGCGAGAACAGCAAAACGATGCATCGGCCGGGAATCGAAGCCGGGCCGCCCGCGTGGTAGTCGAACAACCTACCACTTTTTTAGTTGTTGTTCTCATTTTGTTAGTTGCATTTGTTGGGGGCGGACGTCCGATGACGTCCGTGCTTCCCGAGCATATTCCCGAGCAGCTGTCTGCAGGGAAAGTGGGATTGCCACCCAGCGACGTCGGATACAACCGAAAAAAGTGCTACACACGCGGAGTCCCCCACTACACTGCCTCAAAGCGACCGCTCGTCACTATTGTGTGAGTAACGTTGCGGCCGCGGCGACGAGCCTTGCCCAAAGACGCAGCGTGCGTGGAGGCGCTGCCCGAATGCACCCTCCTACCTCGTAAAGCGTCTACAGCTACTATCACCGTGGGCCACTGCCGGCGGGCGGGAAGCCGACACAGCGCGGCGTTGCGAGCAGCGGCTGTGCGGTGGTAGTGTAATGGTGAGCATAGTTGCCTTCCGAGCAGTTGAGCCGCGTTCGATTCCCGGCCACCGCAACGGGCGCAAATCTATGCGTATGAGTATGTGAGCCACGTGCTGTTGAATTAACGTTTTCTTTCCGTCGTCGCTCCACGCAGGCCATCCTGTAGTATGTCCCGACTTTGCTCGGCTGACGCGAAAGCTGACGCTTGGATTTCGCCCTTATCAAAAGGACAGGCGCTATAAACGACTGTGAGAGGTGAGGTGTAGCGAGGTACCAAAACGACAGGCAAACTGCGAAATTTTCTGCTCTCTCTTCTGAAACAAAAAATAAAAAAACCGACGCAGTCGGTAGGACTCGAACCTACGCTCCCACAGTGAATCTGATTTCTAGTCAGACGCCTTAACCACTCGGCCACGACTGCTCGTAGCTAAAGCTTCCCTCGAATCGTGAAAAATGCAACCGGTCTGCGCAGAATGTTGACAGGAAACGAACTCGGTGCACTGATTACGGCAGGGCTACCAGCGCTACGAGACGAGCCATTACGGAAGCGTTAAAATCTTCGCCCGAACAGGGATTCGAACCCTGGACACTTAGGTTAAAAGCCTAATGCTCTACCGACTGAGCTATCCGGGCTCACGCTTGTTGTGCATGGAGCGACTGCAAGCAATGTGAATAACTGGAACGCGTGTGTAGGCGTACTACGGTAATTGCTGGCTTCTGGCGCAACTGGCGACTTCACCGACTTCCCACTGACGCTGGTAGCACCCCAACAGCGGACCAGTGCCTCTTCTCCCTTTATCCCGGTGCTGACAGTAATTGCATCCTGTGCCTGCTTCCCCCGATTACGTTCGGTTGAAGCTCCGGAAGGAGGGCGACAAACGAAGGTTGGAAGGCCAAAAGATGGAGGGTCGTGTGCGCAAAAACTTCCCTTCCGGTACCGGGAATCGAACCCGGGCCTCCTGGGTGAAAGCCAGGTATCCTAGCCACTAGACCACACCGGATTTGCTCGAGAAACGTGAGATTTACTCCCTCTCTTCTCGCATTTCGTGCTCAATCCGGACTCAGTGTTGTTCTCTGTTTGCGAGCATTTTTGCGCGTGCAGACTGGCATGGCGCACAGCTCGAAACTGTCTATTCATTGCTGTTTGCATCATATTTCACTCATAACAGGGGAGGAGAATGATCAAAGTTGTTCCTTGCCATAATTGGAAGTAAACATTGTGACGCTGAGGCGTGGACTCCTTGTGGATAACAAACGACAATTAAGTTCGTTCGCTAGCAATAGCAACGCCGTTAATTCAGCCGTGATGTACAGCAAATTAAATGCCCCGGGTGAGGATCGAACTCACGACCTTAAGATTATGAGACTTACGCGCTACCTACTGTGCTACCGAGGCTCGTTGCAACCATCATCCCAGGAATCTTGGTAAGTCTCACATATTAGAGATAGACAGTTTGCGCTTTCTCAGGAATCTGTTGTGTCGCTACGCGTGCTTTCCCGACTTGCTAGAGTAAACTGCTGCCGCAGCTTTTTTAACGACGGAAAGCAGCACTGCCTGAGGTTACAGTACATCGCCCTTGCGGCACCTGAACACAGCGGCCTGTAGGGCCAGGCCGACGCTGGAGTTCAGTAACAGCACGCGGCCGTCCAAGTAGGGTCTCTTGCGTGCTGCATGTTTGGTTCTTCTCACAGCGAATCCTGCTATACATTCCTGAGGCTGGCGCACCTCAAGCGAGCAATCGGCGCGGCAGCACTATAGCGAGAACAGCAAAACGATGCATCGGCCGGGAATCGAAGCCGGGCCGCCCGCGTGGTAGTCGAACAACCTACCACTTTTTTAGTTGTTGTTCTCATTTTGTTAGTTGCATTTGTTGGGGGCGGACGTCCGATGACGTCCGTGCTTCCCGAGCATATTCCCGAGCAGCTGTCTGCAGGGAAAGTGGGATTGCCACCCAGCGACGTCGGATACAACCGAAAAAAGTGCTACACACGCGGAGTCCCCCACTACACTGCCTCAAAGCGACCGCTCGTCACTATTGTGTGAGTAACGTTGCGGCCGCGGCGACGAGCCTTGCCCAAAGACGCAGCGTGCGTGGAGGCGCTGCCCGAATGCACCCTCCTACCTCGTAAAGCGTCTACAGCTACTATCACCGTGGGCCACTGCCGGCGGGCGGGAAGCCGACACAGCGCGGCGTTGCGAGCAGCGGCTGTGCGGTGGTAGTGTAATGGTGAGCATAGTTGCCTTCCGAGCAGTTGAGCCGCGTTCGATTCCCGGCCACCGCAACGGGCGCAAATCTATGCGTATGAGTATGTGAGCCACGTGCTGTTGAATTAACGTTTTCTTTCCGTCGTCGCTCCACGCAGGCCATCCTGTAGTATGTCCCGACTTGTCCCGACTTTGCTCGGCTGACGCGAAAGCTGACGCTTGGATTTCGCCCTTATCAAAAGGACAGGCGCTATAAACGACTGTGAGAGGTGAGGTGTAGCGAGGTACCAAAACGACAGGCAAACTGCGAAATTTTCTGCTCTCTCTTCTGAAACAAAAAATAAAGAAACCGACGCAGTCGGTAGGACTCGAACCTACGCTCCCACAGGGAATCTGATTTCTAGTCAGACGCCTTAACCACTCGGCCACGACTGCTCGTAGCTAAAGCTTCCCTCGAATCGTGAAAAATGCAACCGGTCTGCGCAGAATGTTGACAGGAAACGAACTCGGTGCACTGATTACGGCAGGGCTACCAGCGCTACGAGACGAGCCATTACGGAAGCGTTAAAATCTTCGCCCGAACAGGGATTCGAACCCTGGACACTTAGGTTAAAAGCCTAATGCTCTACCGACTGAGCTATCCGGGCTCACGCTTGTTGTGCATGGAGCGACTGCAAGCAATGTGAATAACTGGAACGCGTGTGTAGGCGTACTACGGTAATTGCTGGCTTCTGGCGCAACTGGCGACTTCACCGACTTCCCACTGACGCTGGTAGCACCCCAACAGCGGACCAGTGCCTCTTCTCCCTTTATCCCGGTGCTGACAGTAATTGCATCCTGTGCCTGCTTCCCCCGATTACGTTCGGTTGAAGCTCCGGAAGGAGGGCGACAAACGAAGGTTGGAAGGCCAAAAGATGGAGGGTCGTGTGCGCAAAAACTTCCCTTCCGGTACCGGGAATCGAACCCGGGCCTCCTGGGTGAAAGCCAGGTATCCTAGCCACTAGACCACACCGGATTTGCTCGAGAAACGTGAGATTTACTCCCTCTCTTCTCGCATTTCGTGCTCAATCCGGACTCAGTGTTGTTCTCTGTTTGCGAGCATTTTTGCGCGTGCAGACTGGCATGGCGCACAGCTCGAAACTGTCTATTCATTGCTGTTTGCATCATATTTCACTCATAACAGGGGAGGAGAATGATCAAAGTTGTTCCTTGCCATAATTGGAAGTAAACATTGTGACGCTGAGGCGTGGACTCCTTGTGGATAACAAACGACAATTAAGTTCGTTCGCTAGCAATAGCAACGCCGTTAATTCAGCCGTGATGTACAGCAAATTAAATGCCCCGGGTGAGGATCGAACTCACGACCTTAAGATTATGAGACTTACGCGCTACCTACTGTGCTACCGAGGCTCGTTGCAACCATCATCCCAGGAATCTTGGTAAGTCTCACATATTAGAGATAGACAGTTTGCGCTTTCTCAGGAATCTGTTGTGTCGCTACGCGTGCTTTCCCGACTTGCTAGAGTAAACTGCTGCCGCAGCTTTTTTAACGACGGAAAGCAGCACTGCCTGAGGTTACAGTACATCGCCCTTGCGGCACCTGAACACAGCGGCCTGTAGGGCCAGGCCGACGCTGGAGTTCAGTAACAGCACGCGGCCGTCCAAGTAGGGTCTCTTGCGTGCTGCATGTTTGGTTCTTCTCACAGCGAATCCTGCTATACATTCCTGAGGCTGGCGCACCTCAAGCGAGCAATCGGCGCGGCAGCACTATAGCGAGAACAGCAAAACGATGCATCGGCCGGGAATCGAAGCCGGGCCGCCCGCGTGGTAGTCGAACAACCTACCACTTTTTTAGTTGTTGTTCTCATTTTGTTAGTTGCATTTGTTGGGGGCGGACGTCCGATGACGTCCGTGCTTCCCGAGCATATTCCCGAGCAGCTGTCTGCAGGGAAAGTGGGATTGCCACCCAGCGACGTCGGATACAACCGAAAAAAGTGCTACACACGCGGAGTCCCCCACTACACTGCCTCAAAGCGACCGCTCGTCACTATTGTGTGAGTAACGTTGCGGCCGCGGCGACGAGCCTTGCCCAAAGACGCAGCGTGCGTGGAGGCGCTGCCCGAATGCACCCTCCTACCTCGTAAAGCGTCTACAGCTACTATCACCGTGGGCCACTGCCGGCGGGCGGGAAGCCGACACAGCGCGGCGTTGCGAGCAGCGGCTGTGCGGTGGTAGTGTAATGGTGAGCATAGTTGCCTTCCGAGCAGTTGAGCCGCGTTCGATTCCCGGCCACCGCAACGGGCGCAAATCTATGCGTATGAGTATGTGAGCCACGTGCTGTTGAATTAACGTTTTCTTTCCGTCGTCGCTCCACGCAGGCCATCCTGTAGTATGTCCCGACTTTGCTCGGCTGACGCGAAAGCTGACGCTTGGATTTCGCCCTTATCAAAAGGACAGGCGCTATAAACGACTGTGAGAGGTGAGGTGTAGCGAGGTACCAAAACGACAGGCAAACTGCGAAATTTTCTGCTCTCTCTTCTGAAACAAAAAATAAAGAAACCGACGCAGTCGGTAGGACTCGAACCTACGCTCCCACAGGGAATCTGATTTCTAGTCAGACGCCTTAACCACTCGGCCACGACTGCTCGTAGCTAAAGCTTCCCTCGAATCGTGAAAAATGCAACCGGTCTGCGCAGAATGTTGACAGGAAACGAACTCGGTGCACTGATTACGGCAGGGCTACCAGCGCTACGAGACGAGCCATTACGGAAGCGTTAAAATCTTCGCCCGAACAGGGATTCGAACCCTGGACACTTAGGTTAAAAGCCTAATGCTCTACCGACTGAGCTATCCGGGCTCACGCTTGTTGTGCATGGAGCGACTGCAAGCAATGTGAATAACTGGAACGCGTGTGTAGGCGTACTACGGTAATTGCTGGCTTCTGGCGCAACTGGCGACTTCACCGACTTCCCACTGACGCTGGTAGCACCCCAACAGCGGACCAGTGCCTCTTCTCCCTTTATCCCGGTGCTGACAGTAATTGCATCCTGTGCCTGCTTCCCCCGATTACGTTCGGTTGAAGCTCCGGAAGGAGGGCGACAAACGAAGGTTGGAAGGCCAAAAGATGGAGGGTCGTGTGCGCAAAAACTTCCCTTCCGGTACCGGGAATCGAACCCGGGCCTCCTGGGTGAAAGCCAGGTATCCTAGCCACTAGACCACACCGGATTTGCTCGAGAAACGTGAGATTTACTCCCTCTCTTCTCGCATTTCGTGCTCAATCCGGACTCAGTGTTGTTCTCTGTTTGCGAGCATTTTTGCGCGTGCAGACTGGCATGGCGCACAGCTCGAAACTGTCTATTCATTGCTGTTTGCATCATATTTCACTCATAACAGGGGAGGAGAATGATCAAAGTTGTTCCTTGCCATAATTGGAAGTAAACATTGTGACGCTGAGGCGTGGACTCCTTGTGGATAACAAACGACAATTAAGTTCGTTCGCTAGCAATAGCAACGCCGTTAATTCAGCCGTGATGTACAGCAAATTAAATGCCCCGGGTGAGGATCGAACTCACGACCTTAAGATTATGAGACTTACGCGCTACCTACTGTGCTACCGAGGCTCGTTGCAACCATCATCCCAGGAATCTTGGTAAGTCTCACATATTAGAGATAGACAGTTTGCGCTTTCTCAGGAATCTGTTGTGTCGCTACGCGTGCTTTCCCGACTTGCTAGAGTAAACTGCTGCCGCAGCTTTTTTAACGACGGAAAGCAGCACTGCCTGAGGTTACAGTACATCGCCCTTGCGGCACCTGAACACAGCGGCCTGTAGGGCCAGGCCGACGCTGGAGTTCAGTAACAGCACGCGGCCGTCCAAGTAGGGTCTCTTGCGTGCTGCATGTTTGGTTCTTCTCACAGCGAATCCTGCTATACATTCCTGAGGCTGGCGCACCTCAAGCGAGCAATCGGCGCGGCAGCACTATAGCGAGAACAGCAAAACGATGCATCGGCCGGGAATCGAAGCCGGGCCGCCCGCGTGGTAGTCGAACAACCTACCACTTTTTTAGTTGTTGTTCTCATTTTGTTAGTTGCATTTGTTGGGGGCGGACGTCCGATGACGTCCGTGCTTCCCGAGCATATTCCCGAGCAGCTGTCTGCAGGGAAAGTGGGATTGCCACCCAGCGACGTCGGATACAACCGAAAAAAGTGCTACACACGCGGAGTCCCCCACTACACTGCCTCAAAGCGACCGCTCGTCACTATTGTGTGAGTAACGTTGCGGCCGCGGCGACGAGCCTTGCCCAAAGACGCAGCGTGCGTGGAGGCGCTGCCCGAATGCACCCTCCTACCTCGTAAAGCGTCTACAGCTACTATCACCGTGGGCCACTGCCGGCGGGCGGGAAGCCGACACAGCGCGGCGTTGCGAGCAGCGGCTGTGCGGTGGTAGTGTAATGGTGAGCATAGTTGCCTTCCGAGCAGTTGAGCCGCGTTCGATTCCCGGCCACCGCAACGGGCGCAAATCTATGCGTATGAGTATGTGAGCCACGTGCTGTTGAATTAACGTTTTCTTTCCGTCGTCGCTCCACGCAGGCCATCCTGTAGTATGTCCCGACTTTGCTCGGCTGACGCGAAAGCTGACGCTTGGATTTCGCCCTTATCAAAAGGACAGGCGCTATAAACGACTGTGAGAGGTGAGGTGTAGCGAGGTACCAAAACGACAGGCAAACTGCGAAATTTTCTGCTCTCTCTTCTGAAACAAAAAATAAAGAAACCGACGCAGTCGGTAGGACTCGAACCTACGCTCCCACAGGGAATCTGATTTCTAGTCAGACGCCTTAACCACTCGGCCACGACTGCTCGTAGCTAAAGCTTCCCTCGAATCGTGAAAAATGCAACCGGTCTGCGCAGAATGTTGACAGGAAACGAACTCGGTGCACTGATTACGGCAGGGCTACCAGCGCTACGAGACGAGCCATTACGGAAGCGTTAAAATCTTCGCCCGAACAGGGATTCGAACCCTGGACACTTAGGTTAAAAGCCTAATGCTCTACCGACTGAGCTATCCGGGCTCACGCTTGTTGTGCATGGAGCGACTGCAAGCAATGTGAATAACTGGAACGCGTGTGTAGGCGTACTACGGTAATTGCTGGCTTCTGGCGCGACTGGCGACTTCACCGACTTCCCACTGACGCTGGTAGCACCCCAACAGCGGACCAGTGCCTCTTCTCCCTTTATCCCGGTGCTGACAGTAATTGCATCCTGTGCCTGCTTCCCCCGATTACGTTCGGTTGAAGCTCCGGAAGGAGGGCGACAAACGAAGGTTGGAAGGCCAAAAGATGGAGGGTCGTGTGCGCAAAAACTTCCCTTCCGGTACCGGGAATCGAACCCGGGCCTCCTGGGTGAAAGCCAGGTATCCTAGCCACTAGACCACACCGGATTTGCTCGAGAAACGTGAGATTTACTCCCTCTCTTCTCGCATTTCGTGCTCAATCCGGACTCAGTGTTGTTCTCTGTTTGCGAGCATTTTTGCGCGTGCAGACTGGCATGGCGCACAGCTCGAAACTGTCTATTCATTGCTGTTTGCATCATATTTCACTCATAACAGGGGAGGAGAATGATCAAAGTTGTTCCTTGCCATAATTGGAAGTAAACATTGTGACGCTGAGGCGTGGACTCCTTGTGGATAACAAACGACAATTAAGTTCGTTCGCTAGCAATAGCAACGCCGTTAATTCAGCCGTGATGTACAGCAAATTAAATGCCCCGGGTGAGGATCGAACTCACGACCTTAAGATTATGAGACTTACGCGCTACCTACTGCGCTACCGAGGCTCGTTGCAACCATCATCCCAGGAATCTTGGTAAGTCTCACATATTAGAGATAGACAGTTTGCGCTTTCTCAGGAATCTGTTGTGTCGCTACGCGTGCTTTCCCGACTTGCTAGAGTAAACTGCTGCCGCAGCTTTTTTAACGACGGAAAGCAGCACTGCCTTAGGTTACAGTACATCGCCCTTGCGGCACCTGAACACAGCGGCCTGTAGGGCCAGGCCGACGCTGGAGTTCAGTAACAGCACGCGGCCGTCCAAGTAGGGTCTCTTGCGTGCTGCATGTTTGGTTCTTCTCACAGCGAATCCTGCTATACATTCCTGAGGCTGGCGCACCTCAAGCGAGCAATCGGCGCGGCAGCACTATAGCGAGAACAGCAAAACGATGCATCGGCCGGGAATCGAAGCCGGGCCGCCCGCGTGGTAGTCGAACAACCTACCACTTTTTTAGTTGTTGTTCTCATTTTGTTAGTTGCATTTGTTGGGGGCGGACGTCCGATGACGTCCGTGCTTCCCGAGCATATTCCCGAGCAGCTGTCTGCAGGGAAAGTGGGATTGCCACCCAGCGACGTCGGATACAACCGAAAAAAGTGCTACACACGCGGAGTCCCCCACTACACTGCCTCAAAGCGACCGCTCGTCACTATTGTGTGAGTAACGTTGCGGCCGCGGCGACGAGCCTTGCCCAAAGACGCAGCGTGCGTGGAGGCGCTGCCCGAATGCACCCTCCTACCTCGTAAAGCGTCTACAGCTACTATCACCGTGGGCCACTGCCGGCGGGCGGGAAGCCGACACAGCGCGGCGTTGCGAGCAGCGGCTGTGCGGTGGTAGTGTAATGGTGAGCATAGTTGCCTTCCGAGCAGTTGAGCCGCGTTCGATTCCCGGCCACCGCAACGGGCGCAAATCTATGCGTATGAGTATGTGAGCCACGTGCTGTTGAATTAACGTTTTCTTTCCGTCGTCGCTCCACGCAGGCCATCCTGTAGTATGTCCCGACTTTGCTCGGCTGACGCGAAAGCTGACGCTTGGATTTCGCCCTTATCAAAAGGACAGGCGCTATAAACGACTGTGAGAGGTGAGGTGTAGCGAGGTACCAAAACGACAGGTAAACTGCGAAATTTTCTGCTCTCTCTTCTGAAACAAAAAATAAAGAAACCGACGCAGTCGGTAGGACTCGAACCTACGCTCCCACAGGGAATCTGATTTCTAGTCAGACGCCTTAACCACTCGGCCACGACTGCTCGTAGCTAAAGCTTCCCTCGAATCGTGAAAAATGCAACCGGTCTGCGCAGAATGTTGACAGGAAACGAACTCGGTGCACTGATTACGGCAGGGCTACCAGCGCTACGAGACGAGCCATTACGGAAGCGTTAAAATCTTCGCCCGAACAGGGATTCGAACCCTGGACACTTAGGTTAAAAGCCTAATGCTCTACCGACTGAGCTATCCGGGCTCACGCTTGTTGTGCATGGAGCGACTGCAAGCAATGTGAATAACTGGAACGCGTGTGTAGGCGTACTACGGTAATTGCTGGCTTCTGGCGCAACTGGCGACTTCACCGACTTCCCACTGACGCTGGTAGCACCCCAACAGCGGACCAGTGCCTCTTCTCCCTTTATCCCGGTGCTGACAGTAATTGCATCCTGTGCCTGCTTCCCCCGATTACGTTCGGTTGAAGCTCCGGAAGGAGGGCGACAAACGAAGGTTGGAAGGCCAAAAGATGGAGGGTCGTGTGCGCAAAAACTTCCCTTCCGGTACCGGGAATCGAACCCGGGCCTCCTGGGTGAAAGCCAGGTATCCTAGCCACTAGACCACACCGGATTTGCTCGAGAAACGTGAGATTTACTCCCTCTCTTCTCGCATTTCGTGCTCAATCCGGACTCAGTGTTGTTCTCTGTTTGCGAGCATTTTTGCGCGTGCAGACTGGCATGGCGCACAGCTCGAAACTGTCTATTCATTGCTGTTTGCATCATATTTCACTCATAACAGGGGAGGAGAATGATCAAAGTTGTTCCTTGCCATAATTGGAAGTAAACATTGTGACGCTGAGGCGTGGACTCCTTGTGGATAACAAACGACAATTAAGTTCGTTCGCTAGCAATAGCAACGCCGTTAATTCAGCCGTGATGTACAGCAAATTAAATGCCCCGGGTGAGGATCGAACTCACGACCTTAAGATTATGAGACTTACGCGCTACCTACTGCGCTACCGAGGCTCGTTGCAACCACCATCCCAGGAATCTTGGTAAGTCTCACATATTAGAGATAGACAGTTTGCGCTTTCTCAGGAATCTGTTGTGTCGCTACGCGTGCTTTCCCGACTTGCTAGAGTAAACTGCTGCCGCAGCTTTTTTAACGACGGAAAGCAGCACTGCCTGAGGTTACAGTACATCGCCCTTGCGGCACCTGAACACAGCGGCCTGTAGGGCCAGGCCGACGCTGGAGTTCAGTAACAGCACGCGGCCGTCCAAGTAGGGTCTCTTGCGTGCTGCATGTTTGGTTCTTCTCACAGCGAATCCTGCTATACATTCCTGAGGCTGGCGCACCTCAAGCGAGCAATCGGCGCGGCAGCACTATAGCGAGAACAGCAAAACGATGCATCGGCCGGGAATCGAAGCCGGGCCGCCCGCGTGGTAGTCGAACAACCTACCACTTTTTTAGTTGTTGTCCTCATTTTGTTAGTTGCATTTGTTGGGGGCGGACGTCCGATGACGTCCGTGCTTCCCGAGCATATTCCCGAGCAGCTGTCTGCAGGGAAAGTGGGATTGCCACCCAGCGACGTCGGATACAACCGAAAAAAGTGCTACACACGCGGAGTCCCCCACTACACTGCCTCAAAGCGACCGCTCGTCACTATTGTGTGAGTAACGTTGCGGCCGCGGCGACGAGCCTTGCCCAAAGACGCAGCGTGCGTGGAGGCGCTGCCCGAATGCACCCTCCGACCTCGTAAAGCGTCTACAGCTACTATCACCGTGGGCCACTGCCGGCGGGCGGGAAGCCGACACAGCGCGGCGTTGCGAGCAGCGGCTGTGCGGTGGTAGTGTAATGGTGAGCATAGTTGCCTTCCGAGCAGTTGAGCCGCGTTCGATTCCCGGCCACCGCAACGGGCGCAAATCTATGCGTATGAGTATGTGAGCCACGTGCTGTTGAATTAACGTTTTCTTTCCGTCGTCGCTCCACGCAGGCCATCCTGTAGTATGTCCCGACTTGTCCCGACTTTGCTCGGCTGACGCGAAAGCTGACGCTTGGATTTCGCCCTTATCAAAAGGACAGGCGCTATAAACGACTGTGAGAGGTGAGGTGTAGCGAGGTACCAAAACGACAGGCAAACTGCGAAATTTTCTGCTCTCTCTTCTGAAACAAAAAATAAAAAAACCGACGCAGTCGGTAGGACTCGAACCTACGCTCCCACAGGGAATCTGATTTCTAGTCAGACGCCTTAACCACTCGGCCACGACTGCTCGTAGCTAAAGCTTCCCTCGAATCGTGAAAAATGCAACCGGTCTGCGCAGAATGTTGACAGGAAACGAACTCGGTGCACTGATTACGGCAGGGCTACCAGCGCTACGAGACGAGCCATTACGGAAGCGTTAAAATCTTCGCCCGAACAGGGATTCGAACCCTGGACACTTAGGTTAAAAGCCTAATGCTCTACCGACTGAGCTATCCGGGCTCACGCTTGTTGTGCATGGAGCGACTGCAAGCAATGTGAATAACTGGAACGCGTGTGTAGGCGTACTACGGTAATTGCTGGCTTCTGGCGCAACTGGCGACTTCACCGACTTCCCACTGACGCTGGTAGCACCCCAACAGCGGACCAGTGCCTCTTCTCCCTTTATCCCGGTGCTGACAGTAATTGCATCCTGTGCCTGCTTCCCCCGATTACGTTCGGTTGAAGCTCCGGAAGGAGGGCGACAAACGAAGGTTGGAAGGCCAAAAGATGGAGGGTCGTGTGCGCAAAAACTTCCCTTCCGGTACCGGGAATCGAACCCGGGCCTCCTGGGTGAAAGCCAGGTATCCTAGCCACTAGACCACACCGGATTTGCTCGAGAAACGTGAGATTTACTCCCTCTCTTCTCGCATTTCGTGCTCAATCCGGACTCAGTGTTGTTCTCTGTTTGCGAGCATTTTTGCGCGTGCAGACTGGCATGGCGCACAGCTCGAAACTGTCTATTCATTGCTGTTTGCATCATATTTCACTCATAACAGGGGAGGAGAATGATCAAAGTTGTTCCTTGCCATAATTGGAAGTAAACATTGTGACGCTGAGGCGTGGACTCCTTGTGGATAACAAACGACAATTAAGTTCGTTCGCTAGCAATAGCAACGCCGTTAATTCAGCCGTGATGTACAGCAAATTAAATGCCCCGGGTGAGGATCGAACTCACGACCTTAAGATTATGAGACTTACGCGCTACCTACTGCGCTACCGAGGCTCGTTGCAACCATCATCCCAGGAATCTTGGTAAGTCTCACATATTAGAGATAGACAGTTTGCGCTTTCTCAGGAATCTGTTGTGTCGCTACGCGTGCTTTCCCGACTTGCTAGAGTAAACTGCTGCCGCAGCTTTTTTAACGACGGAAAGCAGCACTGCCTGAGGTTACAGTACATCGCCCTTGCGGCACCTGAACACAGCGGCCTGTAGGGCCAGGCCGACGCTGGAGTTCAGTAACAGCACGCGGCCGTCCAAGTAGGGTCTCTTGCGTGCTGCATGTTTGGTTCTTCTCACAGCGAATCCTGCTATACATTCCTGAGGCTGGCGCACCTCAAGCGAGCAATCGGCGCGGCAGCACTATAGCGAGAACAGCAAAACGATGCATCGGCCGGGAATCGAAGCCGGGCCGCCCGCGTGGTAGTCGAACAACCTACCACTTTTTTAGTTGTTGTTCTCATTTTGTTAGTTGCATTTGTTGGGGGCGGACGTCCGATGACGTCCGTGCTTCCCGAGCATATTCCCGAGCAGCTGTCTGCAGGGAAAGTGGGATTGCCACCCAGCGACGTCGGATACAACCGAAAAAAGTGCTACACACGCGGAGTCCCCCACTACACTGCCTCAAAGCGACCGCTCGTCACTATTGTGTGAGTAACGTTGCGGCCGCGGCGACGAGCCTTGCCCAAAGACGCAGCGTGCGTGGAGGCGCTGCCCGAATGCACCCTCCTACCTCGTAAAGCGTCTACAGCTACTATCACCGTGGGCCACTGCCGGCGGGCGGGAAGCCGACACAGCGCGGCGTTGCGAGCAGCGGCTGTGCGGTGGTAGTGTAATGGTGAGCATAGTTGCCTTCCGAGCAGTTGAGCCGCGTTCGATTCCCGGCCACCGCAACGGGCGCAAATCTATGCGTATGAGTATGTGAGCCACGTGCTGTTGAATTAACGTTTTCTTTCCGTCGTCGCTCCACGCAGGCCATCCTGTAGTATGTCCCGACTTTGCTCGGCTGACGCGAAAGCTGACGCTTGGATTTCGCCCTTATCAAAAGGACAGGCGCTATAAACGACTGTGAGAGGTGAGGTGTAGCGAGGTACCAAAACGACAGGCAAACTGCGAAATTTTCTGCTCTCTCTTCTGAAACAAAAAATAAAGAAACCGACGCAGTCGGTAGGACTCGAACCTACGCTCCCACAGGGAATCTGATTTCTAGTCAGACGCCTTAACCACTCGGCCACGACTGCTCGTAGCTAAAGCTTCCCTCGAATCGTGAAAAATGCAACCGGTCTGCGCAGAATGTTGACAGGAAACGAACTCGGTGCACTGATTACGGCAGGGCTACCAGCGCTACGAGACGAGCCATTACGGAAGCGTTAAAATCTTCGCCCGAACAGGGATTCGAACCCTGGACACTTAGGTTAAAAGCCTAATGCTCTACCGACTGAGCTATCCGGGCTCACGCTTGTTGTGCATGGAGCGACTGCAAGCAATGTGAATAACTGGAACGCGTGTGTAGGCGTACTACGGTAATTGCTGGCTTCTGGCGCAACTGGCGACTTCACCGACTTCCCACTGACGCTGGTAGCACCCCAACAGCGGACCAGTGCCTCTTCTCCCTTTATCCCGGTGCTGACAGTAATTGCATCCTGTGCCTGCTTCCCCCGATTACGTTCGGTTGAAGCTCCGGAAGGAGGGCGACAAACGAAGGTTGGAAGGCCAAAAGATGGAGGGTCGTGTGCGCAAAAACTTCCCTTCCGGTACCGGGAATCGAACCCGGGCCTCCTGGGTGAAAGCCAGGTATCCTAGCCACTAGACCACACCGGATTTGCTCGAGAAACGTGAGATTTACTCCCTCTCTTCTCGCATTTCGTGCTCAATCCGGACTCAGTGTTGTTCTCTGTTTGCGAGCATTTTTGCGCGTGCAGACTGGCATGGCGCACAGCTCGAAACTGTCTATTCATTGCTGTTTGCATCATATTTCACTCATAACAGGGGAGGAGAATGATCAAAGTTGTTCCTTGCCATAATTGGAAGTAAACATTGTGACGCTGAGGCGTGGACTCCTTGTGGATAACAAACGACAATTAAGTTCGTTCGCTAGCAATAGCAACGCCGTTAATTCAGCCGTGATGTACAGCAAATTAAATGCCCCGGGTGAGGATCGAACTCACGACCTTAAGATTATGAGACTTACGCGCTACCTACTGCGCTACCGAGGCTCGTTGCAACCATCATCCCAGGAATCTTGGTAAGTCTCACATATTAGAGATAGACAGTTTGCGCTTTCTCAGGAATCTGTTGTGTCGCTACGCGTGCTTTCCCGACTTGCTAGAGTAAACTGCTGCCGCAGCTTTTTTAACGACGGAAAGCAGCACTGCCTGAGGTTACAGTACATCGCCCTTGCGGCACCTGAACACAGCGGCCTGTAGGGCCAGGCCGACGCTGGAGTTCAGTAACAGCACGCGGCCGTCCAAGTAGGGTCTCTTGCGTGCTGCATGTTTGGTTCTTCTCACAGCGAATCCTGCTATACATTCCTGAGGCTGGCGCACCTCAAGCGAGCAATCGGCGCGGCAGCACTATAGCGAGAACAGCAAAACGATGCATCGGCCGGGAATCGAAGCCGGGCCGCCCGCGTGGTAGTCGAACAACCTACCACTTTTTTAGTTGTTGTTCTCATTTTGTTAGTTGCATTTGTTGGGGGCGGACGTCCGATGACGTCCGTGCTTCCCGAGCATATTCCCGAGCAGCTGTCTGCAGGGAAAGTGGGATTGCCACCCAGCGACGTCGGATACAACCGAAAAAAGTGCTACACACGCGGAGTCCCCCACTACACTGCCTCAAAGCGACCGCTCGTCACTATTGTGTGAGTAACGTTGCGGCCGCGGCGACGAGCCTTGCCCAAAGACGCAGCGTGCGTGGAGGCGCTGCCCGAATGCACCCTCCTACCTCGTAAAGCGTCTACAGCTACTATCACCGTGGGCCACTGCCGGCGGGCGGGAAGCCGACACAGCGCGGCGTTGCGAGCAGCGGCTGTGCGGTGGTAGTGTAATGGTGAGCATAGTTGCCTTCCGAGCAGTTGAGCCGCGTTCGATTCCCGGCCACCGCAACGGGCGCAAATCTATGCGTATGAGTATGTGAGCCACGTGCTGTTGAATTAACGTTTTCTTTCCGTCGTCGCTCCACGCAGGCCATCCTGTAGTATGTCCCGACTTTGCTCGGCTGACGCGAAAGCTGACGCTTGGATTTCGCCCTTATCAAAAGGACAGGCGCTATAAACGACTGTGAGAGGTGAGGTGTAGCGAGGTACCAAAACGACAGGTAAACTGCGAAATTTTCTGCTCTCTCTTCTGAAACAAAAAATAAAGAAACCGACGCAGTCGGTAGGACTCGAACCTACGCTCCCACAGGGAATCTGATTTCTAGTCAGACGCCTTAACCACTCGGCCACGACTGCTCGTAGCTAAAGCTTCCCTCGAATCGTGAAAAATGCAACCGGTCTGCGCAGAATGTTGACAGGAAACGAACTCGGTGCACTGATTACGGCAGGGCTACCAGCGCTACGAGACGAGCCATTACGGAAGCGTTAAAATCTTCGCCCGAACAGGGATTCGAACCCTGGACACTTAGGTTAAAAGCCTAATGCTCTACCGACTGAGCTATCCGGGCTCACGCTTGTTGTGCATGGAGCGACTGCAAGCAATGTGAATAACTGGAACGCGTGTGTAGGCGTACTACGGTAATTGCTGGCTTCTGGCGCAACTGGCGACTTCACCGACTTCCCACTGACGCTGGTAGCACCCCAACAGCGGACCAGTGCCTCTTCTCCCTTTATCCCGGTGCTGACAGTAATTGCATCCTGTGCCTGCTTCCCCCGATTACGTTCGGTTGAAGCTCCGGAAGGAGGGCGACAAACGAAGGTTGGAAGGCCAAAAGATGGAGGGTCGTGTGCGCAAAAACTTCCCTTCCGGTACCGGGAATCGAACCCGGGCCTCCTGGGTGAAAGCCAGGTATCCTAGCCACTAGACCACACCGGATTTGCTCGAGAAACGTGAGATTTACTCCCTCTCTTCTCGCATTTCGTGCTCAATCCGGACTCAGTGTTGTTCTCTGTTTGCGAGCATTTTTGCGCGTGCAGACTGGCATGGCGCACAGCTCGAAACTGTCTATTCATTGCTGTTTGCATCATATTTCACTCATAACAGGGGAGGAGAATGATCAAAGTTGTTCCTTGCCATAATTGGAAGTAAACATTGTGACGCTGAGGCGTGGACTCCTTGTGGATAACAAACGACAATTAAGTTCGTTCGCTAGCAATAGCAACGCCGTTAATTCAGCCGTGATGTACAGCAAATTAAATGCCCCGGGTGAGGATCGAACTCACGACCTTAAGATTATGAGACTTACGCGCTACCTACTGCGCTACCGAGGCTCGTTGCAACCATCATCCCAGGAATCTTGGTAAGTCTCACATATTAGAGATAGACAGTTTGCGCTTTCTCAGGAATCTGTTGTGTCGCTACGCGTGCTTTCCCGACTTGCTAGAGTAAACTGCTGCCGCAGCTTTTTTAACGACGGAAAGCAGCACTGCCTGAGGTTACAGTACATCGCCCTTGCGGCACCTGAACACAGCGGCCTGTAGGGCCAGGCCGACGCTGGAGTTCAGTAACAGCACGCGGCCGTCCAAGTAGGGTCTCTTGCGTGCTGCATGTTTGGTTCTTCTCACAGCGAATCCTGCTATACATTCCTGAGGCTGGCGCACCTCAAGCGAGCAATCGGCGCGGCAGCACTATAGCGAGAACAGCAAAACGATGCATCGGCCGGGAATCGAAGCCGGGCCGCCCGCGTGGTAGTCGAACAACCTACCACTTTTTTAGTTGTTGTCCTCATTTTGTTAGTTGCATTTGTTGGGGGCGGACGTCCGATGACGTCCGTGCTTCCCGAGCATATTCCCGAGCAGCTGTCTGCAGGGAAAGTGGGATTGCCACCCAGCGACGTCGGATACAACCGAAAAAAGTGCTACACACGCGGAGTCCCCCACTACACTGCCTCAAAGCGACCGCTCGTCACTATTGTGTGAGTAACGTTGCGGCCGCGGCGACGAGCCTTGCCCAAAGACGCAGCGTGCGTGGAGGCGCTGCCCGAATGCACCCTCCTACCTCGTAAAGCGTCTACAGCTACTATCACCGTGGGCCACTGCCGGCGGGCGGGAAGCCGACACAGCGCGGCGTTGCGAGCAGCGGCTGTGCGGTGGTAGTGTAATGGTGAGCATAGTTGCCTTCCGAGCAGTTGAGCCGCGTTCGATTCCCGGCCACCGCAACGGGCGCAAATCTATGCGTATGAGTATGTGAGCCACGTGCTGTTGAATTAACGTTTTCTTTCCGTCGTCGCTCCACGCAGGCCATCCTGTAGTATGTCCCGACTTGTCCCGACTTTGCTCGGCTGACGCGAAAGCTGACGCTTGGATTTCGCCCTTATCAAAAGGACAGGCGCTATAAACGACTGTGAGAGGTGAGGTGTAGCGAGGTACCAAAACGACAGGCAAACTGCGAAATTTTCTGCTCTCTCTTCTGAAACAAAAAATAAAAAAACCGACGCAGTCGGTAGGACTCGAACCTACGCTCCCACAGGGAATCTGATTTCTAGTCAGACGCCTTAACCACTCGGCCACGACTGCTCGTAGCTAAAGCTTCCCTCGAATCGTGAAAAATGCAACCGGTCTGCGCAGAATGTTGACAGGAAACGAACTCGGTGCACTGATTACGGCAGGGCTACCAGCGCTACGAGACGAGCCATTACGGAAGCGTTAAAATCTTCGCCCGAACAGGGATTCGAACCCTGGACACTTAGGTTAAAAGCCTAATGCTCTACCGACTGAGCTATCCGGGCTCACGCTTGTTGTGCATGGAGCGACTGCAAGCAATGTGAATAACTGGAACGCGTGTGTAGGCGTACTACGGTAATTGCTGGCTTCTGGCGCAACTGGCGACTTCACCGACTTCCCACTGACGCTGGTAGCACCCCAACAGCGGACCAGTGCCTCTTCTCCCTTTATCCCGGTGCTGACAGTAATTGCATCCTGTGCCTGCTTCCCCCGATTACGTTCGGTTGAAGCTCCGGAAGGAGGGCGACAAACGAAGGTTGGAAGGCCAAAAGATGGAGGGTCGTGTGCGCAAAAACTTCCCTTCCGGTACCGGGAATCGAACCCGGGCCTCCTGGGTGAAAGCCAGGTATCCTAGCCACTAGACCACACCGGATTTGCTCGAGAAACGTGAGATTTACTCCCTCTCTTCTCGCATTTCGTGCTCAATCCGGACTCAGTGTTGTTCTCTGTTTGCGAGCATTTTTGCGCGTGCAGACTGGCATGGCGCACAGCTCGAAACTGTCTATTCATTGCTGTTTGCATCATATTTCACTCATAACAGGGGAGGAGAATGATCAAAGTTGTTCCTTGCCATAATTGGAAGTAAACATTGTGACGCTGAGGCGTGGACTCCTTGTGGATAACAAACGACAATTAAGTTCGTTCGCTAGCAATAGCAACGCCGTTAATTCAGCCGTGATGTACAGCAAATTAAATGCCCCGGGTGAGGATCGAACTCACGACCTTAAGATTATGAGACTTACGCGCTACCTACTGCGCTACCGAGGCTCGTGGCAACCATCATCCCAGGAATCTTGGTAAGTCTCACATATTAGAGATAGACAGTTTGCGCTTTCTCAGGAATCTGTTGTGTCGCTACGCGTGCTTTCCCGACTTGCTAGAGTAAACTGCTGCCGCAGCTTTTTTAACGACGGAAAGCAGCACTGCCTGAGGTTACAGTACATCGCCCTTGCGGCACCTGAACACAGCGGCCTGTAGGGCCAGGCCGACGCTGGAGTTCAGTAACAGCACGCGGCCGTCCAAGTAGGGTCTCTTGCGTGCTGCATGTTTGGTTCTTCTCACAGCGAATCCTGCTATACATTCCTGAGGCTGGCGCACCTCAAGCGAGCAATCGGCGCGGCAGCACTATAGCGAGAACAGCAAAACGATGCATCGGCCGGGAATCGAAGCCGGGCCGCCCGCGTGGTAGTCGAACAACCTACCACTTTTTTAGTTGTTGTTCTCATTTTGTTAGTTGCATTTGTTGGGGGCGGACGTCCGATGACGTCCGTGCTTCCCGAGCATATTCCCGAGCAGCTGTCTGCAGGGAAAGTGGGATTGCCACCCAGCGACGTCGGATACAACCGAAAAAAGTGCTACACACGCGGAGTCCCCCACTACACTGCCTCAAAGCGACCGCTCGTCACTATTGTGTGAGTAACGTTGCGGCCGCGGCGACGAGCCTTGCCCAAAGACGCAGCGTGCGTGGAGGCGCTGCCCGAATGCACCCTCCTACCTCGTAAAGCGTCTACAGCTACTATCACCGTGGGCCACTGCCGGCGGGCGGGAAGCCGACACAGCGCGGCGTTGCGAGCAGCGGCTGTGCGGTGGTAGTGTAATGGTGAGCATAGTTGCCTTCCGAGCAGTTGAGCCGCGTTCGATTCCCGGCCACCGCAACGGGCGCAAATCTATGCGTATGAGTATGTGAGCCACGTGCTGTTGAATTAACGTTTTCTTTCCGTCGTCGCTCCACGCAGGCCATCCTGTAGTATGTCCCGACTTGTCCCGACTTGTCCCGACTTGTCCCGACTTGTCCCGACTTGTCCCGACTTGTCCCGACTTTGCTCGGCTGACGCGAAAGCTGACGCTTGGATTTCGCCCTTATCAAAAGGACAGGCGCTATAAACGACTGTGAGAGGTGAGGTGTAGCGAGGTACCAAAACGACAGGCAAACTGCGAAATTTTCTGCTCTCTCTTCTGAAACAAAAAATAAAAAAACCGACGCAGTCGGTAGGACTCGAACCTACGCTCCCACAGGGAATCTGATTTCTAGTCAGACGCCTTAACCACTCGGCCACGACTGCTCGTAGCTAAAGCTTCCCTCGAATCGTGAAAAATGCAACCGGTCTGCGCAGAATGTTGACAGGAAACGAACTCGGTGCACTGATTACGGCAGGGCTACCAGCGCTACGAGACGAGCCATTACGGAAGCGTTAAAATCTTCGCCCGAACAGGGATTCGAACCCTGGACACTTAGGTTAAAAGCCTAATGCTCTACCGACTGAGCTATCCGGGCTCACGCTTGTTGTGCATGGAGCGACTGCAAGCAATGTGAATAACTGGAACGCGTGTGTAGGCGTACTACGGTAATTGCTGGCTTCTGGCGCAACTGGCGACTTCACCGACTT
Organism: Schistocerca cancellata; assembly: GCF_023864275.1. NCBI lineage: Eukaryota > Metazoa > Arthropoda > Insecta > Orthoptera > Acrididae > Schistocerca > Schistocerca cancellata. Next base: position 128,852 of record NW_026046428.1, on the reverse strand, counting down.
CCCACTGACGCTGGTAGCACCCCAACAGCGGACCAGTGCCTCTTCTCCCTTTATCCCGGTGCTGACAGTAATTGCATCCTGTGCCTGCTTCCCCCGATTACGTTCGGTTGAAGCTCCGGAAGGAGGGCGACAAACGAAGGTTGGAAGGCCAAAAGATGGAGGGTCGTGTGCGCAAAAACTTCCCTTCCGGTACCGGGAATCGAACCCGGGCCTCCTGGGTGAAAGCCAGGTATCCTAGCCACTAGACCACACCGGATTTGCTCGAGAAACGTGAGATTTACTCCCTCTCTTCTCGCATTTCGTGCTCAATCCGGACTCAGTGTTGTTCTCTGTTTGCGAGCATTTTTGCGCGTGCAGACTGGCATGGCGCACAGCTCGAAACTGTCTATTCATTGCTGTTTGCATCATATTTCACTCATAACAGGGGAGGAGAATGATCAAAGTTGTTCCTTGCCATAATTGGAAGTAAACATTGTGACGCTGAGGCGTGGACTCCTTGTGGATAACAAACGACAATTAAGTTCGTTCGCTAGCAATAGCAACGCCGTTAATTCAGCCGTGATGTACAGCAAATTAAATGCCCCGGGTGAGGATCGAACTCACGACCTTAAGATTATGAGACTTACGCGCTACCTACTGCGCTACCGAGGCTCGTTGCAACCATCATCCCAGGAATCTTGGTAAGTCTCACATATTAGAGATAGACAGTTTGCGCTTTCTCAGGAATCTGTTGTGTCGCTACGCGTGCTTTCCCGACTTGCTAGAGTAAACTGCTGCCGCAGCTTTTTTAACGACGGAAAGCAGCACTGCCTGAGGTTACAGTACATCGCCCTTGCGGCACCTGAACACAGCGGCCTGTAGGGCCAGGCCGACGCTGGAGTTCAGTAACAGCACGCGGCCGTCCAAGTAGGGTCTCTTGCGTGCTGCATGTTTGGTTCTTCTCACAGCGAATCCTGCTATACATTCCTGAGGCTGGCGCACCTCAAGCGAGCAATCGGCGCGGCAGCACTATAGCGAGAACAGCAAAACGATGCATCGGCCGGGAATCGAAGCCGGGCCGCCCGCGTGGTAGTCGAACAACCTACCACTTTTTTAGTTGTTGTTCTCATTTTGTTAGTTGCATTTGTTGGGGGCGGACGTCCGATGACGTCCGTGCTTCCCGAGCATATTCCCGAGCAGCTGTCTGCAGGGAAAGTGGGATTGCCACCCAGCGACGTCGGATACAACCGAAAAAAGTGCTACACACGCGGAGTCCCCCACTACACTGCCTCAAAGCGACCGCTCGTCACTATTGTGTGAGTAACGTTGCGGCCGCGGCGACGAGCCTTGCCCAAAGACGCAGCGTGCGTGGAGGCGCTGCCCGAATGCACCCTCCTACCTCGTAAAGCGTCTACAGCTACTATCACCGTGGGCCACTGCCGGCGGGCGGGAAGCCGACACAGCGCGGCGTTGCGAGCAGCGGCTGTGCGGTGGTAGTGTAATGGTGAGCATAGTTGCCTTCCGAGCAGTTGAGCCGCGTTCGATTCCCGGCCACCGCAACGGGCGCAAATCTATGCGTATGAGTATGTGAGCCACGTGCTGTTGAATTAACGTTTTCTTTCCGTCGTCGCTCCACGCAGGCCATCCTGTAGTATGTCCCGACTTGTCCCGACTTTGCTCGGCTGACGCGAAAGCTGACGCTTGGATTTCGCCCTTATCAAAAGGACAGGCGCTATAAACGACTGTGAGAGGTGAGGTGTAGCGAGGTACCAAAACGACAGGCAAACTGCGAAATTTTCTGCTCTCTCTTCTGAAACAAAAAATAAAAAAACCGACGCAGTCGGTAGGACTCGAACCTACGCTCCCACAGGGAATCTGATTTCTAGTCAGACGCCTTAACCACTCGGCCACGACTGCTCGTAGCTAAAGCTTCCCTCGAATCGTGAAAAATGCAACCGGTCTGCGCAGAATGTTGACAGGAAACGAACTCGGTGCACTGATTACGGCAGGGCTACCAGCGCTACGAGACGAGCCATTACGGAAGCGTTAAAATCTTCGCCCGAACAGGGATTCGAACCCTGGACACTTAGGTTAAAAGCCTAATGCTCTACCGACTGAGCTATCCGGGCTCACGCTTGTTGTGCATGGAGCGACTGCAAGCAATGTGAATAACTGGAACGCGTGTGTAGGCGTACTACGGTAATTGCTGGCTTCTGGCGCAACTGGCGACTTCACCGACTTCCCACTGACGCTGGTAGCACCCCAACAGCGGACCAGTGCCTCTTCTCCCTTTATCCCGGTGCTGACAGTAATTGCATCCTGTGCCTGCTTCCCCCGATTACGTTCGGTTGAAGCTCCGGAAGGAGGGCGACAAACGAAGGTTGGAAGGCCAAAAGATGGAGGGTCGTGTGCGCAAAAACTTCCCTTCCGGTACCGGGAATCGAACCCGGGCCTCCTGGGTGAAAGCCAGGTATCCTAGCCACTAGACCACACCGGATTTGCTCGAGAAACGTGAGATTTACTCCCTCTCTTCTCGCATTTCGTGCTCAATCCGGACTCAGTGTTGTTCTCTGTTTGCGAGCATTTTTGCGCGTGCAGACTGGCATGGCGCACAGCTCGAAACTGTCTATTCATTGCTGTTTGCATCATATTTCACTCATAACAGGGGAGGAGAATGATCAAAGTTGTTCCTTGCCATAATTGGAAGTAAACATTGTGACGCTGAGGCGTGGACTCCTTGTGGATAACAAACGACAATTAAGTTCGTTCGCTAGCAATAGCAACGCCGTTAATTCAGCCGTGATGTACAGCAAATTAAATGCCCCGGGTGAGGATCGAACTCACGACCTTAAGATTATGAGACTTACGCGCTACCTACTGCGCTACCGAGGCTCGTTGCAACCATCATCCCAGGAATCTTGGTAAGTCTCACATATTAGAGATAGACAGTTTGCGCTTTCTCAGGAATCTGTTGTGTCGCTACGCGTGCTTTCCCGACTTGCTAGGGTAAACTGCTGCCGCAGCTTTTTTAACGACGGAAAGCAGCACTGCCTGAGGTTACAGTACATCGCCCTTGCGGCACCTGAACACAGCGGCCTGTAGGGCCAGGCCGACGCTGGAGTTCAGTAACAGCACGCGGCCGTCCAAGTAGGGTCTCTTGCGTGCTGCATGTTTGGTTCTTCTCACAGCGAATCCTGCTATACATTCCTGAGGCTGGCGCACCTCAAGCGAGCAATCGGCGCGGCAGCACTATAGCGAGAACAGCAAAACGATGCATCGGCCGGGAATCGAAGCCGGGCCGCCCGCGTGGTAGTCGAACAACCTACCACTTTTTTAGTTGTTGTTCTCATTTTGTTAGTTGCATTTGTTGGGGGCGGACGTCCGATGACGTCCGTGCTTCCCGAGCATATTCCCGAGCAGCTGTCTGCAGGGAAAGTGGGATTGCCACCCAGCGACGTCGGATACAACCGAAAAAAGTGCTACACACGCGGAGTCCCCCACTACACTGCCTCAAAGCGACCGCTCGTCACTATTGTGTGAGTAACGTTGCGGCCGCGGCGACGAGCCTTGCCCAAAGACGCAGCGTGCGTGGAGGCGCTGCCCGAATGCACCCTCCTACCTCGTAAAGCGTCTACAGCTACTATCACCGTGGGCCACTGCCGGCGGGCGGGAAGCCGACACAGCGCGGCGTTGCGAGCAGCGGCTGTGCGGTGGTAGTGTAATGGTGAGCATAGTTGCCTTCCGAGCAGTTGAGCCGCGTTCGATTCCCGGCCACCGCAACGGGCGCAAATCTATGCGTATGAGTATGTGAGCCACGTGCTGTTGAATTAACGTTTTCTTTCCGTCGTCGCTCCACGCAGGCCATCCTGTAGTATGTCCCGACTTGTCCCGACTTTGCTCGGCTGACGCGAAAGCTGACGCTTGGATTTCGCCCTTATCAAAAGGACAGGCGCTATAAACGACTGTGAGAGGTGAGGTGTAGCGAGGTACCAAAACGACAGGCAAACTGCGAAATTTTCTGCTCTCTCTTCTGAAACAAAAAATAAAAAAACCGACGCAGTCGGTAGGACTCGAACCTACGCTCCCACAGGGAATCTGATTTCTAGTCAGACGCCTTAACCACTCGGCCACGACTGCTCGTAGCTAAAGCTTCCCTCGAATCGTGAAAAATGCAACCGGTCTGCGCAGAATGTTGACAGGAAACGAACTCGGTGCACTGATTACGGCAGGGCTACCAGCGCTACGAGACGAGCCATTACGGAAGCGTTAAAATCTTCGCCCGAACAGGGATTCGAACCCTGGACACTTAGGTTAAAAGCCTAATGCTCTACCGACTGAGCTATCCGGGCTCACGCTTGTTGTGCATGGAGCGACTGCAAGCAATGTGAATAACTGGAACGCGTGTGTAGGCGTACTACGGTAATTGCTGGCTTCTGGCGCAACTGGCGACTTCACCGACTTCCCACTGACGCTGGTAGCACCCCAACAGCGGACCAGTGCCTCTTCTCCCTTTATCCCGGTGCTGACAGTAATTGCATCCTGTGCCTGCTTCCCCCGATTACGTTCGGTTGAAGCTCCGGAAGGAGGGCGACAAACGAAGGTTGGAAGGCCAAAAGATGGAGGGTCGTGTGCGCAAAAACTTCCCTTCCGGTACCGGGAATCGAACCCGGGCCTCCTGGGTGAAAGCCAGGTATCCTAGCCACTAGACCACACCGGATTTGCTCGAGAAACGTGAGATTTACTCCCTCTCTTCTCGCATTTCGTGCTCAATCCGGACTCAGTGTTGTTCTCTGTTTGCGAGCATTTTTGCGCGTGCAGACTGGCATGGCGCACAGCTCGAAACTGTCTATTCATTGCTGTTTGCATCATATTTCACTCATAACAGGGGAGGAGAATGATCAAAGTTGTTCCTTGCCATAATTGGAAGTAAACATTGTGACGCTGAGGCGTGGACTCCTTGTGGATAACAAACGACAATTAAGTTCGTTCGCTAGCAATAGCAACGCCGTTAATTCAGCCGTGATGTACAGCAAATTAAATGCCCCGGGTGAGGATCGAACTCACGACCTTAAGATTATGAGACTTACGCGCTACCTACTGCGCTACCGAGGCTCGTTGCAACCATCATCCCAGGAATCTTGGTAAGTCTCACATATTAGAGATAGACAGTTTGCGCTTTCTCAGGAATCTGTTGTGTCGCTACGCGTGCTTTCCCGACTTGCTAGGGTAAACTGCTGCCGCAGCTTTTTTAACGACGGAAAGCAGCACTGCCTGAGGTTACAGTACATCGCCCTTGCGGCACCTGAACACAGCGGCCTGTAGGGCCAGGCCGACGCTGGAGTTCAGTAACAGCACGCGGCCGTCCAAGTAGGGTCTCTTGCGTGCTGCATGTTTGGTTCTTCTCACAGCGAATCCTGCTATACATTCCTGAGGCTGGCGCACCTCAAGCGAGCAATCGGCGCGGCAGCACTATAGCGAGAACAGCAAAACGATGCATCGGCCGGGAATCGAAGCCGGGCCGCCCGCGTGGTAGTCGAACAACCTACCACTTTTTTAGTTGTTGTCCTCATTTTGTTAGTTGCATTTGTTGGGGGCGGACGTCCGATGACGTCCGTGCTTCCCGAGCATATTCCCGAGCAGCTGTCTGCAGGGAAAGTGGGATTGCCACCCAGCGACGTCGGATACAACCGAAAAAAGTGCTACACACGCGGAGTCCCCCACTACACTGCCTCAAAGCGACCGCTCGTCACTATTGTGTGAGTAACGTTGCGGCCGCGGCGACGAGCCTTGCCCAAAGACGCAGCGTGCGTGGAGGCGCTGCCCGAATGCACCCTCCTACCTCGTAAAGCGTCTACAGCTACTATCACCGTGGGCCACTGCCGGCGGGCGGGAAGCCGACACAGCGCGGCGTTGCGAGCAGCGGCTGTGCGGTGGTAGTGTAATGGTGAGCATAGTTGCCTTCCGAGCAGTTGAGCCGCGTTCGATTCCCGGCCACCGCAACGGGCGCAAATCTATGCGTATGAGTATGTGAGCCACGTGCTGTTGAATTAACGTTTTCTTTCCGTCGTCGCTCCACGCAGGCCATCCTGTAGTATGTCCCGACTTGTCCCGACTTTGCTCGGCTGACGCGAAAGCTGACGCTTGGATTTCGCCCTTATCAAAAGGACAGGCGCTATAAACGACTGTGAGAGGTGAGGTGTAGCGAGGTACCAAAACGACAGGCAAACTGCGAAATTTTCTGCTCTCTCTTCTGAAACAAAAAATAAAAAAACCGACGCAGTCGGTAGGACTCGAACCTACGCTCCCACAGGGAATCTGATTTCTAGTCAGACGCCTTAACCACTCGGCCACGTCTGCTCGTAGCTAAAGCTTCCCTCGAATCGTGAAAAATGCAACCGGTCTGCGCAGAATGTTGACAGGAAACGAACTCGGTGCACTGATTACGGCAGGGCTACCAGCGCTACGAGACGAGCCATTACGGAAGCGTTAAAATCTTCGCCCGAACAGGGATTCGAACCCTGGACACTTAGGTTAAAAGCCTAATGCTCTACCGACTGAGCTATCCGGGCTCACGCTTGTTGTGCATGGAGCGACTGCAAGCAATGTGAATAACTGGAACGCGTGTGTAGGCGTACTACGGTAATTGCTGGCTTCTGGCGCAACTGGCGACTTCACCGACTTCCCACTGACGCTGGTAGCACCCCAACAGCGGACCAGTGCCTCTTCTCCCTTTATCCCGGTGCTGACAGTAATTGCATCCTGTGCCTGCTTCCCCCGATTACGTTCGGTTGAAGCTCCGGAAGGAGGGCGACAAACGAAGGTTGGAAGGCCAAAAGATGGAGGGTCGTGTGCGCAAAAACTTCCCTTCCGGTACCGGGAATCGAACCCGGGCCTCCTGGGTGAAAGCCAGGTATCCTAGCCACTAGACCACACCGGATTTGCTCGAGAAACGTGAGATTTACTCCCTCTCTTCTCGCATTTCGTGCTCAATCCGGACTCAGTGTTGTTCTCTGTTTGCGAGCATTTTTGCGCGTGCAGACTGGCATGGCGCACAGCTCGAAACTGTCTATTCATTGCTGTTTGCATCATATTTCACTCATAACAGGGGAGGAGAATGATCAAAGTTGTTCCTTGCCATAATTGGAAGTAAACATTGTGACGCTGAGGCGTGGACTCCTTGTGGATAACAAACGACAATTAAGTTCGTTCGCTAGCAATAGCAACGCCGTTAATTCAGCCGTGATGTACAGCAAATTAAATGCCCCGGGTGAGGATCGAACTCACGACCTTAAGATTATGAGACTTACGCGCTACCTACTGCGCTACCGAGGCTCGTTGCAACCATCATCCCAGGAATCTTGGTAAGTCTCACATATTAGAGATAGACAGTTTGCGCTTTCTCAGGAATCTGTTGTGTCGCTACGCGTGCTTTCCCGACTTGCTAGAGTAAACTGCTGCCGCAGCTTTTTTAACGACGGAAAGCAGCACTGCCTGAGGTTACAGTACATCGCCCTTGCGGCACCTGAACACAGCGGCCTGTAGGGCCAGGCCGACGCTGGAGTTCAGTAACAGCACGCGGCCGTCCAAGTAGGGTCTCTTGCGTGCTGCATGTTTGGTTCTTCTCACAGCGAATCCTGCTATACATTCCTGAGGCTGGCGCACCTCAAGCGAGCAATCGGCGCGGCAGCACTATAGCGAGAACAGCAAAACGATGCATCGGCCGGGAATCGAAGCCGGGCCGCCCGCGTGGTAGTCGAACAACCTACCACTTTTTTAGTTGTTGTCCTCATTTTGTTAGTTGCATTTGTTGGGGGCGGACGTCCGATGACGTCCGTGCTTCCCGAGCATATTCCCGAGCAGCTGTCTGCAGGGAAAGTGGGATTGCCACCCAGCGACGTCGGATACAACCGAAAAAAGTGCTACACACGCGGAGTCCCCCACTACACTGCCTCAAAGCGACCGCTCGTCACTATTGTGTGAGTAACGTTGCGGCCGCGGCGACGAGCCTTGCCCAAAGACGCAGCGTGCGTGGAGGCGCTGCCCGAATGCACCCTCCTACCTCGTAAAGCGTCTACAGCTACTATCACCGTGGGCCACTGCCGGCGGGCGGGAAGCCGACACAGCGCGGCGTTGCGAGCAGCGGCTGTGCGGTGGTAGTGTAATGGTGAGCATAGTTGCCTTCCGAGCAGTTGAGCCGCGTTCGATTCCCGGCCACCGCAACGGGCGCAAATCTATGCGTATGAGTATGTGAGCCACGTGCTGTTGAATTAACGTTTTCTTTCCGTCGTCGCTCCACGCAGGCCATCCTGTAGTATGTCCCGACTTGTCCCGACTTTGCTCGGCTGACGCGAAAGCTGACGCTTGGAATTCGCCCTTATCAAAAGGACAGGCGCTATAAACGACTGTGAGAGGTGAGGTGTAGCGAGGTACCAAAACGACAGGCAAACTGCGAAATTTTCTGCTCTCTCTTCTGAAACAAAAAATAAAAAAACCGACGCAGTCGGTAGGACTCGAACCTACGCTCCCACAGGGAATCTGATTTCTAGTCAGACGCCTTAACCACTCGGCCACGACTGCTCGTAGCTAAAGCTTCCCTCGAATCGTGAAAAATGCAACCGGTCTGCGCAGAATGTTGACAGGAAACGAATTCGGTGCACTGATTACGGCAGGGCTACCAGCGCTACGAGACGAGCCATTACGGAAGCGTTAAAATCTTCGCCCGAACAGGGATTCGAACCCTGGACACTTAGGTTAAAAGCCTAATGCTCTACCGACTGAGCTATCCGGGCTCACGCTTGTTGTGCATGGAGCGACTGCAAGCAATGTGAATAACTGGAACGCGTGTGTAGGCGTACTACGGTAATTGCTGGCTTCTGGCGCAACTGGCGACTTCACCGACTTCCCACTGACGCTGGTAGCACCCCAACAGCGGACCAGTGCCTCTTCTCCCTTTATCCCGGTGCTGACAGTAATTGCATCCTGTGCCTGCTTCCCCCGATTACGTTCGGTTGAAGCTCCGGAAGGAGGGCGACAAACGAAGGTTGGAAGGCCAAAAGATGGAGGGTCGTGTGCGCAAAAACTTCCCTTCCGGTACCGGGAATCGAACCCGGGCCTCCTGGGTGAAAGCCAGGTATCCTAGCCACTAGACCACACCGGATTTGCTCGAGAAACGTGAGATTTACTCCCTCTCTTCTCGCATTTCGTGCTCAATCCGGACTCAGTGTTGTTCTCTGTTTGCGAGCATTTTTGCGCGTGCAGACTGGCATGGCGCACAGCTCGAAACTGTCTATTCATTGCTGTTTGCATCATATTTCACTCATAACAGGGGAGGAGAATGATCAAAGTTGTTCCTTGCCATAATTGGAAGTAAACATTGTGACGCTGAGGCGTGGACTCCTTGTGGATAACAAACGACAATTAAGTTCGTTCGCTAGCAATAGCAACGCCGTTAATTCAGCCGTGATGTACAGCAAATTAAATGCCCCGGGTGAGGATCGAACTCACGACCTTAAGATTATGAGACTTACGCGCTACCTACTGCGCTACCGAGGCTCGTTGCAACCATCATCCCAGGAATCTTGGTAAGTCTCACATATTAGAGATAGACAGTTTGCGCTTTCTCAGGAATCTGTTGTGTCGCTACGCGTGCTTTCCCGACTTGCTAGAGTAAACTGCTGCCGCAGCTTTTTTAACGACGGAAAGCAGCACTGCCTGAGGTTACAGTACATCGCCCTTGCGGCACCTGAACACAGCGGCCTGTAGGGCCAGGCCGACGCTGGAGTTCAGTAACAGCACGCGGCCGTCCAAGTAGGGTCTCTTGCGTGCTGCATGTTTGGTTCTTCTCACAGCGAATCCTGCTATACATTCCTGAGGCTGGCGCACCTCAAGCGAGCAATCGGCGCGGCAGCACTATAGCGAGAACAGCAAAACGATGCATCGGCCGGGAATCGAAGCCGGGCCGCCCGCGTGGTAGTCGAACAACCTACCACTTTTTTAGATGTTGTCCTCATTTTGTTAGTTGCATTTGTTGGGGGCGGACGTCCGATGACGTCCGTGCTTCCCGAGCATATTCCCGAGCAGCTGTCTGCAGGGAAAGTGGGATTGCCACCCAGCGACGTCGGATACAACCGAAAAAAGTGCTACACACGCGGAGTCCCCCACTACACTGCCTCAAAGCGACCGCTCGTCACTATTGTGTGAGTAACGTTGCGGCCGCGGCGACGAGCCTTGCCCAAAGACGCAGCGTGCGTGGAGGCGCTGCCCGAATGCACCCTCCTACCTCGTAAAGCGTCTACAGCTACTATCACCGTGGGCCACTGCCGGCGGGCGGGAAGCCGACACAGCGCGGCGTTGCGAGCAGCGGCTGTGCGGTGGTAGTGTAATGGTGAGCATAGTTGCCTTCCGAGCAGTTGAGCCGCGTTCGATTCCCGGCCACCGCAACGGGCGCAAATCTATGCGTATGAGTATGTGAGCCACGTGCTGTTGAATTAACGTTTTCTTTCCGTCGTCGCTCCACGCAGGCCATCCTGTAGTATGTCCCGACTTGTCCCGACTTTGCTCGGCTGACGCGAAAGCTGACGCTTGGAATTCGCCCTTATCAAAAGGACAGGCGCTATAAACGACTGTGAGAGGTGAGGTGTAGCGAGGTACCAAAACGACAGGCAAACTGCGAAATTTTCTGCTCTCTCTTCTGAAACAAAAAATAAAAAAACCGACGCAGTCGGTAGGACTCGAACCTACGCTCCCACAGGGAATCTGATTTCTAGTCAGACGCCTTAACCACTCGGCCACGACTGCTCGTAGCTAAAGCTTCCCTCGAATCGTGAAAAATGCAACCGGTCTGCGCAGAATGTTGACAGGAAACGAACTCGGTGCACTGATTACGGCAGGGCTACCAGCGCTACGAGACGAGCCATTACGGAAGCGTTAAAATCTTCGCCCGAACAGGGATTCGAACCCTGGACACTTAGGTTAAAAGCCTAATGCTCTACCGACTGAGCTATCCGGGCTCACGCTTTTTGTGCATGGAGCGACTGCAAGCAATGTGAATAACTGGAACGCGTGTGTAGGCGTACTACGGTAATTGCTGGCTTCTGGCGCAACTGGCGACTTCACCGACTTCCCACTGACGCTGGTAGCACCCCAACAGCGGACCAGTGCCTCTTCTCCCTTTATCCCGGTGCTGACAGTAATTGCATCCTGTGCCTGCTTCCCCCGATTACGTTCGGTTGAAGCTCCGGAAGGAGGGCGACAAACGAAGGTTGGAAGGCCAAAAGATGGAGGGTCGTGTGCGCAAAAACTTCCCTTCCGGTACCGGGAATCGAACCCGGGCCTCCTGGGTGAAAGCCAGGTATCCTAGCCGCTAGAGCACACCGGATTTGCTCGAGAAACGTGAGATTTACTCCCTCTCTTCTCGCATTACGTGCTCAATCCGGACTCAGTGTTGTTCTCTGTTTGCGAGCATTTTTGCGCGTGCAGACTGGCATGGCGCACAGCTCGAAACTGTCTATTCATTGCTGTTTGCATCATATTTCACTCATAACAGGGGAGGAGAATGATCAAAGTTGTTCCTTGCCATAATTGGAAGTAAACATTGTGACGCTGAGGCGTGGACTCCTTGTGGATAACAAACGACAATTAAGTTCGTTCGCTAGCAATAGCAACGCCGTTAATTCAGCCGTGATGTACAGCAAATTAAATGCCCCGGTTGAGGATCGAACTCACGACCTTAAGATTATGAGACTTACGCGCTACCTACTGCGCTACCGAGGCTCGTTGCAACCATCATCCCAGGAATCTTGGTAAGTCTCACATATTAGAGATAGACAGTTTGCGCTTTCTCAGGAATCTGTTGTGTCGCTACGCGTGCTTTCCCGACTTGCTAGAGTAAACTGCTGCCGCAGCTTTTTTAACGACGGAAAGCAGCACTGCCTGAGGTTACAGTACATCGCCCTTGCGGCACCTGAACACAGCGGCCTGTAGGGCCAGGCCGACGCTGGAGTTCAGTAACAGCACGCGGCCGTCCAAGTAGGGTCTCTTGCGTGCTGCATGTTTGGTTCTTCTCACAGCGAATCCTGCTATACATTCCTGAGGCTGGCGCACCTCAAGCGAGCAATCGGCGCGGCAGCACTATAGCGAGAACAGCAAAACGATGCATCGGCCGGGAATCGAAGCCGGGCCGCCCGCGTGGTAGTCGAACAACCTACCACTTTTTTAGATGTTGTCCTTATTTTGTTAGTTGCATTTGTTGGGGGCGGACGTCCGATGACGTCCGTGCTTCCCGAGCATATTCCCGAGCAGCTGTCTGCAGGGAAAGTGGGATTGCCACCCAGCGACGTCGGATACAACCGAAAAAAGTGCTACACACGCGGAGTCCCCCACTACACTGCCTCAAAGCGACCGCTCGTCACTATTGTGTGAGTAACGTTGCGGCCGCGGCGACGAGCCTTGCCCAAAGACGCAGCGTGCGTGGAGGCGCTGCCCGAATGCACCCTCCTACCTCGTAAAGCGTCTACAGCTACTATCACCGTGGGCCACTGCCGGCGGGCGGGAAGCCGACACAGCGCGGCGTTGCGAGCAGCGGCTGTGCGGTGGTAGTGTAATGGTGAGCATAGTTGCCTTCCGAGCAGTTGAGCCGCGTTCGATTCCCGGCCACCGCAACGGGCGCAAATCTATGCGTATGAGTATGTGAGCCACGTGCTGTTGAATTAACGTTTTCTTTCCGTCGTCGCTCCACGCAGGCCATCCTGTAGTATGTCCCGACTTGTCCCGACTTTGCTCGGCTGACGCGAAAGCTGACGCTTGGAATTCGCCCTTATCAAAAGGACAGGCGCTATAAACGACTGTGAGAGGTGAGGTGTAGCGAGGTACCAAAACGACAGGCAAACTGCGAAATTTTCTGCTCTCTCTTCTGAAACAAAAAATAAAAAAACCGACGCAGTCGGTAGGACTCGAACCTACGCTCCCACAGGGAATCTGATTTCTAGTCAGACGCCTTAACCACTCGGCCACGACTGCTCGTAGCTAAAGCTTCCCTCGAATCGTGAAAAATGCAACCGGTCTGCGCAGAATGTTGACAGGAAACGAACTCGGTGCACTGATTACGGGAGGGCTACCAGCGCTACGAGACGAGCCATTACGGAAGCGTTAAAATCTTCGCCCGAACAGGGATTCGAACCCTGGACACTTAGGTTAAAAGCCTAATGCTCTACCGACTGAGCTATCCGGGCTCACGCTTTTTGTGCATGGAGCGACTGCAAGCAATGTGAATAACTGGAACGCGTGTGTAGGCGTACTACGGTAATTGCTGGCTTCTGGCGCAACTGGCGACTTCACCGACTTCCCACTGACGCTGGTAGCACCCCAACAGCGGACCAGTGCCTCTTCTCCCTTTATCCCGGTGCTGACAGTAATTGCATCCTGTGCCTGCTTCCCCCGATTACGTTCGGTTGAAGCTCCGGAAGGAGGGCGACAAACGAAGGTTGGAAGGCCAAAAGATGGAGGGTCGTGTGCGCAAAAACTTCCCTTCCGGTACCGGGAATCGAACCCGGGCCTCCTGGGTGAAAGCCAGGTATCCTAGCCACTAGACCACACCGGATTTGCTCGAGAAACGTGAGATTTACTCCCTCTCTTCTCGCATTTCGTGCTCAATCCGGACTCAGTGTTGTTCTCTGTTTGCGAGCATTTTTGCGCGTGCAGACTGGCATGGCGCACAGCTCGAAACTGTCTATTCATTGCTGTTTGCATCATATTTCACTCATAACAGGGGAGGAGAATGATCAAAGTTGTTCCTTGCCATAATTGGAAGTAAACATTGTGACGCTGAGGCGTGGACTCCTTGTGGATAACAAACGACAATTAAGTTCGTTCGCTAGCAATAGCAACGCCGTTAATTCAGCCGTGATGTACAGCAAATTAAATGCCCCGGTTGAGGATCGAACTCACGACCTTAAGATTATGAGACTTACGCGCTACCTACTGCGCTACCGAGGCTCGTTGCAACCATCATCCCAGGAATCTTGGTAAGTCTCACATATTAGAGATAGACAGTTTGCGCTTTCTCAGGGATCTGTTGTGTCGCTACGCGTGCTTTCCCGACTTGCTAGAGTAAACTGCTGCCGCAGCTTTTTTAACGACGGAAAGCAGCACTGCCTGAGGTTACAGTACATCGCCCTTGCGGCACCTGAACACAGCGGCCTGTAGGGCCAGGCCGACGCTGGAGTTCAGTAACAGCACGCGGCCGTCCAAGTAGGGTCTCTTGCGTGCTGCATGTTTGGTTCTTCTCACAGCGAATCCTGCTATACATTCCTGAGGCTGGCGCACCTCAAGCGAGCAATCGGCGCGGCAGCACTATAGCGAGAACAGCAAAACGATGCATCGGCCGGGAATCGAAGCCGGGCCGCCCGCGTGGTAGTCGAACAACCTACCACTTTTTTAGATGTTGTCCTCATTTTGTTAGTTGCATTTGTTGGGGGCGGACGTCCGATGACGTCCGTGCTTCCCGAGCATATTCCCGAGCAGCTGTCTGCAGGGAAAGTGGGATTGCCACCCAGCGACGTCGGATACAACCGAAAAAAGTGCTACACACGCGGAGTCCCCCACTACACTGCCTCAAAGCGACCGCTCGTCACTATTGTGTGAGTAACGTTGCGGCCGCGGCGACGAGCCTTGCCCAAAGACGCAGCGTGCGTGGAGGCGCTGCCCGAATGCACCCTCCTACCTCGTAAAGCGTCTACAGCTACTATCACCGTGGGCCACTGCCGGCGGGCGGGAAGCCGACACAGCGCGGCGTTGCGAGCAGCGGCTGTGCGGTGGTAGTGTAATGGTGAGCATAGTTGCCTTCCGAGCAGTTGAGCCGCGTTCGATTCCCGGCCACCGCAACGGGCGCAAATCTATGCGTATGAGTATGTGAGCCACGTGCTGTTGAATTAACGTTTTCTTTCCGTCGTCGCTCCACGCAGGCCATCCTGTAGTATGTCCCGACTTGTCCCGACTTTGCTCGGCTGACGCGAAAGCTGACGCTTGGAATTCGCCCTTATCAAAAGGACAGGCGCTATAAACGACTGTGAGAGGTGAGGTGTAGCGAGGTACCAAAACGACAGGCAAACTGCGAAATTTTCTGCTCTCTCTTCTGAAACAAAAAATAAAAAAACCGACGCAGTCGGTAGGACTCGAACCTACGCTCCCACAGGGAATCTGATTTCTAGTCAGACGCCTTAACCACTCGGCCACGACTGCTCGTAGCTAAAGCTTCCCTCGAATCGTGAAAAATGCAACCGGTCTGCGCAGAATGTTGACAGGAAACGAACTCGGTGCACTGATTACGGCAGGGCTACCAGCGCTACGAGACGAGCCATTACGGAAGCGTTAAAATCTTCGCCCGAACAGGGATTCGAACCCTGGACACTTAGGTTAAAAGCCTAATGCTCTACCGACTGAGCTATCCGGGCTCACGCTTTTTGTGCATGGAGCGACTGCAAGCAATGTGAATAACTGGAACGCGTGTGTAGGCGTACTACGGTAATTGCTGGCTTCTGGCGCAACTGGCGACTTCACCGACTTCCCACTGACGCTGGTAGCACCCCAACAGCGGACCAGTGCCTCTTCTCCCTTTATCCCGGTGCTGACAGTAATTGCATCCTGTGCCTGCTTCCCCCGATTACGTTCGGTTGAAGCTCCGGAAGGAGGGCGACAAACGAAGGTTGGAAGGCCAAAAGATGGAGGGTCGTGTGCGCAAAAACTTCCCTTCCGGTACCGGGAATCGAACCCGGGCCTCCTGGGTGAAAGCCAGGTATCCTAGCCGCTAGACCACACCGGATTTGCTCGAGAAACGTGAGATTTACTCCCTCTCTTCTCGCATTTCGTGCTCAATCCGGACTCAGTGTTGTTCTCTGTTTGCGAGCATTTTTGCGCGTGCAGACTGGCATGGCGCACAGCTCGAAACTGTCTATTCATTGCTGTTTGCATCATATTTCACTCATAACAGGGGAGGAGAATGATCAAAGTTGTTCCTTGCCATAATTGGAAGTAAACATTGTGACGCTGAGGCGTGGACTCCTTGTGGATAACAAACGACAATTAAGTTCGTTCGCTAGCAATAGCAACGCCGTTAATTCAGCCGTGATGTACAGCAAATTAAATGCCCCGGTTGAGGATCGAACTCACGACCTTAAGATTATGAGACTTACGCGCTACCTACTGCGCTACCGAGGCTCGTTGCAACCATCATCCCAGGAATCTTGGTAAGTCTCACATATTAGAGATAGACAGTTTGCGCTTTCTCAGGAATCTGTTGTGTCGCTACGCGTGCTTTCCCGACTTGCTAGAGTAAACTGCTGCCGCAGCTTTTTTAACGACGGAAAGCAGCACTGCCTGAGGTTACAGTACATCGCCCTTGCGGCACCTGAACACAGCGGCCTGTAGGGCCAGGCCGACGCTGGAGTTCAGTAACAGCACGCGGCCGTCCAAGTAGGGTCTCTTGCGTGCTGCATGTTTGGTTCTTCTCACAGCGAATCCTGCTATACATTCCTGAGGCTGGCGCACCTCAAGCGAGCAATCGGCGCGGCAGCACTATAGCGAGAACAGCAAAACGATGCATCGGCCGGGAATCGAAGCCGGGCCGCCCGCGTGGTAGTCGAACAACCTACCACTTTTTTAGATGTTGTCCTCATTTTGTTAGTTGCATTTGTTGGGGGCGGACGTCCGATGACGTCCGTGCTTCCCGAGCATATTCCCGAGCAGCTGTCTGCAGGGAAAGTGGGATTGCCACCCAGCGACGTCGGATACAACCGAAAAAAGTGCTACACACGCGGAGTCCCCCACTACACTGCCTCAAAGCGACCGCTCGTCACTATTGTGTGAGTAACGTTGCGGCCGCGGCGACGAGCCTTGCCCAAAGACGCAGCGTGCGTGGAGGCGCTGCCCGAATGCACCCTCCTACCTCGTAAAGCGTCTACAGCTACTATCACCGTGGGCCACTGCCGGCGGGCGGGAAGCCGACACAGCGCGGCGTTGCGAGCAGCGGCTGTGCGGTGGTAGTGTAATGGTGAGCATAGTTGCCTTCCGAGCAGTTGAGCCGCGTTCGATTCCCGGCCACCGCAACGGGCGCAAATCTATGCGTATGAGTATGTGAGCCACGTGCTGTTGAATTAACGTTTTCTTTCCGTCGTCGCTCCACGCAGGCCATCCTGTAGTATGTCCCGACTTGTCCCGACTTTGCTCGGCTGACGCGAAAGCTGACGCTTGGAATTCGCCCTTATCAAAAGGACAGGCGCTATAAACGACTGTGAGAGGTGAGGTGTAGCGAGGTACCAAAACGACAGGCAAACTGCGAAATTTTCTGCTCTCTCTTCTGAAACAAAAAATAAAAAAACCGACGCAGTCGGTAGGACTCGAACCTACGCTCCCACAGGGAATCTGATTTCTAGTCAGACGCCTTAACCACTCGGCCACGACTGCTCGTAGCTAAAGCTTCCCTCGAATCGTGAAAAATGCAACCGGTCTGCGCAGAATGTTGACAGGAAACGAACTCGGTGCACTGATTACGGCAGGGCTACCAGCGCTACGAGACGAGCCATTACGGAAGCGTTAAAATCTTCGCCCGAACAGGGATTCGAACCCTGGACACTTAGGTTAAAAGCCTAATGCTCTACCGACTGAGCTATCCGGGCTCACGCTTTTTGTGCATGGAGCGACTGCAAGCAATGTGAATAACTGGAACGCGTGTGTAGGCGTACTACGGTAATTGCTGGCTTCTGGCGCAACTGGCGACTTCACCGACTTCCCACTGACGCTGGTAGCACCCCAACAGCGGACCAGTGCCTCTTCTCCCTTTATCCCGGTGCTGACAGTAATTGCATCCTGTGCCTGCTTCCCCCGATTACGTTCGGTTGAAGCTCCGGAAGGAGGGCGACAAACGAAGGTTGGAAGGCCAAAAGATGGAGGGTCGTGTGCGCAAAAACTTCCCTTCCGGTACCGGGAATCGAACCCGGGCCTCCTGGGTGAAAGCCAGGTATCCTAGCCGCTAGACCACACCGGATTTGCTCGAGAAACGTGAGATTTACTCCCTCTCTTCTCGCATTTCGTGCTCAATCCGGACTCAGTGTTGTTCTCTGTTTGCGAGCATTTTTGCGCGTGCAGACTGGCATGGCGCACAGCTCGAAACTGTCTATTCATTGCTGTTTGCATCATATTTCACTCATAACAGGGGAGGAGAATGATCAAAGTTGTTCCTTGCCATAATTGGAAGTAAACATTGTGACGCTGAGGCGTGGACTCCTTGTGGATAACAAACGACAATTAAGTTCGTTCGCTAGCAATAGCAACGCCGTTAATTCAGCCGTGATGTACAGCAAATTAAATGCCCCGGTTGAGGATCGAACTCACGACCTTAAGATTATGAGACTTACGCGCTACCTACTGCGCTACCGAGGCTCGTTGCAACCATCATCCCAGGAATCTTGGTAAGTCTCACATATTAGAGATAGACAGTTTGCGCTTTCTCAGGAATCTGTTGTGTCGCTACGCGTGCTTTCCCGACTTGCTAGAGTAAACTGCTGCCGCAGCTTTTTTAACGACGGAAAGCAGCACTGCCTGAGGTTACAGTACATCGCCCTTGCGGCACCTGAACACAGCGGCCTGTAGGGCCAGGCCGACGCTGGAGTTCAGTAACAGCACGCGGCCGTCCAAGTAGGGTCTCTTGCGTGCTGCATGTTTGGTTCTTCTCACAGCGAATCCTGCTATACATTCCTGAGGCTGGCGCACCTCAAGCGAGCAATCGGCGCGGCAGCACTATAGCGAGAACAGCAAAACGATGCATCGGCCGGGAATCGAAGCCGGGCCGCCCGCGTGGTAGTCGAACAACCTACCACTTTTTTAGTTGTTGTCCTCATTTTGTTAGTTGCATTTGTTGGGGGCGGACGTCCGATGACGTCCGTGCTTCCCGAGCATATTCCCGAGCAGCTGTCTGCAGGGAAAGTGGGATTGCCACCCAGCGACGTCGGATACAACCGAAAAAAGTGCTACACACGCGGAGTCCCCCACTACACTGCCTCAAAGCGACCGCTCGTCACTATTGTGTGAGTAACGTTGCGGCCGCGGCGACGAGCCTTGCCCAAAGACGCAGCGTGCGTGGAGGCGCTGCCCGAATGCACCCTCCTACCTCGTAAAGCGTCTACAGCTACTATCACCGTGGGCCACTGCCGGCGGGCGGGAAGCCGACACAGCGCGGCGTTGCGAGCAGCGGCTGTGCGGTGGTAGTGTAATGGTGAGCATAGTTGCCTTCCGAGCAGTTGAGCCGCGTTCGATTCCCGGCCACCGCAACGGGCGCAAATCTATGCGTATGAGTATGTGAGCCACGTGCTGTTGAATTAACGTTTTCTTTCCGTCGTCGCTCCACGCAGGCCATCCTGTAGTATGTCCCGACTTGTCCCGACTTTGCTCGGCTGACGCGAAAGCTGACGCTTGGAATTCGCCCTTATCAAAAGGACAGGCGCTATAAACGACTGTGAGAGGTGAGGTGTAGCGAGGTACCAAAACGACAGGCAAACTGCGAAATTTTCTGCTCTCTCTTCTGAAACAAAAAATAAAAAAACCGACGCAGTCGGTAGGACTCGAACCTACGCTCCCACAGGGAATCTGATTTCTAGTCAGACGCCTTAACCACTCGGCCACGACTGCTCGTAGCTAAAGCTTCCCTCGAATCGTGAAAAATGCAACCGGTCTGCGCAGAATGTTGACAGGAAACGAACTCGGTGCACTGATTACGGCAGGGCTACCAGCGCTACGAGACGAGCCATTACGGAAGCGTTAAAATCTTCGCCCGAACAGGGATTCGAACCCTGGACACTTAGGTTAAAAGCCTAATGCTCTACCGACTGAGCTATCCGGGCTCACGCTTTTTGTGCATGGAGCGACTGCAAGCAATGTGAATAACTGGAACGCGTGTGTAGGCGTACTACGGTAATTGCTGGCTTCTGGCGCAACTGGCGACTTCACCGACTTCCCACTGACGCTGGTAGCACCCCAACAGCGGACCAGTGCCTCTTCTCCCTTTATCCCGGTGCTGACAGTAATTGCATCCTGTGCCTGCTTCCCCCGATTACGTTCGGTTGAAGCTCCGGAAGGAGGGCGACAAACGAAGGTTGGAAGGCCAAAAGATGGAGGGTCGTGTGCGCAAAAACTTCCCTTCCGGTACCGGGAATCGAACCCGGGCCTCCTGGGTGAAAGCCAGGTATCCTAGCCACTAGACCACACCGGATTTGCTCGAGAAACGTGAGATTTACTCCCTCTCTTCTCGCATTTCGTGCTCAATCCGGACTCAGTGTTGTTCTCTGTTTGCGAGCATTTTTGCGCGTGCAGACTGGCATGGCGCACAGCTCGAAACTGTCTATTCATTGCTGTTTGCATCATATTTCACTCATAACAGGGGAGGAGAATGATCAAAGTTGTTCCTTGCCATAATTGGAAGTAAACATTGTGACGCTGAGGCGTGGACTCCTTGTGGATAACAAACGACAATTAAGTTCGTTCGCTAGCAATAGCAACGCCGTTAATTCAGCCGTGATGTACAGCAAATTAAATGCCCCGGGTGAGGATCGAACTCACGACCTTAAGATTATGAGACTTACGCGCTACCTACTGCGCTACCGAGGCTCGTTGCAACCATCATCCCAGGAATCTTGGTAAGTCTCACATATTAGAGATAGACAGTTTGCGCTTTCTCAGGAATCTGTTGTGTCGCTACGCGTGCTTTCCCGACTTGCTAGAGTAAACTGCTGCCGCAGCTTTTTTAACGACGGAAAGCAGCACTGCCTGAGGTTACAGTACATCGCCCTTGCGGCACCTGAACACAGCGGCCTGTAGGGCCAGGCCGACGCTGGAGTTCAGTAACAGCACGCGGCCGTCCAAGTAGGGTCTCTTGCGTGCTGCATGTTTGGTTCTTCTCACAGCGAATCCTGCTATACATTCCTGAGGCTGGCGCACCTCAAGCGAGCAATCGGCGCGGCAGCACTATAGCGAGAACAGCAAAACGATGCATCGGCCGGGAATCGAAGCCGGGCCGCCCGCGTGGTAGTCGAACAACCTACCACTTTTTTAGATGTTGTCCTCATTTTGTTAGTTGCATTTGTTGGGGGCGGACGTCCGATGACGTCCGTGCTTCCCGAGCATATTCCCGAGCAGCTGTCTGCAGGGAAAGTGGGATTGCCACCCAGCGACGTCGGATACAACCGAAAAAAGTGCTACACACGCGGAGTCCCCCACTACACTGCCTCAAAGCGACCGCTCGTCACTATTGTGTGAGTAACGTTGCGGCCGCGGCGACGAGCCTTGCCCAAAGACGCAGCGTGCGTGGAGGCGCTGCCCGAATGCACCCTCCTACCTCGTAAAGCGTCTACACCTACTATCACCGTGGGCCACTGCCGGCGGGCGGGAAGCCGACACAGCGCGGCGTTGCGAGCAGCGGCTGTGCGGTGGTAGTGTAATGGTGAGCATAGTTGCCTTCCGAGCAGTTGAGCCGCGTTCGATTCCCGGCCACCGCAACGGGCGCAAATCTATGCGTATGAGTATGTGAGCCACGTGCTGTTGAATTAACGTTTTCTTTCCGTCGTCGCTCCACGCAGGCCATCCTGTAGTATGTCCCGACTTGTCCCGACTTTGCTCGGCTGACGCGAAAGCTGACGCTTGGAATTCGCCCTTATCAAAAGGACAGGCGCTATAAACGACTGTGAGAGGTGAGGTGTAGCGAGGTACCAAAACGACAGGCAAACTGCGAAATTTTCTGCTCTCTCTTCTGAAACAAAAAATAAAAAAACCGACGCAGTCGGTAGGACTCGAACCTACGCTCCCACAGGGAATCTGATTTCTAGTCAGACGCCTTAACCACTCGGCCACGACTGCTCGTAGCTAAAGCTTCCCTCGAATCGTGAAAAATGCAACCGGTCTGCGCAGAATGTTGACAGGAAACGAACTCGGTGCACTGATTACGGCAGGGCTACCAGCGCTACGAGACGAGCCATTACGGAAGCGTTAAAATCTTCGCCCGAACAGGGATTCGAACCCTGGACACTTAGGTTAAAAGCCTAATGCTCTACCGACTGAGCTATCCGGGCTCACGCTTTTTGTGCATGGAGCGACTGCAAGCAATGTGAATAACTGGAACGCGTGTGTAGGCGTACTACGGTAATTGCTGGCTTCTGGCGCAACTGGCGACTTCACCGACTTCCCACTGACGCTGGTAGCACCCCAACAGCGGACCAGTGCCTCTTCTCCCTTTATCCCGGTGCTGACAGTAATTGCATCCTGTGCCTGCTTCCCCCGATTACGTTCGGTTGAAGCTCCGGAAGGAGGGCGACAAACGAAGGTTGGAAGGCCAAAAGATGGAGGGTCGTGTGCGCAAAAACTTCCCTTCCGGTACCGGGAATCGAACCCGGGCCTCCTGGGTGAAAGCCAGGTATCCTAGCCACTAGACCACACCGGATTTGCTCGAGAAACGTGAGATTTACTCCCTCTCTTCTCGCATTTCGTGCTCAATCCGGACTCAGTGTTGTTCTCTGTTTGCGAGCATTTTTGCGCGTGCAGACTGGCATGGCGCACAGCTCGAAACTGTCTATTCATTGCTGTTTGCATCATATTTCACTCATAACAGGGGAGGAGAATGATCAAAGTTGTTCCTTGCCATAATTGGAAGTAAACATTGTGACGCTGAGGCGTGGACTCCTTGTGGATAACAAACGACAATTAAGTTCGTTCGCTAGCAATAGCAACGCCGTTAATTCAGCCGTGATGTACAGCAAATTAAATGCCCCGGTTGAGGATCGAACTCACGACCTTAAGATTATGAGACTTACGCGCTACCTACTGCGCTACCGAGGCTCGTTGCAACCATCATCCCAGGAATCTTGGTAAGTCTCACATATTAGAGATAGACAGTTTGCGCTTTCTCAGGAATCTGTTGTGTCGCTACGCGTGCTTTCCCGACTTGCTAGAGTAAACTGCTGCCGCAGCTTTTTTAACGACGGAAAGCAGCACTGCCTGAGGTTACAGTACATCGCCCTTGCGGCACCTGAACACAGCGGCCTGTAGGGCCAGGCCGACGCTGGAGTTCAGTAACAGCACGCGGCCGTCCAAGTAGGGTCTCTTGCGTGCTGCATGTTTGGTTCTTCTCACAGCGAATCCTGCTATACATTCCTGAGGCTGGCGCACCTCAAGCGAGCAATCGGCGCGGCAGCACTATAGCGAGAACAGCAAAACGATGCATCGGCCGGGAATCGAAGCCGGGCCGCCCGCGTGGTAGTCGAACAACCTACCACTTTTTTAGATGTTGTCCTCATTTTGTTAGTTGCATTTGTTGGGGGCGGACGTCCGATGACGTCCGTGCTTCCCGAGCATATTCCCGAGCAGCTGTCTGCAGGGAAAGTGGGATTGCCACCCAGCGACGTCGGATACAACCGAAAAAAGTGCTACACACGCGGAGTCCCCCACTACACTGCCTCAAAGCGACCGCTCGTCACTATTGTGTGAGTAACGTTGCGGCCGCGGCGACGAGCCTTGCCCAAAGACGCAGCGTGCGTGGAGGCGCTGCCCGAATGCACCCTCCTACCTCGTAAAGCGTCTACACCTACTATCACCGTGGGCCACTGCCGGCGGGCGGGAAGCCGACACAGCGCGGCGTTGCGAGCAGCGGCTGTGCGGTGGTAGTGTAATGGTGAGCATAGTTGCCTTCCGAGCAGTTGAGCCGCGTTCGATTCCCGGCCACCGCAACGGGCGCAAATCTATGCGTATGAGTATGTGAGCCACGTGCTGTTGAATTAACGTTTTCTTTCCGTCGTCGCTCCACGCAGGCCATCTTGTAGTATGTCCCGACTTGTCCCGACTTTGCTCGGCTGACGCGAAAGCTGACGCTTGGATTTCGCCCTTATCAAAAGGACAGGCGCTATAAACGACTGTGAGAGGTGAGGTGTAGCGAGGTACCAAAACGACAGGCAAACTGCGAAATTTTCTGCTCTCTCTTCTGAAACAAAAAATAAAAAAACCGACGCAGTCGGTAGGACTCGAACCTACGCTCCCACAGGGAATCTGATTTCTAGTCAGACGCCTTAACCACTCGGCCACGACTGCTCGTAGCTAAAGCTTCCCTCGAATCGTGAAAAATGCAACCGGTCTGCGCAGAATGTTGACAGGAAACGAACTCGGTGCACTGATTACGGCAGGGCTACCAGCGCTACGAGACGAGCCATTACGGAAGCGTTAAAATCTTCGCCCGAACAGGGATTCGAACCCTGGACACTTAGGTTAAAAGCCTAATGCTCTACC
Organism: Schistocerca cancellata; assembly: GCF_023864275.1. Lineage (NCBI taxonomy): Eukaryota > Metazoa > Arthropoda > Insecta > Orthoptera > Acrididae > Schistocerca > Schistocerca cancellata. The sequence continues at coordinate 104,561 of NW_026046428.1, read as the reverse complement.
GACTGAGCTATCCGGGCTCACGCTTTTTGTGCATGGAGCGACTGCAAGCAATGTGAATAACTGGAACGCGTGTGTAGGCGTACTACGGTAATTGCTGGCTTCTGGCGCAACTGGCGACTTCACCGACTTCCCACTGACGCTGGTAGCACCCCAACAGCGGACCAGTGCCTCTTCTCCCTTTATCCCGGTGCTGACAGTAATTGCATCCTGTGCCTGCTTCCCCCGATTACGTTCGGTTGAAGCTCCGGAAGGAGGGCGACAAACGAAGGTTGGAAGGCCAAAAGATGGAGGGTCGTGTGCGCAAAAACTTCCCTTCCGGTACCGGGAATCGAACCCGGGCCTCCTGGGTGAAAGCCAGGTATCCTAGCCGCTAGACCACACCGGATTTGCTCGAGAAACGTGAGATTTACTCCCTCTCTTCTCGCATTTCGTGCTCAATCCGGACTCAGTGTTGTTCTCTGTTTGCGAGCATTTTTGCGCGTGCAGACTGGCATGGCGCACAGCTCGAAACTGTCTATTCATTGCTGTTTGCATCATATTTCACTCATAACAGGGGAGGAGAATGATCAAAGTTGTTCCTTGCCATAATTGGAAGTAAACATTGTGACGCTGAGGCGTGGACTCCTTGTGGATAACAAACGACAATTAAGTTCGTTCGCTAGCAATAGCAACGCCGTTAATTCAGCCGTGATGTACAGCAAATTAAATGCCCCGGTTGAGGATCGAACTCACGACCTTAAGATTATGAGACTTACGCGCTACCTACTGCGCTACCGAGGCTCGTTGCAACCATCATCCCAGGAATCTTGGTAAGTCTCACATATTAGAGATAGACAGTTTGCGCTTTCTCAGGAATCTGTTGTGTCGCTACGCGTGCTTTCCCGACTTGCTAGAGTAAACTGCTGCCGCAGCTTTTTTAACGACGGAAAGCAGCACTGCCTGAGGTTACAGTACATCGCCCTTGCGGCACCTGAACACAGCGGCCTGTAGGGCCAGGCCGACGCTGGAGTTCAGTAACAGCACGCGGCCGTCCAAGTAGGGTCTCTTGCGTGCTGCATGTTTGGTTCTTCTCACAGCGAATCCTGCTATACATTCCTGAGGCTGGCGCACCTCAAGCGAGCAATCGGCGCGGCAGCACTATAGCGAGAACAGCAAAACGATGCATCGGCCGGGAATCGAAGCCGGGCCGCCCGCGTGGTAGTCGAACAACCTACCACTTTTTTAGATGTTGTCCTCATTTTGTTAGTTGCATTTGTTGGGGGCGGACGTCCGATGACGTCCGTGCTTCCCGAGCATATTCCCGAGCAGCTGTCTGCAGGGAAAGTGGGATTGCCACCCAGCGACGTCGGATACAACCGAAAAAAGTGCTACACACGCGGAGTCCCCCACTACACTGCCTCAAAGCGACCGCTCGTCACTATTGTGTGAGTAACGTTGCGGCCGCGGCGACGAGCCTTGCCCAAAGACGCAGCGTGCGTGGAGGCGCTGCCCGAATGCACCCTCCTACCTCGTAAAGCGTCTACAGCTACTATCACCGTGGGCCACTGCCGGCGGGCGGGAAGCCGACACAGCGCGGCGTTACGAGCAGCGGCTGTGCGGTGGTAGTGTAATGGTGAGCATAGTTGCCTTCCGAGCAGTTGAGCCGCGTTCGATTCCCGGCCACCGCAACGGGCGCAAATCTATGCGTATGAGTATGTGAGCCACGTGCTGTTGAATTAACGTTTTCTTTCCGTCGTCGCTCCACGCAGGCCATCCTGTAGTATGTCCCGACTTGTCCCGACTTTGCTCGGCTGACGCGAAAGCTGACGCTTGGATTTCGCCCTTATCAAAAGGACAGGCGCTATAAACGACTGTGAGAGGTGAGGTGTAGCGAGGTACCAAAACGACAGGCAAACTGCGAAATTTTCTGCTCTCTCTTCTGAAACAAAAAATAAAAAAACCGACGCAGTCGGTAGGACTCGAACCTACGCTCCCACAGGGAATCTGATTTCTAGTCAGACGCCTTAACCACTCGGCCACGACTGTTCGTAGCTAAAGCTTCCCTCGAATCGTGAAAAATGCAACCGGTCTGCGCAGAATGTTGACAGGAAACGAACTCGGTGCACTGATTACGGCAGGGCTACCAGCGCTACGAGACGAGCCATTACGGAAGCGTTAAAATCTTCGCCCGAACAGGGATTCGAACCCTGGACACTTAGGTTAAAAGCCTAATGCTCTACCGACTGAGCTATCCGGGCTCACGCTTTTTGTGCATGGAGCGACTGCAAGCAATGTGAATAACTGGAACGCGTGTGTAGGCGTACTACGGTAATTGCTGGCTTCTGGCGCAACTGGCGACTTCACCGACTTCCCACTGACGCTGGTAGCACCCCAACAGCGGACCAGTGCCTCTTCTCCCTTTATCCCGGTGCTGACAGTAATTGCATCCTGTGCCTGCTTCCCCCGATTACGTTCGGTTGAAGCTCCGGAAGGAGGGCGACAAACGAAGGTTGGAAGGCCAAAAGATGGAGGGTCGTGTGCGCAAAAACTTCCCTTCCGGTACCGGGAATCGAACCCGGGCCTCCTGGGTGAAAGCCAGGTATCCTAGCCACTAGACCACACCGGATTTGCTCGAGAAACGTGAGATTTACTCCCTCTCTTCTCGCATTTCGTGCTCAATCCGGACTCAGTGTTGTTCTCTGTTTGCGAGCATTTTTGCGCGTGCAGACTGGCATGGCGCACAGCTCGAAACTGTCTATTCATTGCTGTTTGCATCATATTTCACTCATAACAGGGGAGGAGAATGATCAAAGTTGTTCCTTGCCATAATTGGAAGTAAACATTGTGACGCTGAGGCGTGGACTCCTTGTGGATAACAAACGACAATTAAGTTCGTTCGCTAGCAATAGCAACGCCGTTAATTCAGCCGTGATGTACAGCAAATTAAATGCCCCGGGTGAGGATCGAACTCACGACCTTAAGATTATGAGACTTACGCGCTACCTACTGCGCTACCGAGGCTCGTTGCAACCATCATCCCAGGAATCTTGGTAAGTCTCACATATTAGAGATAGACAGTTTGCGCTTTCTCAGGAATCTGTTGTGTCGCTACGCGTGCTTTCCCGACTTGCTAGAGTAAACTGCTGCCGCAGCTTTTTTAACGACGGAAAGCAGCACTGCCTGAGGTTACAGTACATCGCCCTTGCGGCACCTGAACACAGCGGCCTGTAGGGCCAGGCCGACGCTGGAGTTCAGTAACAGCACGCGGCCGTCCAAGTAGGGTCTCTTGCGTGCTGCATGTTTGGTTCTTCTCACAGCGAATCCTGCTATACATTCCTGAGGCTGGCGCACCTCAAGCGAGCAATCGGCGCGGCAGCACTATAGCGAGAACAGCAAAACGATGCATCGGCCGGGAATCGAAGCCGGGCCGCCCGCGTGGTAGTCGAACAACCTACCACTTTTTTAGTTGTTGTCCTCATTTTGTTAGTTGCATTTGTTGGGGGCGGACGTCCGATGACGTCCGTGCTTCCCGAGCATATTCCCGAGCAGCTGTCTGCAGGGAAAGTGGGATTGCCACCCAGCGACGTCGGATACAACCGAAAAAAGTGCTACACACGCGGAGTCCCCCACTACACTGCCTCAAAGCGACCGCTCGTCACTATTGTGTGAGTAACGTTGCGGCCGCGGCGACGAGCCTTGCCCAAAGATGCAGCGTGCGTGGAGGCGCTGCCCGAATGCACCCTCCTACCTCGTAAAGCGTCTACAGCTACTATCACCGTGGGCCACTGCCGGCGGGCGGGAAGCCGACACAGCGCGGCGTTACGAGCAGCGGCTGTGCGGTGGTAGTGTAATGGTGAGCATAGTTGCCTTCCGAGCAGTTGAGCCGCGTTCGATTCCCGGCCACCGCAACGGGCGCAAATCTATGCGTATGAGTATGTGAGCCACGTGCTGTTGAATTAACGTTTTCTTTCCGTCGTCGCTCCACGCAGGCCATCCTGTAGTATGTCCCGACTTGTCCCGACTTTGCTCGGCTGACGCGAAAGCTGACGCTTGGATTTCGCCCTTATCAAAAGGACAGGCGCTATAAACGACTGTGAGAGGTGAGGTGTAGCGAGGTACCAAAACGACAGGCAAACTGCGAAATTTTCTGCTCTCTCTTCTGAAACAAAAAATAAAAAAACCGACGCAGTCGGTAGGACTCGAACCTACGCTCCCACAGGGAATCTGATTTCTAGTCAGACGCCTTAACCACTCGGCCACGACTGTTCGTAGCTAAAGCTTCCCTCGAATCGTGAAAAATGCAACCGGTCTGCGCAGAATGTTGACAGGAAACGAACTCGGTGCACTGATTACGGCAGGGCTACCAGCGCTACGAGACGAGCCATTACGGAAGCGTTAAAATCTTCGCCCGAACAGGGATTCGAACCCTGGACACTTAGGTTAAAAGCCTAATGCTCTACCGACTGAGCTATCCGGGCTCACGCTTTTTGTGCATGGAGCGACTGCAAGCAATGTGAATAACTGGAACGCGTGTGTAGGCGTACTACGGTAATTGCTGGCTTCTGGCGCAACTGGCGACTTCACCGACTTCCCACTGACGCTGGTAGCACCCCAACAGCGGACCAGTGCCTCTTCTCCCTTTATCCCGGTGCTGACAGTAATTGCATCCTGTGCCTGCTTCCCCCGATTACGTTCGGTTGAAGCTCCGGAAGGAGGGCGACAAACGAAGGTTGGAAGGCCAAAAGATGGAGGGTCGTGTGCGCAAAAACTTCCCTTCCGGTACCGGGAATCGAACCCGGGCCTCCTGGGTGAAAGCCAGGTATCCTAGCCACTAGACCACACCGGATTTGCTCGAGAAACGTGAGATTTACTCCCTCTCTTCTCGCATTTCGTGCTCAATCCGGACTCAGTGTTGTTCTCTGTTTGCGAGCATTTTTGCGCGTGCAGACTGGCATGGCGCACAGCTCGAAACTGTCTATTCATTGCTGTTTGCATCATATTTCACTCATAACAGGGGAGGAGAATGATCAAAGTTGTTCCTTGCCATAATTGGAAGTAAACATTGTGACGCTGAGGCGTGGACTCCTTGTGGATAACAAACGACAATTAAGTTCGTTCGCTAGCAATAGCAACGCCGTTAATTCAGCCGTGATGTACAGCAAATTAAATGCCCCGGGTGAGGATCGAACTCACGACCTTAAGATTATGAGACTTACGCGCTACCTACTGCGCTACCGAGGCTCGTTGCAACCATCATCCCAGGAATCTTGGTAAGTCTCACATATTAGAGATAGACAGTTTGCGCTTTCTCAGGAATCTGTTGTGTCGCTACGCGTGCTTTCCCGACTTGCTAGAGTAAACTGCTGCCGCAGCTTTTTTAACGACGGAAAGCAGCACTGCCTGAGGTTACAGTACATCGCCCTTGCGGCACCTGAACACAGCGGCCTGTAGGGCCAGGCCGACGCTGGAGTTCAGTAACAGCACGCGGCCGTCCAAGTAGGGTCTCTTGCGTGCTGCATGTTTGGTTCTTCTCACAGCGAATCCTGCTATACATTCCTGAGGCTGGCGCACCTCAAGCGAGCAATCGGCGCGGCAGCACTATAGCGAGAACAGCAAAACGATGCATCGGCCGGGAATCGAAGCCGGGCCGCCCGCGTGGTAGTCGAACAACCTACCACTTTTTTAGTTGTTGTCCTCATTTTGTTAGTTGCATTTGTTGGGGGCGGACGTCCGATGACGTCCGTGCTTCCCGAGCATATTCCCGAGCAGCTGTCTGCAGGGAAAGTGGGATTGCCACCCAGCGACGTCGGATACAACCGAAAAAAGTGCTACACACGCGGAGTCCCCCACTACACTGCCTCAAAGCGACCGCTCGTCACTATTGTGTGAGTAACGTTGCGGCCGCGGCGACGAGCCTTGCCCAAAGATGCAGCGTGCGTGGAGGCGCTGCCCGAATGCACCCTCCTACCTCGTAAAGCGTCTACAGCTACTATCACCGTGGGCCACTGCCGGCGGGCGGGAAGCCGACACAGCGCGGCGTTACGAGCAGCGGCTGTGCGGTGGTAGTGTAATGGTGAGCATAGTTGCCTTCCGAGCAGTTGAGCCGCGTTCGATTCCCGGCCACCGCAACGGGCGCAAATCTATGCGTATGAGTATGTGAGCCACGTGCTGTTGAATTAACGTTTTCTTTCCGTCGTCGCTCCACGCAGGCCATCCTGTAGTATGTCCCGACTTGTCCCGACTTTGCTCGGCTGACGCGAAAGCTGACGCTTGGATTTCGCCCTTATCAAAAGGACAGGCGCTATAAACGACTGTGAGAGGTGAGGTGTAGCGAGGTACCAAAACGACAGGCAAACTGCGAAATTTTCTGCTCTCTCTTCTGAAACAAAAAATAAAAAAACCGACGCAGTCGGTAGGACTCGAACCTACGCTCCCACAGGGAATCTGATTTCTAGTCAGACGCCTTAACCACTCGGCCACGACTGTTCGTAGCTAAAGCTTCCCTCGAATCGTGAAAAATGCAACCGGTCTGCGCAGAATGTTGACAGGAAACGAACTCGGTGCACTGATTACGGCAGGGCTACCAGCGCTACGAGACGAGCCATTACGGAAGCGTTAAAATCTTCGCCCGAACAGGGATTCGAACCCTGGACACTTAGGTTAAAAGCCTAATGCTCTACCGACTGAGCTATCCGGGCTCACGCTTTTTGTGCATGGAGCGACTGCAAGCAATGTGAATAACTGGAACGCGTGTGTAGGCGTACTACGGTAATTGCTGGCTTCTGGCGCAACTGGCGACTTCACCGACTTCCCACTGACGCTGGTAGCACCCCAACAGCGGACCAGTGCCTCTTCTCCCTTTATCCCGGTGCTGACAGTAATTGCATCCTGTGCCTGCTTCCCCCGATTACGTTCGGTTGAAGCTCCGGAAGGAGGGCGACAAACGAAGGTTGGAAGGCCAAAAGATGGAGGGTCGTGTGCGCAAAAACTTCCCTTCCGGTACCGGGAATCGAACCCGGGCCTCCTGGGTGAAAGCCAGGTATCCTAGCCACTAGACCACACCGGATTTGCTCGAGAAACGTGAGATTTACTCCCTCTCTTCTCGCATTTCGTGCTCAATCCGGACTCAGTGTTGTTCTCTGTTTGCGAGCATTTTTGCGCGTGCAGACTGGCATGGCGCACAGCTCGAAACTGTCTATTCATTGCTGTTTGCATCATATTTCACTCATAACAGGGGAGGAGAATGATCAAAGTTGTTCCTTGCCATAATTGGAAGTAAACATTGTGACGCTGAGGCGTGGACTCCTTGTGGATAACAAACGACAATTAAGTTCGTTCGCTAGCAATAGCAACGCCGTTAATTCAGCCGTGATGTACAGCAAATTAAATGCCCCGGGTGAGGATCGAACTCACGACCTTAAGATTATGAGACTTACGCGCTACCTACTGCGCTACCGAGGCTCGTTGCAACCATCATCCCAGGAATCTTGGTAAGTCTCACATATTAGAGATAGACAGTTTGCGCTTTCTCAGGAATCTGTTGTGTCGCTACGCGTGCTTTCCCGACTTGCTAGAGTAAACTGCTGCCGCAGCTTTTTTAACGACGGAAAGCAGCACTGCCTGAGGTTACAGTACATCGCCCTTGCGGCACCTGAACACAGCGGCCTGTAGGGCCAGGCCGACGCTGGAGTTCAGTAACAGCACGCGGCCGTCCAAGTAGGGTCTCTTGCGTGCTGCATGTTTGGTTCTTCTCACAGCGAATCCTGCTATACATTCCTGAGGCTGGCGCACCTCAAGCGAGCAATCGGCGCGGCAGCACTATAGCGAGAACAGCAAAACGATGCATCGGCCGGGAATCGAAGCCGGGCCGCCCGCGTGGTAGTCGAACAACCTACCACTTTTTTAGATGTTGTCCTCATTTTGTTAGTTGCATTTGTTGGGGGCGGACGTCCGATGACGTCCGTGCTTCCCGAGCATATTCCCGAGCAGCTGTCTGCAGGGAAAGTGGGATTGCCACCCAGCGACGTCGGATACAACCGAAAAAAGTGCTACACACGCGGAGTCCCCCACTACACTGCCTCAAAGCGACCGCTCGTCACTATTGTGTGAGTAACGTTGCGGCCGCGGCGACGAGCCTTGCCCAAAGACGCAGCGTGCGTGGAGGCGCTGCCCGAATGCACCCTCCTACCTCGTAAAGCGTCTACAGCTACTATCACCGTGGGCCACTGCCGGCGGGCGGGAAGCCGACACAGCGCGGCGTTGCGAGCAGCGGCTGTGCGGTGGTAGTGTAATGGTGAGCATAGTTGCCTTCCGAGCAGTTGAGCCGCGTTCGATTCCCGGCCACCGCAACGGGCGCAAATCTATGCGTATGAGTATGTGAGCCACGTGCTGTTGAATTAACGTTTTCTTTCCGTCGTCGCTCCACGCAGGCCATCCTGTAGTATGTCCCGACTTGTCCCGACTTTGCTCGGCTGACGCGAAAGCTGACGCTTGGATTTCGCCCTTATCAAAAGGACAGGCGCTATAAACAACTGTGAGAGGTGAGGTGTAGCGAGGTACCAAAACGACAGGCAAACTGCGAAATTTTCTGCTCTCTCTTCTGAAACAAAAAATAAAAAAACCGACGCAGTCGGTAGGACTCGAACCTACGCTCCCACAGGGAATCTGATTTCTAGTCAGACGCCTTAACCACTCGGCCACGACTGCTCGTAGCTAAAGCTTCCCTCGAATCGTGAAAAATGCAACCGGTCTGCGCAGAATGTTGACAGGAAACGAACTCGGTGCACTGATTACGGCAGGGCTACCAGCGCTACGAGACGAGCCATTACGGAAGCGTTAAAATCTTCGCCCGAACAGGGATTCGAACCCTGGACACTTAGGTTAAAAGCCTAATGCTCTACCGACTGAGCTATCCGGGCTCACGCTTTTTGTGCATGGAGCGACTGCAAGCAATGTGAATAACTGGAACGCGTGTGTAGGCGTACTACGGTAATTGCTGGCTTCTGGCGCAACTGGCGACTTCACCGACTTCCCACTGACGCTGGTAGCACCCCAACAGCGGACCAGTGCCTCTTCTCCCTTTATCCCGGTGCTGACAGTAATTGCATCCTGTGCCTGCTTCCCCCGATTACGTTCGGTTGAAGCTCCGGAAGGAGGGCGACAAACGAAGGTTGGAAGGCCAAAAGATGGAGGGTCGTGTGCGCAAAAACTTCCCTTCCGGTACCGGGAATCGAACCCGGGCCTCCTGGGTGAAAGCCAGGTATCCTAGCCACTAGACCACACCGGATTTGCTCGAGAAACGTGAGATTTACTCCCTCTCTTCTCGCATTTCGTGCTCAATCCGGACTCAGTGTTGTTCTCTGTTTGCGAGCATTTTTGCGCGTGCAGACTGGCATGGCGCACAGCTCGAAACTGTCTATTCATTGCTGTTTGCATCATATTTCACTCATAACAGGGGAGGAGAATGATCAAAGTTGTTCCTTGCCATAATTGGAAGTAAACATTGTGACGCTGAGGCGTGGACTCCTTGTGGATAACAAACGACAATTAAGTTCGTTCGCTAGCAATAGCAACGCCGTTAATTCAGCCGTGATGTACAGCAAATTAAATGCCCCGGGTGAGGATCGAACTCACGACCTTAAGATTATGAGACTTACGCGCTACCTACTGCGCTACCGAGGCTCGTTGCAACCATCATCCCAGGAATCTTGGTAAGTCTCACATATTAGAGATAGACAGTTTGCGCTTTCTCAGGAATCTGTTGTGTCGCTACGCGTGCTTTCCCGACTTGCTAGAGTAAACTGCTGCCGCAGCTTTTTTAACGACGGAAAGCAGCACTGCCTGAGGTTACAGTACATCGCCCTTGCGGCACCTGAACACAGCGGCCTGTAGGGCCAGGCCGACGCTGGAGTTCAGTAACAGCACGCGGCCGTCCAAGTAGGGTCTCTTGCGTGCTGCATGTTTGGTTCTTCTCACAGCGAATCCTGCTATACATTCCTGAGGCTGGCGCACCTCAAGCGAGCAATCGGCGCGGCAGCACTATAGCGAGAACAGCAAAACGATGCATCGGCCGGGAATCGAAGCCGGGCCGCCCGCGTGGTAGTCGAACAACCTACCACTTTTTTAGTTGTTGTCCTCATTTTGTTAGTTGCATTTGTTGGGGGCGGACGTCCGATGACGTCCGTGCTTCCCGAGCATATTCCCGAGCAGCTGTCTGCAGGGAAAGTGGGATTGCCACCCAGCGACGTCGGATACAACCGAAAAAAGTGCTACACACGCGGAGTCCCCCACTACACTGCCTCAAAGCGACCGCTCGTCACTATTGTGTGAGTAACGTTGCGGCCGCGGCGACGAGCCTTGCCCAAAGACGCAGCGTGCGTGGAGGCGCTGCCCGAATGCACCCTCCTACCTCGTAAAGCGTCTACAGCTACTATCACCGTGGGCCACTGCCGGCGGGCGGGAAGCCGACACAGCGCGGCGTTGCGAGCAGCGGCTGTGCGGTGGTAGTGTAATGGTGAGCATAGTTGCCTTCCGAGCAGTTGAGCCGCGTTCGATTCCCGGCCACCGCAACGGGCGCAAATCTATGCGTATGAGTATGTGAGCCACGTGCTGTTGAATTAACGTTTTCTTTCCGTCGTCGCTCCACGCAGGCCATCCTGTAGTATGTCCCGTCTTTGCTCGGCTGACGCGAAAGCTGACGCTTGGATTTCGCCCTTATCAAAAGGACAGGCGCTATAAACGACTGTGAGAGGTGAGGTGTAGCGAGGTACCAAAACGACAGGCAAACTGCGAAATTTTCTGCTCTCTCTTCTGAAACAAAAAATAAAAAAACCGACGCAGTCGGTAGGACTCGAACCTACGCTCCCACAGGGAATCTGATTTCTAGTCAGACGCCTTAACCACTCGGCCACGACTGCTCGTAGCTAAAGCTTCCCTCGAATCGTGAAAAATGCAACCGGTCTGCGCAGAATGTTGACAGGAAACGAACTCGGTGCACTGATTACGGCAGGGCTACCAGCGCTACGAGACGAGCCATTACGGAAGCGTTAAAATCTTCGCCCGAACAGGGATTCGAACCCTGGACACTTAGGTTAAAAGCCTAATGCTCTACCGACTGAGCTATCCGGGCTCACGCTTTTTGTGCATGGAGCGACTGCAAGCAATGTGAATAACTGGAACGCGTGTGTAGGCGTACTACGGTAATTGCTGGCTTCTGGCGCAACTGGCGACTTCACCGACTTCCCACTGACGCTGGTAGCACCCCAACAGCGGACCAGTGCCTCTTCTCCCTTTATCCCGGTGCTGACAGTAATTGCATCCTGTGCCTGCTTCCCCCGATTACGTTCGGTTGAAGCTCCGGAAGGAGGGCGACAAACGAAGGTTGGAAGGCCAAAAGATGGAGGGTCGTGTGCGCAAAAACTTCCCTTCCGGTACCGGGAATCGAACCCGGGCCTCCTGGGTGAAAGCCAGGTATCCTAGCCACTAGACCACACCGGATTTGCTCGAGAAACGTGAGATTTACTCCCTCTCTTCTCGCATTTCGTGCTCAATCCGGACTCAGTGTTGTTCTCTGTTTGCGAGCATTTTTGCGCGTGCAGACTGGCATGGCGCACAGCTCGAAACTGTCTATTCATTGCTGTTTGCATCATATTTCACTCATAACAGGGGAGGAGAATGATCAAAGTTGTTCCTTGCCATAATTGGAAGTAAACATTGTGACGCTGAGGCGTGGACTCCTTGTGGATAACAAACGACAATTAAGTTCGTTCGCTAGCAATAGCAACGCCGTTAATTCAGCCGTGATGTACAGCAAATTAAATGCCCCGGGTGAGGATCGAACTCACGACCTTAAGATTATGAGACTTACGCGCTACCTACTGCGCTACCGAGGCTCGTTGCAACCATCATCCCAGGAATCTTGGTAAGTCTCACATATTAGAGATAGACAGTTTGCGCTTTCTCAGGAATCTGTTGTGTCGCTACGCGTGCTTTCCCGACTTGCTAGAGTAAACTGCTGCCGCAGCTTTTTTAACGACGGAAAGCAGCACTGCCTGAGGTTACAGTACATCGCCCTTGCGGCACCTGAACACAGCGGCCTGTAGGGCCAGGCCGACGCTGGAGTTCAGTAACAGCACGCGGCCGTCCAAGTAGGGTCTCTTGCGTGCTGCATGTTTGGTTCTTCTCACAGCGAATCCTGCTATACATTCCTGAGGCTGGCGCACCTCAAGCGAGCAATCGGCGCGGCAGCACTATAGCGAGAACAGCAAAACGATGCATCGGCCGGGAATCGAAGCCGGGCCGCCCGCGTGGTAGTCGAACAACCTACCACTTTTTTAGTTGTTGTTCTCATTTTGTTAGTTGCATTTGTTGGGGGCGGACGTCCGATGACGTCCGTGCTTCCCGAGCATATTCCCGAGCAGCTGTCTGCAGGGAAAGTGGGATTGCCACCCAGCGACGTCGGATACAACCGAAAAAAGTGCTACACACGCGGAGTCCCCCACTACACTGCCTCAAAGCGACCGCTCGTCACTATTGTGTGAGTAACGTTGCGGCCGCGGCGACGAGCCTTGCCCAAAGACGCAGCGTGCGTGGAGGCGCTGCCCGAATGCACCCTCCTACCTCGTAAAGCGTCTACAGCTACTATCACCGTGGGCCACTGCCGGCGGGCGGGAAGCCGACACAGCGCGGCGTTGCGAGCAGCGGCTGTGCGGTGGTAGTGTAATGGTGAGCATAGTTGCCTTCCGAGCAGTTGAGCCGCGTTCGATTCCCGGCCACCGCAACGGGCGCAAATCTATGCGTATGAGTATGTGAGCCACGTGCTGTTGAATTAACGTTTTCTTTCCGTCGTCGCTCCACGCAGGCCATCCTGTAGTATGTCCCGACTTTGCTCGGCTGACGCGAAAGCTGACGCTTGGATTTCGCCCTTATCAAAAGGACAGGCGCTATAAACGACTGTGAGAGGTGAGGTGTAGCGAGGTACCAAAACGACAGGCAAACTGCGAAATTTTCTGCTCTCTCTTCTGAAACAAAAAATAAAAAAACCGACGCAGTCGGTAGGACTCGAACCTACGCTCCCACAGGGAATCTTATTTCTAGTCAGACGCCTTAACCACTCGGCCACGACTGCTCGTAGCTAAAGCTTCCCTCGAATCGTGAAAAATGCAACCGGTCTGCGCAGAATGTTGACAGGAAACGAACTCGGTGCACTGATTACGGCAGGGCTACCAGCGCTACGAGACGAGCCATTACGGAAGCGTTAAAATCTTCGCCCGAACAGGGATTCGAACCCTGGACACTTAGGTTAAAAGCCTAATGCTCTACCGACTGAGCTATCCGGGCTCACGCTTTTTGTGCATGGAGCGACTGCAAGCAATGTGAATAACTGGAACGCGTGTGGAGGCGTACTACGGTAATTGCTGGCTTCTGGCGCAACTGGCGACTTCACCGACTTCCCACTGACGCTGGTAGCACCCCAACAGCGGACCAGTGCCTCTTCTCCCTTTATCCCGGTGCTGACAGTAATTGCATCCTGTGCCTGCTTCCCCCGATTACGTTCGGTTGAAGCTCCGGAAGGAGGGCGACAAACGAAGGTTGGAAGGCCAAAAGATGGAGGGTCGTGTGCGCAAAAACTTCCCTTCCGGTACCGGGAATCGAACCCGGGCCTCCTGGGTGAAAGCCAGGTATCCTAGCCACTAGACCACACCGGATTTGCTCGAGAAACGTGAGATTTACTCCCTCTCTTCTCGCATTTCGTGCTCAATCCGGACTCAGTGTTGTTCTCTGTTTGCGAGCATTTTTGCGCGTGCAGACTGGCATGGCGCACAGCTCGAAACTGTCTATTCATTGCTGTTTGCATCATATTTCACTCATAACAGGGGAGGAGAATGATCAAAGTTGTTCCTTGCCATAATTGGAAGTAAACATTGTGACGCTGAGGCGTGGACTCCTTGTGGATAACAAACGACAATTAAGTTCGTTCGCTAGCAATAGCAACGCCGTTAATTCAGCCGTGATGTACAGCAAATTAAATGCCCCGGGTGAGGATCGAACTCACGACCTTAAGATTATGAGACTTACGCGCTACCTACTGCGCTACCGAGGCTCGTTGCAACCATCATCCCAGGAATCTTGGTAAGTCTCACATATTAGAGATAGACAGTTTGCGCTTTCTCAGGAATCTGTTGTGTCGCTACGCGTGCTTTCCCGACTTGCTAGAGTAAACTGCTGCCGCAGCTTTTTTAACGACGGAAAGCAGCACTGCCTGAGGTTACAGTACATCGCCCTTGCGGCACCTGAACACAGCGGCCTGTAGGGCCAGGCCGACGCTGGAGTTCAGTAACAGCACGCGGCCGTCCAAGTAGGGTCTCTTGCGTGCTGCATGTTTGGTTCTTCTCACAGCGAATCCTGCTATACATTCCTGAGGCTGGCGCACCTCAAGCGAGCAATCGGCGCGGCAGCACTATAGCGAGAACAGCAAAACGATGCATCGGCCGGGAATCGAAGCCGGGCCGCCCGCGTGGTAGTCGAACAACCTACCACTTTTTTAGTTGTTGTTCTCATTTTGTTAGTTGCATTTGTTGGGGGCGGACGTCCGATGACGTCCGTGCTTCCCGAGCATATTCCCGAGCAGCTGTCTGCAGGGAAAGTGGGATTGCCACCCAGCGACGTCGGATACAACCGAAAAAAGTGCTACACACGCGGAGTCCCCCACTACACTGCCTCAAAGCGACCGCTCGTCACTATTGTGTGAGTAACGTTGCGGCCGCGGCGACGAGCCTTGCCCAAAGACGCAGCGTGCGTGGAGGCGCTGCCCGAATGCACCCTCCTACCTCGTAAAGCGTCTACAGCTACTATCACCGTGGGCCACTGCCGGCGGGCGGGAAGCCGACACAGCGCGGCGTTACGAGCAGCGGCTGTGCGGTGGTAGTGTAATGGTGAGCATAGTTGCCTTCCGAGCAGTTGAGCCGCGTTCGATTCCCGGCCACCGCAACGGGCGCAAATCTATGCGTATGAGTATGTGAGCCACGTGCTGTTGAATTAACGTTTTCTTTCCGTCGTCGCTCCACGCAGGCCATCCTGTAGTATGTCCCGACTTGTCCCGACTTTGCTCGGCTGACGCGAAAGCTGACGCTTGGATTTCGCCCTTATCAAAAGGACAGGCGCTATAAACGACTGTGAGAGGTGAGGTGTAGCGAGGTACCAAAACGACAGGCAAACTGCGAAATTTTCTGCTCTCTCTTCTGAAACAAAAAATAAAAAAACCGACGCAGTCGGTAGGACTCGAACCTACGCTCCCACAGGGAATCTGATTTCTAGTCAGACGCCTTAACCACTCGGCCACGACTGCTCGTAGCTAAAGCTTCCCTCGAATCGTGAAAAATGCAACCGGTCTGCGCAGAATGTTGACAGGAAACGAACTCGGTGCACTGATTACGGCAGGGCTACCAGCGCTACGAGACGAGCCATTACGGAAGCGTTAAAATCTTCGCCCGAACAGGGATTCGAACCCTGGACACTTAGGTTAAAAGCCTAATGCTCTACCGACTGAGCTATCCGGGCTCACGCTTTTTGTGCATGGAGCGACTGCAAGCAATGTGAATAACTGGAACGCGTGTGTAGGCGTACTACGGTAATTGCTGGCTTCTGGCGCAACTGGCGACTTCACCGACTTCCCACTGACGCTGGTAGCACCCCAACAGCGGACCAGTGCCTCTTCTCCCTTTATCCCGGTGCTGACAGTAATTGCATCCTGTGCCTGCTTCCCCCGATTACGTTCGGTTGAAGCTCCGGAAGGAGGGCGACAAACGAAGGTTGGAAGGCCAAAAGATGGAGGGTCGTGTGCGCAAAAACTTCCCTTCCGGTACCGGGAATCGAACCCGGGCCTCCTGGGTGAAAGCCAGGTATCCTAGCCGCTAGACCACACCGGATTTGCTCGAGAAACGTGAGATTTACTCCCTCTCTTCTCGCATTTCGTGCTCAATCCGGACTCAGTGTTGTTCTCTGTTTGCGAGCATTTTTGCGCGTGCAGACTGGCATGGCGCACAGCTCGAAACTGTCTATTCATTGCTGTTTGCATCATATTTCACTCATAACAGGGGAGGAGAATGATCAAAGTTGTTCCTTGCCATAATTGGAAGTAAACATTGTGACGCTGAGGCGTGGACTCCTTGTGGATAACAAACGACAATTAAGTTCGTTCGCTAGCAATAGCAACGCCGTTAATTCAGCCGTGATGTACAGCAAATTAAATGCCCCGGTTGAGGATCGAACTCACGACCTTAAGATTATGAGACTTACGCGCTACCTACTGCGCTACCGAGGCTCGTTGCAACCATCATCCCAGGAATCTTGGTAAGTCTCACATATTAGAGATAGACAGTTTGCGCTTTCTCAGGAATCTGTTGTGTCGCTACGCGTGCTTTCCCGACTTGCTAGAGTAAACTGCTGCCGCAGCTTTTTTAACGACGGAAAGCAGCACTGCCTGAGGTTACAGTACATCGCCCTTGCGGCACCTGAACACAGCGGCCTGTAGGGCCAGGCCGACGCTGGAGTTCAGTAACAGCACGCGGCCGTCCAAGTAGGGTCTCTTGCGTGCTGCATGTTTGGTTCTTCTCACAGCGAATCCTGCTATACATTCCTGAGGCTGGCGCACCTCAAGCGAGCAATCGGCGCGGCAGCACTATAGCGAGAACAGCAAAACGATGCATCGGCCGGGAATCGAAGCCGGGCCGCCCGCGTGGTAGTCGAACAACCTACCACTTTTTTAGATGTTGTCCTCATTTTGTTAGTTGCATTTGTTGGGGGCGGACGTCCGATGACGTCCGTGCTTCCCGAGCATATTCCCGAGCAGCTGTCTGCAGGGAAAGTGGGATTGCCACCCAGCGACGTCGGATACAACCGAAAAAAGTGCTACACACGCGGAGTCCCCCACTACACTGCCTCAAAGCGACCGCTCGTCACTATTGTGTGAGTAACGTTGCGGCCGCGGCGACGAGCCTTGCCCAAAGACGCAGCGTGCGTGGAGGCGCTGCCCGAATGCACCCTCCTACCTCGTAAAGCGTCTACAGCTACTATCACCGTGGGCCACTGCCGGCGGGCGGGAAGCCGACACAGCGCGGCGTTGCGAGCAGCGGCTGTGCGGTGGTAGTGTAATGGTGAGCATAGTTGCCTTCCGAGCAGTTGAGCCGCGTTCGATTCCCGGCCACCGCAACGGGCGCAAATCTATGCGTATGAGTATGTGAGCCACGTGCTGTTGAATTAACGTTTTCTTTCCGTCGTCGCTCCACGCAGGCCATCCTGTAGTATGTCCCGACTTGTCCCGACTTTGCTCGGCTGACGCGAAAGCTGACGCTTGGAATTCGCCCTTATCAAAAGGACAGGCGCTATAAACGACTGTGAGAGGTGAGGTGTAGCGAGGTACCAAAACGACAGGCAAACTGCGAAATTTTCTGCTCTCTCTTCTGAAACAAAAAATAAAAAAACCGACGCAGTCGGTAGGACTCGAACCTACGCTCCCACAGGGAATCTGATTTCTAGTCAGACGCCTTAACCACTCGGCCACGACTGCTCGTAGCTAAAGCTTCCCTCGAATCGTGAAAAATGCAACCGGTCTGCGCAGAATGTTGACAGGAAACGAACTCGGTGCACTGATTACGGCAGGGCTACCAGCGCTACGAGACGAGCCATTACGGAAGCGTTAAAATCTTCGCCCGAACAGGGATTCGAACCCTGGACACTTAGGTTAAAAGCCTAATGCTCTACCGACTGAGCTATCCGGGCTCACGCTTGTTGTGCATGGAGCGACTGCAAGCAATGTGAATAACTGGAACGCGTGTGTAGGCGTACTACGGTAATTGCTGGCTTCTGGCGCAACTGGCGACTTCACCGACTTCCCACTGACGCTGGTAGCACCCCAACAGCGGACCAGTGCCTCTTCTCCCTTTATCCCGGTGCTGACAGTAATTGCATCCTGTGCCTGCTTCCCCCGATTACGTTCGGTTGAAGCTCCGGAAGGAGGGCGACAAACGAAGGTTGGAAGGCCAAAAGATGGAGGGTCGTGTGCGTAAAAACTTCCCTTCCGGTACCGGGAATCGAACCCGGGCCTCCTGGGTGAAAGCCAGGTATCCTAGCCACTAGACCACACCGGATTTGCTCGAGAAACGTGAGATTTACTCCCTCTCTTCTCGCATTTCGTGCTCAATCCGGACTCAGTGTTGTTCTCTGTTTGCGAGCATTTTTGCGCGTGCAGACTGGCATGGCGCACAGCTCGAAACTGTCTATTCATTGCTGTTTGCATCATATTTCACTCATAACAGGGGAGGAGAATGATCAAAGTTGTTCCTTGCCATAATTGGAAGTAAACATTGTGACGCTGAGGCGTGGACTCCTTGTGGATAACAAACGACAATTAAGTTCGTTCGCTAGCAATAGCAACGCCGTTAATTCAGCCGTGATGTACAGCAAATTAAATGCCCCGGGTGAGGATCGAACTCACGACCTTAAGATTATGAGACTTACGCGCTACCTACTGCGCTACCGAGGCTCGTTGCAACCATCATCCCAGGAATCTTGGTAAGTCTCACATATTAGAGATAGACAGTTTGCGCTTTCTCAGGAATCTGTTGTGTCGCTACGCGTGCTTTCCCGACTTGCTAGAGTAAACTGCTGCCGCAGCTTTTTTAACGACGGAAAGCAGCACTGCCTGAGGTTACAGTACATCGCCCTTGCGGCACCTGAACACAGCGGCCTGTAGGGCCAGGCCGACGCTGGAGTTCAGTAACAGCACGCGGCCGTCCAAGTAGGGTCTCTTGCGTGCTGCATGTTTGGTTCTTCTCACAGCGAATCCTGCTATACATTCCTGAGGCTGGCGCACCTCAAGCGAGCAATCGGCGCGGCAGCACTATAGCGAGAACAGCAAAACGATGCATCGGCCGGGAATCGAAGCCGGGCCGCCCGCGTGGTAGTCGAACAACCTACCACTTTTTTAGTTGTTGTCCTCATTTTGTTAGTTGCATTTGTTGGGGGCGGACGTCCGATGACGTCCGTGCTTCCCGAGCATATTCCCGAGCAGCTGTCTGCAGGGAAAGTGGGATTGCCACCCAGCGACGTCGGATACAACCGAAAAAAGTGCTACACACGCGGAGTCCCCCACTACACTGCCTCAAAGCGACCGCTCGTCACTATTGTGTGAGTAACGTTGCGGCCGCGGCGACGAGCCTTGCCCAAAGACGCAGCGTGCGTGGAGGCGCTGCCCGAATGCACCCTCCTACCTCGTAAAGCGTCTACAGCTACTATCACCGTGGGCCACTGCCGGCGGGCGGGAAGCCGACACAGCGCGGCGTTACGAGCAGCGGCTGTGCGGTGGTAGTGTAATGGTGAGCATAGTTGCCTTCCGAGCAGTTGAGCCGCGTTCGATTCCCGGCCACCGCAACGGGCGCAAATCTATGCGTATGAGTATGTGAGCCACGTGCTGTTGAATTAACGTTTTCTTTCCGTCGTCGCTCCACGCAGGCCATCCTGTAGTATGTCCCGACTTGTCCCGACTTTGCTCGGCTGACGCGAAAGCTGACGCTTGGATTTCGCCCTTATCAAAAGGACAGGCGCTATAAACGACTGTGAGAGGTGAGGTGTAGCGAGGTACCAAAACGACAGGCAAACTGCGAAATTTTCTGCTCTCTCTTCTGAAACAAAAAATAAAAAAACCGACGCAGTCGGTAGGACTCGAACCTACGCTCCCACAGGGAATCTGATTTCTAGTCAGACGCCTTAACCACTCGGCCACGACTGTTCGTAGCTAAAGCTTCCCTCGAATCGTGAAAAATGCAACCGGTCTGCGCAGAATGTTGACAGGAAACGAACTCGGTGCACTGATTACGGCAGGGCTACCAGCGCTACGAGACGAGCCATTACGGAAGCGTTAAAATCTTCGCCCGAACAGGGATTCGAACCCTGGACACTTAGGTTAAAAGCCTAATGCTCTACCGACTGAGCTATCCGGGCTCACGCTTTTTGTGCATGGAGCGACTGCAAGCAATGTGAATAACTGGAACGCGTGTGTAGGCGTACTACGGTAATTGCTGGCTTCTGGCGCAACTGGCGACTTCACCGACTTCCCACTGACGCTGGTAGCACCCCAACAGCGGACCAGTGCCTCTTCTCCCTTTATCCCGGTGCTGACAGTAATTGCATCCTGTGCCTGCTTCCCCCGATTACGTTCGGTTGAAGCTCCGGAAGGAGGGCGACAAACGAAGGTTGGAAGGCCAAAAGATGGAGGGTCGTGTGCGCAAAAACTTCCCTTCCGGTACCGGGAATCGAACCCGGGCCTCCTGGGTGAAAGCCAGGTATCCTAGCCACTAGACCACACCGGATTTGCTCGAGAAACGTGAGATTTACTCCCTCTCTTCTCGCATTTCGTGCTCAATCCGGACTCAGTGTTGTTCTCTGTTTGCGAGCATTTTTGCGCGTGCAGACTGGCATGGCGCACAGCTCGAAACTGTCTATTCATTGCTGTTTGCATCATATTTCACTCATAACAGGGGAGGAGAATGATCAAAGTTGTTCCTTGCCATAATTGGAAGTAAACATTGTGACGCTGAGGCGTGGACTCCTTGTGGATAACAAACGACAATTAAGTTCGTTCGCTAGCAATAGCAACGCCGTTAATTCAGCCGTGATGTACAGCAAATTAAATGCCCCGGGTGAGGATCGAACTCACGACCTTAAGATTATGAGACTTACGCGCTACCTACTGCGCTACCGAGGCTCGTTGCAACCATCATCCCAGGAATCTTGGTAAGTCTCACATATTAGAGATAGACAGTTTGCGCTTTCTCAGGAATCTGTTGTGTCGCTACGCGTGCTTTCCCGACTTGCTAGAGTAAACTGCTGCCGCAGCTTTTTTAACGACGGAAAGCAGCACTGCCTGAGGTTACAGTACATCGCCCTTGCGGCACCTGAACACAGCGGCCTGTAGGGCCAGGCCGACGCTGGAGTTCAGTAACAGCACGCGGCCGTCCAAGTAGGGTCTCTTGCGTGCTGCATGTTTGGTTCTTCTCACAGCGAATCCTGCTATACATTCCTGAGGCTGGCGCACCTCAAGCGAGCAATCGGCGCGGCAGCACTATAGCGAGAACAGCAAAACGATGCATCGGCCGGGAATCGAAGCCGGGCCGCCCGCGTGGTAGTCGAACAACCTACCACTTTTTTAGATGTTGTCCTCATTTTGTTAGTTGCATTTGTTGGGGGCGGACGTCCGATGACGTCCGTGCTTCCCGAGCATATTCCCGAGCAGCTGTCTGCAGGGAAAGTGGGATTGCCACCCAGCGACGTCGGATACAACCGAAAAAAGTGCTACACACGCGGAGTCCCCCACTACACTGCCTCAAAGCGACCGCTCGTCACTATTGTGTGAGTAACGTTGCGGCCGCGGCGACGAGCCTTGCCCAAAGACGCAGCGTGCGTGGAGGCGCTGCCCGAATGCACCCTCCTACCTCGTAAAGCGTCTACAGCTACTATCACCGTGGGCCACTGCCGGCGGGCGGGAAGCCGACACAGCGCGGCGTTGCGAGCAGCGGCTGTGCGGTGGTAGTGTAATGGTGAGCATAGTTGCCTTCCGAGCAGTTGAGCCGCGTTCGATTCCCGGCCACCGCAACGGGCGCAAATCTATGCGTATGAGTATGTGAGCCACGTGCTGTTGAATTAACGTTTTCTTTCCGTCGTCGCTCCACGCAGGCCATCCTGTAGTATGTCCCGACTTGTCCCGACTTTGCTCGGCTGACGCGAAAGCTGACGCTTGGATTTCGCCCTTATCAAAAGGACAGGCGCTATAAACAACTGTGAGAGGTGAGGTGTAGCGAGGTACCAAAACGACAGGCAAACTGCGAAATTTTCTGCTCTCTCTTCTGAAACAAAAAATAAAAAAACCGACGCAGTCGGTAGGACTCGAACCTACGCTCCCACAGGGAATCTGATTTCTAGTCAGACGCCTTAACCACTCGGCCACGACTGCTCGTAGCTAAAGCTTCCCTCGAATCGTGAAAAATGCAACCGGTCTGCGCAGAATGTTGACAGGAAACGAACTCGGTGCACTGATTACGGCAGGGCTACCAGCGCTACGAGACGAGCCATTACGGAAGCGTTAAAATCTTCGCCCGAACAGGGATTCGAACCCTGGACACTTAGGTTAAAAGCCTAATGCTCTACCGACTGAGCTATCCGGGCTCACGCTTTTTGTGCATGGAGCGACTGCAAGCAATGTGAATAACTGGAACGCGTGTGTAGGCGTACTACGGTAATTGCTGGCTTCTGGCGCAACTGGCGACTTCACCGACTTCCCACTGACGCTGGTAGCACCCCAACAGCGGACCAGTGCCTCTTCTCCCTTTATCCCGGTGCTGACAGTAATTGCATCCTGTGCCTGCTTCCCCCGATTACGTTCGGTTGAAGCTCCGGAAGGAGGGCGACAAACGAAGGTTGGAAGGCCAAAAGATGGAGGGTCGTGTGCGCAAAAACTTCCCTTCCGGTACCGGGAATCGAACCCGGGCCTCCTGGGTGAAAGCCAGGTATCCTAGCCACTAGACCACACCGGATTTGCTCGAGAAACGTGAGATTTACTCCCTCTCTTCTCGCATTTCGTGCTCAATCCGGACTCAGTGTTGTTCTCTGTTTGCGAGCATTTTTGCGCGTGCAGACTGGCATGGCGCACAGCTCGAAACTGTCTATTCATTGCTGTTTGCATCATATTTCACTCATAACAGGGGAGGAGAATGATCAAAGTTGTTCCTTGCCATAATTGGAAGTAAACATTGTGACGCTGAGGCGTGGACTCCTTGTGGATAACAAACGACAATTAAGTTCGTTCGCTAGCAATAGCAACGCCGTTAATTCAGCCGTGATGTACAGCAAATTAAATGCCCCGGGTGAGGATCGAACTCACGACCTTAAGATTATGAGACTTACGCGCTACCTACTGCGCTACCGAGGCTCGTTGCAACCATCATCCCAGGAATCTTGGTAAGTCTCACATATTAGAGATAGACAGTTTGCGCTTTCTCAGGAATCTGTTGTGTCGCTACGCGTGCTTTCCCGACTTGCTAGAGTAAACTGCTGCCGCAGCTTTTTTAACGACGGAAAGCAGCACTGCCTGAGGTTACAGTACATCGCCCTTGCGGCACCTGAACACAGCGGCCTGTAGGGCCAGGCCGACGCTGGAGTTCAGTAACAGCACGCGGCCGTCCAAGTAGGGTCTCTTGCGTGCTGCATGTTTGGTTCTTCTCACAGCGAATCCTGCTATACATTCCTGAGGCTGGCGCACCTCAAGCGAGCAATCGGCGCGGCAGCACTATAGCGAGAACAGCAAAACGATGCATCGGCCGGGAATCGAAGCCGGGCCGCCCGCGTGGTAGTCGAACAACCTACCACTTTTTTAGTTGTTGTTCTCATTTTGTTAGTTGCATTTGTTGGGGGCGGACGTCCGATGACGTCCGTGCTTCCCGAGCATATTCCCGAGCAGGGAAAGTGGGATTGCCACCCAGCGACGTCGGATACAACCGAAAAAAGTGCTACACACGCGGAGTCCCCCACTACACTGCCTCAAAGCGACCGCTCGTCACTATTGTGTGAGTAACGTTGCGGCCGCGGCGACGAGCCTTGCCCAAAGACGCAGCGTGCGTGGAGGCGCTGCCCGAATGCACCCTCCTACCTCGTAAAGCGTCTACAGCTACTATCACCGTGGGCCACTGCCGGCGGGCGGGAAGCCGACACAGCGCGGCGTTGCGAGCAGCGGCTGTGCGGTGGTAGTGTAATGGTGAGCATAGTTGCCTTCCGAGCAGTTGAGCCGCGTTCGATTCCCGGCCACCGCAACGGGCGCAAATCTATGCGTATGAGTATGTGAGCCACGTGCTGTTGAATTAACGTTTTCTTTCCGTCGTCGCTCCACGCAGGCCATCCTGTAGTATGTCCCGTCTTTGCTCGGCTGACGCGAAAGCTGACGCTTGGATTTCGCCCTTATCAAAAGGACAGGCGCTATAAACGACTGTGAGAGGTGAGGTGTAGCGAGGTACCAAAACGACAGGCAAACTGCGAAATTTTCTGCTCTCTCTTCTGAAACAAAAAATAAAAAAACCGACGCAGTCGGTAGGACTCGAACCTACGCTCCCACAGGGAATCTGATTTCTAGTCAGACGCCTTAACCACTCGGCCACGACTGCTCGTAGCTAAAGCTTCCCTCGAATCGTGAAAAATGCAACCGGTCTGCGCAGAATGTTGACAGGAAACGAACTCGGTGCACTGATTACGGCAGGGCTACCAGCGCTACGAGACGAGCCATTACGGAAGCGTTAAAATCTTCGCCCGAACAGGGATTCGAACCCTGGACACTTAGGTTAAAAGCCTAATGCTCTACCGACTGAGCTATCCGGGCTCACGCTTTTTGTGCATGGAGCGACTGCAAGCAATGTGAATAACTGGAACGCGTGTGTAGGCGTACTACGGTAATTGCTGGCTTCTGGCGCAACTGGCGACTTCACCGACTTCCCACTGACGCTGGTAGCACCCCAACAGCGGACCAGTGCCTCTTCTCCCTTTATCCCGGTGCTGACAGTAATTGCATCCTGTGCCTGCTTCCCCCGATTACGTTCGGTTGAAGCTCCGGAAGGAGGGCGACAAACGAAGGTTGGAAGGCCAAAAGATGGAGGGTCGTGTGCGCAAAAACTTCCCTTCCGGTACCGGGAATCGAACCCGGGCCTCCTGGGTGAAAGCCAGGTATCCTAGCCACTAGACCACACCGGATTTGCTCGAGAAACGTGAGATTTACTCCCTCTCTTCTCGCATTTCGTGCTCAATCCGGACTCAGTGTTGTTCTCTGTTTGCGAGCATTTTTGCGCGTGCAGACTGGCATGGCGCACAGCTCGAAACTGTCTATTCATTGCTGTTTGCATCATATTTCACTCATAACAGGGGAGGAGAATGATCAAAGTTGTTCCTTGCCATAATTGGAAGTAAACATTGTGACGCTGAGGCGTGGACTCCTTGTGGATAACAAACGACAATTAAGTTCGTTCGCTAGCAATAGCAACGCCGTTAATTCAGCCGTGATGTACAGCAAATTAAATGCCCCGGGTGAGGATCGAACTCACGACCTTAAGATTATGAGACTTACGCGCTACCTACTGCGCTACCGAGGCTCGTTGCAACCATCATCCCAGGAATCTTGGTAAGTCTCACATATTAGAGATAGACAGTTTGCGCTTTCTCAGGAATCTGTTGTGTCGCTACGCGTGCTTTCCCGACTTGCTAGAGTAAACTGCTGCCGCAGCTTTTTTAACGACGGAAAGCAGCACTGCCTGAGGTTACAGTACATCGCCCTTGCGGCACCTGAACACAGCGGCCTGTAGGGCCAGGCCGACGCTGGAGTTCAGTAACAGCACGCGGCCGTCCAAGTAGGGTCTCTTGCGTGCTGCATGTTTGGTTCTTCTCACAGCGAATCCTGCTATACATTCCTGAGGCTGGCGCACCTCAAGCGAGCAATCGGCGCGGCAGCACTATAGCGAGAACAGCAAAACGATGCATCGGCCGGGAATCGAAGCCGGGCCGCCCGCGTGGTAGTCGAACAACCTACCACTTTTTTAGTTGTTGTTCTCATTTTGTTAGTTGCATTTGTTGGGGGCGGACGTCCGATGACGTCCGTGCTTCCCGAGCATATTCCCGAGCAGCTGTCTGCAGGGAAAGTGGGATTGCCACCCAGCGACGTCGGATACAACCGAAAAAAGTGCTACACACGCGGAGTCCCCCACTACACTGCCTCAAAGCGACCGCTCGTCACTATTGTGTGAGTAACGTTGCGGCCGCGGCGACGAGCCTTGCCCAAAGACGCAGCGTGCGTGGAGGCGCTGCCCGAATGCACCCTCCTACCTCGTAAAGCGTCTACAGCTACTATCACCGTGGGCCACTGCCGGCGGGCGGGAAGCCGACACAGCGCGGCGTTACGAGCAGCGGCTGTGCGGTGGTAGTGTAATGGTGAGCATAGTTGCCTTCCGAGCAGTTGAGCCGCGTTCGATTCCCGGCCACCGCAACGGGCGCAAATCTATGCGTATGAGTATGTGAGCCACGTGCTGTTGAATTAACGTTTTCTTTCCGTCGTCGCTCCACGCAGGCCATCCTGTAGTATGTCCCGACTTGTCCCGACTTTGCTCGGCTGACGCGAAAGCTGACGCTTGGATTTCGCCCTTATCAAAAGGACAGGCGCTATAAACAACTGTGAGAGGTGAGGTGTAGCGAGGTACCAAAACGACAGGCAAACTGCGAAATTTTCTGCTCTCTCTTCTGAAACAAAAAATAAAAAAACCGACGCAGTCGGTAGGACTCGAACCTACGCTCCCACAGGGAATCTGATTTCCAGTCAGACGCCTTAACCACTCGGCCACGACTGCTCGTAGCTAAAGCTTCCCTCGAATCGTGAAAAATGCAACCGGTCTGCGCAGAATGTTGACAGGAAACGAACTCGGTGCACTGATTACGGCAGGGCTACCAGCGCTACGAGACGAGCCATTACGGAAGCGTTAAAATCTTCGCCCGAACAGGGATTCGAACCCTGGACACTTAGGTTAAAAGCCTAATGCTCTACCGACTGAGCTATCCGGGCTCACGCTTTTTGTGCATGGAGCGACTGCAAGCAATGTGAATAACTGGAACGCGTGTGTAGGCGTACTACGGTAATTGCTGGCTTCTGGCGCAACTGGCGACTTCACCGACTTCCCACTGACGCTGGTAGCACCCCAACAGCGGACCAGTGCCTCTTCTCCCTTTATCCCGGTGCTGACAGTAATTGCATCCTGTGCCTGCTTCCCCCGATTACGTTCGGTTGAAGCTCCGGAAGGAGGGCGACAAACGAAGGTTGGAAGGCCAAAAGATGGAGGGTCGTGTGCGCAAAAACTTCCCTTCCGGTACCGGGAATCGAACCCGGGCCTCCTGGGTGAAAGCCAGGTATCCTAGCCACTAGACCACACCGGATTTGCTCGAGAAACGTGAGATTTACTCCCTCTCTTCTCGCATTTCGTGCTCAATCCGGACTCAGTGTTGTTCTCTGTTTGCGAGCATTTTTGCGCGTGCAGACTGGCATGGCGCACAGCTCGAAACTGTCTATTCATTGCTGTTTGCATCATATTTCACTCATAACAGGGGAGGAGAATGATCAAAGTTGTTCCTTGCCATAATTGGAAGTAAACATTGTGACGCTGAGGCGTGGACTCCTTGTGGATAACAAACGACAATTAAGTTCGTTCGCTAGCAATAGCAACGCCGTTAATTCAGCCGTGATGTACAGCAAATTAAATGCCCCGGGTGAGGATCGAACTCACGACCTTAAGATTATGAGACTTACGCGCTACCTACTGCGCTACCGAGGCTCGTTGCAACCATCATCCCAGGAATCTTGGTAAGTCTCACATATTAGAGATAGACAGTTTGCGCTTTCTCAGGAATCTGTTGTGTCGCTACGCGTGCTTTCCCGACTTGCTAGAGTAAACTGCTGCCGCAGCTTTTTTAACGACGGAAAGCAGCACTGCCTGAGGTTACAGTACATCGCCCTTGCGGCACCTGAACACAGCGGCCTGTAGGGCCAGGCCGACGCTGGAGTTCAGTAACAGCACGCGGCCGTCCAAGTAGGGTCTCTTGCGTGCTGCATGTTTGGTTCTTCTCACAGCGAATCCTGCTATACATTCCTGAGGCTGGCGCACCTCAAGCGAGCAATCGGCGCGGCAGCACTATAGCGAGAACAGCAAAACGATGCATCGGCCGGGAATCGAAGCCGGGCCGCCCGCGTGGTAGTCGAACAACCTACCACTTTTTTAGTTGTTGTTCTCATTTTGTTAGTTGCATTTGTTGGGGGCGGACGTCCGATGACGTCCGTGCTTCCCGAGCATATTCCCGAGCAGCTGTCTGCAGGGAAAGTGGGATTGCCACCCAGCGACGTCGGATACAACCGAAAAAAGTGCTACACACGCGGAGTCCCCCACTACACTGCCTCAAAGCGACCGCTCGTCACTATTGTGTGAGTAACGTTGCGGCCGCGGCGACGAGCCTTGCCCAAAGACGCAGCGTGCGTGGAGGCGCTGCCCGAATGCACCCTCCTACCTCGTAAAGCGTCTACAGCTACTATCACCGTGGGCCACTGCCGGCGGGCGGGAAGCCGACACAGCGCGGCGTTGCGAGCAGCGGCTGTGCGGTGGTAGTGTAATGGTGAGCATAGTTGCCTTCCGAGCAGTTGAGCCGCGTTCGATTCCCGGCCACCGCAACGGGCGCAAATCTATGCGTATGAGTATGTGAGCCACGTGCTGTTGAATTAACGTTTTCTTTCCGTCGTCGCTCCACGCAGGCCATCCTGTAGTATGTCCCGACTTGTCCCGACTTTGCTCGGCTGACGCGAAAGCTGACGCTTGGATTTCGCCCTTATCAAAAGGACAGGCGCTATAAACGACTGTGAGAGGTGAGGTGTAGCGAGGTACCAAAACGACAGGCAAACTGCGAAATTTTCTGCTCTCTCTTCTGAAACAAAAAATAAAAAAACCGACGCAGTCGGTAGGACTCGAACCTACGCTCCCACAGGGAATCTGATTTCTAGTCAGACGCCTTAACCACTCGGCCACGACTGCTCGTACCTAAAGCTTCCCTCTAATCGTGAAAAATGCAACCGGTCTGCGCAGAATGTTGACAGGAAACGAACTCGGTGCACTGATTACGGCAGGGCTACCAGCGCTACGAGACGAGCCATTACGGAAGCGTTAAAATCTTCGCCCGAACAGGGATTCGAACCCTGGACACTTAGGTTAAAAGCCTAATGCTCTACCGACTGAGCTATCCGGGCTCACGCTTTTTGTGCATGGAGCGACTGCAAGCAATGTGAATAACTGGAACGCGTGTGTAGGCGTACTACGGTAATTGCTGGCTTCTGGCGCAACTGGCGACTTCACCGACTTCCCACTGACGCTGGTAGCACCCCAACAGCGGACCAGTGCCTCTTCTCCCTTTATCCCGGTGCTGACAGTAATTGCATCCTGTGCCTGCTTCCCCCGATTACGTTCGGTTGAAGCTCCGGAAGGAGGGCGACAAACGAAGGTTGGAAGGCCAAAAGATGGAGGGTCGTGTGCGCAAAAACTTCCCTTCCGGTACCGGGAATCGAACCCGGGCCTCCTGGGTGAAAGCCAGGTATCCTAGCCACTAGACCACACCGGATTTGCTCGAGAAACGTGAGATTTACTCCCTCTCTTCTCGCATTTCGTGCTCAATCCGGACTCAGTGTTGTTCTCTGTTTGCGAGCATTTTTGCGCGTGCAGACTGGCATGGCGCACAGCTCGAAACTGTCTATTCATTGCTGTTTGCATCATATTTCACTCATAACAGGGGAGGAGAATGATCAAAGTTGTTCCTTGCCATAATTGGAAGTAAACATTGTGACGCTGAGGCGTGGACTCCTTGTGGATAACAAACGACAATTAAGTTCGTTCGCTAGCAATAGCAACGCCGTTAATTCAGCCGTGATGTACAGCAAATTAAATGCCCCGGGTGAGGATCGAACTCACGACCTTAAGATTATGAGACTTACGCGCTACCTACTGCGCTACCGAGGCTCGTTGCAACCATCATCCCAGGAATCTTGGTAAGTCTCACATATTAGAGATAGACAGTTTGCGCTTTCTCAGGAATCTGTTGTGTCGCTACGCGTGCTTTCCCGACTTGCTAGAGTAAACTGCTGCCGCAGCTTTTTTAACGACGGAAAGCAGCACTGCCTGAGGTTACAGTACATCGCCCTTGCGGCACCTGAACACAGCGGCCTGTAGGGCCAGGCCGACGCTGGAGTTCAGTAACAGCACGCGGCCGTCCAAGTAGGGTCTCTTGCGTGCTGCATGTTTGGTTCTTCTCACAGCGAATCCTGCTATACATTCCTGAGGCTGGCGCACCTCAAGCGAGCAATCGGCGCGGCAGCACTATAGCGAGAACAGCAAAACGATGCATCGGCCGGGAATCGAAGCCGGGCCGCCCGCGTGGTAGTCGAACAACCTACCACTTTTTTAGTTGTTGTTCTCATTTTGTTAGTTGCATTTGTTGGGGGCGGACGTCCGATGACGTCCGTGCTTCCCGAGCATATTCCCGAGCAGCTGTCTGCAGGGAAAGTGGGATTGCCACCCAGCGACGTCGGATACAACCGAAAAAAGTGCTACACACGCGGAGTCCCCCACTACACTGCCTCAAAGCGACCGCTCGTCACTATTGTGTGAGTAACGTTGCGGCCGCGGCGACGAGCCTTGCCCAAAGACGCAGCGTGCGTGGAGGCGCTGCCCGAATGCACCCTCCTACCTCGTAAAGCGTCTACAGCTACTATCACCGTGGGCCACTGCCGGCGGGCGGGAAGCCGACACAGCGCGGCGTTGCGAGCAGCGGCTGTGCGGTGGTAGTGTAATGGTGAGCATAGTTGCCTTCCGAGCAGTTGAGCCGCGTTCGATTCCCGGCCACCGCAACGGGCGCAAATCTATGCGTATGAGTATGTGAGCCACGTGCTGTTGAATTAACGTTTTCTTTCCGTCGTCGCTCCACGCAGGCCATCCTGTAGTATGTCCCGACTTGTCCCGACTTTGCTCGGCTGACGCGAAAGCTGACGCTTGGATTTCGCCCTTATCAAAAGGACAGGCGCTATAAACAACTGTGAGAGGTGAGGTGTAGCGAGGTACCAAAACGACAGGCAAACTGCGAAATTTTCTGCTCTCTCTTCTGAAACAAAAAATAAAAAAACCGACGCAGTCGGTAGGACTCGAACCTACGCTCCCACAGGGAATCTGATTTCTAGTCAGACGCCTTAACCACTCGGCCACGACTGCTCATACCTAAAGCTTCCCTCGAATCGTGAAAAATGCAACCGGTCTGCGCAGAATGTTGACAGGAAACGAACTCGGTGCACTGATTACGGCAGGGCTACCAGCGCTACGAGACGAGCCATTACGGAAGCGTTAAAATCTTCGCCCGAACAGGGATTCGAACCCTGGACACTTAGGTTAAAAGCCTAATGCTCTACCGACTGAGCTATCCGGGCTCACGCTTTTTGTGCATGGAGCGACTGCAAGCAATGTGAATAACTGGAACGCGTGTGTAGGCGTACTACGGTAATTGCTGGCTTCTGGCGCAACTGGCGACTTCACCGACTTCCCACTGACGCTGGTAGCACCCCAACAGCGGACCAGTGCCTCTTCTCCCTTTATCCCGGTGCTGACAGTAATTGCATCCTGTGCCTGCTTCCCCCAATTACGTTCGGTTGAAGCTCCGGAAGGAGGGCGACAAACGGAGGTTGGAAGGCCAAAAGATGGAGGGTCGTGTGCGCAAAAACTTCCCTTCCGGTACCGGGAATCGAACCCGGGCCTCCTGGGTGAAAGCCAGGTATCCTAGCCACTAGACCACACCGGATTTGCTCGAGAAACGTGAGATTTACTCCCTCTCTTCTCGCATTTCGTGCTCAATCCGGACTCAGTGTTGTTCTCTGTTTGCGAGCATTTTTGCGCGTGCAGACTGGCATGGCGCACAGCTCGAAACTGTCTATTCATTGCTGTTTGCATCATATTTCACTCATAACAGGGGAGGAGAATGATCAAAGTTGTTCCTTGCCATAATTGGAAGTAAACATTGTGACGCTGAGGCGTGGACTCCTTGTGGATAACAAACGACAATTAAGTTCGTTCGCTAGCAATAGCAACGCCGTTAATTCAGCCGTGATGTACAGCAAATTAAATGCCCCGGGTGAGGATCGAACTCACGACCTTAAGATTATGAGACTTACGCGCTACCTACTGCGCTACCGAGGCTCGTTGCAACCATCATCCCAGGAATCTTGGTAAGTCTCACATATTAGAGATAGACAGTTTGCGCTTTCTCAGGAATCTGTTGTGTCGCTACGCGTGCTTTCCCGACTTGCTAGAGTAAACTGCTGCCGCAGCTTTTTTAACGACGGAAAGCAGCACTGCCTGAGGTTACAGTACATCGCCCTTGCGGCACCTGAACACAGCGGCCTGTAGGGCCAGGCCGACGCTGGAGTTCAGTAACAGCACGCGGCCGTCCAAGTAGGGTCTCTTGCGTGCTGCATGTTTGGTTCTTCTCACAGCGAATCCTGCTATACATTCCTGAGGCTGGCGCACCTCAAGCGAGCAATCGGCGCGGCAGCACTATAGCGAGAACAGCAAAACGATGCATCGGCCGGGAATCGAAGCCGGGCCGCCCGCGTGGTAGTCGAACAACCTACCACTTTTTTAGTTGTTGTTCTCATTTTGTTAGTTGCATTTGTTGGGGGCGGACGTCCGATGACGTCCGTGCTTCCCGAGCATATTCCCGAGCAGCTGTCTGCAGGGAAAGTGGGATTGCCACCCAGCGACGTCGGATACAACCGAAAAAAGTGCTACACACGCGGAGTCCCCCACTACACTGCCTCAAAGCGACCGCTCGTCACTATTGTGTGAGTAACGTTGCGGCCGCGGCGACGAGCCTTGCCCAAAGACGCAGCGTGCGTGGAGGCGCTGCCCGAATGCACCCTCCTACCTCGTAAAGCGTCTACAGCTACTATCACCGTGGGCCACTGCCGGCGGGCGGGAAGCCGACACAGCGCGGCGTTGCGAGCAGCGGCTGTGCGGTGGTAGTGTAATGGTGAGCATAGTTGCCTTCCGAGCAGTTGAGCCGCGTTCGATTCCCGGCCACCGCAACGGGCGCAAATCTATGCGTATGAGTATGTGAGCCACGTGCTGTTGAATTAACGTTTTCTTTCCGTCGTCGCTCCACGCAGGCCATCCTGTAGTATGTCCCGACTTGTCCCGACTTTGCTCGGCTGACGCGAAAGCTGACGCTTGGAATTCGCCCTTATCAAAAGGACAGGCGCTATAAACGACTGTGAGAGGTGAGGTGTAGCGAGGTACCAAAACGACAGGCAAACTGCGAAATTTTCTGCTCTCTCTTCTGAAACAAAAAATAAAAAAACCGACGCAGTCGGTAGGACTCGAACCTACGCTCCCAGAGGGAATCTGATTTCTAGTCAGACGCCTTAACCACTCGGCCACGACTGCTCGTAGCTAAAGCTTCCCTCGAATCGTGAAAAATGCAACCGGTCTGCGCAGAATGTTGACAGGAAACGAACTCGGTGCACTGATTACGGCAGGGCTACCAGCGCTACGAGACGAGCCATTACGGAAGCGTTAAAATCTTCGCCCGAACAGGGATTCGAACCCTGGACACTTAGGTTAAAAGCCTAATGCTCTACCGACTGAGCTATCCGGGCTCACGCTTTTTGTGCATGGAGCGACTGCAAGCAATGTGAGTAACTGGAACGCGTGTGTAGGCGTACTACGGTAATTGCTGGCTTCTGGCGCAACTGGCGACTTCACCGACTTCCCACTGACGCTGGTAGCACCCCAACAGCGGACCAGTGCCTCTTCTCCCTTTATCCCGGTGCTGACAGTAATTGCATCCTGTGCCTGCTTCCCCCGATTACGTTCGGTTGAAGCTCCGGAAGGAGGGCGACAAACGAAGGTTGGAAGGCCAAAAGATGGAGGGTCGTGTGCGCAAAAACTTCCCTTCCGGTACCGGGAATCGAACCCGGGCCTCCTGGGTGAAAGCCAGGTATCCTAGCCACTAGACCACACCGGATTTGCTCGAGAAACGTGAGATTTACTCCCTCTCTTCTCGCATTTCGTGCTCAATCCGGACTCAGTGTTGTTCTCTGTTTGCGAGCATTTTTGCGCGTGCAGACTGGCATGGCGCACAGCTCGAAACTGTCTATTCATTGCTGTTTGCATCATATTTCACTCATAACAGGGGAGGAGAATGATCAAAGTTGTTCCTTGCCATAATTGGAAGTAAACATTGTGACGCTGAGGCGTGGACTCCTTGTGGATAACAAACGACAATTAAGTTCGTTCGCTAGCAATAGCAACGCCGTTAATTCAGCCGTGATGTACAGCAAATTAAATGCCCCGGGTGAGGATCGAACTCACGACCTTAAGATTATGAGACTTACGCGCTACCTACTGCGCTACCGAGGCTCGTTGCAACCATCATCCCAGGAATCTTGGTAAGTCTCACATATTAGAGATAGACAGTTTGCGCTTTCTCAGGAATCTGTTGTGTCGCTACGCGTGCTTTCCCGACTTGCTAGAGTAAACTGCTGCCGCAGCTTTTTTAACGACGGAAAGCAGCACTGCCTGAGGTTACAGTACATCGCCCTTGCGGCACCTGAACACAGCGGCCTGTAGGGCCAGGCCGACGCTGGAGTTCAGTAACAGCACGCGGCCGTCCAAGTAGGGTCTCTTGCGTGCTGCATGTTTGGTTCTTCTCACAGCGAATCCTGCTATACATTCCTGAGGCTGGCGCACCTCAAGCGAGCAATCGGCGCGGCAGCACTATAGCGAGAACAGCAAAACGATGCATCGGCCGGGAATCGAAGCCGGGCCGCCCGCGTGGTAGTCGAACAACCTACCACTTTTTTAGTTGTTGTTCTCATTTTGTTAGTTGCATTTGTTGGGGGCGGACGTCCGATGACGTCCGTGCTTCCCGAGCATATTCCCGAGCAGCTGTCTGCAGGGAAAGTGGGATTGCCACCCAGCGACGTCGGATACAACCGAAAAAAGTGCTACACACGCGGAGTCCCCCACTACACTGCCTCAAAGCGACCGCTCGTCACTATTGTGTGAGTAACGTTGCGGCCGCGGCGACGAGCCTTGCCCAAAGACGCAGCGTGCGTGGAGGCGCTGCCCGAATGCACCCTCCTACCTCGTAAAGCGTCTACAGCTACTATCACCGTGGGCCACTGCCGGCGGGCGGGAAGCCGACACAGCGCGGCGTTACGAGCAGCGGCTGTGCGGTGGTAGTGTAATGGTGAGCATAGTTGCCTTCCGAGCAGTTGAGCCGCGTTCGATTCCCGGCCACCGCAACGGGCGCAAATCTATGCGTATGAGTATGTGAGCCACGTGCTGTTGAATTAACGTTTTCTTTCCGTCGTCGCTCCACGCAGGCCATCCTGTAGTATGTCCCGACTTGTCCCGACTTTGCTCGGCTGACGCGAAAGCTGACGCTTGGATTTCGCCCTTATCAAAAGGACAGGCGCTATAAACAACTGTGAGAGGTGAGGTGTAGCGAGGTACCAAAACGACAGGCAAACTGCGAAATTTTCTGCTCTCTCTTCTGAAACAAAAAATAAAAAAACCGACGCAGTCGGTAGGACTCGAACCTACGCTCCCACAGGGAATCTGATTTCCAGTCAGACGCCTTAACCACTCGGCCACGACTGCTCGTAGCTAAAGCTTCCCTCGAATCGTGAAAAATGCAACCGGTCTGCGCAGAATGTTGACAGGAAACGAACTCGGTGCACTGATTACGGCAGGGCTACCAGCGCTACGAGACGAGCCATTACGGAAGCGTTAAAATCTTCGCCCGAACAGGGATTCGAACCCTGGACACTTAGGTTAAAAGCCTAATGCTCTACCGACTGAGCTATCCGGGCTCACGCTTTTTGTGCATGGAGCGACTGCAAGCAATGTGAATAACTGGAACGCGTGTGTAGGCGTACTACGGTAATTGCTGGCTTCTGGCGCAACTGGCGACTTCACCGACTTCCCACTGACGCTGGTAGCACCCCAACAGCGGACCAGTGCCTCTTCTCCCTTTATCCCGGTGCTGACAGTAATTGCATCCTGTGCCTGCTTCCCCCGATTACGTTCGGTTGAAGCTCCGGAAGGAGGGCGACAAACGAAGGTTGGAAGGCCAAAAGATGGAGGGTCGTGTGCGCAAAAACTTCCCTTCCGGTACCGGGAATCGAACCCGGGCCTCCTGGGTGAAAGCCAGGTATCCTAGCCACTAGACCACACCGGATTTGCTCGAGAAACGTGAGATTTACTCCCTCTCTTCTCGCATTTCGTGCTCAATCCGGACTCAGTGTTGTTCTCTGTTTGCGAGCATTTTTGCGCGTGCAGACTGGCATGGCGCACAGCTCGAAACTGTCTATTCATTGCTGTTTGCATCATATTTCACTCATAACAGGGGAGGAGAATGATCAAAGTTGTTCCTTGCCATAATTGGAAGTAAACATTGTGACGCTGAGGCGTGGACTCCTTGTGGATAACAAACGACAATTAAGTTCGTTCGCTAGCAATAGCAACGCCGTTAATTCAGCCGTGATGTACAGCAAATTAAATGCCCCGGGTGAGGATCGAACTCACGACCTTAAGATTATGAGACTTACGCGCTACCTACTGCGCTACCGAGGCTCGTTGCAACCATCATCCCAGGAATCTTGGTAAGTCTCACATATTAGAGATAGACAGTTTGCGCTTTCTCAGGAATCTGTTGTGTCGCTACGCGTGCTTTCCCGACTTGCTAGAGTAAACTGCTGCCGCAGCTTTTTTAACGACGGAAAGCAGCACTGCCTGAGGTTACAGTACATCGCCCTTGCGGCACCTGAACACAGCGGCCTGTAGGGCCAGGCCGACGCTGGAGTTCAGTAACAGCACGCGGCCGTCCAAGTAGGGTCTCTTGCGTGCTGCATGTTTGGTTCTTCTCACAGCGAATCCTGCTATACATTCCTGAGGCTGGCGCACCTCAAGCGAGCAATCGGCGCGGCAGCACTATAGCGAGAACAGCAAAACGATGCATCGGCCGGGAATCGAAGCCGGGCCGCCCGCGTGGTAGTCGAACAACCTACCACTTTTTTAGTTGTTGTTCTCATTTTGTTAGTTGCATTTGTTGGGGGCGGACGTCCGATGACGTCCGTGCTTCCCGAGCATATTCCCGAGCAGCTGTCTGCAGGGAAAGTGGGATTGCCACCCAGCGACGTCGGATACAACCGAAAAAAGTGCTACACACGCGGAGTCCCCCACTACACTGCCTCAAAGCGACCGCTCGTCACTATTGTGTGAGTAACGTTGCGGCCGCGGCGACGAGCCTTGCCCAAAGACGCAGCGTGCGTGGAGGCGCTGCCCGAATGCACCCTCCTACCTCGTAAAGCGTCTACAGCTACTATCACCGTGGGCCACTGCCGGCGGGCGGGAAGCCGACACAGCGCGGCGTTGCGAGCAGCGGCTGTGCGGTGGTAGTGTAATGGTGAGCATAGTTGCCTTCCGAGCAGTTGAGCCGCGTTCGATTCCCGGCCACCGCAACGGGCGCAAATCTATGCGTATGAGTATGTGAGCCACGTGCTGTTGAATTAACGTTTTCTTTCCGTCGTCGCTCCACGCAGGCCATCCTGTAGTATGTCCCGACTTGTCCCGACTTTGCTCGGCTGACGCGAAAGCTGACGCTTGGATTTCGCCCTTATCAAAAGGACAGGCGCTATAAACGACTGTGAGAGGTGAGGTGTAGCGAGGTACCAAAACGACAGGCAAACTGCGAAATTTTCTGCTCTCTCTTCTGAAACAAAAAATAAAAAAACCGACGCAGTCGGTAGGACTCGAACCTACGCTCCCACAGGGAATCTGATTTCTAGTCAGACGCCTTAACCACTCGGCCACGACTGCTCGTACCTAAAGCTTCCCTCTAATCGTGAAAAATGCAACCGGTCTGCGCAGAATGTTGACAGGAAACGAACTCGGTGCACTGATTACGGCAGGGCTACCAGCGCTACGAGACGAGCCATTACGGAAGCGTTAAAATCTTCGCCCGAACAGGGATTCGAACCCTGGACACTTAGGTTAAAAGCCTAATGCTCTACCGACTGAGCTATCCGGGCTCACGCTTTTTGTGCATGGAGCGACTGCAAGCAATGTGAATAACTGGAACGCGTGTGTAGGCGTACTACGGTAATTGCTGGCTTCTGGCGCAACTGGCGACTTCACCGACTTCCCACTGACGCTGGTAGCACCCCAACAGCGGACCAGTGCCTCTTCTCCCTTTATCCCGGTGCTGACAGTAATTGCATCCTGTGCCTGCTTCCCCCGATTACGTTCGGTTGAAGCTCCGGAAGGAGGGCGACAAACGAAGGTTGGAAGGCCAAAAGATGGAGGGTCGTGTGCGCAAAAACTTCCCTTCCGGTACCGGGAATCGAACCCGGGCCTCCTGGGTGAAAGCCAGGTATCCTAGCCACTAGACCACACCGGATTTGCTCGAGAAACGTGAGATTTACTCCCTCTCTTCTCGCATTTCGTGCTCAATCCGGACTCAGTGTTGTTCTCTGTTTGCGAGCATTTTTGCGCGTGCAGACTGGCATGGCGCACAGCTCGAAACTGTCTATTCATTGCTGTTTGCATCATATTTCACTCATAACAGGGGAGGAGAATGATCAAAGTTGTTCCTTGCCATAATTGGAAGTAAACATTGTGACGCTGAGGCGTGGACTCCTTGTGGATAACAAACGACAATTAAGTTCGTTCGCTAGCAATAGCAACGCCGTTAATTCAGCCGTGATGTACAGCAAATTAAATGCCCCGGGTGAGGATCGAACTCACGACCTTAAGATTATGAGACTTACGCGCTACCTACTGCGCTACCGAGGCTCGTTGCAACCATCATCCCAGGAATCTTGGTAAGTCTCACATATTAGAGATAGACAGTTTGCGCTTTCTCAGGAATCTGTTGTGTCGCTACGCGTGCTTTCCCGACTTGCTAGAGTAAACTGCTGCCGCAGCTTTTTTAACGACGGAAAGCAGCACTGCCTGAGGTTACAGTACATCGCCCTTGCGGCACCTGAACACAGCGGCCTGTAGGGCCAGGCCGACGCTGGAGTTCAGTAACAGCACGCGGCCGTCCAAGTAGGGTCTCTTGCGTGCTGCATGTTTGGTTCTTCTCACAGCGAATCCTGCTATACATTCCTGAGGCTGGCGCACCTCAAGCGAGCAATCGGCGCGGCAGCACTATAGCGAGAACAGCAAAACGATGCATCGGCCGGGAATCGAAGCCGGGCCGCCCGCGTGGTAGTCGAACAACCTACCACTTTTTTAGTTGTTGTTCTCATTTTGTTAGTTGCATTTGTTGGGGGCGGACGTCCGATGACGTCCGTGCTTCCCGAGCATATTCCCGAGCAGCTGTCTGCAGGGAAAGTGGGATTGCCACCCAGCGACGTCGGATACAACCGAAAAAAGTGCTACACACGCGGAGTCCCCCACTACACTGCCTCAAAGCGACCGCTCGTCACTATTGTGTGAGTAACGTTGCGGCCGCGGCGACGAGCCTTGCCCAAAGACGCAGCGTGCGTGGAGGCGCTGCCCGAATGCACCCTCCTACCTCGTAAAGCGTCTACAGCTACTATCACCGTGGGCCACTGCCGGCGGGCGGGAAGCCGACACAGCGCGGCGTTGCGAGCAGCGGCTGTGCGGTGGTAGTGTAATGGTGAGCATAGTTGCCTTCCGAGCAGTTGAGCCGCGTTCGATTCCCGGCCACCGCAACGGGCGCAAATCTATGCGTATGAGTATGTGAGCCACGTGCTGTTGAATTAACGTTTTCTTTCCGTCGTCGCTCCACGCAGGCCATCCTGTAGTATGTCCCGACTTGTCCCGACTTTGCTCGGCTGACGCGAAAGCTGACGCTTGGATTTCGCCCTTATCAAAAGGACAGGCGCTATAAACAACTGTGAGAGGTGAGGTGTAGCGAGGTACCAAAACGACAGGCAAACTGCGAAATTTTCTGCTCTCTCTTCTGAAACAAAAAATAAAAAAAACCGACGCAGTCGGTAGGACTCGAACCTACGCTCCCACAGGGAATCTGATTTCTAGTCAGACGCCTTAACCACTCGGCCACGACTGCTCATACCTAAAGCTTCCCTCGAATCGTGAAAAATGCAACCGGTCTGCGCAGAATGTTGACAGGAAACGAACTCGGTGCACTGATTACGGCAGGGCTACCAGCGCTACGAGACGAGCCATTACGGAAGCGTTAAAATCTTCGCCCGAACAGGGATTCGAACCCTGGACACTTAGGTTAAAAGCCTAATGCTCTACCGACTGAGCTATCCGGGCTCACGCTTTTTGTGCATGGAGCGACTGCAAGCAATGTGAATAACTGGAACGCGTGTGTAGGCGTACTACGGTAATTGCTGGCTTCTGGCGCAACTGGCGACTTCACCGACTTCCCACTGACGCTGGTAGCACCCCAACAGCGGACCAGTGCCTCTTCTCCCTTTATCCCGGTGCTGACAGTAATTGCATCCTGTGCCTGCTTCCCCCGATTACGTTCGGTTGAAGCTCCGGAAGGAGGGCGACAAACGGAGGTTGGAAGGCCAAAAGATGGAGGGTCGTGTGCGCAAAAACTTCCCTTCCGGTACCGGGAATCGAACCCGGGCCTCCTGGGTGAAAGCCAGGTATCCTAGCCACTAGACCACACCGGATTTGCTCGAGAAACGTGAGATTTACTCCCTCTCTTCTCGCATTTCGTGCTCAATCCGGACTCAGTGTTGTTCTCTGTTTGCGAGCATTTTTGCGCGTGCAGACTGGCATGGCGCACAGCTCGAAACTGTCTATTCATTGCTGTTTGCATCATATTTCACTCATAACAGGGGAGGAGAATGATCAAAGTTGTTCCTTGCCATAATTGGAAGTAAACATTGTGACGCTGAGGCGTGGACTCCTTGTGGATAACAAACGACAATTAAGTTCGTTCGCTAGCAATAGCAACGCCGTTAATTCAGCCGTGATGTACAGCAAATTAAATGCCCCGGGTGAGGATCGAACTCACGACCTTAAGATTATGAGACTTACGCGCTACCTACTGCGCTACCGAGGCTCGTTGCAACCATCATCCCAGGAATCTTGGTAAGTCTCACATATTAGAGATAGACAGTTTGCGCTTTCTCAGGAATCTGTTGTGTCGCTACGCGTGCTTTCCCGACTTGCTAGAGTAAACTGCTGCCGCAGCTTTTTTAACGACGGAAAGCAGCACTGCCTGAGGTTACAGTACATCGCCCTTGCGGCACCTGAACACAGCGGCCTGTAGGGCCAGGCCGACGCTGGAGTTCAGTAACAGCACGCGGCCGTCCAAGTAGGGTCTCTTGCGTGCTGCATGTTTGGTTCTTCTCACAGCGAATCCTGCTATACATTCCTGAGGCTGGCGCACCTCAAGCGAGCAATCGGCGCGGCAGCACTATAGCGAGAACAGCAAAACGATGCATCGGCCGGGAATCGAAGCCGGGCCGCCCGCGTGGTAGTCGAACAACCTACCACTTTTTTAGTTGTTGTTCTCATTTTGTTAGTTGCATTTGTTGGGGGCGGACGTCCGATGACGTCCGTGCTTCCCGAGCATATTCCCGAGCAGCTGTCTGCAGGGAAAGTGGGATTGCCACCCAGCGACGTCGGATACAACCGAAAAAAGTGCTACACACGCGGAGTCCCCCACTACACTGCCTCAAAGCGACCGCTCGTCACTATTGTGTGAGTAACGTTGCGGCCGCGGCGACGAGCCTTGCCCAAAGACGCAGCGTGCGTGGAGGCGCTGCCCGAATGCACCCTCCTACCTCGTAAAGCGTCTACAGCTACTATCACCGTGGGCCACTGCCGGCGGGCGGGAAGCCGACACAGCGCGGCGTTGCGAGCAGCGGCTGTGCGGTGGTAGTGTAATGGTGAGCATAGTTGCCTTCCGAGCAGTTGAGCCGCGTTCGATTCCCGGCCACCGCAACGGGCGCAAATCTATGCGAATGAGTATGTGAGCCACGTGCTGTTGAATTAACGTTTTCTTTCCGTCGTCGCTCCACGCAGGCCATCCTGTAGTATGTCCCGACTTGTCCCGACTTTGCTCGGCTGACGCGAAAGCTGACGCTTGGATTTCGCCCTTATCAAAAGGACAGGCGCTATAAACGACTGTGAGAGGTGAGGTGTAGCGAGGTACCAAAACGACAGGCAAACTGCGAAATTTTCTGCTCTCTCTTCTGAAACAAAAAATAAAAAAACCGACGCAGTCGGTAGGACTCGAACCTACGCTCCCACAGGAAATCTGATTTCTAGTCAGACGCCTTAACCACTCGGCCACGACTGCCCGTAGCTAAAGCTTCCCTCGAATCGTGAAAAATGCAACCGGTCTGCGCAGAATGTTGACAGGAAACGAACTCGGTGCACTGATTACGGCAGGGCTACCAGCGCTACGAGACGAGCCATTACGGAAGCGTTAAAATCTTCGCCCGAACAGGGATTCGAACCCTGGACACTTAGGTTAAAAGCCTAATGCTCTACCGACTGAGCTATCCGGGCTCACGCTTGTTGTGCATGGAGCGACTGCAAGCAATGTGAATAACTGGAACGCGTGTGTAGGCGTACTACGGTAATTGCTGGCTTCTGGCGCAACTGGCGACTTCACCGACTTCCCACTGACGCTGGTAGCACCCCAACAGCGGACCAGTGCCTCTTCTCCCTTTATCCCGGTGCTGACAGTAATTGCATCCTGTGCCTGCTTCCCCCGATTACGTTCGGTTGAAGCTCCGGAAGGAGGGCGACAAACGAAGGTTGGAAGGCCAAAAGATGGAGGGTCGTGTGCGCAAAAACTTCCCTTCCGGTACCGGGAATCGAACCCGGGCCTCCTGGGTGAAAGCCAGGTATCCTAGCCACTAGACCACACCGGATTTGCTCGAGAAACGTGAGATTTACTCCCTCTCTTCTCGCATTTCGTGCTCAATCCGGACTCAGTGTTGTTCTCTGTTTGCGAGCATTTTTGCGCGTGCAGACTGGCATGGCGCACAGCTCGAAACTGTCTATTCATTGCTGTTTGCATCATATTTCACTCATAACAGGGGAGGAGAATGATCAAAGTTGTTCCTTGCCATAATTGGAAGTAAACATTG
Organism: Schistocerca cancellata; assembly: GCF_023864275.1. Lineage (NCBI taxonomy): Eukaryota > Metazoa > Arthropoda > Insecta > Orthoptera > Acrididae > Schistocerca > Schistocerca cancellata. The sequence continues at coordinate 61,816 of NW_026046428.1, read as the reverse complement.
TGACGCTGAGGCGTGGACTCCTTGTGGATAACAAACGACAATTAAGTTCGTTCGCTAGCAATAGCAACGCCGTTAATTCAGCCGTGATGTACAGCAAATTAAATGCCCCGGGTGAGGATCGAACTCACGACCTTAAGATTATGAGACTTACGCGCTACCTACTGCGCTACCGAGGCTCGTTGCAACCATCATCCCAGGAATCTTGGTAAGTCTCACATATTAGAGATAGACAGTTTGCGCTTTCTCAGGAATCTGTTGTGTCGCTACGCGTGCTTTCCCGACTTGCTAGAGTAAACTGCTGCCGCAGCTTTTTTAACGACGGAAAGCAGCACTGCCTGAGGTTACAGTACATCGCCCTTGCGGCACCTGAACACAGCGGCCTGTAGGGCCAGGCCGACGCTGGAGTTCAGTAACAGCACGCGGCCGTCCAAGTAGGGTCTCTTGCGTGCTGCATGTTTGGTTCTTCTCACAGCGAATCCTGCTATACATTCCTGAGGCTGGCGCACCTCAAGCGAGCAATCGGCGCGGCAGCACTATAGCGAGAACAGCAAAACGATGCATCGGCCGGGAATCGAAGCCGGGCCGCCCGCGTGGTAGTCGAACAACCTACCACTTTTTTAGTTGTTGTTCTCATTTTGTTAGTTGCATTTGTTGGGGGCGGACGTCCGATGACGTCCGTGCTTCCCGAGCATATTCCCGAGCAGCTGTCTGCAGGGAAAGTGGGATTGCCACCCAGCGACGTCGGATACAACCGAAAAAAGTGCTACACACGCGGAGTCCCCCACTACACTGCCTCAAAGCGACCGCTCGTCACTATTGTGTGAGTAACGTTGCGGCCGCGGCGACGAGCCTTGCCCAAAGACGCAGCGTGCGTGGAGGCGCTGCCCGAATGCACCCTCCTACCTCGTAAAGCGTCTACAGCTACTATCACCGTGGGCCACTGCCGGCGGGCGGGAAGCCGACACAGCGCGGCGTTGCGAGCAGCGGCTGTGCGGTGGTAGTGTAATGGTGAGCATAGTTGCCTTCCGAGCAGTTGAGCCGCGTTCGATTCCCGGCCACCGCAACGGGCGCAAATCTATGCGTATGAGTATGTGAGCCACGTGCTGTTGAATTAACGTTTTCTTTCCGTCGTCGCTCCACGCAGGCCATCCTGTAGTATGTCCCGACTTGTCCCGACTTTGCTCGGCTGACGCGAAAGCTGACGCTTGGAATTCGCCCTTATCAAAAGGACAGGCGCTATAAACGACTGTGAGAGGTGAGGTGTAGCGAGGTACCAAAACGACAGGCAAACTGCGAAATTTTCTGCTCTCTCTTCTGAAACAAAAAATAAAAAAACCGACGCAGTCGGTAGGACTCGAACCTACGCTCCCAGAGGGAATCTGATTTCTAGTCAGACGCCTTAACCACTCGGCCACGACTGCTCGTAGCTAAAGCTTCCCTCGAATCGTGAAAAATGCAACCGGTCTGCGCAGAATGTTGACAGGAAACGAACTCGGTGCACTGATTACGGCAGGGCTACCAGCGCTACGAGACGAGCCATTACGGAAGCGTTAAAATCTTCGCCCGAACAGGGATTCGAACCCTGGACACTTAGGTTAAAAGCCTAATGCTCTACCGACTGAGCTATCCGGGCTCACGCTTTTTGTGCATGGAGCGACTGCAAGCAATGTGAATAACTGGAACGCGTGTGTAGGCGTACTACGGTAATTGCTGGCTTCTGGCGCAACTGGCGACTTCACCGACTTCCCACTGACGCTGGTAGCACCCCAACAGCGGACCAGTGCCTCTTCTCCCTTTATCCCGGTGCTGACAGTAATTGCATCCTGTGCCTGCTTCCCCCGATTACGTTCGGTTGAAGCTCCGGAAGGAGGGCGACAAACGAAGGTTGGAAGGCCAAAAGATGGAGGGTCGTGTGCGCAAAAACTTCCCTTCCGGTACCGGGAATCGAACCCGGGCCTCCTGGGTGAAAGCCAGGTATCCTAGCCACTAGACCACACCGGATTTGCTCGAGAAACGTGAGATTTACTCCCTCTCTTCTCGCATTTCGTGCTCAATCCGGACTCAGTGTTGTTCTCTGTTTGCGAGCATTTTTGCGCGTGCAGACTGGCATGGCGCACAGCTCGAAACTGTCTATTCATTGCTGTTTGCATCATATTTCACTCATAACAGGGGAGGAGAATGATCAAAGTTGTACCTTGCCATAATTGGAAGTAAACATTGTGACGCTGAGGCGTGGACTCCTTGTGGATAACAAACGACAATTAAGTTCGTTCGCTAGCAATAGCAACGCCGTTAATTCAGCCGTGATGTACAGCAAATTAAATGCCCCGGGTGAGGATCGAACTCACGACCTTAAGATTATGAGACTTACGCGCTACCTACTGCGCTACCGAGGCTCGTTGCAACCATCATCCCAGGAATCTTGGTAAGTCTCACATATTAGAGATAGACAGTTTGCGCTTTCTCAGGAATCTGTTGTGTCGCTACGCGTGCTTTCCCGACTTGCTAGAGTAAACTGCTGCCGCAGCTTTTTTAACGACGGAAAGCAGCACTGCCTGAGGTTACAGTACATCGCCCTTGCGGCACCTGAACACAGCGGCCTGTAGGGGCAGGCCGACGCTGGAGTTCAGTAACAGCACGCGGCCGTCCAAGTAGGGTCTCTTGCGTGCTGCATGTTTGGTTCTTCTCACAGCGAATCCTGCTATACATTCCTGAGGCTGGCGCACCTCAAGCGAGCAATCGGCGCGGCAGCACTATAGCGAGAACAGCAAAACGATGCATCGGCCGGGAATCGAAGCCGGGCCGCCCGCGTGGTAGTCGAACAACCTACCACTTTTTTAGTTGTTGTTCTCATTTTGTTAGTTGCATTTGTTGGGGGCGGACGTCCGATGACGTCCGTGCTTCCCGAGCATATTCCCGAGCAGCTGTCTGCAGGGAAAGTGGGATTGCCACCCAGCGACGTCGGATACAACCGAAAAAAGTGCTACACACGCGGAGTCCCCCACTACACTGCCTCAAAGCGACCGCTCGTCACTATTGTGTGAGTAACGTTGCGGCCGCGGCGACGAGCCTTGCCCAAAGACGCAGCGTGCGTGGAGGCGCTGCCCGAATGCACCCTCCTACCTCGTAAAGCGTCTACAGCTACTATCACCGTGGGCCACTGCCGGCGGGCGGGAAGCCGACACAGCGCGGCGTTGCGAGCAGCGGCTGTGCGGTGGTAGTGTAATGGTGAGCATAGTTGCCTTCCGAGAAGTTGAGCCGCGTTCGATTCCCGGCCACCGCAACGGGCGCAAATCTATGCGTATGAGTATGTGAGCCACGTGCTGTTGAATTAACGTTTTCTTTCCGTCGTCGCTCCACGCAGGCCATGCTGTAGTATGTCCCGACTTGTCCCGACTTTGCTCGGCTGACGCGAAAGCTGACGCTTGGAATTCGCCCTTATCAAAAGGACAGGCGCTATAAACGACTGTGAGAGGTGAGGTGTAGCGAGGTACCAAAACGACAGGCAAACTGCGAAATTTTCTGCTCTCTCTTCTGAAACAAAAAATAAAAAAACCGACGCAGTCGGTAGGACTCGAACCTACGCTCCCACAGGGAATCTGATTTCTAGTCAGACGCCTTAACCACTCGGCCACGACTGCTCGTAGCTAAAGCTTCCCTCGAATCGTGAAAAATGCAACCGGTCTGCGCAGAATGTTGACAGGAAACGAACTCGGTGCACTGATTACGGCAGGGCTACCAGCGCTACGAGACGAGCCATTACGGAAGCGTTAAAATCTTCGCCCGAACAGGGATTCGAACCCTGGACACTTAGGTTAAAAGCCTAATGCTCTACCGACTGAGCTATCCGGGCTCACGCTTTTTGTGCATGGAGCGACTGCAAGCAATGTGAATAACTGGAACGCGTGTGTAGGCGTACTACGGTAATTGCTGGCTTCTGGCGCAACTGGCGACTTCACCGACTTCCCACTGACGCTGGTAGCACCCCAACAGCGGACCAGTGCCTCTTCTCCCTTTATCCCGGTGCTGACAGTAATTGCATCCTGTGCCTGCTTCCCCCGATTACGTTCGGTTGAAGCTCCGGAAGGAGGGCGACAAACGAAGGTTGGAAGGCCAAAAGATGGAGGGTCGTGTGCGCAAAAACTTCCCTTCCGGTACCGGGAATCGAACCCGGGCCTCCTGGGTGAAAGCCAGGTATCCTAGCCACTAGACCACACCGGATTTGCTCGAGAAACGTGAGATTTACTCCCTCTCTTCTCGCATTTCGTGCTCAATCCGGACTCAGTGTTGTTCTCTGTTTGCGAGCATTTTTGCGCGTGCAGACTGGCATGGCGCACAGCTCGAAACTGTCTATTCATTGCTGTTTGCATCATATTTCACTCATAACAGGGGAGGAGAATGATCAAAGTTGTACCTTGCCATAATTGGAAGTAAACATTGTGACGCTGAGGCGTGGACTCCTTGTGGATAACAAACGACAATTAAGTTCGTTCGCTAGCAATAGCAACGCCGTTAATTCAGCCGTGATGTACAGCAAATTAAATGCCCCGGGTGAGGATCGAACTCACGACCTTAAGATTATGAGACTTACGCGCTACCTACTGCGCTACCGAGGCTCGTTGCAACCATCATCCCAGGAATCTTGGTAAGTCTCACATATTAGAGATAGACAGTTTGCGCTTTCTCAGGAATCTGTTGTGTCGCTACGCGTGCTTTCCCGACTTGCTAGAGTAAACTGCTGCCGCAGCTTTTTTAACGACGGAAAGCAGCACTGCCTGAGGTTACAGTACATCGCCCTTGCGGCACCTGAACACAGCGGCCTGTAGGGCCAGGCCGACGCTGGAGTTCAGTAACAGCACGCGACCGTCCAAGTAGGGTCTCTTGCGTGCTGCATGTTTGGTTCTTCTCACAGCGAATCCTGCTATACATTCCTGAGGCTGGCGCACCTCAAGCGAGCAATCGGCGCGGCAGCACTATAGCGAGAACAGCAAAACGATGCATCGGCCGGGAATCGAAGCCGGGCCGCCCGCGTGGTAGTCGAACAACCTACCACTTTTTTAGTTGTTGTTCTCATTTTGTTAGTTGCATTTGTTGGGGGCGGACGTCCGATGACGTCCGTGCTTCCCGAGCATATTCCCGAGCAGCTGTCTGCAGGGAAAGTGGGATTGCCACCCAGCGACGTCGGATACAACCGAAAAAAGTGCTACACACGCGGAGTCCCCCACTACACTGCCTCAAAGCGACCGCTCGTCACTATTGTGTGAGTAACGTTGCGGCCGCGGCGACGAGCCTTGCCCAAAGACGCAGCGTGCGTGGAGGCGCTGCCCGAATGCACCCTCCTACCTCGTAAAGCGTCTACAGCTACTATCACCGTGGGCCACTGCCGGCGGGCGGGAAGCCGACACAGCGCGGCGTTGCGAGCAGCGGCTGTGCGGTGGTAGTGTAATGGTGAGCATAGTTGCCTTCCGAGAAGTTGAGCCGCGTTCGATTCCCGGCCACCGCAACGGGCGCAAATCTATGCGTATGAGTATGTGAGCCACGTGCTGTTGAATTAACGTTTTCTTTCCGTCGTCGCTCCACGCAGGCCATCCTGTAGTATGTCCCGACTTTGCTCGGCTGACGCGAAAGCTGACGCTTGGATTTCGCCCTTATCAAAAGGACAGGCGCTATAAACGACTGTGAGAGGTGAGGTGTAGCGAGGTACCAAAACGACAGGCAAACTGCGAAATTTTCTGCTCTCTCTTCTGAAACAAAAAATAAAAAAACCGACGCAGTCGGTAGGACTCGAACCTACGCTCCCACAGGGAATCTGATTTCTAGTCAGACGCCTTAACCACTCGGCCACGACTGCTCGTAGCTAAAGCTTCCCTCGAATCGTGAAAAATGCAACCGGTCTGCGCAGAATGTTGACAGGAAACGAACTCGGTGCACTGATTACGGCAGGGCTACCAGCGCTACGAGACGAGCCATTACGGAAGCGTTAAAATCTTCGCCCGAACAGGGATTCGAACCCTGGACACTTAGGTTAAAAGCCTAATGCTCTACCGACTGAGCTATCCGGGCTCACGCTTTTTGTGCATGGAGCGACTGCAAGCAATGTGAATAACTGGAACGCGTGTGTAGGCGTACTACGGTAATTGCTGGCTTCTGGCGCAACTGGCGACTTCACCGACTTCCCACTGACGCTGGTAGCACCCCAACAGCGGACCAGTGCCTCTTCTCCCTTTATCCCGGTGCTGACAGTAATTGCATCCTGTGCCTGCTTCCCCCGATTACGTTCGGTTGAAGCTCCGGAAGGAGGGCGACAAACGAAGGTTGGAAGGCCAAAAGATGGAGGGTCGTGTGCGCAAAAACTTCCCTTCCGGTACCGGGAATAGAACCCGGGCCTCCTGGGTGAAAGCCAGGTATCCTAGCCACTAGACCACACCGGATTTGCTCGAGAAACGTGAGATTTACTCCCTCTCTTCTCGCATTTCGTGCTCAATCCGGACTCAGTGTTGTTCTCTGTTTGCGAGCATTTTTGCGCGTGCAGACTGGCATGGCGCACAGCTCGAAACTGTCTATTCATTGCTGTTTGCATCATATTTCACTCATAACAGGGGAGGAGAATGATCAAAGTTGTACCTTGCCATAATTGGAAGTAAACATTGTGACGCTGAGGCGTGGACTCCTTGTGGATAACAAACGACAATTAAGTTCGTTCGCTAGCAATAGCAACGCCGTTAATTCAGCCGTGATGTACAGCAAATTAAATGCCCCGGGTGAGGATCGAACTCACGACCTTAAGATTATGAGACTTACGCGCTACCTACTGCGCTACCGAGGCTCGTTGCAACCATCATCCCAGGAATCTTGGTAAGTCTCACATATTAGAGATAGACAGTTTGCGCTTTCTCAGGAATCTGTTGTGTCGCTACGCGTGCTTTCCCGACTTGCTAGAGTAAACTGCTGCCGCAGCTTTTTTAACGACGGAAAGCAGCACTGCCTGAGGTTACAGTACATCGCCCTTGCGGCACCTGAACACAGCGGCCTGTAGGGCCAGGCCGAAGCTGGAGTTCAGTAACAGCACGCGGCCGTCCAAGTAGGGTCTCTTGCGTGCTGCATGTTTGGTTCTTCTCACAGCGAATCCTGCTATACATTCCTGAGGCTGGCGCACCTCAAGCGAGCAATCGGCGCGGCAGCACTATAGCGAGAACAGCAAAACGATGCATCGGCCGGGAATCGAAGCCGGGCCGCCCGCGTGGTAGTCGAACAACCTACCACTTTTTTAGTTGTTGTTCTCATTTTGTTAGTTGCATTTGTTGGGGGCGGACGTCCGATGACGTCCGTGCTTCCCGAGCATATTCCCGAGCAGCTGTCTGCAGGGAAAGTGGGATTGCCACCCAGCGACGTCGGATACAACCGAAAAAAGTGCTACACACGCGGAGTCCCCCACTACACTGCCTCAAAGCGACCGCTCGTCACTATTGTGTGAGTAACGTTGCGGCCGCGGCGACGAGCCTTGCCCAAAGACGCAGCGTGCGTGGAGGCGCTGCCCGAATGCACCCTCCTACCTCGTAAAGCGTCTACAGCTACTATCACCGTGGGCCACTGCCGGCGGGCGGGAAGCCGACACAGCGCGGCGTTGCGAGCAGCGGCTGTGCGGTGGTAGTGTAATGGTGAGCATAGTTGCCTTCCGAGCAGTTGAGCCGCGTTCGATTCCCGGCCACCGCAACGGGCGCAAATCTATGCGTATGAGTATGTGAGCCACGTGCTGTTGAATTAACGTTTTCTTTCCGTCGTCGCTCCACGCAGGCCATCCTGTAGTATGTCCCGACTTTGCTCGGCTGACGCGAAAGCTGACGCTTGGATTTCGCCCTTATCAAAAGGACAGGCGCTATAAACGACTGTGAGAGGTGAGGTGTAGCGAGGTACCAAAACGACAGGCAAACTGCGAAATTTTCTGCTCTCTCTTCTGAAACAAAAAATAAAAAAACCGACGCAGTCGGTAGGACTCGAACCTACGCTCCCACAGGGAATCTGATTTCTAGTCAGACGCCTTTACCACTCGGCCACGACTGCTCGTAGCTAAAGCTTCCCTCGAATCGTGAAAAATGCAACCGGTCTGCGCAGAATGTTGACAGGAAACGAACTCGGTGCACTGATTACGGCAGGGCTACCAGCGCTACGAGACGAGCCATTACGGAAGCGTTAAAATCTTCGCCCGAACAGGGATTCGAACCCTGGACACTTAGGTTAAAAGCCTAATGCTCTACCGACTGAGCTATCCGGGCTCACGCTTTTTGTGCATGGAGCGACTGCAAGCAATGTGAATAACTGGAACGCTTGTGTAGGCGTACTACGGTAATTGCTGGCTTCTGGCGCAACTGGCGACTTCACCGACTTCCCACTGACGCTGGTAGCACCCCAACAGCGGACCAGTGCCTCTTCTCCCTTTATCCCGGTGCTGACAGTAATTGCATCCTGTGCCTGCTTCCCCCGATTACGTTCGGTTGAAGCTCCGGAAGGAGGGCGACAAACGAAGGTTGGAAGGCCAAAAGATGGAGGGTCGTGTGCGCAAAAACTTCCCTTCCGGTACCGGGAATCGAACCCGGGCCTCCTGGGTGAAAGCCAGGTATCCTAGCCACTAGACCACACCGGATTTGCTCGAGAAACGTGAGATTTACTCCCTCTCTTCTCGCATTTCGTGCTCAATCCGGACTCAGTGTTGTTCTCTGTTTGCGAGCATTTTTGCGCGTGCAGACTGGCATGGCGCACAGCTCGAAACTGTCTATTCATTGCTGTTTGCATCATATTTCACTCATAACAGGGGAGGAGAATGATCAAAGTTGTACCTTGCCATAATTGGAAGTAAACATTGTGACGCTGAGGCGTGGACTCCTTGTGGATAACAAACGACAATTAAGTTCGTTCGCTAGCAATAGCAACGCCGTTAATTCAGCCGTGATGTACAGCAAATTAAATGCCCCGGGTGAGGATCGAACTCACGACCTTAAGATTATGAGACTTACGCGCTACCTACTGCGCTACCGAGGCTCGTTGCAACCATCATCCCAGGAATCTTGGTAAGTCTCAAATATTAGAGATAGACATTTTGCGCTTTCTCAGGAATCTGTTGTGTCGCTACGCGTGCTTTCCCGACTTGCTAGAGTAAACTGCTGCCGCAGCTTTTTTAACGACGGAAAGCAGCACTGCCTGAGGTTACAGTACATCGCCCTTGCGGCACCTGAACACAGCGGCCTGTAGGGCCAGGCCGAAGCTGGAGTTCAGTAACAGCACGCGGCCGTCCAAGTAGGGTCTCTTGCGTGCTGCATGTTTGGTTCTTCTCACAGCGAATCCTGCTATACATTCCTGAGGCTGGCGCACCTCAAGCGAGCAATCGGCGCGGCAGCACTATAGCGAGAACAGCAAAACGATGCATCGGCCGGGAATCGAAGCCGGGCCGCCCGCGTGGTAGTCGAACAACCTACCACTTTTTTAGTTGTTGTTCTCATTTTGTTAGTTGCATTTGTTGGGGGCGGACGTCCGATGACGTCCGTGCTTCCCGAGCATATTCCCGAGCAGCTGTCTGCAGGGAAAGTGGGATTGCCACCCAGCGACGTCGGATACAACCGAAAAAAGTGCTACACACGCGGAGTCCCCCACTACACTGCCTCAAAGCGACCGCTCGTCACTATTGTGTGAGTAACGTTGCGGCCGCGGCGACGAGCCTTGCCCAAAGACGCAGCGTGCGTGGAGGCGCTGCCCGAATGCACCCTCCTACCTCGTAAAGCGTCTACAGCTACTATCACCGTGGGCCACTGCCGGCGGGCGGGAAGCCGACACAGCGCGGCGTTGCGAGCAGCGGCTGTGCGGTGGTAGTGTAATGGTGAGCATAGTTGCCTTCCGAGCAGTTGAGCCGCGTTCGATTCCCGGCCACCGCAACGGGCGCAAATCTATGCGTATGAATATGTGAGCCACGTGCTGTTGAATTAACGTTTTCTTTCCGTCGTCACTCCACGCAGGCCATCCTGTAGTATGTCCCGACTTGTCCCGACTTTGCTCGGCTGACGCGAAAGCTGACGCTTGGATTTCGCCCTTATCAAAAGGACAGGCGCTATAAACGACTGTGAGAGGTGAGGTGTAGCGAGGTACCAAAACGACAGGCAAACTGCGAAATTTTCTGCTCTCTCTTCTGAAACAAAAAATAAAAAAACCGACGCAGTCGGTCGGACTCGAACCTACGCTCCCACAGGGAATCTGATTTCTAGTCAGACGCCTTAACCACTCGGCCACGACTGCTCGTAGCTAAAGCTTCCCTCGAATCGTGAAAAATGCAACCGGTCTGCGCAGAATGTTGACAGGAAACGAACTCGGTGCACTGATTACGGCAGGGCTACCAGCGCTACGAGACGAGCCATTACGGAAGCGTTAAAATCTTCGCCCGAACAGGGATTCGAACCCTGGACACTTAGGTTAAAAGCCTAATGCTCTACCGACTGAGCTATCCGGGCTCACGCTTTTTGTGCATGGAGCGACTGCAAGCAATGTGAATAACTGGAACGCGTGTGTAGGCGTACTACGGTAATTGCTGGCTTCTGGCGCAACTGGCGACTTCACCGACTTCCCACTGACGCTGGTAGCACCCCAACAGCGGACCAGTGCCTCTTCTCCCTTTATCCCGGTGCTGACAGTAATTGCATCCTGTGCCTGCTTCCCCCGATTACGTTCGGTTGAAGCTCCGGAAGGAGGGCGACAAACGAAGGTTGGAAGGCCAAAAGATGGAGGGTCGTGTGCGCAAAAACTTCCCTTCCGGTACCGGGAATCGAACCCGGGCCTCCTGGGTGAAAGCCAGGTATCCTAGCCACTAGACCACACCGGATTTGCTCGAGAAACGTGAGATTTACTCCCTCTCTTCTCGCATTTCGTGCTCAATCCGGACTCAGTGTTGTTCTCTGTTTGCGAGCATTTTTGCGCGTGCAGACTGGCATGGCGCACAGCTCGAAACTGTCTATTCATTGCTGTTTGCATCATATTTCACTCATAACAGGGGAGGAGAATGATCAAAGTTGTTCCTTGCCATAATTGGAAGTAAACATTGTGACGCTGAGGCGTGGACTCCTTGTGGATAACAAACGACAATTAAGTTCGTTCGCTAGCAATAGCAACGCCGTTAATTCAGCCGTGATGTACAGCAAATTAAATGCCCCGGGTGAGGATCGAACTCACGACCTTAAGATTATGAGACTTACGCGCTACCTACTGCGCTACCGAGGCTCGTTGCAACCATCATCCCAGGAATCTTGGTAAGTCTCACATATTAGAGATAGACAGTTTGCGCTTTCTCAGGAATCTGTTGTGTCGCTACGCGTGCTTTCCCGACTTGCTAGAGTAAACTGCTGCCGCAGCTTTTTTAACGACGGAAAGCAGCACTGCCTGAGGTTACAGTACATCGCCCTTGCGGCACCTGAACACAGCGGCCTGTAGGGCCAGGCCGACGCTGGAGTTCAGTAACAGCACGCGGCCGTCCAAGTAGGGTCTCTTGCGTGCTGCATGTTTGGTTCTTCTCACAGCGAATCCTGCTATACATTCCTGAGGCTGGCGCACCTCAAGCGAGCAATCGGCGCGGCAGCACTATAGCGAGAACAGCAAAACGATGCATCGGCCGGGAATCGAAGCCGGGCCGCCCGCGTGGTAGTCGAACAACCTACCACTTTTTTAGTTGTTGTTCTCATTTTGTTAGTTGCATTTGTTTGGGGCGGACGTCCGATGACGTCCGTGCTTCCCGAGCATATTCCCGAGCAGCTGTCTGCAGGGAAAGTGGGATTGCCACCCAGCGACGTCGGATACAACCGAAAAAAGTGCTACACACGCGGAGTCCCCCACTACACTGCCTCAAAGCGACCGCTCGTCACTATTGTGTGAGTAACGTTGCGGCCGCGGCGACGAGCCTTGCCCAAAGACGCAGCGTGCGTGGAGGCGCTGCCCGAATGCACCCTCCTACCTCGTAAAGCGTCTACAGCTACTATCACCGTGGGCCACTGCCGGCGGGCGGGAAGCCGACACAGCGCGGCGTTGCGAGCAGCGGCTGTGCGGTGGTAGTGTAATGGTGAGCATAGTTGCCTTCCGAGCAGTTGAGCCGCGTTCGATTCCCGGCCACCGCAACGGGCGCAAATCTATGCGTATGAGTATGTGAGCCACGTGCTGTTGAATTAACGTTTTCTTTCCGTCGTCGCTCCACGCAGGCCATCCTGTAGTATGTCCCGACTTTGCTCGGCTGACGCGAAAGCTGACGCTTGGATTTCGCCCTTATCAAAAGGACAGGCGCTATAAACGACTGTGAGAGGTGAGGTGTAGCGAGGTACCAAAACGACAGGCAAACTGCGAAATTTTCTGCTCTCTCTTCTGAAACAAAAAATAAAAAAACCGACGCAGTCGGTCGGACTCGAACCTACGCTCCCACAGGGAATCTGATTTCTAGTCAGACGCCTTAACCACTCGGCCACGACTGCTCGTAGCTAAAGCTTCCCTCGAATCGTGAAAAATGCAACCGGTCTGCGCAGAATGTTGACAGGAAACGAACTCGGTGCACTGATTACGGCAGGGCTACCAGCGCTACGAGACGAGCCATTACGGAAGCGTTAAAATCTTCGCCCGAACAGGGATTCGAACCCTGGACACTTAGGTTAAAAGCCTAATGCTCTACCGACTGAGCTATCCGGGCTCACGCTTTTTGTGCATGGAGCGACTGCAAGCAATGTGAATAACTGGAACGCGTGTGTAGGCGTACTACGGTAATTGCTGGCTTCTGGCGCAACTGGCGACTTCACCGACTTCCCACTGACGCTGGTAGCACCCCAACAGCGGACCAGTGCCTCTTCTCCCTTTATCCCGGTGCTGACAGTAATTGCATCCTGTGCCTGCTTCCCCCGATTACGTTCGGTTGAAGCTCCGGAAGGAGGGCGACAAACGAAGGTTGGAAGGCCAAAAGATGGAGGGTCGTGTGCGCAAAAACTTCCCTTCCGGTACCGGGAATCGAACCCGGGCCTCCTGGGTGAAAGCCAGGTATCCTAGCCACTAGACCACACCGGATTTGCTCGAGAAACGTGAGATTTACTCCCTCTCTTCTCGCATTTCGTGCTCAATCCGGACTCAGTGTTGTTCTCTGTTTGCGAGCATTTTTGCGCGTGCAGACTGGCATGGCGCACAGCTCGAAACTGTCTATTCATTGCTGTTTGCATCATATTTCACTCATAACAGGGGAGGAGAATGATCAAAGTTGTTCCTTGCCATAATTGGAAGTAAACATTGTGACGCTGAGGCGTGGACTCCTTGTGGATAACAAACGACAATTAAGTTCGTTCGCTAGCAATAGCAACGCCGTTAATTCAGCCGTGATGTACAGCAAATTAAATGCCCCGGGTGAGGATCGAACTCACGACCTTAAGATTATGAGACTTACGCGCTACCTACTGCGCTACCGAGGCTCGTTGCAACCATCATCCCAGGAATCTTGGTAAGTCTCACATATTAGAGATAGACAGTTTGCGCTTTCTCAGGAATCTGTTGTGTCGCTACGCGTGCTTTCCCGACTTGCTAGAGTAAACTGCTGCCGCAGCTTTTTTAACGACGGAAAGCAGCACTGCCTGAGGTTACAGTACATCGCCCTTGCGGCACCTGAACACAGCGGCCTGTAGGGCCAGGCCGACGCTGGAGTTCAGTAACAGCACGCGGCCGTCCAAGTAGGGTCTCTTGCGTGCTGCATGTTTGGTTCTTCTCACAGCGAATCCTGCTATACATTCCTGAGGCTGGCGCACCTCAAGCGAGCAATCGGCGCGGCAGCACTATAGCGAGAACAGCAAAACGATGCATCGGCCGGGAATCGAAGCCGGGCCGCCCGCGTGGTAGTCGAACAACCTACCACTTTTTTAGTTGTTGTTCTCATTTTGTTAGTTGCATTTGTTGGGGGCGGACGTCCGATGACGTCCGTGCTTCCCGAGCATATTCCCGAGCAGCTGTCTGCAGGGAAAGTGGGATTGCCACCCAGCGACGTCGGATACAACCGAAAAAAGTGCTACACACGCGGAGTCCCCCACTACACTGCCTCAAAGCGACCGCTCGTCACTATTGTGTGAGTAACGTTGCGGCCGCGGCGACGAGCCTTGCCCAAAGACGCAGCGTGCGTGGAGGCGCTGCCCGAATGCACCCTCCTACCTCGTAAAGCGTCTACAGCTACTATCACCGTGGGCCACTGCCGGCGGGCGGGAAGCCGACACAGCGCGGCGTTGCGAGCAGCGGCTGTGCGGTGGTAGTGTAATGGTGAGCATAGTTGCCTTCCGAGCAGTTGAGCCGCGTTCGATTCCCGGCCACCGCAACGGGCGCAAATCTATGCGTATGAGTATGTGAGCCACGTGCTGTTGAATTAACGTTTTCTTTCCGTCGTCGCTCCACGCAGGCCATCCTGTAGTATGTCCCGACTTTGCTCGGCTGACGCGAAAGCTGACGCTTGGATTTCGCCCTTATCAAAAGGACAGGCGCTATAAACGACTGTGAGAGGTGAGGTGTAGCGAGGTACCAAAACGACAGGCAAACTGCGAAATTTTCTGCTCTCTCTTCTGAAACAAAAAATAAAAAAACCGACGCAGTCGGTAGGACTCGAACCTACGCTCCCACAGGGAATCTGATTTCTAGTCAGACGCCTTAACCACTCGGCCACGACTGCTCGTAGCTAAAGCTTCCCTCGAATCGTGAAAAATGCAACCGGTCTGCGCAGAATGTTGACAGGAAACGAACTCGGTGCACTGATTACGGCAGGGCTACCAGCGCTACGAGACGAGCCATTACGGAAGCGTTAAAATCTTCGCCCGAACAGGGATTCGACCCCTGGACACTTAGGTTAAAAGCCTAATGCTCTACCGACTGAGCTATCCGGGCTCACGCTTGTTGTGCATGGAGCGACTGCAAGCAATGTGAATAACTGGAACGCGTGTGTAGGCGTACTACGGTAATTGCTGGCTTCTGGCGCAACTGGCGACTTCACCGACTTCCCACTGACGCTGGTAGCACCCCAACAGCGGACCAGTGCCTCTTCTCCCTTTATCCCGGTGCTGACAGTAATTGCATCCTGTGCCTGCTTCCCCCGATTACGTTCGGTTGAAGCTCCGGAAGGAGGGCGACAAACGAAGGTTGGAAGGCCAAAAGATGGAGGGTCGTGTGCGCAAAAACTTCCCTTCCGGTACCGGGAATCGAACCCGGGCCTCCTGGGTGAAAGCCAGGTATCCTAGCCACTAGACCACACCGGATTTGCTCGAGAAACGTGAGATTTACTCCCTCTCTTCTCGCATTTCGTGCTCAATCCGGACTCAGTGTTGTTCTCTGTTTGCGAGCATTTTTGCGCGTGCAGACTGGCATGGCGCACAGCTCGAAACTGTCTATTCATTGCTGTTTGCATCATATTTCACTCATAACAGGGGAGGAGAATGATCAAAGTTGTTCCTTGCCATAATTGGAAGTAAACATTGTGACGCTGAGGCGTGGACTCCTTGTGGATAACAAACGACAATTAAGTTCGTTCGCTAGCAATAGCAACGCCGTTAATTCAGCCGTGATGTACAGCAAATTAAATGCCCCGGGTGAGGATCGAACTCACGACCTTAAGATTATGAGACTTACGCGCTACCTACTGCGCTACCGAGGCTCGTTGCAACCATCATCCCAGGAATCTTGGTAAGTCTCACATATTAGAGATAGACAGTTTGCGCTTTCTCAGGAATCTGTTGTGTCGCTACGCGTGCTTTCCCGACTTGCTAGAGTAAACTGCTGCCGCAGCTTTTTTAACGACGGAAAGCAGCACTGCCTGAGGTTACAGTACATCGCCCTTGCGGCACCTGAACACAGCGGCCTGTAGGGCCAGGCCGACGCTGGAGTTCAGTAACAGCACGCGGCCGTCCAAGTAGGGTCTCTTGCGTGCTGCATGTTTGGTTCTTCTCACAGCGAATCCTGCTATACATTCCTGAGGCTGGCGCACCTCAAGCGAGCAATCGGCGCGGCAGCACTATAGCGAGAACAGCAAAACGATGCATCGGCCGGGAATCGAAGCCGGGCCGCCCGCGTGGTAGTCGAACAACCTACCACTTTTTTAGTTGTTGTCCTCATTTTGTTAGTTGCATTTGTTGGGGGCGGACGTCCGATGACGTCCGTGCTTCCCGAGCATATTCCCGAGCAGCTGTCTGCAGGGAAAGTGGGATTGCCACCCAGCGACGTCGGATACAACCGAAAAAAGTGCTACACACGCGGAGTCCCCCACTACACTGCCTCAAAGCGACCGCTCGTCACTATTGTGTGAGTAACGTTGCGGCCGCGGCGACGAGCCTTGCCCAAAGACGCAGCGTGCGTGGAGGCGCTGCCCGAATGCACCCTCCTACCTCGTAAAGCGTCTACAGCTACTATCACCGTGGGCCACTGCCGGCGGGCGGGAAGCCGACACAGCGCGGCGTTGCGAGCAGCGGCTGTGCGGTGGTAGTGTAATGGTGAGCATAGTTGCCTTCCGAGCAGTTGAGCCGCGTTCGATTCCCGGCCACCGCAACGGGCGCAAATCTATGCGTATGAGTATGTGAGCCACGTGCTGTTGAATTAACGTTTTCTTTCCGTCGTCGCTCCACGCAGGCCATCCTGTAGTATGTCCCGACTTGTCCCGACTTTGCTCGGCTGACGCGAAAGCTGACGCTTGGAATTCGCCCTTATCAAAAGGACAGGCGCTATAAACGACTGTGAGAGGTGAGGTGTAGCGAGGTACCAAAACGACAGGCAAACTGCGAAATTTTCTGCTCTCTCTTCTGAAACAAAAAATAAAAAAACCGACGCAGTCGGTAGGACTCGAACCTACGCTCCCACAGGGAATCTGATTTCTAGTCAGACGCCTTAACCACTCGGCCACGACTGCTCGTAGCTAAAGCTTCCCTCGAATCATGAAAAATGCAACCGGTCTGCGCAGAATGTTGACAGGAAACGAACTCGGTGCACTGATTACGGCAGGGCTACCAGCGCTACGAGACGAGCCATTACGGAAGCGTTAAAATCTTCGCCCGAACAGGGATTCGAACCCTGGACACTTAGGTTAAAAGCCTAATGCTCTACCGACTGAGCTATCCGGGCTCACGCTTTTTGTGCATGGAGCGACTGCAAGCAATGTGAATAACTGGAACGCGTGTGTAGGCGTACTACGGTAATTGCTGGCTTCTGGCGCAACTGGCGACTTCACCGACTTCCCACTGACGCTGGTAGCACCCCAACAGCGGACCAGTGCCTCTTCTCCCTTTATCCCGGTGCTGACAGTAATTGCATCCTGTGCCTGCTTCCCCCGATTACGTTCGGTTGAAGCTCCGGAAGGAGGGCGACAAACGAAGGTTGGAAGGCCAAAAGATGGAGGGTCGTGTGCGCAAAAACTTCCCTTCCGGTACCGGGAATCGAACCCGGGCCTCCTGGGTGAAAGCCAGGTATCCTAGCCACTAGACCACACCGGATTTGCTCGAGAAACGTGAGATTTACTCCCTCTCTTCTCGCATTTCGTGCTCAATCCGGACTCAGTGTTGTTCTCTGTTTGCGAGCATTTTTGCGCGTGCAGACTGGCATGGCGCACAGCTCGAAACTGTCTATTCATTGCTGTTTGCATCATATTTCACTCATAACAGGGGAGGAGAATGATCAAAGTTGTTCCTTGCCATAATTGGAAGTAAACATTGTGACGCTGAGGCGTGGACTCCTTGTGGATAACAAACGACAATTAAGTTCGTTCGCTAGCAATAGCAACGCCGTTAATTCAGCCGTGATGTACAGCAAATTAAATGCCCCGGGTGAGGATCGAACTCACGACCTTAAGATTATGAGACTTACGCGCTACCTACTGCGCTACCGAGGCTCGTTGCAACCATCATCCCAGGAATCTTGGTAAGTCTCACATATTAGAGATAGACAGTTTGCGCTTTCTCAGGAATCTGTTGTGTCGCTACGCGTGCTTTCCCGACTTGCTAGAGTAAACTGCTGCCGCAGCTTTTTTAACGACGGAAAGCAGCACTGCCTGAGGTTACAGTACATCGCCCTTGCGGCACCTGAACACAGCGGCCTGTAGGGCCAGGCCGACGCTGGAGTTCAGTAACAGCACGCGGCCGTCCAAGTAGGGTCTCTTGCGTGCTGCATGTTTGGTTCTTCTCACAGCGAATCCTGCTATACATTCCTGAGGCTGGCGCACCTCAAGCGAGCAATCGGCGCGGCAGCACTATAGCGAGAACAGCAAAACGATGCATCGGCCGGGAATCGAAGCCGGGCCGCCCGCGTGGTAGTCGAACAACCTACCACTTTTTTAGTTGTTGTCCTCATTTTGTTAGTTGCATTTGTTGGGGGCGGACGTCCGATGACGTCCGTGCTTCCCGAGCATATTCCCGAGCAGCTGTCTGCAGGGAAAGTGGGATTGCCACCCAGCGACGTCGGATACAACCGAAAAAAGTGCTACACACGCGGAGTCCCCCACTACACTGCCTCAAAGCGACCGCTCGTCACTATTGTGTGAGTAACGTTGCGGCCGCGGCGACGAGCCTTGCCCAAAGACGCAGCGTGCGTGGAGGCGCTGCCCGAATGCACCCTCCTACCTCGTAAAGCGTCTACAGCTACTATCACCGTGGGCCACTGCCGGCGGGCGGGAAGCCGACACAGCGCGGCGTTGCGAGCAGCGGCTGTGCGGTGGTAGTGTAATGGTGAGCATAGTTGCCTTCCGAGCAGTTGAGCCGCGTTCGATTCCCGGCCACCGCAACGGGCGCAAATCTATGCGTATGAGTATGTGAGCCACGTGCTGTTGAATTAACGTTTTCTTTCCGTCGTCGATCCACGCAGGCCATCCTGTAGTATGTCCCGACTTGTCCCGACTTTGCTCGGCTGACGCGAAAGCTGACGCTTGGAATTCGCCCTTATCAAAAGGACAGGCGCTATAAACGACTGTGAGAGGTGAGGTGTAGCGAGGTACCAAAACGACAGGCAAACTGCGAAATTTTCTGCTCTCTCTTCTGAAACAAAAAATAAAAAAACCGACGCAGTCGGTAGGACTCGAACCTACGCTCCCACAGGGAATCTGATTTCTAGTCAGACGCCTTAACCACTCGGCCACGACTGCTCGTAGCTAAAGCTTCCCTCGAATCGTGAAAAATGCAACCGGTCTGCGCAGAATGTTGACAGGAAACGAACTCGGTGCACTGATTACGGCAGGGCTACCAGCGCTACGAGACGAGCCATTACGGAAGCGTTAAAATCTTCGCCCGAACAGGGATTCGAACCCTGGACACTTAGGTTAAAAGCCTAATGCTCTACCGACTGAGCTATCCGGGCTCACGCTTGTTGTGCATGGAGCGACTGCAAGCAATGTGAATAACTGGAACGCGTGTGTAGGCGTACTACGGTAATTGCTGGCTTCTGGCGCAACTGGCGACTTCACCGACTTCCCACTGACGCTGGTAGCACCCCAACAGCGGACCAGTGCCTCTTCTCCCTTTATCCCGGTGCTGACAGTAATTGCATCCTGTGCCTGCTTCCCCCGATTACGTTCGGTTGAAGCTCCGGAAGGAGGGCGACAAACGAAGGTTGGAAGGCCAAAAGATGGAGGGTCGTGTGCGCAAAAACTTCCCTTCCGGTACCGGGAATCGAACCCGGGCCTCCTGGGTGAAAGCCAGGTATCCTAGCCACTAGACCACACCGGATTTGCTCGAGAAACGTGAGATTTACTCCCTCTCTTCTCGCATTTCGTGCTCAATCCGGACTCAGTGTTGTTCTCTGTTTGCGAGCATTTTTGCGCGTGCAGACTGGCATGGCGCACAGCTCGAAACTGTCTATTCATTGCTGTTTGCATCATATTTCACTCATAACAGGGGAGGAGAATGATCAAAGTTGTTCCTTGCCATAATTGGAAGTAAACATTGTGACGCTGAGGCGTGGACTCCTTGTGGATAACAAACGACAATTAAGTTCGTTCGCTAGCAATAGCAACGCCGTTAATTCAGCCGTGATGTACAGCAAATTAAATGCCCCGGGTGAGGATCGAACTCACGACCTTAAGATTATGAGACTTACGCGCTACCTACTGCGCTACCGAGGCTCGTTGCAACCATCATCCCAGGAATCTTGGTAAGTCTCACATATCAGAGATAGACAGTTTGCGCTTTCTCAGGAATCTGTTGTGTCGCTACGCGTGCTTTCCCGACTTGCTAGAGTAAACTGCTGCCGCAGCTTTTTTAACGACGGAAAGCAGCACTGCCTGAGGTTACAGTACATCGCCCTTGCGGCACCTGAACACAGCGGCCTGTAGGGCCAGGCCGACGCTGGAGTTCAGTAACAGCACGCGGCCGTCCAAGTAGGGTCTCTTGCGTGCTGCATGTTTGGTTCTTCTCACAGCGAATCCTGCTATACATTCCTGAGGCTGGCGCACCTCAAGCGAGCAATCGGCGCGGCAGCACTATAGCGAGAACAGCAAAACGATGCATCGGCCGGGAATCGAAGCCGGGCCGCCCGCGTGGTAGTCGAACAACCTACCACTTTTTTAGTTGTTGTCCTCATTTTGTTAGTTGCATTTGTTGGGGGCGGACGTCCGATGACGTCCGTGCTTCCCGAGCATATTCCCGAGCAGCTGTCTGCAGGGAAAGTGGGATTGCCACCCAGCGACGTCGGATACAACCGAAAAAAGTGCTACACACGCGGAGTCCCCCACTACACTGCCTCAAAGCGACCGCTCGTCACTATTGTGTGAGTAACGTTGCGGCCGCGGCGACGAGCCTTGCCCAAAGACGCAGCGTGCGTGGAGGCGCTGCCCGAATGCACCCTCCTACCTCGTAAAGCGTCTACAGCTACTATCACCGTGGGCCACTGCCGGCGGGCGGGAAGCCGACACAGCGCGGCGTTGCGAGCAGCGGCTGTGCGGTGGTAGTGTAATGGTGAGCATAGTTGCCTTCCGAGCAGTTGAGCCGCGTTCGATTCCCGGCCACCGCAACGGGCGCAAATCTATGCGTATGAGTATGTGAGCCACGTGCTGTTGAATTAACGTTTTCTTTCCGTCGTCGCTCCACGCAGGCCATCCTGTAGTATGTCCCGACTTGTCCCGACTTTGCTCGGCTGACGCGAAAGCTGACGCTTGGAATTCGCCCTTATCAAAAGGACAGGCGCTATAAACGACTGTGAGAGGTGAGGTGTAGCGAGGTACCAAAACGACAGGCAAACTGCGAAATTTTCTGCTCTCTCTTCTGAAACAAAAAATAAAAAAACCGACGCAGTCTGTAGGACTCGAACCTACGCTCCCACAGGGAATCTGATTTCTAGTCAGACGCCTTAACCACTCGGCCACGACTGCTCGTAGCTAAAGCTTCCCTCGAATCGTGAAAAATGCAACCGGTCTGCGCAGAATGTTGACAGGAAACGAACTCGGTGCACTGATTACGGCAGGGCTACCAGCGCTACGAGACGAGCCATTACGGAAGCGTTAAAATCTTCGCCCGAACAGGGATTCGAACCCTGGACACTTAGGTTAAAAGCCTAATGCTCTACCGACTGAGCTATCCGGGCTCACGCTTGTTGTGCATGGAGCGACTGCAAGCAATGTGAATAACTGGAACGCGTGTGTAGGCGTACTACGGTAATTGCTGGCTTCTGGCGCAACTGGCGACTTCACCGACTTCCCACTGACGCTGGTAGCACCCCAACAGCGGACCAGTGCCTCTTCTCCCTTTATCCCGGTGCTGACAGTAATTGCATCCTGTGCCTGCTTCCCCCGATTACGTTCGGTTGAAGCTCCGGAAGGAGGGCGACAAACGAAGGTTGGAAGGCCAAAAGATGGAGGGTCGTGTGCGCAAAAACTTCCCTTCCGGTACCGGGAATCGAACCCGGGCCTCCTGGGTGAAAGCCAGGTATCCTAGCCACTAGACCACACCGGATTTGCTCGAGAAACGTGAGATTTACTCCCTCTCTTCTCGCATTTCGTGCTCAATCCGGACTCAGTGTTGTTCTCTGTTTGCGAGCATTTTTGCGCGTGCAGACTGGCATGGCGCACAGCTCGAAACTGTCTATTCATTGCTGTTTGCATCATATTTCACTCATAACAGGGGAGGAGAATGATCAAAGTTTTTCCTTGCCATAATTGGAAGTAAACATTGTGACGCTGAGGCGTGGACTCCTTGTGGATAACAAACGACAATTAAGTTCGTTCGCTAGCAATAGCAACGCCGTTAATTCAGCCGTGATGTACAGCAAATTAAATGCCCCGGGTGAGGATCGAACTCACGACCTTAAGATTATGAGACTTACGCGCTACCTACTGCGCTACCGAGGCTCGTTGCAACCATCATCCCAGGAATCTTGGTAAGTCTCACATATCAGAGATAGACAGTTTGCGCTTTCTCAGGAATCTGTTGTGTCGCTACGCGTGCTTTCCCGACTTGCTAGAGTAAACTGCTGCCGCAGCTTTTTTAACGACGGAAAGCAGCACTGCCTGAGGTTACAGTACATCGCCCTTGCGGCACCTGAACACAGCGGCCTGTAGGGCCAGGCCGACGCTGGAGTTCAGTAACAGCACGCGGCCGTCCAAGTAGGGTCTCTTGCGTGCTGCATGTTTGGTTCTTCTCACAGCGAATCCTGCTATACATTCCTGAGGCTGGCGCACCTCAAGCGAGCAATCGGCGCGGCAGCACTATAGCGAGAACAGCAAAACGATGCATCGGCCGGGAATCGAAGCCGGGCCGCCCGCGTGGTAGTCGAACAACCTACCACTTTTTTAGTTGTTGTTCTCATTTTGTTAGTTGCATTTGTTGGGGGCGGACGTCCGATGACGTCCGTGCTTCCCGAGCATATTCCCGAGCAGCTGTCTGCAGGGAAAGTGGGATTGCCACCCAGCGACGTCGGATACAACCGAAAAAAGTGCTACACACGCGGAGTCCCCCACTACACTGCCTCAAAGCGACCGCTCGTCACTATTGTGTGAGTAACGTTGCGGCCGCGGCGACGAGCCTTGCCCAAAGACGCAGCGTGCGTGGAGGCGCTGCCCGAATGCACCCTCCTACCTCGTAAAGCGCCTACAGCTACTATCACCGTGGGCCACTGCCGGCGGGCGGGAAGCCGACACAGCGCGGCGTTGCGAGCAGCGGCTGTGCGGTGGTAATGTAATGGTGAGCATAGTTGCCTTCCGAGCAGTTGAGCCGCGTTCGATTCCCGGCCACCGCAACGGGCGCAAATCTATGCGTATGAGTATGTGAGCCACGTGCTGTTGAATTAACGTTTTCTTTCCGTCGTCGATCCACGCAGGCCATCCTGTAGTATGTCCCGACTTGTCCCGACTTTGCTCGGCTGACGCGAAAGCTGACGCTTGGAATTCGCCCTTATCAAAAGGACAGGCGCTATAAACGACTGTGAGAGGTGAGGTGTAGCGAGGTACCAAAACGACAGGCAAACTGCGAAATTTTCTGCTCTCTCTTCTGAAACAAAAAATAAAAAAACCGACGCAGTCGGTAGGACTCGAACCTACGCTCCCACAGGGAATCTGATTTCTAGTCAGACGCCTTAACCACTCGGCCACGACTGCTCGTAGCTAAAGCTTCCCTCGAATCGTGAAAAATGCAACCGGTCTGCGCAGAATGTTGACAGGAAACGAACTCGGTGCACTGATTACGGCAGGGCTACCAGCGCTACGAGACGAGCCATTACGGAAGCGTTAAAATCTTCGCCCGAACAGGGATTCGAACCCTGGACACTTAGGTTAAAAGCCTAATGCTCTACCGACTGAGCTATCCGGGCTCACGCTTGTTGTGCATGGAGCGACTGCAAGCAATGTGAATAACTGGAACGCGTGTGTAGGCGTACTACGGTAATTGCTGGCTTCTGGCGCAACTGGCGACTTCACCGACTTCCCACTGACGCTGGTAGCACCCCAACAGCGGACCAGTGCCTCTTCTCCCTTTATCCCGGTGCTGACAGTAATTGCATCCTGTGCCTGCTTCCCCCGATTACGTTCGGTTGAAGCTCCGGAAGGAGGGCGACAAACGAAGGTTGGAAGGCCAAAAGATGGAGGGTCGTGTGCGCAAAAACTTCCCTTCCGGTACCGGGAATCGAACCCGGGCCTCCTGGGTGAAAGCCAGGTATCCTAGCCACTAGACCACACCGGATTTGCTCGAGAAACGTGAGATTTACTCCCTCTCTTCTCGCATTTCGTGCTCAATCCGGACTCAGTGTTGTTCTCTGTTTGCGAGCATTTTTGCGCGTGCAGACTGGCATGGCGCACAGCTCGAAACTGTCTATTCATTGCTGTTTGCATCATATTTCACTCATAACAGGGGAGGAGAATGATCAAAGTTGTTCCTTGCCATAATTGGAAGTAAACATTGTGACGCTGAGGCGTGGACTCCTTGTGGATAACAAACGACAATTAAGTTCGTTCGCTAGCAATAGCAACGCCGTTAATTCAGCCGTGATGTACAGCAAATTAAATGCCCCGGGTGAGGATCGAACTCACGACCTTAAGATTATGAGACTTACGCGCTACCTACTGCGCTACCGAGGCTCGTTGCAACCATCATCCCAGGAATCTTGGTAAGTCTCACATATTAGAGATAGACAGTTTGCGCTTTCTCAGGAATCTGTTGTGTCGCTACGCGTGCTTTCCCGACTTGCTAGAGTAAACTGCTGCCGCAGCTTTTTTAACGACGGAAAGCAGCACTGCCTGAGGTTACAGTACATCGCCCTTGCGGCACCTGAACACAGCGGCCTGTAGGGCCAGGCCGACGCTGGAGTTCAGTAACAGCACGCGGCCGTCCAAGTAGGGTCTCTTGCGTGCTGCATGTTTGGTTCTTCTCACAGCGAATCCTGCTATACATTCCTGAGGCTGGCGCACCTCAAGCGAGCAATCGGCGCGGCAGCACTATAGCGAGAACAGCAAAACGATGCATCGGCCGGGAATCGAAGCCGGGCCGCCCGCGTGGTAGTCGAACAACCTACCACTTTTTTAGTTGTTGTCCTCATTTTGTTAGTTGCATTTGTTGGGGGCGGACGTCCGATGACGTCCGTGCTTCCCGAGCATATTCCCGAGCAGCTGTCTGCAGGGAAAGTGGGATTGCCACCCAGCGACGTCGGATACAACCGAAAAAAGTGCTACACACGCGGAGTCCCCCACTACACTGCCTCAAAGCGACCGCTCGTCACTATTGTGTGAGTAACGTTGCGGCCGCGGCGACGAGCCTTGCCCAAAGACGCAGCGTGCGTGGAGGCGCTGCCCGAATGCACCCTCCTACCTCGTAAAGCGTCTACAGCTACTATCACCGTGGGCCACTGCCGGCGGGCGGGAAGCCGACACAGCGCGGCGTTGCGAGCAGCGGCTGTGCGGTGGTAGTGTAATGGTGAGCATAGTTGCCTTCCGAGCAGTTGAGCCGCGTTCGATTCCCGGCCACCGCAACGGGCGCAAATCTATGCGTATGAGTATGTGAGCCACGTGCTGTTGAATTAACGTTTTCTTTCCGTCGTCGATCCACGCAGGCCATCCTGTAGTATGTCCCGACTTGTCCCGACTTTGCTCGGCTGACGCGAAAGCTGACGCTTGGAATTCGCCCTTATCAAAAGGACAGGCGCTATAAACGACTGTGAGAGGTGAGGTGTAGCGAGGTACCAAAACGACAGGCAAACTGCGAAATTTTCTGCTCTCTCTTCTGAAACAAAAAATAAAAAAACCGACGCAGTCGGTAGGACTCGAACCTACGCTCCCACAGGGAATCTGATTTCTAGTCAGACGCCTTAACCACTCGGCCACGACTGCTCGTAGCTAAAGCTTCCCTCGAATCGTGAAAAATGCAACCGGTCTGCGCAGAATGTTGACAGGAAACGAACTCGGTGCACTGATTACGGCAGGGCTACCAGCGCTACGAGACGAGCCATTACGGAAGCGTTAAAATCTTCGCCCGAACAGGGATTCGAACCCTGGACACTTAGGTTAAAAGCCTAATGCTCTACCGACTGAGCTATCCGGGCTCACGCTTGTTGTGCATGGAGCGACTGCAAGCAATGTGAATAACTGGAACGCGTGTGTAGGCGTACTACGGTAATTGCTGGCTTCTGGCGCAACTGGCGACTTCACCGACTTCCCACTGACGCTGGTAGCACCCCAACAGCGGACCAGTGCCTCTTCTCCCTTTATCCCGGTGCTGACAGTAATTGCATCCTGTGCCTGCTTCCCCCGATTACGTTCGGTTGAAGCTCCGGAAGGAGGGCGACAAACGAAGGTTGGAAGGCCAAAAGATGGAGGGTCGTGTGCGCAAAAACTTCCCTTCCGGTACCGGGAATCGAACCCGGGCCTCCTGGGTGAAAGCCAGGTATCCTAGCCACTAGACCACACCGGATTTGCTCGAGAAACGTGAGATTTACTCCCTCTCTTCTCGCATTTCGTGCTCAATCCGGACTCAGTGTTGTTCTCTGTTTGCGAGCATTTTTGCGCGTGCAGACTGGCATGGCGCACAGCTCGAAACTGTCTATTCATTGCTGTTTGCATCATATTTCACTCATAACAGGGGAGGAGAATGATCAAAGTTGTTCCTTGCCATAATTGGAAGTAAACATTGTGACGCTGAGGCGTGGACTCCTTGTGGATAACAAACGACAATTAAGTTCGTTCGCTAGCAATAGCAACGCCGTTAATTCAGCCGTGATGTACAGCAAATTAAATGCCCCGGGTGAGGATCGAACTCACGACCTTAAGATTATGAGACTTACGCGCTACCTACTGCGCTACCGAGGCTCGTTGCAACCATCATCCCAGGAATCTTGGTAAGTCTCACATATCAGAGATAGACAGTTTGCGCTTTCTCAGGAATCTGTTGTGTCGCTACGCGTGCTTTCCCGACTTGCTAGAGTAAACTGCTGCCGCAGCTTTTTTAACGACGGAAAGCAGCACTGCCTGAGGTTACAGTACATCGCCCTTGCGGCACCTGAACACAGCGGCCTGTAGGGCCAGGCCGACGCTGGAGTTCAGTAACAGCACGCGGCCGTCCAAGTAGGGTCTCTTGCGTGCTGCATGTTTGGTTCTTCTCACAGCGAATCCTGCTATACATTCCTGAGGCTGGCGCACCTCAAGCGAGCAATCGGCGCGGCAGCACTATAGCGAGAACAGCAAAACGATGCATCGGCCGGGAATCGAAGCCGGGCCGCCCGCGTGGTAGTCGAACAACCTACCACTTTTTTAGTTGTTGTTCTCATTTTGTTAGTTGCATTTGTTGGGGGCGGACGTCCGATGACGTCCGTGCTTCCCGAGCATATTCCCGAGCAGCTGTCTGCAGGGAAAGTGGGATTGCCACCCAGCGACGTCGGATACAACCGAAAAAAGTGCTACACACGCGGAGTCCCCCACTACACTGCCTCAAAGCGACCGCTCGTCACTATTGTGTGAGTAACGTTGCGGCCGCGGCGACGAGCCTTGCCCAAAGACGCAGCGTGCGTGGAGGCGCTGCCCGAATGCACCCTCCTACCTCGTAAAGCGCCTACAGCTACTATCACCGTGGGCCACTGCCGGCGGGCGGGAAGCCGACACAGCGCGGCGTTGCGAGCAGCGGCTGTGCGGTGGTAGTGTAATGGTGAGCATAGTTGCCTTCCGAGCAGTTGAGCCGCGTTCGATTCCCGGCCACCGCAACGGGCGCAAATCTATGCGTATGAGTATGTGAGCCACGTGCTGTTGAATTAACGTTTTCTTTCCGTCGTCGATCCACGCAGGCCATCCTGTAGTATGTCCCGACTTGTCCCGACTTTGCTCGGCTGACGCGAAAGCTGACGCTTGGAATTCGCCCTTATCAAAAGGACAGGCGCTATAAACGACTGTGAGAGGTGAGGTGTAGCGAGGTACCAAAACGACAGGCAAACTGCGAAATTTTCTGCTCTCTCTTCTGAAACAAAAAATAAAAAAACCGACGCAGTCGGTAGGACTCGAACCTACGCTCCCACAGGGAATCTGATTTCTAGTCAGACGCCTTAACCACTCGGCCACGACTGCTCGTAGCTAAAGCTTCCCTCGAATCGTGAAAAATGCAACCGGTCTGCGCAGAATGTTGACAGGAAACGAACTCGGTGCACTGATTACGGCAGGGCTACCAGCGCTACGAGACGAGCCATTACGGAAGCGTTAAAATCTTCGCCCGAACAGGGATTCGAACCCTGGACACTTAGGTTAAAAGCCTAATGCTCTACCGACTGAGCTATCCGGGCTCACGCTTGTTGTGCATGGAGCGACTGCAAGCAATGTGAATAACTGGAACGCGTGTGTAGGCGTACTACGGTAATTGCTGGCTTCTGGCGCAACTGGCGACTTCACCGACTTCCCACTGACGCTGGTAGCACCCCAACAGCGGACCAGTGCCTCTTCTCCCTTTATCCCGGTGCTGACAGTAATTGCATCCTGTGCCTGCTTCCCCCGATTACGTTCGGTTGAAGCTCCGGAAGGAGGGCGACAAACGAAGGTTGGAAGGCCAAAAGATGGAGGGTCGTGTGCGCAAAAACTTCCCTTCCGGTACCGGGAATCGAACCCGGGCCTCCTGGGTGAAAGCCAGGTATCCTAGCCACTAGACCACACCGGATTTGCTCGAGAAACGTGAGATTTACTCCCTCTCTTCTCGCATTTCGTGCTCAATCCGGACTCAGTGTTGTTCTCTGTTTGCGAGCATTTTTGCGCGTGCAGACTGGCATGGCGCACAGCTCGAAACTGTCTATTCATTGCTGTTTGCATCATATTTCACTCATAACAGGGGAGGAGAATGATCAAAGTTGTTCCTTGCCATAATTGGAAGTAAACATTGTGACGCTGAGGCGTGGACTCCTTGTGGATAACAAACGACAATTAAGTTCGTTCGCTAGCAATAGCAACGCCGTTAATTCAGCCGTGATGTACAGCAAATTAAATGCCCCGGGTGAGGATCGAACTCACGACCTTAAGATTATGAGACTTACGCGCTACCTACTGCGCTACCGAGGCTCGTTGCAACCATCATCCCAGGAATCTTGGTAAGTCTCACATATCAGAGATAGACAGTTTGCGCTTTCTCAGGAATCTGTTGTGTCGCTACGCGTGCTTTCCCGACTTGCTAGAGTAAACTGCTGCCGCAGCTTTTTTAACGACGGAAAGCAGCACTGCCTGAGGTTACAGTACATCGCCCTTGCGGCACCTGAACACAGCGGCCTGTAGGGCCAGGCCGACGCTGGAGTTCAGTAACAGCACGCGGCCGTCCAAGTAGGGTCTCTTGCGTGCTGCATGTTTGGTTCTTCTCACAGCGAATCCTGCTATACATTCCTGAGGCTGGCGCACCTCAAGCGAGCAATCGGCGCGGCAGCACTATAGCGAGAACAGCAAAACGATGCATCGGCCGGGAATCGAAGCCGGGCCGCCCGCGTGGTAGTCGAACAACCTACCACTTTTTTAGTTGTTGTTCTCATTTTGTTAGTTGCATTTGTTGGGGGCGGACGTCCGATGACGTCCGTGCTTCCCGAGCATATTCCCGAGCAGCTGTCTGCAGGGAAAGTGGGATTGCCACCCAGCGACGTCGGATACAACCGAAAAAAGTGCTACACACGCGGAGTCCCCCACTACACTGCCTCAAAGCGACCGCTCGTCACTATTGTGTGAGTAACGTTGCGGCCGCGGCGACGAGCCTTGCCCAAAGACGCAGCGTGCGTGGAGGCGCTGCCCGAATGCACCCTCCTACCTCGTAAAGCGCCTACAGCTACTATCACCGTGGGCCACTGCCGGCGGGCGGGAAGCCGACACAGCGCGGCGTTGCGAGCAGCGGCTGTGCGGTGGTAGTGTAATGGTGAGCATAGTTGCCTTCCGAGCAGTTGAGCCGCGTTCGATTCCCGGCCACCGCAACGGGCGCAAATCTATGCGTATGAGTATGTGAGCCACGTGCTGTTGAATTAACGTTTTCTTTCCGTCGTCGATCCACGCAGGCCATCCTGTAGTATGTCCCGACTTGTCCCGACTTTGCTCGGCTGACGCGAAAGCTGACGCTTGGAATTCGCCCTTATCAAAAGGACAGGCGCTATAAACGACTGTGAGAGGTGAGGTGTAGCGAGGTACCAAAACGACAGGCAAACTGCGAAATTTTCTGCTCTCTCTTCTGAAACAAAAAATAAAAAAACCGACGCAGTCGGTAGGACTCGAACCTACGCTCCCACAGGGAATCTGATTTCTAGTCAGACGCCTTAACCACTCGGCCACGACTGCTCGTAGCTAAAGCTTCCCTCGAATCGTGAAAAATGCAACCGGTCTGCGCAGAATGTTGACAGGAAACGAACTCGGTGCACTGATTACGGCAGGGCTACCAGCGCTACGAGACGAGCCATTACGGAAGCGTTAAAATCTTCGCCCGAACAGGGATTCGAACCCTGGACACTTAGGTTAAAAGCCTAATGCTCTACCGACTGAGCTATCCGGGCTCACGCTTGTTGTGCATGGAGCGACTGCAAGCAATGTGAATAACTGGAACGCGTGTGTAGGCGTACTACGGTAATTGCTGGCTTCTGGCGCAACTGGCGACTTCACCGACTTCCCACTGACGCTGGTAGCACCCCAACAGCGGACCAGTGCCTCTTCTCCCTTTATCCCGGTGCTGACAGTAATTGCATCCTGTGCCTGCTTCCCCCGATTACGTTCGGTTGAAGCTCCGGAAGGAGGGCGACAAACGAAGGTTGGAAGGCCAAAAGATGGAGGGTCGTGTGCGCAAAAACTTCCCTTCCGGTACCGGGAATCGAACCCGGGCCTCCTGGGTGAAAGCCAGGTATTCTAGCCACTAGACCACACCGGATTTGCTCGAGAAACGTGAGATTTACTCCCTCTCTTCTCGCATTTCGTGCTCAATCCGGACTCAGTGTTGTTCTCTGTTTGCGAGCATTTTTGCGCGTGCAGACTGGCATGGCGCACAGCTCGAAACTGTCTATTCATTGCTGTTTGCATCATATTTCACTCATAACAGGGGAGGAGAATGATCAAAGTTGTTCCTTGCCATAATTGGAAGTAAACATTGTGACGCTGAGGCGTGGACTCCTTGTGGATAACAAACGACAATTAAGTTCGTTCGCTAGCAATAGCAACGCCGTTAATTCAGCCGTGATGTACAGCAAATTAAATGCCCCGGGTGAGGATCGAACTCACGACCTTAAGATTATGAGACTTACGCGCTACCTACTGCGCTACCGAGGCTCGTTGCAACCATCATCCCAGGAATCTTGGTAAGTCTCACATATTAGAGATAGACAGTTTGCGCTTTCTCAGGAATCTGTTGTGTCGCTACGCGTGCTTTCCCGACTTGCTAGAGTAAACTGCTGCCGCAGCTTTTTTAACGACGGAAAGCAGCACTGCCTGAGGTTACAGTACATCGCCCTTGCGGCACCTGAACACAGCGGCCTGTAGGGCCAGGCCGACGCTGGAGTTCAGTAACAGCACGCGGCCGTCCAAGTAGGGTCTCTTGCGTGCTGCATGTTTGGTTCTTCTCACAGCGAATCCTGCTATACATTCCTGAGGCTGGCGCACCTCAAGCGAGCAATCGGCGCGGCAGCACTATAGCGAGAACAGCAAAACGATGCATCGGCCGGGAATCGAAGCCGGGCCGCCCGCGTGGTAGTCGAACAACCTACCACTTTTTTAGTTGTTGTCCTCATTTTGTTAGTTGCATTTGTTGGGGGCGGACGTCCGATGACGTCCGTGCTTCCCGAGCATATTCCCGAGCAGCTGTCTGCAGGGAAAGTGGGATTGCCACCCAGCGACGTCGGATACAACCGAAAAAAGTGCTACACACGCGGAGTCCCCCACTACACTGCCTCAAAGCGACCGCTCGTCACTATTGTGTGAGTAACGTTGCGGCCGCGGCGACGAGCCTTGCCCAAAGACGCAGCGTGCGTGGAGGCGCTGCCCGAATGCACCCTCCTACCTCGTAAAGCGTCTACAGCTACTATCACCGTGGGCCACTGCCGGCGGGCGGGAAGCCGACACAGCGCGGCGTTGCGAGCAGCGGCTGTGCGGTGGTAGTGTAATGGTGAGCATAGTTGCCTTCCGAGCAGTTGAGCCGCGTTCGATTCCCGGCCACCGCAACGGGCGCAAATCTATGCGTATGAGTATGTGAGCCACGTGCTGTTGAATTAACGTTTTCTTTCCGTCGTCGCTCCACGCAGGCCATCCTGTAGTATGTCCCGACTTGTCCCGACTTTGCTCGGCTGACGCGAAAGCTGACGCTTGGAATTCGCCCTTATCAAAAGGACAGGCGCTATAAACGACTGTGAGAGGTGAGGTGTAGCGAGGTACCAAAACGACAGGCAAACTGCGAAATTTTCTGCTCTCTCTTCTGAAACAAAAAATAAAAAAACCGACGCAGTCGGTAGGACTCGAACCTACGCTCCCACAGGGAATCTGATTTCTAGTCAGACGCCTTAACCACTCGGCCACGACTGCTCGTAGCTAAAGCTTCCCTCGAATCGTGAAAAATGCAACCGGTCTGCGCAGAATGTTGACAGGAAACGAACTCGGTGCACTGATTACGGCAGGGCTACCAGCGCTACGAGACGAGCCATTACGGAAGCGTTAAAATCTTCGCCCGAACAGGGATTCGAACCCTGGACACTTAGGTTAAAAGCCTAATGCTCTACCGACTGAGCTATCCGGGCTCACGCTTGTTGTGCATGGAGCGACTGCAAGCAATGTGAATAACTGGAACGCGTGTGTAGGCGTACTACGGTAATTGCTGGCTTCTGGCGCAACTGGCGACTTCACCGACTTCCCACTGACGCTGGTAGCACCCCAACAGCGGACCAGTGCCTCTTCTCCCTTTATCCCGGTGCTGACAGTAATTGCATCCTGTGCCTGCTTCCCCCGATTACGTTCGGTTGAAGCTCCGGAAGGAGGGCGACAAACGAAGGTTGGAAGGCCAAAAGATGGAGGGTCGTGTGCGCAAAAACTTCCCTTCCGGTACCGGGAATCGAACCCGGGCCTCCTGGGTGAAAGCCAGGTATCCTAGCCACTAGACCACACCGGATTTGCTCGAGAAACGTGAGATTTACTCCCTCTCTTCTCGCATTTCGTGCTCAATCCGGACTCAGTGTTGTTCTCTGTTTGCGAGCATTTTTGCGCGTGCAGACTGGCATGGCGCACAGCTCGAAACTGTCTATTCATTGCTGTTTGCATCATATTTCACTCATAACAGGGGAGGAGAATGATCAAAGTTGTTCCTTGCCATAATTGGAAGTAAACATTGTGACGCTGAGGCGTGGACTCCTTGTGGATAACAAACGACAATTAAGTTCGTTCGCTAGCAATAGCAACGCCGTTAATTCAGCCGTGATGTACAGCAAATTAAATGCCCCGGGTGAGGATCGAACTCACGACCTTAAGATTATGAGACTTACGCGCTACCTACTGCGCTACCGAGGCTCGTTGCAACCATCATCCCAGGAATCTTGGTAAGTCTCACATATCAGAGATAGACAGTTTGCGCTTTCTCAGGAATCTGTTGTGTCGCTACGCGTGCTTTCCCGACTTGCTAGAGTAAACTGCTGCCGCAGCTTTTTTAACGACGGAAAGCAGCACTGCCTGAGGTTACAGTACATCGCCCTTGCGGCACCTGAACACAGCGGCCTGTAGGGCCAGGCCGACGCTGGAGTTCAGTAACAGCACGCGGCCGTCCAAGTAGGGTCTCTTGCGTGCTGCATGTTTGGTTCTTCTCACAGCGAATCCTGCTATACATTCCTGAGGCTGGCGCACCTCAAGCGAGCAATCGGCGCGGCAGCACTATAGCGAGAACAGCAAAACGATGCATCGGCCGGGAATCGAAGCCGGGCCGCCCGCGTGGTAGTCGAACAACCTACCACTTTTTTAGTTGTTGTTCTCATTTTGTTAGTTGCATTTGTTGGGGGCGGACGTCCGATGACGTCCGTGCTTCCCGAGCATATTCCCGAGCAGCTGTCTGCAGGGAAAGTGGGATTGCCACCCAGCGACGTCGGATACAACCGAAAAAAGTGCTACACACGCGGAGTCCCCCACTACACTGCCTCAAAGCGACCGCTCGTCACTATTGTGTGAGTAACGTTGCGGCCGCGGCGACGAGCCTTGCCCAAAGACGCAGCGTGCGTGGAGGCGCTGCCCGAATGCACCCTCCTACCTCGTAAAGCGCCTACAGCTACTATCACCGTGGGCCACTGCCGGCGGGCGGGAAGCCGACACAGCGCGGCGTTGCGAGCAGCGGCTGTGCGGTGGTAGTGTAATGGTGAGCATAGTTGCCTTCCGAGCAGTTGAGCCGCGTTCGATTCCCGGCCACCGCAACGGGCGCAAATCTATGCGTATGAGTATGTGAGCCACGTGCTGTTGAATTAACGTTTTCTTTCCGTCGTCGATCCACGCAGGCCATCCTGTAGTATGTCCCGACTTGTCCCGACTTTGCTCGGCTGACGCGAAAGCTGACGCTTGGAATTCGCCCTTATCAAAAGGACAGGCGCTATAAACGACTGTGAGAGGTGAGGTGTAGCGAGGTACCAAAACGACAGGCAAACTGCGAAATTTTCTGCTCTCTCTTCTGAAACAAAAAATAAAAAAACCGACGCAGTCGGTAGGACTCGAACCTACGCTCCCACAGGGAATCTGATTTCTAGTCAGACGCCTTAACCACTCGGCCACGACTGCTCGTAGCTAAAGCTTCCCTCGAATCGTGAAAAATGCAACCGGTCTGCGCAGAATGTTGACAGGAAACGAACTCGGTGCACTGATTACGGCAGGGCTACCAGCGCTACGAGACGAGCCATTACGGAAGCGTTAAAATCTTCGCCCGAACAGGGATTCGAACCCTGGACACTTAGGTTAAAAGCCTAATGCTCTACCGACTGAGCTATCCGGGCTCACGCTTGTTGTGCATGGAGCGACTGCAAGCAATGTGAATAACTGGAACGCGTGTGTAGGCGTACTACGGTAATTGCTGGCTTCTGGCGCAACTGGCGACTTCACCGACTTCCCACTGACGCTGGTAGCACCCCAACAGCGGACCAGTGCCTCTTCTCCCTTTATCCCGGTGCTGACAGTAATTGCATCCTGTGCCTGCTTCCCCCGATTACGTTCGGTTGAAGCTCCGGAAGGAGGGCGACAAACGAAGGTTGGAAGGCCAAAAGATGGAGGGTCGTGTGCGCAAAAACTTCCCTTCCGGTACCGGGAATCGAACCCGGGCCTCCTGGGTGAAAGCCAGGTATCCTAGCCACTAGACCACACCGGATTTGCTCGAGAAACGTGAGATTTACTCCCTCTCTTCTCGCATTTCGTGCTCAATCCGGACTCAGTGTTGTTCTCTGTTTGCGAGCATTTTTGCGCGTGCAGACTGGCATGGCGCACAGCTCGAAACTGTCTATTCATTGCTGTTTGCATCATATTTCACTCATAACAGGGGAGGAGAATGATCAAAGTTGTTCCTTGCCATAATTGGAAGTAAACATTGTGACGCTGAGGCGTGGACTCCTTGTGGATAACAAACGACAATTAAGTTCGTTCGCTAGCAATAGCAACGCCGTTAATTCAGCCGTGATGTACAGCAAATTAAATGCCCCGGGTGAGGATCGAACTCACGACCTTAAGATTATGAGACTTACGCGCTACCTACTGCGCTACCGAGGCTCGTTGCAACCATCATCCCAGGAATCTTGGTAAGTCTCACATATCAGAGATAGACAGTTTGCGCTTTCTCAGGAATCTGTTGTGTCGCTACGCGTGCTTTCCCGACTTGCTAGAGTAAACTGCTGCCGCAGCTTTTTTAACGACGGAAAGCAGCACTGCCTGAGGTTACAGTACATCGCCCTTGCGGCACCTGAACACAGCGGCCTGTAGGGCCAGGCCGACGCTGGAGTTCAGTAACAGCACGCGGCCGTCCAAGTAGGGTCTCTTGCGTGCTGCATGTTTGGTTCTTCTCACAGCGAATCCTGCTATACATTCCTGAGGCTGGCGCACCTCAAGCGAGCAATCGGCGCGGCAGCACTATAGCGAGAACAGCAAAACGATGCATCGGCCGGGAATCGAAGCCGGGCCGCCCGCGTGGTAGTCGAACAACCTACCACTTTTTTAGTTGTTGTTCTCATTTTGTTAGTTGCATTTGTTGGGGGCGGACGTCCGATGACGTCCGTGCTTCCCGAGCATATTCCCGAGCAGCTGTCTGCAGGGAAAGTGGGATTGCCACCCAGCGACGTCGGATACAACCGAAAAAAGTGCTACACACGCGGAGTCCCCCACTACACTGCCTCAAAGCGACCGCTCGTCACTATTGTGTGAGTAACGTTGCGGCCGCGGCGACGAGCCTTGCCCAAAGACGCAGCGTGCGTGGAGGCGCTGCCCGAATGCACCCTCCTACCTCGTAAAGCGCCTACAGCTACTATCACCGTGGGCCACTGCCGGCGGGCGGGAAGCCGACACAGCGCGGCGTTGCGAGCAGCGGCTGTGCGGTGGTAGTGTAATGGTGAGCATAGTTGCCTTCCGAGCAGTTGAGCCGCGTTCGATTCCCGGCCACCGCAACGGGCGCAAATCTATGCGTATGAGTATGTGAGCCACGTGCTGTTGAATTAACGTTTTCTTTCCGTCGTCGATCCACGCAGGCCATCCTGTAGTATGTCCCGACTTGTCCCGACTTTGCTCGGCTGACGCGAAAGCTGACGCTTGGAATTCGCCCTTATCAAAAGGACAGGCGCTATAAACGACTGTGAGAGGTGAGGTGTAGCGAGGTACCAAAACGACAGGCAAACTGCGAAATTTTCTGCTCTCTCTTCTGAAACAAAAAATAAAAAAACCGACGCAGTCGGTAGGACTCGAACCTACGCTCCCACAGGGAATCTGATTTCTAGTCAGACGCCTTAACCACTCGGCCACGACTGCTCGTAGCTAAAGCTTCCCTCGAATCGTGAAAAATGCAACCGGTCTGCGCAGAATGTTGACAGGAAACGAACTCGGTGCACTGATTACGGCAGGGCTACCAGCGCTACGAGACGAGCCATTACGGAAGCGTTAAAATCTTCGCCCGAACAGGGATTCGAACCCTGGACACTTAGGTTAAAAGCCTAATGCTCTACCGACTGAGCTATCCGGGCTCACGCTTGTTGTGCATGGAGCGACTGCAAGCAATGTGAATAACTGGAACGCGTGTGTAGGCGTACTACGGTAATTGCTGGCTTCTGGCGCAACTGGCGA
Source organism: Schistocerca cancellata (assembly GCF_023864275.1). Classification (NCBI taxonomy): domain Eukaryota; kingdom Metazoa; phylum Arthropoda; class Insecta; order Orthoptera; family Acrididae; genus Schistocerca; species Schistocerca cancellata. The sequence continues at coordinate 24,603 of NW_026046428.1, read as the reverse complement.
CTTCACCGACTTCCCACTGACGCTGGTAGCACCCCAACAGCGGACCAGTGCCTCTTCTCCCTTTATCCCGGTGCTGACAGTAATTGCATCCTGTGCCTGCTTCCCCCGATTACGTTCGGTTGAAGCTCCGGAAGGAGGGCGACAAACGAAGGTTGGAAGGCCAAAAGATGGAGGGTCGTGTGCGCAAAAACTTCCCTTCCGGTACCGGGAATCGAACCCGGGCCTCCTGGGTGAAAGCCAGGTATTCTAGCCACTAGACCACACCGGATTTGCTCGAGAAACGTGAGATTTACTCCCTCTCTTCTCGCATTTCGTGCTCAATCCGGACTCAGTGTTGTTCTCTGTTTGCGAGCATTTTTGCGCGTGCAGACTGGCATGGCGCACAGCTCGAAACTGTCTATTCATTGCTGTTTGCATCATATTTCACTCATAACAGGGGAGGAGAATGATCAAAGTTGTTCCTTGCCATAATTGGAAGTAAACATTGTGACGCTGAGGCGTGGACTCCTTGTGGATAACAAACGACAATTAAGTTCGTTCGCTAGCAATAGCAACGCCGTTAATTCAGCCGTGATGTACAGCAAATTAAATGCCCCGGGTGAGGATCGAACTCACGACCTTAAGATTATGAGACTTACGCGCTACCTACTGCGCTACCGAGGCTCGTTGCAACCATCATCCCAGGAATCTTGGTAAGTCTCACATATTAGAGATAGACAGTTTGCGCTTTCTCAGGAATCTGTTGTGTCGCTACGCGTGCTTTCCCGACTTGCTAGAGTAAACTGCTGCCGCAGCTTTTTTAACGACGGAAAGCAGCACTGCCTGAGGTTACAGTACATCGCCCTTGCGGCACCTGAACACAGCGGCCTGTAGGGCCAGGCCGACGCTGGAGTTCAGTAACAGCACGCGGCCGTCCAAGTAGGGTCTCTTGCGTGCTGCATGTTTGGTTCTTCTCACAGCGAATCCTGCTATACATTCCTGAGGCTGGCGCACCTCAAGCGAGCAATCGGCGCGGCAGCACTATAGCGAGAACAGCAAAACGATGCATCGGCCGGGAATCGAAGCCGGGCCGCCCGCGTGGTAGTCGAACAACCTACCACTTTTTTAGTTGTTGTCCTCATTTTGTTAGTTGCATTTGTTGGGGGCGGACGTCCGATGACGTCCGTGCTTCCCGAGCATATTCCCGAGCAGCTGTCTGCAGGGAAAGTGGGATTGCCACCCAGCGACGTCGGATACAACCGAAAAAAGTGCTACACACGCGGAGTCCCCCACTACACTGCCTCAAAGCGACCGCTCGTCACTATTGTGTGAGTAACGTTGCGGCCGCGGCGACGAGCCTTGCCCAAAGACGCAGCGTGCGTGGAGGCGCTGCCCGAATGCACCCTCCTACCTCGTAAAGCGTCTACAGCTACTATCACCGTGGGCCACTGCCGGCGGGCGGGAAGCCGACACAGCGCGGCGTTGCGAGCAGCGGCTGTGCGGTGGTAGTGTAATGGTGAGCATAGTTGCCTTCCGAGCAGTTGAGCCGCGTTCGATTCCCGGCCACCGCAACGGGCGCAAATCTATGCGTATGAGTATGTGAGCCACGTGCTGTTGAATTAACGTTTTCTTTCCGTCGTCGCTCCACGCAGGCCATCCTGTAGTATGTCCCGACTTGTCCCGACTTTGCTCGGCTGACGCGAAAGCTGACGCTTGGAATTCGCCCTTATCAAAAGGACAGGCGCTATAAACGACTGTGAGAGGTGAGGTGTAGCGAGGTACCAAAACGACAGGCAAACTGCGAAATTTTCTGCTCTCTCTTCTGAAACAAAAAATAAAAAAACCGACGCAGTCGGTAGGACTCGAACCTACGCTCCCACAGGGAATCTGATTTCTAGTCAGACGCCTTAACCACTCGGCCACGACTGCTCGTAGCTAAAGCTTCCCTCGAATCGTGAAAAATGCAACCGGTCTGCGCAGAATGTTGACAGGAAACGAACTCGGTGCACTGATTACGGCAGGGCTACCAGCGCTACGAGACGAGCCATTACGGAAGCGTTAAAATCTTCGCCCGAACAGGGATTCGAACCCTGGACACTTAGGTTAAAAGCCTAATGCTCTACCGACTGAGCTATCCGGGCTCACGCTTGTTGTGCATGGAGCGACTGCAAGCAATGTGAATAACTGGAACGCGTGTGTAGGCGTACTACGGTAATTGCTGGCTTCTGGCGCAACTGGCGACTTCACCGACTTCCCACTGACGCTGGTAGCACCCCAACAGCGGACCAGTGCCTCTTCTCCCTTTATCCCGGTGCTGACAGTAATTGCATCCTGTGCCTGCTTCCCCCGATTACGTTCGGTTGAAGCTCCGGAAGGAGGGCGACAAACGAAGGTTGGAAGGCCAAAAGATGGAGGGTCGTGTGCGCAAAAACTTCCCTTCCGGTACCGGGAATCGAACCCGGGCCTCCTGGGTGAAAGCCAGGTATCCTAGCCACTAGACCACACCGGATTTGCTCGAGAAACGTGAGATTTACTCCCTCTCTTCTCGCATTTCGTGCTCAATCCGGACTCAGTGTTGTTCTCTGTTTGCGAGCATTTTTGCGCGTGCAGACTGGCATGGCGCACAGCTCGAAACTGTCTATTCATTGCTGTTTGCATCATATTTCACTCATAACAGGGGAGGAGAATGATCAAAGTTGTTCCTTGCCATAATTGGAAGTAAACATTGTGACGCTGAGGCGTGGACTCCTTGTGGATAACAAACGACAATTAAGTTCGTTCGCTAGCAATAGCAACGCCGTTAATTCAGCCGTGATGTACAGCAAATTAAATGCCCCGGGTGAGGATCGAACTCACGACCTTAAGATTATGAGACTTACGCGCTACCTACTGCGCTACCGAGGCTCGTTGCAACCATCATCCCAGGAATCTTGGTAAGTCTCACATATCAGAGATAGACAGTTTGCGCTTTCTCAGGAATCTGTTGTGTCGCTACGCGTGCTTTCCCGACTTGCTAGAGTAAACTGCTGCCGCAGCTTTTTTAACGACGGAAAGCAGCACTGCCTGAGGTTACAGTACATCGCCCTTGCGGCACCTGAACACAGCGGCCTGTAGGGCCAGGCCGACGCTGGAGTTCAGTAACAGCACGCGGCCGTCCAAGTAGGGTCTCTTGCGTGCTGCATGTTTGGTTCTTCTCACAGCGAATCCTGCTATACATTCCTGAGGCTGGCGCACCTCAAGCGAGCAATCGGCGCGGCAGCACTATAGCGAGAACAGCAAAACGATGCATCGGCCGGGAATCGAAGCCGGGCCGCCCGCGTGGTAGTCGAACAACCTACCACTTTTTTAGTTGTTGTTCTCATTTTGTTAGTTGCATTTGTTGGGGGCGGACGTCCGATGACGTCCGTGCTTCCCGAGCATATTCCCGAGCAGCTGTCTGCAGGGAAAGTGGGATTGCCACCCAGCGACGTCGGATACAACCGAAAAAAGTGCTACACACGCGGAGTCCCCCACTACACTGCCTCAAAGCGACCGCTCGTCACTATTGTGTGAGTAACGTTGCGGCCGCGGCGACGAGCCTTGCCCAAAGACGCAGCGTGCGTGGAGGCGCTGCCCGAATGCACCCTCCTACCTCGTAAAGCGCCTACAGCTACTATCACCGTGGGCCACTGCCGGCGGGCGGGAAGCCGACACAGCGCGGCGTTGCGAGCAGCGGCTGTGCGGTGGTAGTGTAATGGTGAGCATAGTTGCCTTCCGAGCAGTTGAGCCGCGTTCGATTCCCGGCCACCGCAACGGGCGCAAATCTATGCGTATGAGTATGTGAGCCACGTGCTGTTGAATTAACGTTTTCTTTCCGTCGTCGATCCACGCAGGCCATCCTGTAGTATGTCCCGACTTGTCCCGACTTTGCTCGGCTGACGCGAAAGCTGACGCTTGGAATTCGCCCTTATCAAAAGGACAGGCGCTATAAACGACTGTGAGAGGTGAGGTGTAGCGAGGTACCAAAACGACAGGCAAACTGCGAAATTTTCTGCTCTCTCTTCTGAAACAAAAAATAAAAAAACCGACGCAGTCGGTAGGACTCGAACCTACGCTCCCACAGGGAATCTGATTTCTAGTCAGACGCCTTAACCACTCGGCCACGACTGCTCGTAGCTAAAGCTTCCCTCGAATCGTGAAAAATGCAACCGGTCTGCGCAGAATGTTGACAGGAAACGAACTCGGTGCACTGATTACGGCAGGGCTACCAGCGCTACGAGACGAGCCATTACGGAAGCGTTAAAATCTTCGCCCGAACAGGGATTCGAACCCTGGACACTTAGGTTAAAAGCCTAATGCTCTACCGACTGAGCTATCCGGGCTCACGCTTGTTGTGCATGGAGCGACTGCAAGCAATGTGAATAACTGGAACGCGTGTGTAGGCGTACTACGGTAATTGCTGGCTTCTGGCGCAACTGGCGACTTCACCGACTTCCCACTGACGCTGGTAGCACCCCAACAGCGGACCAGTGCCTCTTCTCCCTTTATCCCGGTGCTGACAGTAATTGCATCCTGTGCCTGCTTCCCCCGATTACGTTCGGTTGAAGCTCCGGAAGGAGGGCGACAAACGAAGGTTGGAAGGCCAAAAGATGGAGGGTCGTGTGCGCAAAAACTTCCCTTCCGGTACCGGGAATCGAACCCGGGCCTCCTGGGTGAAAGCCAGGTATCCTAGCCACTAGACCACACCGGATTTGCTCGAGAAACGTGAGATTTACTCCCTCTCTTCTCGCATTTCGTGCTCAATCCGGACTCAGTGTTGTTCTCTGTTTGCGAGCATTTTTGCGCGTGCAGACTGGCATGGCGCACAGCTCGAAACTGTCTATTCATTGCTGTTTGCATCATATTTCACTCATAACAGGGGAGGAGAATGATCAAAGTTGTTCCTTGCCATAATTGGAAGTAAACATTGTGACGCTGAGGCGTGGACTCCTTGTGGATAACAAACGACAATTAAGTTCGTTCGCTAGCAATAGCAACGCCGTTAATTCAGCCGTGATGTACAGCAAATTAAATGCCCCGGGTGAGGATCGAACTCACGACCTTAAGATTATGAGACTTACGCGCTACCTACTGCGCTACCGAGGCTCGTTGCAACCATCATCCCAGGAATCTTGGTAAGTCTCACATATCAGAGATAGACAGTTTGCGCTTTCTCAGGAATCTGTTGTGTCGCTACGCGTGCTTTCCCGACTTGCTAGAGTAAACTGCTGCCGCAGCTTTTTTAACGACGGAAAGCAGCACTGCCTGAGGTTACAGTACATCGCCCTTGCGGCACCTGAACACAGCGGCCTGTAGGGCCAGGCCGACGCTGGAGTTCAGTAACAGCACGCGGCCGTCCAAGTAGGGTCTCTTGCGTGCTGCATGTTTGGTTCTTCTCACAGCGAATCCTGCTATACATTCCTGAGGCTGGCGCACCTCAAGCGAGCAATCGGCGCGGCAGCACTATAGCGAGAACAGCAAAACGATGCATCGGCCGGGAATCGAAGCCGGGCCGCCCGCGTGGTAGTCGAACAACCTACCACTTTTTTAGTTGTTGTTCTCATTTTGTTAGTTGCATTTGTTGGGGGCGGACGTCCGATGACGTCCGTGCTTCCCGAGCATATTCCCGAGCAGCTGTCTGCAGGGAAAGTGGGATTGCCACCCAGCGACGTCGGATACAACCGAAAAAAGTGCTACACACGCGGAGTCCCCCACTACACTGCCTCAAAGCGACCGCTCGTCACTATTGTGTGAGTAACGTTGCGGCCGCGGCGACGAGCCTTGCCCAAAGACGCAGCGTGCGTGGAGGCGCTGCCCGAATGCACCCTCCTACCTCGTAAAGCGCCTACAGCTACTATCACCGTGGGCCACTGCCGGCGGGCGGGAAGCCGACACAGCGCGGCGTTGCGAGCAGCGGCTGTGCGGTGGTAGTGTAATGGTGAGCATAGTTGCCTTCCGAGCAGTTGAGCCGCGTTCGATTCCCGGCCACCGCAACGGGCGCAAATCTATGCGTATGAGTATGTGAGCCACGTGCTGTTGAATTAACGTTTTCTTTCCGTCGTCGATCCACGCAGGCCATCCTGTAGTATGTCCCGACTTGTCCCGACTTTGCTCGGCTGACGCGAAAGCTGACGCTTGGAATTCGCCCTTATCAAAAGGACAGGCGCTATAAACGACTGTGAGAGGTGAGGTGTAGCGAGGTACCAAAACGACAGGCAAACTGCGAAATTTTCTGCTCTCTCTTCTGAAACAAAAAATAAAAAAACCGACGCAGTCGGTAGGACTCGAACCTACGCTCCCACAGGGAATCTGATTTCTAGTCAGACGCCTTAACCACTCGGCCACGACTGCTCGTAGCTAAAGCTTCCCTCGAATCGTGAAAAATGCAACCGGTCTGCGCAGAATGTTGACAGGAAACGAACTCGGTGCACTGATTACGGCAGGGCTACCAGCGCTACGAGACGAGCCATTACGGAAGCGTTAAAATCTTCGCCCGAACAGGGATTCGAACCCTGGACACTTAGGTTAAAAGCCTAATGCTCTACCGACTGAGCTATCCGGGCTCACGCTTGTTGTGCATGGAGCGACTGCAAGCAATGTGAATAACTGGAACGCGTGTGTAGGCGTACTACGGTAATTGCTGGCATCTGGCGCAACTGGCGACTTCACCGACTTCCCACTGACGCTGGTAGCACCCCAACAGCGGACCAGTGCCTCTTCTCCCTTTATCCCGGTGCTGACAGTAATTGCATCCTGTGCCTGCTTCCCCCGATTACGTTCGGTTGAAGCTCCGGAAGGAGGGCGACAAACGAAGGTTGGAAGGCCAAAAGATGGAGGGTCGTGTGCGCAAAAACTTCCCTTCCGGTACCGGGAATCGAACCCGGGCCTCCTGGGTGAAAGCCAGGTATCCTAGCCACTAGACCACACCGGATTTGCTCGAGAAACGTGAGATTTACTCCCTCTCTTCTCGCATTTCGTGCTCAATCCGGACTCAGTGTTGTTCTCTGTTTGCGAGCATTTTTGCGCGTGCAGACTGGCATGGCGCACAGCTCGAAACTGTCTATTCATTGCTGTTTGCATCATATTTCACTCATAACAGGGGAGGAGAATGATCAAAGTTGTTCCTTGCCATAATTGGAAGTAAACATTGTGACGCTGAGGCGTGGACTCCTTGTGGATAACAAACGACAATTAAGTTCGTTCGCTAGCAATAGCAACGCCGTTAATTCAGCCGTGATGTACAGCAAATTAAATGCCCCGGGTGAGGATCGAACTCACGACCTTAAGATTATGAGACTTACGCGCTACCTACTGCGCTACCGAGGCTCGTTGCAACCATCATCCCAGGAATCTTGGTAAGTCTCACATATTAGAGATAGACAGTTTGCGCTTTCTCAGGAATCTGTTGTGTCGCTACGCGTGCTTTCCCGACTTGCTAGAGTAAACTGCTGCCGCAGCTTTTTTAACGACGGAAAGCAGCACTGCCTGAGGTTACAGTACATCGCCCTTGCGGCACCTGAACACAGCGGCCTGTAGGGCCAGGCCGACGCTGGAGTTCAGTAACAGCACGCGGCCGTCCAAGTAGGGTCTCTTGCGTGCTGCATGTTTGGTTCTTCTCACAGCGAATCCTGCTATACATTCCTGAGGCTGGCGCACCTCAAGCGAGCAATCGGCGCGGCAGCACTATAGCGAGAACAGCAAAACGATGCATCGGCCGGGAATCGAAGCCGGGCCGCCCGCGTGGTAGTCGAACAACCTACCACTTTTTTAGTTGTTGTTCTCATTTTGTTAGTTGCATTTGTTGGGGGCGGACGTCCGATGACGTCCGTGCTTCCCGAGCATATTCCCGAGCAGCTGTCTGCAGGGAAAGTGGGATTGCCACCCAGCGACGTCGGATACAACCGAAAAAAGTGCTACACACGCGGAGTCCCCCACTACACTGCCTCAAAGCGACCGCTCGTCACTATTGTGTGAGTAACGTTGCGGCCGCGGCGACGAGCCTTGCCCAAAGACGCAGCGTGCGTGGAGGCGCTGCCCGAATGCACCCTCCTACCTCGTAAAGCGCCTACAGCTACTATCACCGTGGGCCACTGCCGGCGGGCGGGAAGCCGACACAGCGCGGCGTTGCGAGCAGCGGCTGTGCGGTGGTAGTGTAATGGTGAGCATAGTTGCCTTCCGAGCAGTTGAGCCGCGTTCGATTCCCGGCCACCGCAACGGGCGCAAATCTATGCGTATGAGTATGTGAGCCACGTGCTGTTGAATTAACGTTTTCTTTCCGTCGTCGCTCCACGCAGGCCATCCTGTAGTATGTCCCGACTTGTCCCGACTTTGCTCGGCTGACGCGAAAGCTGACGCTTGGATTTCGCCCTTATCAAAAGGACAGGCGCTATAAACGACTGTGAGAGGTGAGGTGTAGCGAGGTACCAAAACGACAGGCAAACTGCGAAATTTTCTGCTCTCTCTTCTGAAACAAAAAATAAAAAAACCGACGCAGTCGGTAGGACTCGAACCTACGCTCCCACAGGGAATCTGATTTCTAGTCAGACGCCTTAACCACTCGGCCACGACTGCTCGTAGCTAAAGCTTCCCTCGAATCGTGAAAAATGCAACCGGTCTGCGCAGAATGTTGACAGGAAACGAACTCGGTGCACTGATTACGGCAGGGCTACCAGCGCTACGAGACGAGCCATTACGGAAGCGTTAAAATCTTCGCCCGAACAGGGATTCGAACCCTGGACACTTAGGTTAAAAGCCTAATGCTCTACCGACTGAGCTATCCGGGCTCACGCTTGTTGTGCATGGAGCGACTGCAAGCAATGTGAATAACTGGAACGCGTGTGTAGGCGTACTACGGTAATTGCTGGCTTCTGGCGCAACTGGCGACTTCACCGACTTCCCACTGACGCTGGTAGCACCCCAACAGCGGACCAGTGCCTCTTCTCCCTTTATCCCGGTGCTGACAGTAATTGCATCCTGTGCCTGCTTCCCCCGATTACGTTCGGTTGAAGCTCCGGAAGGAGGGCGACAAACGAAGGTTGGAAGGCCAAAAGATGGAGGGTCGTGTGCGCAAAAACTTCCCTTCCGGTACCGGGAATCGAACCCGGGCCTCCTGGGTGAAAGCCAGGTATCCTAGCCACTAGACCACACCGGATTTGCTCGAGAAACGTGAGATTTACTCCCTCTCTTCTCGCATTTCGTGCTCAATCCGGACTCAGTGTTGTTCTCTGTTTGCGAGCATTTTTGCGCGTGCAGACTGGCATGGCGCACAGCTCGAAACTGTCTATTCATTGCTGTTTGCATCATATTTCACTCATAACAGGGGAGGAGAATGATCAAAGTTGTACCTTGCCATAATTGGAAGTAAACATTGTGACGCTGAGGCGTGGACTCCTTGTGGATAACAAACGACAATTAAGTTCGTTCGCTAGCAATAGCAACGCCGTTAATTCAGCCGTGATGTACAGCAAATTAAATGCCCCGGGTGAGGATCGAACTCACGACCTTAAGATTATGAGACTTACGCGCTACCTACTGCGCTACCGAGGCTCGTTGCAACCATCATCCCAGGAATCTTGGTAAGTCTCACATATTAGAGATAGACAGTTTGCGCTTTCTCAGGAATCTGTTGTGTCGCTACGCGTGCTTTCCCGACTTGCTAGAGTAAACTGCTGCCGCAGCTTTTTTAACGACGGAAAGCAGCACTGCCTGAGGTTACAGTACATCGCCCTTGCGGCACCTGAACACAGCGGCCTGTAGGGCCAGGCCGACGCTGGAGTTCAGTAACAGCACGCGGCCGTCCAAGTAGGGTCTCTTGCGTGCTGCATGTTTGGTTCTTCTCACAGCGAATCCTGCTATACATTCCTGAGGCTGCGAGCAATCGGCGCGGCAGCACTATAGCGAGAACAGCAAAACGATGCATCGGCCGGGAATCGAAGCCGGGCCGCCCGCGTGGTAGGCGAACAACCTACCACTTTTTTAGTTGTTGTTCTCATTTTGTTAGTTGCATTTGTTGGGGGCGGACGTCCGATGACGTCCGTGCTTCCCGAGCATATTCCCGAGCAGCTGTCTGCAGGGAAAGTGGGATTGCCACCCAGCGACGTCGGATACAACCGAAAAAAGTGCTACACACGCGGAGTCCCCCACTACACTGCCTCAAAGCGACCGCTCGTCACTATTGTGTGAGTAACGTTGCGGCCGCGGCGACGAGCCTTGCCCAAAGACGCAGCGTGCGTGGAGGCGCTGCCCGAATGCACCCTCCTACCTCGTAAAGCGCCTACAGCTACTATCACCGTGGGCCACTGCCGGCGGGCGGGAAGCCGACACAGCGCGGCGTTGCGAGCAGCGGCTGTGCGGTGGTAGTGTAATGGTGAGCATAGTTGCCTTCCGAGCAGTTGAGCCGCGTTCGATTCCCGGCCACCGCAACGGGCGCAAATCTATGCGTATGAGTATGTGAGCCACGTGCTGTTGAATTAACGTTTTCTTTCCGTCGTCGCTCCACGCAGGCCATCCTGTAGTATGTCCCGACTTGTCCCGACTTTGCTCGGCCGACGCGAAAGCTGACGCTTGGATTTCGCCCTTATCAAAAGGACAGGCGCTATAAACGACTGTGAGAGGTGAGGTGTAGCGAGGTACCAAAACGACAGGCAAACTGCGAAATTTTCTGCTCTCTCTTCTGAAACAAAAAATAAAAAAACCGACGCAGTCGGTAGGACTCGAACCTACGCTCCCACAGGGAATCTGATTTCTAGTCAGACGCCTTAACCACTCGGCCACGACTGCTCGTAGCTAAAGCTTCCCTCGAATCGTGAAAAATGCAACCGGTCTGCGCAGAATGTTGACAGGAAACGAACTCGGTGCACTGATTACGGCAGGGCTACCAGCGCTACGAGACGAGCCATTACGGAAGCGTTAAAATCTTCGCCCGAACAGGGATTCGAACCCTGGACACTTAGGTTAAAAGCCTAATGCTCTACCGACTGAGCTATCCGGGCTCACGCTTTTTGTGCATGGAGCGACTGCAAGCAATGTGAATAACTGGAACGCGTGTGTAGGCGTACTACGGTAATTGCTGGCTTCTGGCGCAACTGGCGACTTCACCGACTTCCCACTGACGCTGGTAGCACCCCAACAGCGGACCAGTGCCTCTTCTCCCTTTATCCCGGTGCTGACAGTAATTGCATCCTGTGCCTGCTTCCCCCGATTACGTTCGGTTGAAGCTCCGGAAGGAGGGCGACAAACGAAGGTTGGAAGGCCAAAAGATGGAGGGTCGTGTGCGCAAAAACTTCCCTTCCGGTACCGGGAATCGAACCCGGGCCTCCTGGGTGAAAGCCAGGTATCCTAGCCACTAGACCACACCGGATTTGCTCGAGAAACGTGAGATTTACTCCCTCTCTTCTCGCATTTCGTGCTCAATCCGGACTCAGTGTTGTTCTCTGTTTGCGAGCATTTTTGCGCGTGCAGACTGGCATGGCGCACAGCTCGAAACTGTCTATTCATTGCTGTTTGCATCATATTTCACTCATAACAGGGGAGGAGAATGATCAAAGTTGTACCTTGCCATAATTGGAAGTAAACATTGTGACTCTGAGGCGTGGACTCCTTGTGGATAACAAACGACAATTAAGTTCGTTCGCTAGCAATAGCAACGCCGTTAATTCAGCCGTGATGTACAGCAAATTAAATGCCCCGGGTGAGGATCGAACTCACGACCTTAAGATTATGAGACTTACGCGCTACCTACTGCGCTACCGAGGCTCGTTGCAACCATCATCCCAGGAATCTTGGTAAGTCTCACATATTAGAGATAGACAGTTTGCGCTTTCTCAGGAATCTGTTGTGTCGCTACGCGTGCTTTCCCGACTTGCTAGAGTAAACTGCTGCCGCAGCTTTTTTAACGACGGAAAGCAGCACTGCCTGAGGTTACAGTACATCGCCCTTGCGGCACCTGAACACAGCGGCCTGTAGGGCCAGGCCGACGCTGGAGTTCAGTAACAGCACGCGGCCGTCCAAGTAGGGTCTCTTGCGTGCTGCATGTTTGGTTCTTCTCACAGCGAATCCTGCTATACATTCCTGAGGCTGGCGCACCTCAAGCGAGCAATCGGCGCGGCAGCACTATAGCGAGAACAGCAAAACGATGCATCGGCCGGGAATCGAAGCCGGGCCGCCCGCGTGGTAGTCGAACAACCTACCACCTTTTTAGTTGTTGTTCTCATTTTGTTAGTTGCATTTGTTGGGGGCGGACGTCCGATGACGTCCGTGCTTCCCGAGCATATTCCCGAGCAGCTGTCTGCAGGGAAAGTGGGATTGCCACCCAGCGACGTCGGATACAACCGAAAAAAGTGCTACACACGCGGAGTCCCCCACTACACTGCCTCAAAGCGACCGCTCGTCACTATTGTGTGAGTAACGTTGCGGCCGCGGCGACGAGCCTTGCCCAAAGACGCAGCGTGCGTGGAGGCGCTGCCCGAATGCACCCTCCTACCTCGTAAAGCGCCTACAGCTACTATCACCGTGGGCCACTGCCGGCGGGCGGGAAGCCGACACAGCGCGGCGTTGCGAGCAGCGGCTGTGCGGTGGTAGTGTAATGGTGAGCATAGTTGCCTTCCGAGCAGTTGAGCCGCGTTCGATTCCCGGCCACCGCAACGGGCGCAAATCTATGCGTATGAGTATGTGAGCCACGTGCTGTTGAATTAACGTTTTCTTTCCGTCGTCGCTCCACGCAGGCCATCCTGTAGTATGTCCCGACTTGTCCCGACTTTGCTCGGCTGACGCGAAAGCTGACGCTTGGATTTCGCCCTTATCAAAAGGACAGGCGCTATAAACGACTGTGAGAGGTGAGGTGTAGCGAGGTACCAAAACGACAGGCAAACTGCGAAATTTTCTGCTCTCTCTTCTGAAACAAAAAATAAAAAAACCGACGCAGTCGGTAGGACTCGAACCTACGCTCCCACAGGGAATCTGATTTCTAGTCAGACGCCTTAACCACTCGGCCACGACTGCTCGTAGCTAAAGCTTCCCTCGAATCGTGAAAAATGCAACCGGTCTGCGCAGAATGTTGACAGGAAACGAACTCGGTGCACTGATTACGGCAGGGCTACCAGCGCTACGAGACGAGCCATTACGGAAGCGTTAAAATCTTCGCCCGAACAGGGATTCGAACCCTGGACACTTAGGTTAAAAGCCTAATGCTCTACCGACTGAGCTATCCGGGCTCACGCTTTTTGTGCATGGAGCGACTGCAAGCAATGTGAATAACTGGAACGCGTGTGTAGGCGTACTACGGTAATTGCTGGCTTCTGGCGCAACTGGCGACTTCACCGACTTCCCACTGACGCTGGTAGCACCCCAACAGCGGACCAGTGCCTCTTCTCCCTTTATCCCGGTGCTGACAGTAATTGCATCCTGTGCCTGCTTCCCCCGATTACGTTCGGTTGAAGCTCCGGAAGGAGGGCGACAAACGAAGGTTGGAAGGCCAAAAGATGGAGGGTCGTGTGCGCAAAAACTTCCCTTCCGGTACCGGGAATCGAACCCGGGCCTCCTGGGTGAAAGCCAGGTATCCTAGCCACTAGACCACACCGGATTTGCTCGAGAAACGTGAGATTTACTCCCTCTCTTCTCGCATTTCGTGCTCAATCCGGACTCAGTGTTGTTCTCTGTTTGCGAGCATTTTTGCGCGTGCAGACTGGCATGGCGCACAGCTCGAAACTGTCTATTCATTGCTGTTTGCATCATATTTCACTCATAACAGGGGAGGAGAATGATCAAAGTTGTACCTTGCCATAATTGGAAGTAAACATTGTGACTCTGAGGCGTGGACTCCTTGTGGATAACAAACGACAATTAAGTTCGTTCGCTAGCAATAGCAACGCCGTTAATTCAGCCGTGATGTACAGCAAATTAAATGCCCCGGGTGAGGATCGAACTCACGACCTTAAGATTATGAGACTTACGCGCTACCTACTGCGCTACCGAGGCTCGTTGCAACCATCATCCCAGGAATCTTGGTAAGTCTCACATATTAGAGATAGACAGTTTGCGCTTTCTCAGGAATCTGTTGTGTCGCTACGCGTGCTTTCCCGACTTGCTAGAGTAAACTGCTGCCGCAGCTTTTTTAACGACGGAAAGCAGCACTGCCTGAGGTTACAGTACATCGCCCTTGCGGCACCTGAACACAGCGGCCTGTAGGGCCAGGCCGACGCTGGAGTTCAGTAACAGCACGCGGCCGTCCAAGTAGGGTCTCTTGCGTGCTGCATGTTTGGTTCTTCTCACAGCGAATCCTGCTATACATTCCTGAGGCTGGCGCACCTCAAGCGAGCAATCGGCGCGGCAGCACTATAGCGAGAACAGCAAAACGATGCATCGGCCGGGAATCGAAGCCGGGCCGCCCGCGTGGTAGTCGAACAACCTACCACCTTTTTAGTTGTTGTTCTCATTTTGTTAGTTGCATTTGTTGGGGGCGGACGTCCGATGACGTCCGTGCTTCCCGAGCATATTCCCGAGCAGCTGTCTGCAGGGAAAGTGGGATTGCCACCCAGCGACGTCGGATACAACCGAAAAAAGTGCTACACACGCGGAGTCCCCCACTACACTGCCTCAAAGCGACCGCTCGTCACTATTGTGTGAGTAACGTTGCGGCCGCGGCGACGAGCCTTGCCCAAAGACGCAGCGTGCGTGGAGGCGCTGCCCGAATGCACCCTCCTACCTCGTAAAGCGCCTACAGCTACTATCACCGTGGGCCACTGCCGGCGGGCGGGAAGCCGACACAGCGCGGCGTTGCGAGCAGCGGCTGTGCGGTGGTAGTGTAATGGTGAGCATAGTTGCCTTCCGAGCAGTTGAGCCGCGTTCGATTCCCGGCCACCGCAACGGGCGCAAATCTATGCGTATGAGTATGTGAGCCACGTGCTGTTGAATTAACGTTTTCTTTCCGTCGTCGCTCCACGCAGGCCATCCTGTAGTATGTCCCGACTTGTCCCGACTTTGCTCGGCTGACGCGAAAGCTGACGCTTGGATTTCGCCCTTATCAAAAGGACAGGCGCTATAAACGACTGTGAGAGGTGAGGTGTAGCGAGGTACCAAAACGACAGGCAAACTGCGAAATTTTCTGCTCTCTCTTCTGAAACAAAAAATAAAAAAACCGACGCAGTCGGTAGGACTCGAACCTACGCTCCCACAGGGAATCTGATTTCTAGTCAGACGCCTTAACCACTCGGCCACGACTGCTCGTAGCTAAAGCTTCCCTCGAATCGTGAAAAATGCAACCGGTCTGCGCAGAATGTTGACAGGAAACGAACTCGGTGCACTGATTACGGCAGGGCTACCAGCGCTACGAGACGAGCCATTACGGAAGCGTTAAAATCTTCGCCCGAACAGGGATTCGAACCCTGGACACTTAGGTTAAAAGCCTAATGCTCTACCGACTGAGCTATCCGGGCTCACGCTTGTTGTGCATGGAGCGACTGCAAGCAATGTGAATAACTGGAACGCGTGTGTAGGCGTACTACGGTAATTGCTGGCTTCTGGCGCAACTGGCGACTTCACCGACTTCCCACTGACGCTGGTAGCACCCCAACAGCGGACCAGTGCCTCTTCTCCCTTTATCCCGGTGCTGACAGTAATTGCATCCTGTGCCTGCTTCCCCCGATTACGTTCGGTTGAAGCTCCGGAAGGAGGGCGACAAACGAAGGTTGGAAGGCCAAAAGATGGAGGGTCGTGTGCGCAAAAACTTCCCTTCCGGTACCGGGAATCGAACCCGGGCCTCCTGGGTGAAAGCCAGGTATCCTAGCCACTAGACCACACCGGATTTGCTCGAGAAACGTGAGATTTACTCCCTCTCTTCTCGCATTTCGTGCTCAATCCGGACTCAGTGTTGTTCTCTGTTTGCGAGCATTTTTGCGCGTGCAGACTGGCATGGCGCACAGCTCGAAACTGTCTATTCATTGCTGTTTGCATCATATTTCACTCATAACAGGGGAGGAGAATGATCAAAGTTGTACCTTGCCATAATTGGAAGTAAACATTGTGACTCTGAGGCGTGGACTCCTTGTGGATAACAAACGACAATTAAGTTCGTTCGCTAGCAATAGCAACGCCGTTAATTCAGCCGTGATGTACAGCAAATTAAATGCCCCGGGTGAGGATCGAACTCACGACCTTAAGATTATGAGACTTACGCGCTACCTACTGCGCTACCGAGGCTCGTTGCAACCATCATCCCAGGAATCTTGGTAAGTCTCACATATTAGAGATAGACAGTTTGCGCTTTCTCAGGAATCTGTTGTGTCGCTACGCGTGCTTTCCCGACTTGCTAGAGTAAACTGCTGCCGCAGCTTTTTTAACGACGGAAAGCAGCACTGCCTGAGGTTACAGTACATCGCCCTTGCGGCACCTGAACACAGCGGCCTGTAGGGCCAGGCCGACGCTGGAGTTCAGTAACAGCACGCGGCCGTCCAAGTAGGGTCTCTTGCGTGCTGCATGTTTGGTTCTTCTCACAGCGAATCCTGCTATACATTCCTGAGGCTGGCGCACCTCAAGCGAGCAATCGGCGCGGCAGCACTATAGCGAGAACAGCAAAACGATGCATCGGCCGGGAATCGAAGCCGGGCCGCCCGCGTGGTAGTCGAACAACCTACCACCTTTTTAGTTGTTGTTCTCATTTTGTTAGTTGCATTTGTTGGGGGCGGACGTCCGATGACGTCCGTGCTTCCCGAGCATATTCCCGAGCAGCTGTCTGCAGGGAAAGTGGGATTGCCACCCAGCGACGTCGGATACAACCGAAAAAAGTGCTACACACGCGGAGTCCCCCACTACACTGCCTCAAAGCGACCGCTCGTCACTATTGTGTGAGTAACGTTGCGGCCGCGGCGACGAGCCTTGCCCAAAGACGCAGCGTGCGTGGAGGCGCTGCCCGAATGCACCCTCCTACCTCGTAAAGCGCCTACAGCTACTATCACCGTGGGCCACTGCCGGCGGGCGGGAAGCCGACACAGCGCGGCGTTGCGAGCAGCGGCTGTGCGGTGGTAGTGTAATGGTGAGCATAGTTGCCTTCCGAGCAGTTGAGCCGCGTTCGATTCCCGGCCACCGCAACGGGCGCAAATCTATGCGTATGAGTATGTGAGCCACGTGCTGTTGAATTAACGTTTTCTTTCCGTCGTCGCTCCACGCAGGCCATCCTGTAGTATGTCCCGACTTGTCCCGACTTTGCTCGGCTGACGCGAAAGCTGACGCTTGGATTTCGCCCTTATCAAAAGGACAGGCGCTATAAACGACTGTGAGAGGTGAGGTGTAGCGAGGTACCAAAACGACAGGCAAACTGCGAAATTTTCTGCTCTCTCTTCTGAAACAAAAAATAAAAAAACCGACGCAGTCGGTAGGACTCGAACCTACGCTCCCACAGGGAATCTGATTTCTAGTCAGACGCCTTAACCACTCGGCCACGACTGCTCGTAGCTAAAGCTTCCCTCGAATCGTGAAAAATGCAACCGGTCTGCGCAGAATGTTGACAGGAAACGAACTCGGTGCACTGATTACGGCAGGGCTACCAGCGCTACGAGACGAGCCATTACGGAAGCGTTAAAATCTTCGCCCGAACAGGGATTCGAACCCTGGACACTTAGGTTAAAAGCCTAATGCTCTACCGACTGAGCTATCCGGGCTCACGCTTGTTGTGCATGGAGCGACTGCAAGCAATGTGAATAACTGGAACGCGTGTGTAGGCGTACTACGGTAATTGCTGGCTTCTGGCGCAACTGGCGACTTCACCGACTTCCCACTGACGCTGGTAGCACCCCAACAGCGGACCAGTGCCTCTTCTCCCTTTATCCCGGTGCTGACAGTAATTGCATCCTGTGCCTGCTTCCCCCGATTACGTTCGGTTGAAGCTCCGGAAGGAGGGCGACAAACGAAGGTTGGAAGGCCAAAAGATGGAGGGTCGTGTGCGCAAAAACTTCCCTTCCGGTACCGGGAATCGAACCCGGGCCTCCTGGGTGAAAGCCAGGTATCCTAGCCACTAGACCACACCGGATTTGCTCGAGAAACGTGAGATTTACTCCCTCTCTTCTCGCATTTCGTGCTCAATCCGGACTCAGTGTTGTTCTCTGTTTGCGAGCATTTTTGCGCGTGCAGACTGGCATGGCGCACAGCTCGAAACTGTCTATTCATTGCTGTTTGCATCATATTTCACTCATAACAGGGGAGGAGAATGATCAAAGTTGTACCTTGCCATAATTGGAAGTAAACATTGTGACGCTGAGGCGTGGACTCCTTGTGGATAACAAACGACAATTAAGTTCGTTCGCTAGCAATAGCAACGCCGTTAATTCAGCCGTGATGTACAGCAAATTAAATGCCCCGGGTGAGGATCGAACTCACGACCTTAAGATTATGAGACTTACGCGCTACCTACTGCGCTACCGAGGCTCGTTGCAACCATCATCCCAGGAATCTTGGTAAGTCTCACATATTAGAGATAGACAGTTTGCGCTTTCTCAGGAATCTGTTGTGTCGCTACGCGTGCTTTCCCGACTTGCTAGAGTAAACTGCTGCCGCAGCTTTTTTAACGACGGAAAGCAGCACTGCCTGAGGTTACAGTACATCGCCCTTGCGGCACCTGAACACAGCGGCCTGTAGGGCCAGGCCGACGCTGGAGTTCAGTAACAGCACGCGGCCGTCCAAGTAGGGTCTCTTGCGTGCTGCATGTTTGGTTCTTCTCACAGCGAATCCTGCTATACATTCCTGAGGCTGGCGCACCTCAAGCGAGCAATCGGCGCGGCAGCACTATAGCGAGAACAGCAAAACGATGCATCGGCCGGGAATCGAAGCCGGGCCGCCCGCGTGGTAGTCGAACAACCTACCACCTTTTTAGTTGTTGTTCTCATTTTGTTAGTTGCATTTGTTGGGGGCGGACGTCCGATGACGTCCGTGCTTCCCGAGCATATTCCCGAGCAGCTGTCTGCAGGGAAAGTGGGATTGCCACCCAGCGACGTCGGATACAACCGAAAAAAGTGCTACACACGCGGAGTCCCCCACTACACTGCCTCAAAGCGACCGCTCGTCACTATTGTGTGAGTAACGTTGCGGCCGCGGCGACGAGCCTTGCCCAAAGACGCAGCGTGCGTGGAGGCGCTGCCCGAATGCACCCTCCTACCTCGTAAAGCGCCTACAGCTACTATCACCGTGGGCCACTGCCGGCGGGCGGGAAGCCGACACAGCGCGGCGTTGCGAGCAGCGGCTGTGCGGTGGTAGTGTAATGGTGAGCATAGTTGCCTTCCGAGCAGTTGAGCCGCGTTCGATTCCCGGCCACCGCAACGGGCGCAAATCTATGCGTATGAGTATGTGAGCCACGTGCTGTTGAATTAACGTTTTCTTTCCGTCGTCGCTCCACGCAGGCCATCCTGTAGTATGTCCCGACTTGTCCCGACTTTGCTCGGCTGACGCGAAAGCTGACGCTTGGATTTCGCCCTTATCAAAAGGACAGGCGCTATAAACGACTGTGAGAGGTGAGGTGTAGCGAGGTACCAAAACGACAGGCAAACTGCGAAATTTTCTGCTCTCTCTTCTGAAACAAAAAATAAAAAAACCGACGCAGTCGGTAGGACTCGAACCTACGCTCCCACAGGGAATCTGATTTCTAGTCAGACGCCTTAACCACTCGGCCACGACTGCTCGTAGCTAAAGCTTCCCTCGAATCGTGAAAAATGCAACCGGTCTGCGCAGAATGTTGACAGGAAACGAACTCGGTGCACTGATTACGGCAGGGCTACCAGCGCTACGAGACGAGCCATTACGGAAGCGTTAAAATCTTCGCCCGAACAGGGATTCGAACCCTGGACACTTAGGTTAAAAGCCTAATGCTCTACCGACTGAGCTATCCGGGCTCACGCTTGTTGTGCATGGAGCGACTGCAAGCAATGTGAATAACTGGAACGCGTGTGTAGGCGTACTACGGTAATTGCTGGCTTCTGGCGCAACTGGCGACTTCACCGACTTCCCACTGACGCTGGTAGCACCCCAACAGCGGACCAGTGCCTCTTCTCCCTTTATCCCGGTGCTGACAGTAATTGCATCCTGTGCCTGCTTCCCCCGATTACGTTCGGTTGAAGCTCCGGAAGGAGGGCGACAAACGAAGGTTGGAAGGCCAAAAGATGGAGGGTCGTGTGCGCAAAAACTTCCCTTCCGGTACCGGGAATCGAACCCGGGCCTCCTGGGTGAAAGCCAGGTATCCTAGCCACTAGACCACACCGGATTTGCTCGAGAAACGTGAGATTTACTCCCTCTCTTCTCGCATTTCGTGCTCAATCCGGACTCAGTGTTGTTCTCTGTTTGCGAGCATTTTTGCGCGTGCAGACTGGCATGGCGCACAGCTCGAAACTGTCTATTCATTGCTGTTTGCATCATATTTCACTCATAACAGGGGAGGAGAATGATCAAAGTTGTACCTTGCCATAATTGGAAGTAAACATTGTGACGCTGAGGCGTGGACTCCTTGTGGATAACAAACGACAATTAAGTTCGTTCGCTAGCAATAGCAACGCCGTTAATTCAGCCGTGATGTACAGCAAATTAAATGCCCCGGGTGAGGATCGAACTCACGACCTTAAGATTATGAGACTTACGCGCTACCTACTGCGCTACCGAGGCTCGTTGCAACCATCATCCCAGGAATCTTGGTAAGTCTCACATATTAGAGATAGACAGTTTGCGCTTTCTCAGGAATCTGTTGTGTCGCTACGCGTGCTTTCCCGACTTGCTAGAGTAAACTGCTGCCGCAGCTTTTTTAACGACGGAAAGCAGCACTGCCTGAGGTTACAGTACATCGCCCTTGCGGCACCTGAACACAGCGGCCTGTAGGGCCAGGCCGACGCTGGAGTTCAGTAACAGCACGCGGCCGTCCAAGTAGGGTCTCTTGCGTGCTGCATGTTTGGTTCTTCTCACAGCGAATCCTGCTATACATTCCTGAGGCTGGCGCACCTCAAGCGAGCAATCGGCGCGGCAGCACTATAGCGAGAACAGCAAAACGATGCATCGGCCGGGAATCGAAGCCGGGCCGCCCGCGTGGTAGTCGAACAACCTACCACCTTTTTAGTTGTTGTTCTCATTTTGTTAGTTGCATTTGTTGGGGGCGGACGTCCGATGACGTCCGTGCTTCCCGAGCATATTCCCGAGCAGCTGTCTGCAGGGAAAGTGGGATTGCCACCCAGCGACGTCGGATACAACCGAAAAAAGTGCTACACACGCGGAGTCCCCCACTACACTGCCTCAAAGCGACCGCTCGTCACTATTGTGTGAGTAACGTTGCGGCCGCGGCGACGAGCCTTGCCCAAAGACGCAGCGTGCGTGGAGGCGCTGCCCGAATGCACCCTCCTACCTCGTAAAGCGCCTACAGCTACTATCACCGTGGGCCACTGCCGGCGGGCGGGAAGCCGACACAGCGCGGCGTTGCGAGCAGCGGCTGTGCGGTGGTAGTGTAATGGTGAGCATAGTTGCCTTCCGAGCAGTTGAGCCGCGTTCGATTCCCGGCCACCGCAACGGGCGCAAATCTATGCGTATGAGTATGTGAGCCACGTGCTGTTGAATTAACGTTTTCTTTCCGTCGTCGCTCCACGCAGGCCATCCTGTAGTATGTCCCGACTTGTCCCGACTTTGCTCGGCTGACGCGAAAGCTGACGCTTGGATTTCGCCCTTATCAAAAGGACAGGCGCTATAAACGACTGTGAGAGGTGAGGTGTAGCGAGGTACCAAAACGACAGGCAAACTGCGAAATTTTCTGCTCTCTCTTCTGAAACAAAAAATAAAAAAACCGACGCAGTCGGTAGGACTCGAACCTACGCTCCCACAGGGAATCTGATTTCTAGTCAGACGCCTTAACCACTCGGCCACGACTGCTCGTAGCTAAAGCTTCCCTCGAATCGTGAAAAATGCAACCGGTCTGCGCAGAATGTTGACAGGAAACGAACTCGGTGCACTGATTACGGCAGGGCTACCAGCGCTACGAGACGAGCCATTACGGAAGCGTTAAAATCTTCGCCCGAACAGGGATTCGAACCCTGGACACTTAGGTTAAAAGCCTAATGCTCTACCGACTGAGCTATCCGGGCTCACGCTTGTTGTGCATGGAGCGACTGCAAGCAATGTGAATAACTGGAACGCGTGTGTAGGCGTACTACGGTAATTGCTGGCTTCTGGCGCAACTGGCGACTTCACCGACTTCCCACTGACGCTGGTAGCACCCCAACAGCGGACCAGTGCCTCTTCTCCCTTTATCCCGGTGCTGACAGTAATTGCATCCTGTGCCTGCTTCCCCCGATTACGTTCGGTTGAAGCTCCGGAAGGAGGGCGACAAACGAAGGTTGGAAGGCCAAAAGATGGAGGGTCGTGTGCGCAAAAACTTCCCTTCCGGTACCGGGAATCGAACCCGGGCCTCCTGGGTGAAAGCCAGGTATCCTAGCCACTAGACCACACCGGATTTGCTCGAGAAACGTGAGATTTACTCCCTCTCTTCTCGCATTTCGTGCTCAATCCGGACTCAGTGTTGTTCTCTGTTTGCGAGCATTTTTGCGCGTGCAGACTGGCATGGCGCACAGCTCGAAACTGTCTATTCATTGCTGTTTGCATCATATTTCACTCATAACAGGGGAGGAGAATGATCAAAGTTGTACCTTGCCATAATTGGAAGTAAACATTGTGACGCTGAGGCGTGGACTCCTTGTGGATAACAAACGACAATTAAGTTCGTTCGCTAGCAATAGCAACGCCGTTAATTCAGCCGTGATGTACAGCAAATTAAATGCCCCGGGTGAGGATCGAACTCACGACCTTAAGATTATGAGACTTACGCGCTACCTACTGCGCTACCGAGGCTCGTTGCAACCATCATCCCAGGAATCTTGGTAAGTCTCACATATTAGAGATAGACAGTTTGCGCTTTCTCAGGAATCTGTTGTGTCGCTACGCGTGCTTTCCCGACTTGCTAGAGTAAACTGCTGCCGCAGCTTTTTTAACGACGGAAAGCAGCACTGCCTGAGGTTACAGTACATCGCCCTTGCGGCACCTGAACACAGCGGCCTGTAGGGCCAGGCCGACGCTGGAGTTCAGTAACAGCACGCGGCCGTCCAAGTAGGGTCTCTTGCGTGCTGCATGTTTGGTTCTTCTCACAGCGAATCCTGCTATACATTCCTGAGGCTGGCGCACCTCAAGCGAGCAATCGGCGCGGCAGCACTATAGCGAGAACAGCAAAACGATGCATCGGCCGGGAATCGAAGCCGGGCCGCCCGCGTGGTAGTCGAACAACCTACCACCTTTTTAGTTGTTGTTCTCATTTTGTTAGTTGCATTTGTTGGGGGCGGACGTCCGATGACGTCCGTGCTTCCCGAGCATATTCCCGAGCAGCTGTCTGCAGGGAAAGTGGGATTGCCACCCAGCGACGTCGGATACAACCGAAAAAAGTGCTACACACGCGGAGTCCCCCACTACACTGCCTCAAAGCGACCGCTCGTCACTATTGTGTGAGTAACGTTGCGGCCGCGGCGACGAGCCTTGCCCAAAGACGCAGCGTGCGTGGAGGCGCTGCCCGAATGCACCCTCCTACCTCGTAAAGCGCCTACAGCTACTATCACCGTGGGCCACTGCCGGCGGGCGGGAAGCCGACACAGCGCGGCGTTGCGAGCAGCGGCTGTGCGGTGGTAGTGTAATGGTGAGCATAGTTGCCTTCCGAGCAGTTGAGCCGCGTTCGATTCCCGGCCACCGCAACGGGCGCAAATCTATGCGTATGAGTATGTGAGCCACGTGCTGTTGAATTAACGTTTTCTTTCCGTCGTCGCTCCACGCAGGCCATCCTGTAGTATGTCCCGACTTGTCCCGACTTTGCTCGGCTGACGCGAAAGCTGACGCTTGGATTTCGCCCTTATCAAAAGGACAGGCGCTATAAACGACTGTGAGAGGTGAGGTGTAGCGAGGTACCAAAACGACAGGCAAACTGCGAAATTTTCTGCTCTCTCTTCTGAAACAAAAAATAAAAAAACCGACGCAGTCTGTAGGACTCGAACCTACGCTCCCACAGGGAATCTGATTTCTAGTCAGACGCCTTAACCACTCGGCCACGACTGCTCGTAGCTAAAGCTTCCCTCGAATCGTGAAAAATGCAACCGGTCTGCGCAGAATGTTGACAGGAAACGAACTCGGTGCACTGATTACGGCAGGGCTACCAGCGCTACGAGACGAGCCATTACGGAAGCGTTAAAATCTTCGCCCGAACAGGGATTCGAACCCTGGACACTTAGGTTAAAAGCCTAATGCTCTACCGACTGAGCTATCCGGGCTCACGCTTGTTGTGCATGGAGCGACTGCAAGCAATGTGAATAACTGGAACGCGTGTGTAGGCGTACTACGGTAATTGCTGGCTTCTGGCGCAACTGGCGACTTCACCGACTTCCCACTGACGCTGGTAGCACCCCAACAGCGGACCAGTGCCTCTTCTCCCTTTATCCCGGTGCTGACAGTAATTGCATCCTGTGCCTGCTTCCCCGATTACGTTCGGTTGAAGCTCCGGAAGGAGGGCGACAAACGAAGGTTGGAAGGCCAAAAGATGGAGGGTCGTGTGCGCAAAAACTTCCC